>NC_059180.1:38935656-39535656 GCF_019923935.1 Bubalus bubalis
CACCAAGATCCAGAGCATGAGGGACCAGGCCGACTGGCTGCTGCGGAACATCATCCCCTACCACGTGGCCGAGCAGCTGAAGGTGTCCCAGACCTACTCCAAGAACCATGACAGCGGAGGCGTCATCTTCGCCAGCATCGTCAACTTCAGCGAGTTCTACGAGGAGAACTACGAGGGCGGCAAGGAGTGCTACAGGGTCCTCAACGAGCTGATCGGGGACTTTGACGAGCTCCTGAGCAAGCCGGACTACAGCAGCATCGAGAAGATCAAGACCATTGGGGCCACGTACATGGCCGCGTCCGGGCTGAACGCCACGCAGTGCCGCGACGGCAGCCACCCGCAGGAGCACCTGCAGATCCTCTTCGAGTTCGCCAAGGAGATGATGCGTGTGGTGGACGACTTCAACAACAACATGCTGTGGTTCAACTTCAAGCTCAGGGTGGGCTTCAACCATGGGCCCCTGACGGCGGGCGTCATCGGCACCACCAAGCTGCTGTACGACATCTGGGGGGACACGGTCAACATCGCCAGCAGGATGGACACCACGGGGGTGGAGTGCCGCATCCAGGTCAGCGAGGAGAGCTACCGTGTCCTGAGCAAGATGGGCTACGAGTTCGACTACCGAGGGACGGTGAACGTCAAGGGCAAAGGCCAGATGAAGACCTACCTGTACCCCAAGTGCACAGACAGTGGGTTGGTGCCGCAGCACCAGCTGTCCATCTCGCCCGACATCCGGGTCCAGGTGGATGGCAGCATCGGACGCTCCCCCACAGACGAGATAGCCAGCCTGGTGCCTTCCGTTCAGAACCCGGACCAGGTGTCCCCGGGTTCTGAGAACAACGCCCAGACCAGGGACGCTCATCCGTCTGCTAAGAGACCCTGGAAAGAGCCAGTCAGAGCCGAAGAAAGGTGTCGGTTCGGCAAAGCCATAGAGAAAAGCGACTGTGAAGAAGCAGGGATGGAGGAAGCCAACGAACTCACGAAGCTCAACGTCTCAGAGAGGGCGTGACGTGGCCCAGCCCGCCCGCGGTGCTCTGTCCGTCCAGGCGCCACTGTCCCCGTCCCCGGACGGCGTGTCGTGTGGTCACTGCAGCCCTAACCTCTGTGTGGATCACAGTCATTCAGGGTTCACTTTCATCCGCCTCCTTCCCCTTCCCCCACTCGGTGTGACCGTCAGAAGTGTGAAGAACAAGTGCCTTCAGGGGCTGGCGCGCCTGGAGTCCAGGGAGGCGCAGCCAGGGTGGCGCTGGATGATGGTGGACGTTAAAGCAGAAGCTGTGGTTAAAATAAGATTTTTATTGCTTTTTCTCACGAGACACTTTTTTTTTTTTTTTTTTGCTAATATAATGTTTTTGAGGTTTTTTTTTTCATGTATACATACTAGTGTTTTTTTTCCAGTGACCTGACCTTTCTATGTAAACACATACACGCACACACACTTGTATTCATGAATATGAGATCAAGTGCCAGTAACTCACTGGGCTGGGTGCTGGGGGTGCAGGCTGAGGACTGCAAGGAGCCAGCAACCCCCTACCCGCACCTTCCAGGGCGATCGGGCCCTTGGGGGCTGTGGTTGCACCCACTGGCCCCCCACACCCAGCGGCTTTAGGGCTTCCTCCTCATGCAGGCCAAGATTCCAAACGCCAACCGGTCTCACAGCTTGTGAACCCAGGCCTCAGGTATCTAAAAGCCCTTTTCCGTTCTGCCCCTGCCCTGAGGGGTCTTCCAGCTGGAGCAGAGGGGCTCGTCTTTGAAGGTGATTCGTCCCAGAGGGAAACGCAAAATAAACATCCGAGGGTTGCATTTATTTATTTATTTATTTATCAGGAACCGTGTGTGTCTCGGGGAGGGTTGCTGGGCTGTTCTCTCTAACGAAAGGAACTAGGCTTGGAGTGGGGGGTAGGTCACAGTGGAAGGATGAAGATGGGGCCATTAGAGCTCCAGCCACCCTGGGCCGTCTCCCCTGAGGAGGAGGACCCCAGTGGGCATGGCCCGTGCTCTGGGTCAGGGCACCCTCGGCCACCACTTTGAACGCAAAAGCTCTGCTCCTACCCCTTGCCCATGGGGTCTGCCCATGGCAGGAACTGGGTCAGAATAGCTCGGTGTGAAGCAGGTCTGGGCCGAGCACCAGGGCTGGCAGGCAACGCTTGGCCTCCACTTCGGGGAAGTCTCTCCAGCTTGTCTGTTGTCAGCCTGCGCAGTGCTTGTCTGTGGCGGGATCGGGCCTGGTGAGTGGACCCCAGTCCTCTTTAGGTGGAGCTCTTACACTGTCAGTAGGGGCAGAATCGTCTGGATGTAAATGAGGCGTCGGAACCTGGGAAAGTACAGAAAACCCAAGGAACTGGCTTCTGTGCCCTTTGTTACTAATCCCGTAGTCCCCCTTGTAATTGTTTTGCCACACTGAGTCTGAAGTTTATGTAGACGTGAACTCAGGCCAGACTTGTCCTGTCACAGTCCCATGACACCTCTTAAGGTGGCTGCAGCGCATGCGGTAGGGGAGGGCCAGGTCCTTCTCTGTGTGAGGCCCTCGCCGACGCGCCCTGTGCGTTTTCTCGTCCCCAGCAAATCTCTGTGTAGCTTTTGCATCTGCACCAAGTCCCTTTTATCACTCCTCTTTGCCAAACTCGCACAGAATCTGCCCTCTCTGGCACCATCAAGTATTGGCTTGGATCAGCCAGCTCCCCAGTGGCGTGCCTGGGCTGGCCCGCAGCAGCGCGGTCATAAGCCAGCATCTCCACGTCCGGGGGATTTGCCTTCGGGTTTCCCTGTCAGGCTGTTGCTCTTCCGATGCCCGAGAAAGGGTGACTGACAGTACCTCTCGCTTCTAAAGAATGTATCCCTATAAAATATCGCAGAAGTTTTATTTTTTATTAAAAACACTGCCTGATGCTCTGCCTGTCCATCGGGCTTGTGGGCACGTCAGGAGTTCCCTCCATCAGTATTAAGGTGTGTGTCATGTATGGCCCTCACCCCCTGCCCCCCCACCCCTGGGCTCCAGGCTCTGCAGCTCCCGTGGTGGCCAGGGGCTGCTGGGCCGTTGCTGAATCCTCTGCTGTTCTGCTCCACAAAGCTCATTTCTGTACACACTTCCTCCCTTGCAAACTCTTTTTTTTCCTTCCCCTCCTGCAAAGGTTGTTTGTGATTCCTAGGAAGCCAAGGGGCTGCAGATACAGGGATAGCATGGTGACCCCCACTGGTCCAGTTCAGCATTGTGCAAATGGGATCCTTCAAAGGACAGTTTAAATTGTCTTTAAAAAACACCCCGAGCCTTCCTAAGCAACCAGTGCAGGTGTTCCCTCTGGGTGTTCCACTGGTGACTCGGGTCCCTCCCAGCTGCTGCTCAGAAGCGTGCCTCAGCGCAGAACCACAGAGTGTCCGCAGGGGCCGCACTGGGCCTCCGACACAGCCGGTTGCTGAAGTCAGACGGGCTTCTGAGCAGCAGGCTCAGGCGCTCCCGATTGGATTCGGTGGAGGCATCCTTCAGAGCGGCATACCTCCTGTGAACTTAGGGCAGGAAGCAATACTTCAGAATTGAATGTGTGTAAATATAGTTGCTTTGAGTTGCAATCGCTGTTTTCTTCTTGGCCTCAGGTCTGATCAAATTCTCCATGTACAAATCCATATAAACAAGCACACAGAATTGTATCCAATGCAGACAAACGTAGAGCATCAGTTATGAAACCCTCACAGAGCCTGGAGGCTCCCCATGGCTCCATGACCCTGACCGTGCTGTGGAGACGCCCGCACATTTGCACTTGACACTGAGAGCCAAAGGGCCGCGTGCTTCCCGTTATGTGGGCTGTCGTGATTTGTAGTTTCCAAAGGTCTGTCCACGTTTGCATTTCTAGGTTTTCGAGGTAAGCACTTTTTGGTGGTTTTGGAAAATCACATCATGCCTAGAATCTGAAATTAAATTCTTGAGAACCAACTGTTTGAGTTCTCCATCTTTCCTTTGCTCTACCCTTTTTAAATTGTTAGTCCTGATAATTTCAAAATGCACCCCACCCCCCACCGCCCCAAAAAATGAACATTAAACTACTCTAAAATCTCAACATTTGCTGCCTGGTATTTCCTCACTGACAAGACTGGTACCACTTCTGAGATTAAAGCAGTCCTCCTTGCCAGCCGTCTGTGGCTGAAGTAGGGTTTGCGGGTCTTTTACATTGTGACTTTGAAAACAAGGCAACTGAAAACTCTATTGTGTGTGTGTGTGTGTTTTAAATGACTGTATTTGCTATAGTAAACTTTTTTTGAGAAGTATTTATTTCTACATGGGACTTGTAACAGAAGCAGGTTACAGCACAAATTTTGCTTGTGACCATATCCTGATTTTATTAGGCCTCCTAAAGAGTTTCTCCCACAATATCTCAAGCAATTGACTGAGAAAATAAAGTCAGTTTTTTAAAAGGACGTGCCCACATAGCCTCTCCCTTGCCGAGTTCTGGGAGGCCCGTGTCACGAGGAAGGTCACAAACCCAGTTCAGAGTCTGTTTAAATTCAGAGTGTCTTTGCCGGAAAATACACAGGCCATTTCACACGTCACGGGGCTCACAGCACCTCCGTACCTGGAGCCAAATGCTGGCTCTGCTAGGGGTTAGCACCTTCCCCGTGGTTTTTCCTGGTGGTATTCAGGTGCAGCTGCAAAGCAAGGACCCTCTTGTTGACTCAGGGAAGGGGGGTGCAGACGTGGCCCAGGCCTTGCTCATCAGTTCAGAGGCACCCAGCGTCTAGGTGATCCTGGAACCCGTGAGGACAGCGCTCATTGTCGAGGGTGCTCTTTCCTCTGAGTCTGTACTGCAGGCATCTTCAGGAACGTTCCAGGAGGTGAGGGAACAGCAGTCTTTGTTGCATTTCTCTCTTAGAAAGGACACCCCAGGGACTTTCTGAGGTTTCTCTAACAGTCTCAAAAGGCAACCTCTAATTCTCACAGCAAGTCCCAGGTCTTACCATTTGTGGTTTCGCTTTCACTTTCCTTTTCATCTATTCTATCCCTTTAAAAAAAAAATAGCTTGCATTTTAGAGACAGTTCTGAAATAAGTGCGAGGAATTGCCCTTACCCAAGTTGAGGACTGGCCTTTTCTCTGGTCTCTTGGGAAGTGATCTCTGAGCTCTCGGGATGTCCTGCCTGATACGTGTCTCTGGGTAACTGGGGGCTTTGGGTCACACCGGCTCGTTGGGTGGTGTGGTTTACTGTGGTGGTCGTGTGGACCTTATGCTGGGGCTGGAGACAAGTTCTCCTTTTCAGCTGAAATCTCTCCACGTGGCGGCTTTTCTCTGGTGGAAATCTGTCATGGTGGCCACCTGGGTTGGATCCCAAGTGCCAGGGAGAGGAAGCAGACTGGGGCAGCAGATAGTGAGAGGAAGTGATTAAGAAAAAGTACACACTTGCACACCACATAGGCGTAAACTCTAAATCTCCCCAAGTGTCTATTTTTATACTCTTCCTTTGTAAAAATTGTTTTTTAAATAACTCCAAAGAGTTGTTAACTTTACATCAGCGTAACCCAAGCATGGGGAATTCTCACATCCTTGCTGGGCCTGCACGTCGGAAGGAAGAAGGAATTATGCAGTCAGACATTGAGCAATCTGAGCACTTCCTGAAATCTCAGTCATCAACAGCAGCAATTCCTAACCTTTTGGGGGGGCTTACAGAGCCTTTGATAATTTGATGAAAGCTGTGACTCCTTTCTCCAGAAAAAAAAGATGCACATAAAAATAAACTCACTTCATGTTCCTCCATCTAAACCAAAATACCCGTGATCTACAATAACAGGCTGGATGGTGATTTTTAATTACAAGCATCTGCGGGTGAAGTTTCCACACATTTCTGGACTCTCCATTGGAAATGTGAATAAACAGATGAATGCTGCTTGTTGATATATGCATTTCCAGTCCAACTATATTTTAGACTTTAATGTCTGAGTTACCTGAGTACATCTGATGAGCCACTCAAAGAACTTTTCAGTATAAAGACGAAGCTTGTCAGTCTTTCCAGCAGATAAGTAACATTCAGACAGTATGCACTGAGTACCTGCGACATGCCAAAGCTCACTCAGGTGGTGGTTGCGCCATGCCACTTGAGGCTGTTTGAGGAGCCCCTGGGATCAGTCACTGCTTTTCCTGATGGCTCTTCCATTAGGAACCCCACAGGAAATGGAAAAGAATTCTGAGACACCCCTGTCCTTGTTGACACTTCTAAACGGTGTCGTCTGTTACTGATGATTTTCGTGCTCACGGTCTCACGGAGTATTCAGTCTCTCCATGAAGAAAGGGCAACAGATGAGGTACCACTCAGAGAAAACAGCTGCCCCAGTACTGTGTTGGCCCCTCCATGAGGGAGGGGGCGCTCCACATTGGTCATATATTTTATTTTTAAAACAGGCCTCTCCGGATGGCGCCTGAGGTCTCGGAGCTGGGCAGGACGAGGCACTGGCCTGGACGGACCAGGCTGGGGGCAGCCTTTCAGGAGCCACACCCTCAGTGAAGCATGCCCCCGCTGCCTCCCAGGGAATTGCTGGGTGTCAGAGGACCACAGCCTCTGCCCATCCCACCTCCTTCCGAGGGGCCTCCAGCAGGCTGCAGCGTTCTCAGAGCTGCTCCTCCTCTGTCTTCTCTGACCTTCTCCATCTTCTCAGCAAGCAAAATTCTTGCCCTGTAGGTTGACAGGGCAAGAGGAGTGATCGCAGAAAGCAGGAACCATTTGGACTTGTCCATGTGATTCCGGGAAGGAAGCCCAAGGGGAGTGACGTGGCTGAGCACGCTCTGCTGGGAGTCCCCTGGGCACAGACACCCCGGCGCCCCAGGCTTCCATCTCCAGCCCTCCCTGCTTCGCAGCCTCCAGTCCCTAGCTCCGGTCTCGGTCTCATGGAGGCTACTCCTCTCCAGGGACACTTGTGCCTCCCTCCCTTCTACCCGCAGCCCCTACCCCCTGCCCACCATCACCTTTGACCTCCCAAGTAGGTTTCAGTGCTATGCCGCCTTACTCCCAAACCTCAGGAGCACAGACAAACCGATGGCAACACTTTGAACAGATGCTTTATTGATTTAAAGAAAGTAACTCTTCAGCCACAAAATTAAGTTCTCACATATGCAAATGTGCCTCTACAAATAAGGCAGCCTCTCATTCTATGACAGTTTTCTGCCAAGGAACTCAAAGCACCTGGAACCCCTTCTGTCCTCACCATACCTCACTGAAGGTGGGGGAGTTTTCTTCTGTCCAACAGGTTTGAAAGCTCAGGTTCACAGTCTCTGAGCGGCTGGCCATCCTCAGCCAGTCCTTGCCAGTGACTCCCAGCTTCACAGCCAGAGACAGATCACCCTGTCAACCCAGGCCATCTCATGGCTTAACAGCCCCTTCCTTTGCAAGAGAAGAACAAAGAATCCAGGTGGTGGGGTGAAACGCTGTGCGTTTAAATAGTGAGATTAGGCAGTAGGTCAGCAAGTGACTAGCAAGGTAAATCCGTTTCCCCTTCTCTCCCCCTCCCCTTCTTTTTGTAAGACTGGCTACTTGAATTACGTGTAGAATGTTTCAGCTATTACTGTCTAGTGTCTGCTTAGAATGGAGAAGTTTTCAACTTACTCAAGTGTCTGTATGGACTTGTGTCCGTCTGCTAACCAAGACCATCAGGGAATGGAGGCAAAGTTTGCAACACGTGGGTGCCTTCAGAAAGGTCCGTGTGAAACACAGATTATATTGGTGTCATGTGTGTCCTGCTAATGTAACAGAACTAGATCATGTCCCTTTAACACAAAATCTGGGTTTTTTCCCCCCAAACTGTTGATTACACAATAAATTTATTATTATATGTAATGTTATGTTGTTTTTGAAATGCCTTTATATATCTGTATGTACATCTCCAGCAGTATTTCAGGGAAATATTAGAGGGAAAAGAAAAAAACATTATTTAGCCATTTAACTTGAAATATTATAAAATAATTCACAATTTCCATGCCAAAACCAACTTTGTTGACTCTTTACAGAGGAAACAGATAGTTTGCCTTTTGGAAGCAAGTCTTGGCAAAATGGTGAGTTGGTGGAACTTGTCTTTGGTAATTTTGATTTGCCGGAATGATATCTCTTCTTCCTCAAGAGTAAAGACTTCTGGTGGCATCGCAGATACACTTCGAGTGTTCACTTAGCGCAGAAGAGCATGGCTGAATGTTGTCGTTGGTCTCCTGTTTGTATTATTAATTGCATGCGAGTTGTGCTTTCCCAAAATTTCAGTCCAGGACTTCCAGAGACTCCTAAAGACCCTAGTCTACCATAATACCTAGAGAACTTTTGGATTCCATTGGTTGTTTATTTTTTAATACTGAAGAATGTGACTAACACGAGCTTTCGGAAATTGATTCAACTAAAACCTAAATCTAAGAAGATAAGGTAAAATTACTTGGAAGAAAAAAGAGATTTGAAGCACTTATCCAGATACTTTAGGATAAAAGCATCCTTTTGCAAAAAATATATCAAATGAGACAAAATGAATTTATTGCATGAATCATATGGACAGTGATCTACATCCTTCAAGTGACTTTTCTTATGTAGCCAATACGGTATGCCGCTTCAGTCCCTTCAGCAGCTCATTTCCAAATTTCCTCATCTCCTGCCGCTGTCCGTTATGTTGGCAGAATTACAATAGACTCAGACCCATGTGCTTTGAGAGAAAACCTGGCGTGTTCTTGTGAACTTGCCATTCAGTAGTTACCGAGACTCCGAAAAAGTTTGTCTGTGTTCCTCCTGACCAGTGGTTTCTGTCACCATCGCAAACATAAGACCTCCTGCATTTGTTCCCATAGCAACAGCCTCATGGTTGACCTCTGGCAGGAGCTCTGTAGCGCCAGCTTGAGCATCCCACGTGCCTGAGACAGTCTGGCCACCAGGAGGAGACTGGCTTTCCTCTCTCATCCTTCTGCAGTACAGGAAGGAAGCCCCATGCTCTGGCCCAGCTTGAGATGCTGCAAACCCCTCAGCACAAGCTGCTGCCAGGTCTGGGGCAGGCCTGTGGCACCCAGCACCCTTCAGAAGACCATCTGCCAGTCCCTTCCAGTTTTAGCCTCAAGAAGCTGCCTGAGCAGCAAGCTGGGGCCTGATCCAGGCTCACAAAGAGATTCTTCATCCCTCCAGTCCTGGGCTGGCCCAGGCAGCAGCAAGCCAGACTCTCAGGCCCTCGTGGAAGCCAAATAGACTCCCACCAATGCCACACACGGTCCTGGAGTCCCCAAAGCTGTTCTTGGACCTGGAGGTGGTCAGGGACAGAGAAGAGGACCAGCTGGGAACACCTAGAGAAGTGGATGTTGGCGACATGGGGACTCCAGCGTTCTGTGACCTAACACAGCAGGGGCCCAGCCCCTCGGGTGCCACTGCTGCCCCACATCATAAGCCATTGGGTGGGTTGTGCCAGGAGAGGCCTCTGGGCACACCTGCTTCATGCCACTGCATTCAACCGAAGCACCAATAACGCACAAACAAGCACCAGTGAAAAACCCAAAGCCTTAACATCCTCTAGGAAACCCTGTGTCGATTTCATGATTCGTAACAGACATTGTTTTAGCATGGAGCTTGTCCCCGGGGTGATCCAGTTACTAAATCAACATCCACCGTCTCGATCCATGCACTCATGCTCCTACCAAAACCAGTTCTGCAGCGCAACAGGGCAGTGTCACCCCATCCTGACAGCTTTGTCCTGACGTGTCGCCGGGGCGTGTTTTCCTTGTTTACATCATTGTATCACCATGAAGGGGCAACAGCGGTTTTGTTCCAGCAGCGTTTTGGCCTTGGGTGGCTGCACGCTCCAGCCTAGAATGGGCATTCTTGCACACTGCACGTGTTTGTGGAGAGCAGCGCTCATGGAAGGCAGTAAACCATCCTTCCATTCCAGAGCATGGATCGTTTACTTTTTTAATCGTCACGTTTTATCAAACCGGCTCGTGGTTCTTCCTCTCTTCCTCCCTCTGACCTTCTTCTCATCTGCACTTTCCCGTCGTCTCTTTTCCACAAGATGAAAGCGCTGCTGAGAAGGGGAAGTCCATCTCCTTCCAGATAAAGGGAAGGAGCCTAATTGTAAATTTTAAAAATAATGTAAGAAACTGCTTATGTTCTGTCAACAACCAAAAAACAGGAAGAATTGTATCTGTGAACTATCAAGCTGTATCTGTAAATAGATTAAAAAGCACATTATCTTTAATTCGTCACTATAGACCTTGTAATCTATTGTATATTCAAATGTTTTACTGTATCAGAAAAAAACATGCGATACATTCAGAAAAGCTGGGAGAATAATTCAAAATACAGTATAATTAACTCAAATTTTGTTCTTTGTTTATTCTTGGCATGGCACAATTTCCAAGTGGAAAATGTGCTTACCTTAAATTATCAACCAGAAAATGAATTTATCTGCGAGACTTCTGAGATTTATTTTATTGTTTTTTTATTGGAGTATAATTGCTTTGCAGTGTTGTGTTAGTTTCTGCAGTACAACCCGGTGAATCAGGTGCTAAGTTGCTTTAGTCGTGTCCGACTCTTTGTGACCCCCCGACTGTAACCCACCAGGCTCTTCTGTCCATGGGATTTCCCAGGCAAGAATACTGGAGTGGGTTGCCATTTCCTTCTCCAGAGAATCTTCCCGATCCAGAGTTTGAACCCACGTGTCTTATATCTCCTGCATTGGCGAGTGGGTTCTTTACCACTAGCGCCACCCAGGAAGCCCCATATATACATATATCCCCTGCTTCTTGGATCTCCCCCACCCTCCTGAGATCTCTTTTTAATGCAATGCCATTCACAGAGCTCACAGTGTGTGGCTTTACCATGCAGCCCAAGGGGTCAAAATCTGGTTGTTCCAATTTATTCCGGACTCAGGAATTTCAGGGAGAAGGGGCTGCGGCCTGGGTCCAGCCTGCTTTCCACCAGGCCACTGTCAGCTGCCTTTTGCTTGAGAACAAGTGTCCAGAACGCAGAGTGGCTACAAGTGTCCAGGGCCTCAAGGGCCACTGTCAGGATTGGAAGGTTCAGGAGCCGCTTCCCTCCAGCAGGACATGTACAGACAGACAAGTAGAGAAAGAGGACAAAGAAGTGCCCCCCACCCCACCCGGGGGTCTCTCCTGCTGAGAAAGGGCCGGGGAGGCCTCCGTGGTAAGAAACAAGGATGTGAGGAGTTGGGACGGTGGGGAATGAGCTTTCGCTGTGATTTTGCTGAAGTTTGTTCAACATCGAGCTGAGCTCATGGACAGGAGGGAGACAAAAATTATTTTCTTTGGACTGTTTTGAGCCAAAATAGAAGAACGGGGCTCATTTTTTCCAGCTATTTTTTTTTTTTTTTTTGATCAGTAGTACAGATCCAAAGTAAGCATATATTCACTGGCCCAGTTTCCCAACCTTTTTGCTTAGATGCACAACAGCCAATTCCCTGGGTTGTAAGAGTATTCTGAAAACAGCCCACCAGCCGAGGACTCATAAAACGTGCTTTCCCCATGTGATGGGGTCAGGGTTGCTGCACCAACCATGGAGTATGTCGCTCTTCACTCTGAGCTTCACTTTGTTTTAGCCGGCATTGGGTGAACAGATGTGTGAACCTGGTTAGCAAACACGATACCCAGAGAAGCTGCGCACCTCCTGGGAGAAGACCAAACGAACTCTTCTTTCGTTTTTAAATTCAAACCAACCATCTATTAGGAGAAAAGCCTTACCCTCCAAGCCAGCAAGCGATGTGCACGGGCGGAGAGGAGAAGGGTATTTAGATGTTTTGTATCAACAAATGCCCTGCTGGCAGAAGGGTTTTGTCCACGAAGGAAACACTGTTCACCTCTCCCTTCCAGTTATCAGGCTCTTGTGGAAGACAGAAAGCATTCCTTTAAGTAGCATGCCTTTGGTGGCCCGGTGGCTCTCCTGACATTAGGATTGTCACCTGGTGGCCCCCAGACCTTCCCTGCACGCTCGGAGATGGGACCTTCCTTGTCCATCACCAACCGGAGAGACGCAGCCAGCATACCTAGGCCACACGTTCTTCTGGAAGACGGGAAAGGACCTTGTATAACGACCTCTCATAGCCAAAGGGATCTGGCAATAAATGTTAAGACTGAAGGATCCCAGTCTCCATTTTTAAAAGGGCATTAGTTTGGGTTTTGGCTTATCAATTAATTTTTCTGGAGGGCTTTTTCTTTTTTTTCCGTCAGATTACTCACTCTGGTCTGTTGTGAAGCAGTCAGTTTAATTTCATGGCTTTCATAAGTTTACAGGAACATAAAATTTTGATGCCAATGAAATTGATTAGAAATCTCCATTATCCAGTGGATTTAGTGCCCAACTGTCCTGCATTATGCTTCCAGTGGTGGCTGACAATGGCACTCGCCATCCATCGGCCTCATGCCCACGTATCATGCACGCGGGGACAGGCACAAGCACGGGGACCCCAGGCTGGTCCTAAAATAAGGCCTGTCTGCAACTTGAGTTCAAGCGCCCACCAAGGCGAGTGCCCGGGAAAGGCGTGCGCGCACGTACACACACACACACTCTCGTGTGCTCTTGACAATAGATTTAGAAACAATCCAGCCAGCTCAGCAAATGTCACTTTGTTTCTGTCTGCTCTCCCTTTCATTCGCAATAAACCTGACAAAAAACTTCCAGAATGAAAATGAGAAGGTTCGCATTGGAAGGAGATGCTGGCCGGCGGCCACAGACTCAGAGGACGAAAGCTCATTTTGCTCTTGTGTTTCTGCCAATAACTCCTTGGCCCCCACGTGCTCCGCACAGGCCGGGCCCGAGGGGGATCCTGACCCGTCAGCAGCACACAGGCCACGGAAAAACCCCAGCGGAGAAGGGAGCTTCCTCAGCTCCAGAACAAACCGTCCCTTCCCAGTCAGGGCCGCTCAGTCCACAGAGCTGGGCGATCCCACCTCCTGGGGGCCTCCACTCACTCAGCTTGAGCCCAGGAACATCCACGTACATCTGGCTTCCCTGACCGGCCCCCCAGTTAGGGGATCCTCCAGCTTAGGAAGGAAGGAAGGGAAGTGGGGAGGAAGGAAGTTCAGAGAGAAAGAAGGGAGGAAGAAGAAGGGAAGGAAAGAGGGAAGTCGGGGTGGGGGAGAAAAGAAAAAGAAAGGGAGAGAGAGCGCAAGAGAAGGCAAATACTTTCACGGCTTTTAAAGTAGATTTGATTTTTAAATCCATTTCTGGATCCCATTTTCAGAACACGTCTCCTACAGTAAGTGTCCTGCCTCTGGTGGCACAGAAGAGCTGGAGTTTCACACCTTGTTGTGTGTGTTGGGGGGGGTGGTCCTGGGGGCGGGGGTGGTCCTCTCATGGAGTTTTGAGCTGAACCCCGGAAGGCACTGGGGTTGGTTCCTTCCCTGTGCAGCTGGTGAGGTGCCCCCACTTCGGATGTGGGGTGGTGGAGGGAGCACCCTGGCTTAGAGGAACAAGACTGACTTGGGCCTAACAGAGGTTGGAAGAAAGACTCAAGGCTCCAGAAGGCCCACTGGAAGAGGGGTGGGTGAGGCGGGAGGGTCTAGCCCTCACTAAGCTCTCCTGGACCTGGGAGCTCCAGGGCCGGGGGCCTGCACCAGGCACAGAAGCAAGGGGGACAGGCTGGCAGCCTCTTTAGCCAGAGGCTCAGGAGATCCTGAAGGGGCAGGGCCAGGACCACCATCAAGCTTCCCAGGAAGCGACTGAATGCTCCCCAGCCTCCTGTGAGTGTTCCTTCACCCAGAAGACAGCCTGGCAGCTGAGGACCCAAGACCCCAGGGCCTGGCCTGAGTCTGAGAGAGCTGAGGTCATGTCAGGAGAGAAGAGCCCCAGGAATTGGCTCTGAGGGGGAGATCCCGCCCCCACTCCCCACAGCCACGTGTAGCCCAGCAGTGGGACCTGGAACGTTCCAGAAACATTAAAGCTTGCGGTGCAGGGAGGGCAGCTCAGGAGCAGAGTTGAAGGCAGGAGGAAGGAGCCGCTGAATGAGGCTCCTTTCATGCGGAGCCCAAGGCTATATATAACCAGGCAGCTGCTCCACAGCTGGTGCAGAGCTGTCCGGGCAGGGGGAGGTGAGGCTGGGCAGTGAGACAGCAGCACCCCTGCACCTCTGAGCTGCGGGGAAGTCCTGGGCGGCGGAGAGACTGCGAGCCTCCCCTCCTGACTCCTGGCGCCAGCAGCTGGTCAAGACAGGACAAAAGAGACACAGGGCCTCTGTGCAACCCTCCATTCCAAGGACCCTCCCTGTGGCCCTGGCCCTGCTGTTTGCACATCGGTGTTGGCGCTTTTTAAAATAAATCTTTTTCTTTTTATTGAGATATAGCATCTGTGATGCACACACAGCTCAGTGAGTTTCATATGTAGGTATACACCCACCTAACTCTCATATGGATCAAAGTACAGGGCATTCCAAGCAGCGTAAGGGACGATCTTGTGTCGTGTCATCAACCCCACCCCCATCCAAGGGAATCCCTGTTTTGATCTCTGTCATTGTCGTTGTCGATGGCTTCTTCCTTTCAACTTCATGGGTGATTCATCTCACTGGAATCCCACAGGAAGCACTGCTTCGTATCTGGTTTCCTTCTGGCACTGACATGCCTGCGAGATTCCTCCACCTCGTGGGTAGCAGAACTCTGTCCTTTTTCATTGCTTTATACTATTCCATTATTTGATGAGACTGTGATTTATTTCTCCATTCTCCTGCTGAGGGTCACTGGACTGTTTCCCGTTTGGAACTCTGATGAATAACACTTCATTTGGGATTCTTGTCAGTGTTGGCATATGTCAGAGCAGGTTTGGAAATAAATTCTGGCGGGGATCTGACTGGTACACTCTCAGTTCAGTTCAGTCGCTCAGTCATGTCTGACTCTTTGTGACCCCGTGGACTGCAGCATGGTGGGGCTTCCCTGCCCATCACCAACTCCCAGAGCTTGCTCAAACTCATGAGCATAGAGTCAGTGATACCATCCAATCATCTCATCCTCTGTTGCCACCTTCTCCTCCTGCCCTCAGTCTTTCCCAGCATCAGGGTCTTTTCCAGTGAGTCTGCTCTTTGGATCAGGTGGCCGAAGTATTGGAGTTTCAACTTCAGCATCAGTCCTTCCAATGAATATTCAGGATTGATTTCCTTTAGGATTGACTGGTTTGATCTCCTTGCTGTCCAAGGGACTCTCAAGAGCCTTCTCCAAAACCACAGTTCACCCTCAGCGGATGGCAATTTGGCAACAGTGGGCAAAATCAGAAAATCACACACCCTTCTGAGAATTTATTCTGCGGATCTGCTCAAACATGCAGAACACCTTGTGTGTATGGTTCTTCATTACAGCACTTATTTGTAAAAGCTAGAGTTCTGTCTTTTTGTTGTTATGTTCTTTGTATAGTCTGGATACTCGGCCTTATCAGACACAGAATTTGCAATATTTCTTCCTATTTTGTAGGTTGTCTCTTCACTTTCTTGATAATGTCCACTGATACACAGTTTTCATTTCAATGAAGTCCAATATGTCTGTTTTTTCTTTTGTTGCTTGTGCTTTTGGTGTCCTGAGATTCTACTGCTGAAACAAAAGTCGTGAAGCTTTACCCCTGTATTTCTTCTAGGAATTTTATGGAACATAAACCCACTTCTTAAGTGTAGGCTGCACCTCACAGTTTTGCTGCAAAGAGCACAGTATGGAAAATGGAAAGAAAGGAGTAACATACAGCCGAGAAACCTGACAAACATACCTCAGCCAGGTGATCCAGGTGGTAAGTCGACAGCGACAAGCCATGTTGACAGCATGGGCCTTCAATACGACGAGACCGACATGCTTATGGGCTCAACTGTGTCCCCTAAAAATTCATATGTTGAAGTCCTAACCCCCAGTACCTCCGAATGTGAATGTATTTGAAGAGAGGATCTTTTAGGAGATGATTAAGGCTTCCAGGTGGCTCAATGGTAAAGAATCCACCAACCAAGCAGGCAGGATTTGACCTGGGTTTGATCCTTGGGTCGGGAAGATCCCTTAGAGAAGGAAATGGCAACCCACTCCAGGATTCTTGCCCAGGAAGCCCCATGGACAGAGAAGCCTGGCGGGCTACAGTCTATGGCGTTGCAAAAAGTCAGTCTATGGGGTTGCAAAGAGTCAGTCTATGGGGTTGCAAAGAGTCAGACATAACTTAGGGACTAAACAACCAACAAGGTTAAGTGGGGTCCTTGGGATGGGCCCTCATCCAACATGACTGGAGTCTTTACAAGAGGAGATTAGGACTGAGAGGAACAAGTGAGGACAAAGGGCGGAGGTGGCTGTGTACAAACCAAGGAGAGATGCCTTGGGAGGAGCCAGCCCTGGGCACACCTGGAGCTTGGACTGTCAGCCTACAGGACTATGAGAGAATAAACTACTGTTTAAGTCTCCTGGTCTGCAGTACTTGTTTCAGCAGCCGGAGCGGATGCAACAGGCCCTTTAACTCCAAGGTCTTCAGCTCCAGAACCCATCAGTTCAGTTCAGTCACTCAGTCGTGTCCGACTCTTTGCGTCCCCATGAATCGCAGCACGCCAGGCCTCCCTGTCCATCACCAACTCCCGGAGTTCACTGAGACTCACGTCCATCGAGTCAGTGATGCCATCCAGCCATCTCATCCTCTGTCATCCCCTTCTCCTCCTGCCCTCAATCCCTCCCAGCATCAAAGTCTTTTCCAATGAGTCAACTCTTCGCATGAGGTGGCCAAAGTATTGGAGTTTCAGCTTTAGCATCATTCCTTCCAAAGAAATCCCAGGGCTGATCTCCTTCAGAATGGACTGGTTGGATCTCCTTGCAGTCCAAGGGACTCTCAAGAGTCTTCTCCAACACTACAGTTCAAAAGCATCAATTCTTCGGCGCTCAGCCTTCTTTATAACCCCATGCTAATCATAAGAAAAACATCAGACAGATCCCAGTTAGGGACATTTCATGAACTATCTGACCAGTCCTCCTCAAAACTGCTAAGGTTATACAAAAATCAAGGTTTAAAAAGAAAGCTTGAGAAACTGTTACAGCCAAGAGGAGCCCGAGGAGACATAACAACTAAATGTAACGAGGTGTCCAGGATGGAGCCCTGGAAGAGAAAAGGGGGTTCAGGTAAAAAAGAAGGAAATCACAACAAAGTGTGAACTTCAGTTAATGGTGACAAAGTTACCACAATCATGTCAGATATTAGTAACAGAGGAAACTGGAAGTGAGGTATATGAACAGTCTATACTCTCACCAGCTGTTCTGTAAATCTAACACTATAATCGGAGAAGGCAATGGCACCCCACTCCAGTACTCTTGCCTGGAAAATCCCCATGGACGGAGGAGCCTGGTGGGCTGCAGTCTATGGGGTTGCTAAGAGTCAGACACGACTGAGCGACTTCACTTTCACTTTTCACTTTCATGCATTGGAGAAGGAAATGGCAACCCACTCCAGTGTTCTTGCCTGGAGAATCCCAGGGACGGGGAGCCTGGTGGGCTGCCGTCTATGGGGTCGCTCAGAGTCGGACACGACTGAAGCGATTTAGCAGCAGCAGCAGCAGCAGCAACACTATAATAAAACTAAAAATTTACTTTTTAAAGTGGACAAAAGATTTGAACAGACATTTCAACAAAAATATTCAAATGGCCAATAAGCACTTGAAAAGATGCTCAACATGATCATTCATTAGGAAAATGTAAGTTAAAACTATAGTTAGGTGGGAATTCCCGAGCAGTCCAGTGGTTAGGATTCTGTGCTTTCATTGCCAAGGACCCAGGTTCAATCCCTGGTCAGGGAATTAAGATCCCACAAGCCCATGGCATGGCCAAAAAGAAATAAGATAGACTTAAAAAAAAAACAACTACAATTAGGTGCCACTTCACACCCACTAGGAAGGGTATCATCAAGAAGAAATCAATGTTGGCAAGCATGTGGAGGACTGAAATTATATTGCCGATGGGAATTTAAAATGGTACAGCCACTTTGGGAAAAAAAAAAATTGACAGTGTTTAAAGATGTTAAGCATAAATATACCACAATATCCAGTAATTTCCATTTCTAGATACTTACCAAAGAGACATGAAGTGCCGCGCTGGTGGTATAGTGGTGAGCGTAGCTGCCTTCCAAAGAGGCATGAAAACATCTGTCCACACAAAGGTCTGAATGTGACTGCACATAGATGTGTTATTCATAAAAGCCCCAAAATACAAATAACCTAAATGTGTCATCAACTAATAAGCAAAATGGGACCCTTCCATACAACAGGCTGCTATTCATCCGTAAAGAAGAACAAAGCACTGACACACTCTACAACACAGATAAACTTTGAAAACACCACGCTCGGTGAGAGAAACCAGACGCAAAAGACCACACATACAGCATTGCCGTCAGCCTGAAATGTCAACAGAGATAGAAGGAAGGTCAGGGTCTGCCCGAGGACTCGGGATGAAAATGAGGATAGACTGCAATTAATCACCAGCGAAATTTAGGGGATAGAAATGTTCTAGAATTGGATTATGATGATGGAGTAGGTGAGTTTCCTACTATTTATTGTTTTGTGATTGTGTATTTTCCAAGGTCTGACTCAGAGATTGGCAAATAAGTGTTAGTTGAAGAAATTCCTAAAATATAATGGGGAGGGAGAAAAAAAGAAATAACTGGTAACATAGAGAAAGACCATTTTACAGAAGCTAACTCAAGTTTCTCAAAAGGAATATTTTAAGTATTCAGAACTGCAAGATGACACCTTACTTCAAATGCGTTTGGCTGCTGGATTTTCTGGGATGTTCTGCATTAGGGAGGGGCCCCTGTTAACAGCAACCACACTGATGGTTCCCTGGTTCTAAAGTTGTTACACAACACCTAAATCACTCTGCATGAAAATAACCCTGAACAAAACTAGATCCTTTTGGGGTAGGGACTTTACAGTGTCTCAGGGTCCTCATTGCCACGCTCCTCTCCTTACATTTTAGTGGAAAGGGAAAACTTGACTTTGGTTCGGATAAATTTCCTGTGTTTTAAAAATGTGATTTTCTTGCCAATCTGCAGTCCTCTGTGGCACGTGTTGAGCAGGAAAACTTGGAAGAATCGTCCAGATTTGCTAACAGAGAGGAACAATCCACCCGAAAAAAACAGCCTCCTGTCCCCTCGCACCCCCTCTCCACCCCCGCAGTAAGAGGAGGCAGGAGGAAATGAGCTTAACATGCCGTCCACCTTCTTCAGGGGCCGGGCAAGGGCTGGGTCTTGAGAAGTTCTTGCACGTGATCCTCCCGACAGTCGTGCTAAAGAAGCGAGGAACCGCCCTCTCCCCCTGCCCCCGCCTCTCCGCCAGGATTCCCCGGGGCCCCAAGGATTCCCAGGAGCCGGGTCGGGCCAGCCGGCGGGCGCCACCTAGCGCTGCCAGTGCCCGGAGCTGGCCCTCCCCGCGCGTCCCAGCGGCCCCGATCCGGAACACCTGAGTCCCAGGTCCCTGGATAAACGTAAGCAGGAGGAACAGCGCGAGTCCGCCCTGCGCTCGCGATGCTTCTGCCTCGCGTCCTGCAGGGGTTTCTGATGCGCAGTGAAAGGCGCTGGACTGGGAGCAGGGCTGGGACGAGGTTCTAGCCCAGCCTCAGTCCTCAAGAATCTGTTTCTTCTAGAGAAGCAGAAGGGAGTGGCCCTGAGACCATCCAGGGAGTTCTAGCAGTAAAAGTCCGAGTCCAAGGGCACAGTGTACTCCCAGCCCCTAGTTCACCCGTTCGGTTCAGTTCAGTTCAGTTGCTCAGTTGTGTCCGACTCTTTGCGACCCCATGAATCGAAGCACACCAGGCCTCCCTGTCCATCACCAACTCCCGGAGTTTACCCAAACTCATGTCCATCGAGTCGGTGATGCCATCCAGCCATCTCATCCTCTGTCGTTCCCTTCTCCTCCTGCCCCCAATCCCTCCCAGCATCAGGGGCTTTTCCAATGAGTCAGCTGGTGGCCAAAGTATTGGAGTTTCAGCTTCAGCATCATCCCTTCCAAAGAAATCCCAGGGCTGATCTCCTTCAGAATGGACTGGTTGGATCTCCTTGCAGTCCAAGGGACTCTCAAGAGTCTTCTCCTCTTGGAGAAGTTCAAAAGCATCAATTCTTTGGCACTCAGCTTTCTTCACAGTCCAACTCTCACATCCATACATGACCACTGTTATGCACCTGCTGCTGCTACTGCTGCTAAGTCGCTTCATTCGTGTCCGACTCTGTGCAACCCCCTAGATGGCAGCCCACCAGGTTCCACCACCCCTGGGATTCTCCAGGCAAGAACACTGGAGTGGGTTGCCATTTCCTTCTCCAATGCATGAAAGTGAAAAATGAAAGTGAAGTTGCTCAGTCGCCACCCCATGGACTACAGCCCACCAGGCTCCTCCGTCCTACAAAATGACAAAACAAGTAAACTGATACACTCTTTCTACCAATTATTCTGAACTGACCTTCAACTAGTCAAGGGTAAAGGCCCTGTCCTTAGGCATTCCTATCCAAGAGGGACTGAATCTGAATTCAACCCCTTTTATGGGCTGTATTGTGTCCCCTCAAATCCATATGTTGAAGCCCTAACCCCTAGTCCCTCAGACTGTGACTGCATTTAGAGATGGGATCTTAAAAGAGATGTTCATTCCAAAGGAGGGCTGTTGTGGTCGGCCCCAGTCCAGTCCATCTGGGATCCTTATAAGAAGAGTAGGAGTCAAAGAGGACAGACCATATGAGCACAGAGTGAGAAAGCCAAGGGGACCTTCACCTTGGACTTCCAACCTCCAAAACAGTGAGAAAATTAATGTCTGTTGTTGAAGGAATACAGTCTGGGGTAATTTGTTATGGCAGTCCCAGCAAACAAACACACCCCTCTCCCCAACCTCAAGGAATTCAAGGGTGAAAGGATGGAGTCCAGGAGCCTGGTGCGCACATTTCTTCCTGTCCAAACTGTTGCCCTTTTGTTCGAACTGTTCAACGTCCCACCTGGCACGTGATAAGCACAGAGCAATTCTTAAGAACATACAACACCTGGATAGGACAAGGAGTATTCCCCCTCCCACATCTGAGCTGTAGTCCCATTCTCCAGATGAGGAAACTGAGGCTTATTAAGGCTGCAAAAGTTGTCCAAGGTCACACAACCTTTTAAATGTGGAACCAGGATGGAAGACTCAAACCCAGGTCATTTATTTCCAGATACTCATGCTCCTTTTAATTTGTTTAATCCAGTTTCCCTATTAAAATGCATATATTTAAAGTCTACAGTCCAATGAGTTTTGGCAAATGTATGCACAGCCACATAAGCACCATCACAATCAATCAAGATATTTGCAGCCCTCCAGAAAATTCCCTCATTCTCCTGTATAGTCAATTCCCCAACCCCAAGCTCTGCTCCAGCCAACTATACATCTGATTTCTAATGCTGCTTCTAGAGCTTTGTATAACTCGAATTATTCTGTGTGTACTGTTTTCTTTGGTTCAACATAATGTCTCTGAGACCCAACCATGTTTTTCTGTATCAGCTGTTGTCTCCTTTTTATTACTGAGTAGAATTCTATTGTGTGGATCTGTTCTAAATACGTTTATTCCTTCATTAGTTGAGGGACTGATTTGTTTCCACTTTTGAAATCTGGTTGAGAAATCTGATTGTTTCCACTTTTTAGCTATTATGAGTAATGCTGCTATGAACATTTTCTCAATGGCACCCCACTCCAGTACTCTTGTCTGGAAAATCCCATGGACAGAGGAGCCTGGTAGGCTGCCGTCCATGCTAAGGGTCAGACACGACTGAGCAACTTCACTTTCACTTTTCACTTTCATGCATTAGAGAAGGAAATGGCAACCCACTCCAGTGTTCTTGCCTGGAGAATCCCAGAGACGGGGGAGCCTGGTGGGCTGCCGTCTATGGGGTCGCACAGAGTCGGACACGACTGAAGTGGACTTAGCAGCAGCAGCAGCAGTGGAATTGCTGATCATGGATAAGTATATGTCTAATAGTAAAAGAAGCCGGTTTTCAAAACTGGTTGTACCACTTTACACTCCTACCAGTAGGGCTGGAGAGTTCTGGTTACTCCACAACTTGCCCCTGCCTCCCTCTGAAGCCCAGCGAGGCCAGAAATGGCCAGAGACCTGGGAGAAGGACTGGGAGGAGAACCAAGAGGAAGTCCAGGAGGAGGAGGAGGAGAGTGCTGAGGAGGACAGGAAGGAGCCCAGGACCAGGAGTCAGGCCTGCCGCAGGGAAAGCCTAGGTACAGGCCCAGCCCTTAGTCTGTCCGGAGGACGGAGGTGTACTGTCCAGATCCTGCAGAGTGACAGTGAGCAGAAAGCATCAACAGCACAGCCCTGAACCCATGAAGCAGGGACAGGAGGCTCTGGTGAAAGAACGTTCCAGAACGCCGAGCTTAGATTCAGACGCAGAAGGCTCCGCACAAGAGCCGAGTGCAAGTTGAGCAGCTTTCCCGCGAGCGAAGCAGAGACAGGTGGATGGAGATAGCAAAAGAGATATCGCGAGACCCTGGGATCCCGGGGACCGACGCCGCGTGTGGAGAGAGGGGCGTCTCGTCGCTCCAGCAGGAAGGTGCCCCCAGCCCACCGCTGGTCCTCCCTGCCCTTGAAGTGCCGTGCCTCCCTCCGCTGCAGGCAGGCCCAGGCGGGGACGGTCCCGCTCCTCCGAGGCCTTCCTCCGGGTCGGTCCCGTGTCTTCTGTCCTGAGGAGACTGAGCGACCTAAGAGGTGACGTCCCGGCGTGCGGCCCCGCGCTCCCGGTAGGTCAGGGTGTTTGGCGAGACGACTTTGCTTTCCTCTGAGGGGTGGGGAGACTGTTGAGGAAGAGCCCTTCTGAGCAAAGGTTTGTTGTTGCTGTTGTTTTTAAGAATTTTAAAATATTTATTTCTTTTTGGCTGTGTCGGGTTTTAGTTGCTGCGTAGGGCTCAGTTTCCCCACAGCATTTGGGCTCTTAGTTCCCAGAGGAGGGATCGAACCGTCGTCCCCTGAATTGGCAGGTGGATTCATAACCAGTGGATCACCCTGAGCAAAAGGTTTTAAATCAGAAGTTAAAACCAAGCCTTGTGCACCGTTGGTAGGAAGGTAAAATGGTGCGTTGCCTGTGGAAAACAGTAGGTGGGACTGCCCCCTCCCCCAAGCAATCCCACATTTGGGTGAATATCCTGAGGAAATTGTAAGCAGGGTCTCCAAGAGGAATTCACACCTTCATGTTCCTAACAGCACAGTTCACATGAGCTGAGACATGGAAGCAGGCAAAGGGGTGTTGATGGGTGAGTTAGTCGGTGTTAGTCGCTCAGCCATGTCCAACCCTTTGTGATCCCATTGACTGTAGCTGGCCAGGCTCCTCTGTCCATGGGATTCTCCAGGCAAGAATACTAGAATGGGTTTCCATTCCGTCCTCCAGGGGATCTTCCAAACCCAGGAATTGAACCCAGGTCTCCTACATTGCAGGCGGATTCTTTACCATCTGAGCCACCAGTGGGTGAAGGGATGAGCAAACATGCTAAGTTCATATGATGACAGTGACCCAGCCTTGACAAGGAAGGCAATCCTGACACAGGCGACAGCATGGATGGACATGGATGGACATGCCAGTCACGGAAGGACAGGTCGTATATGATCCATTCATATGAGGTCCCTAGAGCAGACTGAGAAGGAAATGGCAACCCACTCCAGTGTTCTTGCCTGGAGAATCCTAGGGATGGGGGAGCCTGGTGGGCTGCCGTCTTTGGGGTTGCACAGAGTCGGACACGACTGAAGCGACTTAGCTTAGCAGCAGAGCAGGCTGATTCATAGGGAGGGATGGTGGGGGATGGGGCTGGGGGAGGGGAGGGGAGTGAGTGTTGAATGGAGACAGTTTCAGTTTTACGATATGAAAAGAGGCATGGAAGGTGGTGATGATGGCACAACCACGTGAATGTCCCTAATGCCACTGGACTGGTCACTTGAAAATGATAAATTTTGTGTTATATACATTTTACCCAATAAAAAGAGAGAGATAGACCAAAACAATTTTTTTAGTCATTCTAGTGGGTGTGTGCTACTACTCATAGTGGTTTTAATTTGCATTTCTCTGGTCGTAAACATGAATGATCTTAAGCATCTTTTTACAAGTATGTGAGTGCTCAGTTGCTCAGTCTGGACTCTGCGACCCTATTGGCTGTAGCCTGCCAGGCTCCTCTGTCCATGGATTCTCCAGGCAAGAATACTGGAATGGGTTGCATTTCCTTCTCCAGGGGCTCTTCTTGACCTAGGGATCTTTTCATATGCAGATTTTTATTTGGTTTCTTCGTTTGTGAAGTGTCCAAGTCTTTTGCCCATTTTTAGAGTATTTTTTTTTTAATCAGGGTATACTTCATATAACAAAATTCACTATTTTTAATATATTCTCTGTGCTGTGCAACCATTGCCACAATTCCAAAACATTTCCATCACTTTAAAAGAAACCCACATCTATTAACTTATGTTTTTCCTCTTTCTTTCCTTTTATGGGGAAAAGGAATGTTAAGATTCCAGAAGAAACCTACACTACATCTTATCTCAATGAAAGAGTAACTGGAAATTTCAACACAAAGGGAAAGAGTCTATAGATGAAAATAAGTATAGGAGAATTCATTGTAATATACTTAAAACTTTTCCATGGGTTTAAATTTTTTCAAAATAAATACATTTAATTAATTTAAAAAGGGAGTCCTTTGGCATAGAGAAGTGGTGAAACTGCACAACTCATATTGGGATTTGAACTCACTGTCTTTTTTATAATTAAATTTATTTATTTTTAATTGAAGAAAACTCACTTTTAATTGAACTCACACATTTGGTCTCAGGACTTGATGAAGTTCTTAATGAAGTTCTTTATGTCTCAAAAAGAATTCAGTGAGAGACAGGGAAAAGTAAGAAGTGGGATTCCTAGGTGGCGCTAGTGGTAAAGAACCCATCTGCCAATGCAGGAGATGTGAGAGATGTGGGTTCAATCCCTGGGTCAGGAAGATCCCTGGGAGGAGGGCATGGCAACCCACTCTAGTATCCTTGCCTGAAGTACCCCATGGATAGAGGAGCCTGGAGGGCTACAATCCATAGAGTCGCAAAGAGTCAGACACAACTGAAGCGACTTCACACACAGCACAAGAAGCGGGCTTATTTAGAGAGAGATGCGTTCCATGGACAGAATGCAGTCTGTCTCGAAAGGCAGGAATGGCCTTGGGAGAAGCGCAGTCCACAGACTGATTGTGGGCCATCTCAGAAGGTAAGAGGGTTCAAAATATGGGGTGGTTAGTTTTTAATGAGCTGGGTAATTGCATAGGCTAATGAGTGGAAGGATTATTCCAACTGTTTTAGGAAAGCAGAGGAGATTTCCAGGAGTTGAGCCTGGAAATTTTATGATTGGCCTCAGAACTGTCATGGCACTTGTGGATGTGTCATTTAGCTAATGTATCACAATGAGTGGTGACTGCAGCCTTGAAATTAAAAGATGCTTGCTCCTTGGAAGAAAAGCTATGACAAACATAGACAGCAGAGGGGTTTTTTTTGTTTGTTTTGTTTTTTAATCACAAACCTAAAAAGCAGAGATATCACTTTGCCAGCAGAGGTCCATAGAGTTAAAACTATGGCTTTTCCAGTAGTCATGTACTGATGTGAGAGTTGGACCATAAAGAAGGCTGAGTGCCAAAGAAGTGATGCTTTTGAATTGTGGTGCTGGAAAAGACTCTTGGACAGAGAGTCCCTTGGACAACAAGGAGATCTAACCAGTCAATCCTAAAGGCAATCAACTCTGAATATTCATTGGAAGGACTGATGCTGAAGCTCTAATACTTTGGCCACCTGATGTGAAGAGCCAACTCATTGGAAAAGACCCTGATGCTGGAAAAGATTGAGGGCAGGAGGAGAAGGTGGCGACAGAGGATGAGATGGTTGGATGGCATCACTGACTCAATGGACATGAGTTTGAACAACTCCAAGAGATAGTTAAGAACAGGGAAGCCTGGTGTACTGCAGTCCGTGGGGGTAGCAAAGAGTCAGACATGACTTAGTGACTGAACATCAGCAACAATTATCTGAATTCATTTTATTTCTTTTTCATGCCTTACTGTAGGGGCTAGGACCTGCAGTACAATGTCTACTAGATGTAGTGAAAGCAAATGTCTTCTTTGTTCTCCCAATTATAGGAGGAAAGGACTCAGTCTTTCACTAGTAAGTTTGATGTCCATTGTAGGTTTTTCATAGGTGCTCTTCTATTTTTAGTTTGCTGAGAGTTTTTCTCGTGAATGAATGATGAATTTTGTCAAATGCTTTCTCTGAACTTACTGAGATGATCATATGGTTTTTCTTTTATTCTATTTTAGTGGGTTACATTGATTGATTTTCAAATGTCGACCTAATCGTATGTTCCTGGGGTAAACCTCATATGGTTCTGATCCTTTGACTATATTGTAGATTTTATTTGCTATCATTCTGTTGAGGATTTTTCTGTTTGCATTCATGAGCGATATTGGTCCGTAGTTTTTTAAAAAAACTTTTACAGAGCCCTACTTCCTCCTTAAGTAAAATGTAAGGGTTGGGGAAGTCCTCCCCACAGAGGGTATTTCCAAGTCTAAGGTTCTCTCCAGGTAGGGCTCTAGTCCCAGAAATGCCCTAATAAGCAGCCAGTGTCAGTGAGATGAGATATGCTGGCTAAGAGTTCCACCTGGGTCATTTAGTACATACATTTGATGGGTAAAACTGATGCCAAGATCTGAGCTTCTCCTATACAGGTTCAAGAATTCAGCTTTATCAGATCACCCAATGGTGTTAATTTCCTAGGAAATTGCATCATACTGTGCAAGCCCACGGAGACTAAATGATTAGATCAGTGTCTTTTTATGAATTTATGATAGAAGTATACCGTTCCTGAAATCTGAATATTCATGCCTTTTATTCAAGGAACATACTCCCTGACTTAGTCTCTCAATATTCAAGAAACCAAGTTAGTCATGCAAAGGGTTCTTGGCACACCCAGAGGCCAAGCGCAGGGAGCTGGGCAGTGATAGGTTTGTTTTATCCAGGCTGGGGTGGAATATGGAGTCTTTCCATTCCTAACTGGTGATCCTGTGCCAGTCAGAGTCCCTCTGCCATTGTTAGCGCTAAATAAACAATGGCAAACTCTTAGCCTTAGGCAATCCTAGACTTAGTCCGGGCCACTATATTATAGCCTTTCTCGTGTTGCAGTTAATTGAAAAACTGCTGATTTTCCATTTGCTCTCATTTTGCCTCCCTGATGGAGACTTAAGACACCCTGAAATGGGGACAGCAAATATTCTATATCTTTCAAAAATCTTTGTGAAAAATGACACCTGCACAGAAAATTGCACAAAAGAAAAAAATGTACTACCCAATGGCTAATCACAAGGCAAATACTTGCACAACCACTACCCACGTTGAGAAGTAGAACACTGGCGGCAGTCCAGAACCCACGGTGTGCCCTTTCTGTCACAAATCTCCATTCCCATCTTGATTTTTGTTTAATCTCTTCTTTGTGTTTACCTATAATTTCCCACCAAAACATGCATTCCTAAATCCTATGACTGTGTGTGTGTGTGTGTGAGTGGTTTCTTTTTCAGTCAGTCATGTTGTTGTACATTGTTAATTCACTTTCATCCCATCCTTTGGATATTTCACAACTTATTCACCCATTCTACTGTTGGTAGATTAAAAAAAAATTTTGGCTGTGCCCTGAAGCATGTGGGATTTTAGTTTCCCAACCAGGGATCCAACCCATGCCCCTTGCATTGTAAGCACAGAGTCTTAACCCCTGGACACCAGAGAAGTCCCTCCTGATAAATTTTTGGATTACCAAAAATCCAAACTTTTGGATTTTTTTATTTATCCCTCCCTATTTTTTAATTATTTCCATTTTTTGAAGTCAGTTTGTCAAGTTCTATTTTTTAAAAAATCCTTTGAGATTTTGATTAGGATTTCTTTGGATCTACAGATCAGTTTGAGAATTGATATTAACATTATTGTCTTCTTATCCTTAAATGTATTTATTTAGGTCTTTTAAAATTTGAAGTAATTTTTTTTAGTTTTATATTTAGAGATCTTCTCTTAAAGTTTTGGGAGTTAGGAAGACAAATATTGGTATCTAACTCATATTGTGTGTGTTTTTTTTTTACTGTGTATAAAACTGCACCTTTAGTGACATTTTGTTTCAGTGAATATACTTTAACATAGACTTTTTAAAATAGTTGATTTAAGTCGTGTTAGTTTGGGGTGTACAGCACAGTGATTCAGTTATCTACATGCATGTGTACATGCGTGTTCAGTCCTGTCTGACTCTTTGTGACCCAATGGACCTAGCCCGCCAGGTTCCTCTGTCCATTGGATTCCCCAGGCAAGAATACTGCAGTAGGTAGCCATTCCCTTCTCCAGGGGATCTTCCCAACCCAGGAACTGAACCCAGGTCTCCTGCATTGCGAACAGGTTGTTTATCAATGAGCCACCAGGGACGCCCCCTATATAAACATGTACATATATGTATATTCTTCTTCAGATTCTTTTTTCTTATGGATTATTACAAAATATTGACTATAGTTCCCTGGGCTATACAGTAGGTCCTTGTTGATTATCTGGCTTATATATAGTAGTGTGTATGTGTCAATCCCAACCTCCTAATTTATTCCTCCTTATTTGGAGGTCTTTGCATACTTTTTTTAGTTTTATTTTTAGACATGAGTATTTTTAAAGTATTGCAGATGGTGTCTTTTAAATTTATTTTATGTTTATTACTGGGACACTCTTGTTTTTGTACATTGACTCTATATCCAGTTACCTTACTAAAATATTTTATTAATTCTAATATTATCAGTCAAGTCATTTGGATTTTCTTCATATAGAATCATTAGCTGAGAATAATTACTGTCTTAGATTTTTTTTTTTCCCCTCTGTCCAACCCTTATAACATTTATCTCTTTTTCTTGCCTGTTGTACTGGCCAAAGCCTCCAGCAAAATGTTGAATAGAAATGATGGTTGTGAGCTTTCTTATATACAATCTCAAGGATAAGTTGAAATCTCACCATTTCAACTTTTTACCAAATATGGTATTTACCAAGTAAGATCGGGTTTTTTTTAATCCATACTTTAAAAAAATATTTTATTTGTTTATTTATCGGGCTGTGCCAGGACGGGGAAGCCTGGTGGGCTGCTGTCTATGGGGTCGCACAGAGTCGGACACGACTGAAGCGACTTAGCAGCAGCAGCAGCAGCAGCCAGGTCTTAGGTGCAGCATGCAATGCCTTTGTTGCCACATGGGCGATCTTTAGTTTCAGCATATGGGTCTTTTTTTTTTTAGTTGCAACATGTGAAATCTAGTTCCCTGTTGTTGTTGCTCAGTCACTCAGCTGTGTCCGAGTCTTTGTGACCCCGTGGACTGCAGCACACCAGGCTTCTCTGTCCTTCACTATCTCCCTGGAGTTTGCTCAAACTCAGTCCATTGAGTCGATGATGCCATCCAACCATCTCATCCTCTGTTGCCCCCTTCTTCGCTTTCTGTCATAAGGGTGGTGTCATCTGCATATCTGATATTTCTCCTGGCAATCTTGATTCCACCTTGTGCTTCATCCAGCCCAGCATTTTGCATGATGAACTTTATATATAAGTTAAATAAGCAGGGTGACAATATACAGCCTTGATGTACTCCTTTCCCAATTTTGAACCAGTCTGTTAGGGGTCAAATCCAAGCCCCCTATGTTGGGAGCATGCAGTCTCAGTCACTGGACCACCAGGGAAGTTGCAAAATAGGTGCCTTTTTTTTTTTTCTAAAGGAATTTTATTAGTTTGTGTATTTATTTATTTTTTGGCTGCCCTGGATCTTTCTTGCAGTGCACAGGCTTCTCTTTGCGGTGGCTTATCTTGTTGTGGAGCACAGGCTCAGTGATGGTGGTGCGCGGGTTTAGTTGCTCCATGGCATTTGGCATCTTCCTGGACCAGGAATCCAACCTGTATCCCCCATGTTGGCAGGAGGATTCTTAATCCCTGAACCACAAGGGAAGTTCCCCAAGATAGGTTTTTAAATTGATGTCCCTCATCAGATTCAGGAAGTTTCATTCTTTCCTGTGAGTTCTTGTTTTATAAAGATGTCGAGCTTTGTCACTTTTCCTGTAAGACTTTAGTTGATGAATTTTCTCTTTTAATCTGTTATTGTGGTAAATTCTATTAATTGATTTCCTAATGTTAAATCAACATCCATTCCTAGGATAAATCCAATTTGATCATGATGTATTATCCTTTTACGTATTGTTTGATTTGACTTCTTTTATTTTGTCTAGGATTTTAACACCCATACTCATGAGTGAAATTGACCTGTACCTTCTCTTTTTGGTGATGTAGTCTGCCTGTATCTACAGTTTCACTTTCCATTGTTTCAGTGACCCAGGATCAACCACAGTCCAAAAACATTAGATGGAAAATTCCAGGGTGGCCCAGTGGTTAAGACTCTGCGCTTTCAATTCAGGGGGTGCAAGTTCAATCCCTGGTTGGGAAACTAAGATCCCACATGCCAAGGGATGAGGCCAAAAAAAAAACCCTCCAGAAATAAACAATTCATAAGTTTTACATTGTAGGCCATTCTGAGTAGTGTGATGAGATCTCAGGCAGTCCTGTTCTCTACCACCTAGGATGTGAATCATCCCTTTGTCCAGCAGATCCTGCCCACTAGTCACCTAGTAGCAACTCAGTTATTAGACTATCACCGACTCGTGGGACTTATGTACAAGTGACCCTTATTTTACTTAATAATGGCCCCAAAGTATAAGACGAGTGATGCTGGCAATTCAGACATGCCAAAGAGAAGTAAAAAAGTGCTTCCTTTAAGGGAAAAGATGAAAGTTCTTGACTTAACAAGGAAGAAGACAACTGCAGACTGAGGTGGGTAAGATCTATGATATGACTGAACCTTCTATCCATGAAGTTGTGAAGGAGGGAAAGGAAATTCGTGCCAGTTTTGCTTTCACTTCTCAGGCTGCAAAATTATAGCCACAGTGCAGGGTAAGTTCTTAGTTAAGATGGAAAAGGCGTTAAATTTGTGCAATAAGAAGTTTAGAGAGACTGCACATTAATATAACTTTATTACAGTATATTGTTCAATTTTATTATTGTTGGTAGTCTCTTACTGTACCTAATTTCTAAATCAGAATTCATCATAGGTGTGTATAGATGGGAAAAACAGAGCATATATAGAGTTTGGTACTGTCTGTGGTTTCAGGCATCCACTGGGGGCTTGGAACATATTCCTGCAGATACGGGGGGCCTACTGTACTGTTCTTGTTGGGCGTTAATGTGAAATTTATACCAGCGTCCGAGAGTGAGCTGTTGAGTCTTTTCCTGCTCTCTGGAAGGGCTACAAAAGTAAGCATCTTTTCTTTATTCAGTGTTTGGTAGGATTCCCCAGTGAAGACATTTGAGTCTTGAAGTTTCATCATCAAACATTTTAAATTTACAGCTTTAATTTTTTAATCATTATAAGACTAAGATTTTCTGTTTCTTTTTGTGTCAGTTAGGTTGTATTTTTCTGTGTGTGTATGTGTATGGGTGTGTTAGTTGCCCAGTCGTGTCTGACTCTTTGCAACTCCATGGACTGGAACCCAGCAGGCTCCTCTGTCCATGGGATTTCCTAGGCAAGAATACTGAAGTGGGGAGCTGTTTCCTTCTCCAAGGGATCTTCCTGACCCAGGAATCAAAGCCTCGTCTCCTGCATTGCAGGGAGATTCTTTACCGCCTGAGCCACCAGGGAAACCCTGCTCTTTTTCTATAAATATGTCCATTTCACCTACATTTTCAAGTCTTTGGCACAGAGTTGTTCATAATATCCTCTTACTTTTGCAACAAAGTCTCTTTCATTTTTGATACTTCTCTGTGCGCCTTCTTTTTTCTTTTTTTCATTTTCAATGGGGGTTTATTGATATTTTTAGTCTTTTCAGTTTGGTTGCTTCTCTTAGCTGTTTGCTGTAGGTTTTCTATTTACTTATATTGTTAAATTATTTCCTCTCATCTACTTTTGTTGATTTATTTTGCCATTCTTTCTCTAACCTCTCAAAATGAATGCTTAGTTCATTATACTCCAGTCTTTTTCTTCCCTAAAATATGCAATTAAGACTATAAATTTCCCTCCAAGCATTGCTTTATTTTTATTCCACCAATGTTGCTGTGTTGTATTTTTTAATTACATAAAATTTAGTTCAAAATAATTTCTAATTTCCATTTTTATTTTTTCAGAGACTATGCATTATTTAAAAGTGTATTTTGGAAGCATATTACTCAGAAGTGTAGCTTTCAAAGATACAGGGATTTTACAATTATATTTTTGCTGTTGATTCTTAACCTGTTTGCAATGTGGTTAGAGAACATTATCTTCTTTAGTTCAGCTCTTTGAAATTTGTTGGAATGTGCATTTTGGTTGAGCATTATAGTCAAATTTTTAAATGGGTTAAAAAAAATCCACTCTTCTTGAGACTAATATATTCTCTGGTTGTTGGGTGCGCATATGTCCATAAAGTCAAATTTGTTGATGATGTTTCAGATCTTCTGTCGTGTTATTTATTTCATGATTGCTTGCTCCATTAATTACTGAAAAAAGTATGTTATAGTATCTCACTATGCCTATGGACTTAATCAGTTCCTCCATATAATTCTGTCTACATTTACTCTGTGTTTCATGTTATTCAGTTCAGTTCAGTTGCTCAGTCATGTCCGACTCTTTGCAACCCCATGAACCGCAGCATGCCAGGCCTCCGTGTCCATCACCAACTCCTGGAGTCCACCCAAACCCATGTCCGTTGAGTTGGTGATACCATCCAACCATCTTATCCTCTGTCGTCCCCTTCTCCTCCTGCCCTCAATCTTTCCCAGCATTAGGGTCTTTTCCAATGAGTCAGCTCTTCGCATCAGGTGGCCAAAGTATTGGAGTTTCAGCTTCAAAATCAGTCCTTCCAATGAATACCCAGGACTGATCTCCTTTAGGATGGACTGGTTGGATCTCCTTGTAGTCCAAGGGACTCTCAAGAGTCTTCTCCAGCACCACAGTTCAAAAGCATCAATTCTTTGGCACTTAGCCTTCTTTATAGTCCAACTCTCACATCCATACATGACCCAGTTTCATACAAATTTAGAATAATCTTTTAAAAAAATATATTTTGGCCGCATATTGTCCTTGCAGGATGGTTCGCCCACCAGGGATCAAGCCCAGGTCTCTGCAGTGAAAGCTCTAAATCCTAATCACTAAGCTACCAGGGAACTCCTTGAGATACTCTTTTATATTATAGAGTGCATGTATGCTCAGTCGCTTAAGTTGTGTCCGACTCTGCAACACCATGAACCATTGCCTGCCAGGCTCCTCTGCTCATGGGATTTTCCCAGTAAGAATACTGGAGTGGGTTGTCATTTCCTACTCTAGGGGATCTTCCTGACCCAGGGATTGAACCCACATCTCCTGCATTGCAGGTGGATTCTTTACCTGCAGAGCCATCAGGATTATTATAGAGTGATGCTCTTTAATTCTAGTGATGCTTTTACCTTAAAGTATATTTGTTTGACATTAGGATTGTGAACCATACTATCTTTATAGTATTTCAGGTGTATATGATTTTTTCATCATTTCTTTGCAGTCTTTCTTGATTCTTCTGTTTTAGATGTCTCTTGTACTTAGCATATATAAGATTTTGTTTCTATCCAGTGTGATGATCCTTGCCTTTTAGCTGGAGTAGTTGACCCTCTTCGGAGAAGGCACTGGCAACCCACTCCAGTACTCTTGCCTGGAAAATCCGGTGGATGGAGGAGCCTGGTGGGCTGTAGTCCATGGGTCGCTAAGAGTCAGCACAACTGAGCAACTTCACTTTCACGCACTGGAGAAGGAAATGGCAACCCACTCCAGTGTTCTTGCCTGGAGAATCCCAGGGAAGAAGCCCTGGTGGGCTGCCATCTATGGGGTCGCACAGAGTCGGACATGACTGATGCGACTTAGCAGCAGCAGCAGCAGTTGACCCTCTTACCTTTAATGTAATGATCTTACTGTCTTCCTGTGGATGGGCTTTCTGCTCATCTCACCTCTTCTTTGTTCCCTTATCTCTTTTTTGCCCTGGTTTAATTTGGTTGAGTTTTTACATTATCATTTTGTTCCTCTGTTGGCTTGATATTTATTCAGGATTTTATCATTCTTTTTAGTGACTATTTTAGGAATTACAATATGGCAGCCTTGACTTATCACCCAATAGGAATTATTACTGCTTCTTCTCTCCTAGAAAAACCAAGGCATTTATAAAGAACATTTACACTTCTCCCATATTAGATGCTTTATTTTTTCAAAACCAGCAACTTTTTATTGAAGTATAATTGATTTAAAATGTTTTAGTTTCAGATGTACAGAGAAGTAATTAAGTATGTATCTTCTTTTTTAGATTTTTTTCCATTACACGTTGTTACAAGATATTGAATATAGTTCCTTGTGCTATACAATAGGCCTTTGTTATTTATTTTATATATAGTAGAGTGTAAACCGGAGGAGGCAATGGCACCCCACTCCAGTACTCTTGCCTGGAAAATCCCATGGATGGAGGAGCCTGGTAGACTGCAGTCCATGGGGTCGCTAAGAGTCGGACACGACTGTATAACTTTCAAGTAGACAACCTGAGTGACTTCACTTTCACTTTTCACTTTTATGCATTGGAGAAGGAAATGGCAACCCACTCCAGTGTTCTTGCCTGGAGAATCCCAGGGACGGGGGAGCCTGGTGGGCTGCCGTCTCTAGGGTCGCACAGAGTCGGACACGACTGAAGCGACTTAGCAGCAGCAGCAGAGTGTAACTGCTAATCTCAAACTCATCATTTACCCAGATCTTCCCCTTTCCCCTTTGGTAACCATAACTTTGTTTTCTGGGTCTGTGAGTCTGTTTCTGTTTTGTAAATAAGTTCATTTGTATTGTTTCTTAAGATCCCACATAAAAAGAGATATCATATGATATTTGTCTCTCTCTGTCTGACTAATTTCATTAAGCATATTACCTTCTGGGTCCATCCATGTTGCTGCAAATGACATTATTTCATTCTTTTTTAAGGCTGAGTTGTATGTATACAACAGAATATTACTCATATATATATATATGCCATATCTTCTTTTTCCATTCATCTGTCAATATCAAAAGGTTGCTTCCATGTCTTGTCTACTGTAAATAGCGCTGCTGTGAACATTGGGTGTCTGAATATATGCCTGTGAGTGGGATTGCTGGATCATGTGGTAATTCTATTTTTAGCTTTTTGAGGAGCCTCCTATAGTTTTCCTAGTGGCTGTACCAGCAGTGTAGGAGGGCTCTGTTTTATACACACCCTCTCCAGCACTTACTATTTGTAGACTTTTTGATGACGACCATTCTGACCAGTGTGAGGTGGTACCTCATTGTAGTTTTGATTTCTCTAGTAATTGGTGGAGAACTGAGGAGCCTGGTGTGCTGCAGTTCATGGGGTCACAAAGAGTCAGACACAACTTAGCGACTGAACAAGAACCAAAGTTAGTGATGATGATGAGGATCTTTTCATGTGCTTATTGGCCATCTGCTTGTCTTCTTTGGAGAAGTGTCTTCTACCCATTTTATTAAAAGATTTTTTTCTTTCTAATTTTATTTATTTTTGGCGGTGCTGGGTCTTCGCCTGCTCACGGCGAGCAGGGGCGCTCTCTAGTTTGGGTGCGCAGGCTTCTTACTGCAGTGGCTTCTCCTGTTGCAGAGCACAGGCTCTAGGGCATGTGGGCTCAGTAGTTGTGGCTCGTGGGCTTAGTTGCCCCAAGGCATGTGGAACCTTCCCAGACTGAGGATCAAATCCATATTCCCTGCATTGGCAGGCACTGGACCACCAGGGAAGTCCTAAGTTACTATTTTTTACAGACAGCAAGTACTAAATGATAAATAAATGAGAGAGATCTATTTAGAGGAGCATAGAACCTCTATGAGAAGGTTGCCCTTATTCAGAGAAGATGCCCTTATTCAGCTTATCCATGAGCCAGAGAGCAGGATGGGCAGTGATGCTGCAGCGAGTACACAGGGAACACGGAGCCTCAAGGGCTGGAGGGAGGACGCAACCCGCTGGACAGAGCCTCTCAGGACGAGCCAGGCCCTTACATTACTGCAGGCCCCAACTCTCGCTACTTGAGGATTCTCGTGAGTTCTGAACACTCAGGTGCGGTTTTCTTTTCTAATCTTCACATTCTATGGGCCTCAGGGTGGAACCTGTACCCTTAGCTCATGACTGCTTCCAGTCCTTCACTGTTTACCCAGCCTGGCTTAGGTCAGTCATTTCACAGACCCCATGGAGACTGGAGGGATTACAGGAGATTCCCTCCTACCCCACGCCGCCCCGTACTGACGAGAGGCTCTGGCCCATCAAAAGCCTTTTCCTTTCAGCAGCTTTACTGAGATATCATTCACGTGCTGTTCTCTTCAACCATTTATGTGTGCAGCTCAGCTGCTTTTAGTTTGTTCAAAGAGTTGTGCCTCCATCACCACAGCTATCTTTAGGACATTTTCATCACCCCCAGAAGAAACTCCATACCCCCAATCCTCCTTTTCCCCAGCTCCAGCTCTAGGCAGCAACTAATATGCTTCCCACCTCCATGGGTTTGCCTGGTCTGGACATTTCATTCTATGGAGTCTTACAACATGCGGTCCTTTGTGTCTGGCTTCTTTCACTAAGCATCGTGTTTTCAAGGTTCTTCCATGTTATAATCCATGTCAGTGTTTCATTCCTTATTTATGGCTAAATTATATTCCACCATGTGATTAGACCACATTTCATTTATCCGTTCTCCAGCCTATGGACATATGAGTTGTTTCCACTTTGAGCTGTTGTGAATAATGCAGCCATGAACCTTCAAGTACAAGTTGTTGTGTGGACAAAGGTTTTTAATTTTCTTGGGACTGTGCCTGGGAGTGGAGTTGCTGGGTCGTATGGTGATTCTGGGTTTAACCTTTTAAGGAACTGCCAGACTGTTTCCCAGAGCAGTTGCATCATTTTGCATTCCCACCAGGAGTGTGTGACGGTTCCAATATTTCCACATCCTCAGCAGCATTTGTTATTACCTGTGTTTTTCATCATGGCCACCCTAGTGGGTGTGAGGTGTGTCTCAGTGTGGCTCCATCTTGTGTTCCCTGATGACAAGCGACCTTTTGTTTTTCTTTCTGGCTCTGCTTTCAGCTTCCCTCCATCACCCTCATCCACCCAGACAAGGGGGAACCCACTGAGCTCATTCTGCAGAAAGACTGGCAAATGCTTAATTCCATCCTTGTTAGAATTTTCTCTCCCTCTCAGCTTTCCCATTAAGGGGCAGTTTTCACAGGTGGCGCTTTAACACTTAAGAGTTGCTCACCTTGTCTCTCCCCAGCTTTCCCCATGAACCACATTTCTCTCACCCAGTTTACATTTCCTTTTACCCATCTCCTTGCTGGATAGTTGTGGACCAGGTGAGCAAAGACCACCTCATCCCTCCACAGGAATCTCCTCTTCCTCTGAGCAAGGCCCCATGCAGCACAGAACAGGTTTCCCTAGTTCTGCAAGCTGCCCTCCCCGCAGTCCTCACACTCTGTGGGTTCTGGCACCTCTCCCGGGCGTGTGCTCCAGGTCGGCCGGCAAGCTTATTTCCTGTGCAGTGATTGGCAGCGTGTGGACCCGTTGGCTCTGCCCAGTGCTGTTTGTGGCAGCTGAGCATCGCCCATTGCGACAATTCAGCAGAGGAAATGCTAGCTCGTGTGCCTTCACCCCCTCCAGACTTGCGTTCAGCTCCCAGGAAGGGGCATTCTGGGAAATATCTGGCCAAACCTTCCCAGTTTAGGCAACTGAAGAGCTGAGTAAGAGAAGCCCTCCAGGGACTTCCCTGGTGGTCCAGTGGTTAAGAATCTTCCTCCCAATGCAGGGGATATGGGTTTGATCCCTAGTCAGGGAACTAAGATCCCACAGGCCACAGAGCAACCAAGCCTGCTTGCCACAACTACAGAGCCCACGTGCCACAGTGAGATAGTCCACGAGCAGCAACACAGGCAACTAAGATCCAGCACAACCAAATACATAAATAATAAAAATTAAATATATAACAATAGAGAAGCTCTGTACCCCTGGTTGGTGCTAAGGAGAGAATAAAAATGTCACTGCTTTATGATGGAGCACGGGCCTTTAATTAAATTCCTGTTTATCAGTCCTTTTCTTCTACCACATTTGTAACCCACTGGGAAAGATTAAGTATTTCTAGAGGGAGGAAAAAAAAATCCTGGTAGAATAGTCAAACAGAATGGAGAGAGAAATCATGTAGTAGTTGTTTGGTTTGTGGCAATGCCAATTGTGTTACAAAGACCTGGATCTCAGGATCCCGCCACATGCTGCAAGAGAGACAGGTGCTCACGGGTGAGCCATGGGGGGAGATGTGCCGCACAGGGCCTGGCAGTGTGGCGGTGCACGGCCTGGGCAACTTCCCACTGCACTCAGGCTGCACTTCAAAGTGCCTGGGGGTGCAGCTTTGCCTCTCATATTCTCTGGCAGGCTCTTGTATCCCTTGCAGCCAGCCCTGTGGGCTCTCTTTGCTGCAGTGGGAGGAGCCCCCTAAGATCCTAGCATCCTCATAGAAGCCATGTTTTCCTGAGCACACAAGTGGTACCCACTGCCTGAATTCAAAACCAAGGAAGGGAGTTATGGGATCCACAAGAGGGCAGGCATTTTGGGTCCACTCTTTCATTTGCTCATTTGTTCAGTGGATATTTAATGAGATGTCAATATAGAGTGGGGAACAACAGTAGTTCTGATCCTGAGCCTTTGGACTGAGTCCCTGGGAAACTCTCATACCTGTTGAATTAGGAACAGAGATGCGTGTCAGCAAAGTCAGGCCCTAGGAAGGTTAAGTTTGGTGGGTGCCAAGGGACTTGGACTGGCCTCACGGCCAGGGAAGGCCCCTGAGGAAGAGATGGCTGAGCTAAAAGATATGGAGGGTTTGGGGGTCATGAAACTTCTAAGGAGAATGGAAAGTGCAGACCAGAGCCCCAGAGAGCAGTGTCTTCCAGGGACTGATGGAATGTCAGGGTGGCTGGACATGGAGAAGACACGTAATCACTTAGGATCTGGGCCTGATCTGCTGAGGTGGGGTCTGACCTGGGCTGGCGTGCACCGGCAGGGCTGGTTCAGGCATTAAAATCTGAACATTCCCATGGCTTCTCGGCCAGCCCTTCCCCTCCCCAGGAACCCCCTGTACCTCCCTAACTCCAGGCAGTAAAGGGAGTGCTTGGTCTAGAGGGAGTCTCCAGTATCCTGTTCCCCCGCCACAGTCAGGCCTCTCCTGGTTGGTCCTGCCTATGCCTTACCTGCCCAGGTCCTGCTTGCCCCCCTGGGGTGCCAGAATGGCTGGCCCTGAGTGTCCTTTACTCCCCTTGCAGCTGCCGTGACCTCATGCCTCTCAGCTGAAGCTGCTTCCACCCTGTCTTCACACCCAAAAGTGGGGACACACAGGGTGCCCCGTGTTCAGCCACATGAAATGCTACCAGAAAGCCCCAAGTCCAAGCAGCTGCATTCAGCCACTTTCCCAGGACACCTTTTAGGTCATAGCATTTCCTCCTGACCCCTCCATCCTCTCCATCCTCCCCAACTCTTCCCCACCCACTGGCTAGGCTGGGGACCCCTGAGTACCGTGACCACCAGACCCTGCTGGTCCTCTTCTCTCCTTTCAGATCCAGCAAGTCCTTCCCCACTCCTGCTGTCTGGATGAAGGGCGGATGGGGATGTGGCTTCCCCAGGTACTGGCCAGCAGGACACACCTGGATACACCTTGTCCCATCTGCATCTCTCCACACACATCCGCCCACGGGAAGACACAGCCCAAGACTCACCCAGACTGCCTCCACCCAGCTCTTCAGTTGTTTCCAGATGACAGCCTGGTCCTTACAGCTTCCTATTTATTTATTTTATTATTTATTTGGCTGCACTGAATCTTAGTTGTAGCATGCAGGATCTACTTAGTAGTAGCATATGGGCTCTTAGTTGCAACCTGTGGGATCTAGTTCCCTGACCAGGGATCAAACACGCCCCCTGCATGGGAGCTTGCAGTCTTAGCCTCTGGACCACCTGGGAAGTCCCTAGAGCTTCCCATTTCTTTTCTTGATCAGTGTGTTCCGAGTATCTGCTGAGCACCAGGGCTGCTCCCCTCCAGGTGCAGGGATGGGGAGGACAGGCAGTATCCCCAGAGACCACAGAAATCAAGCCCCCATGTCAGAGCTGAAGACATGGCAATGCTGTGCCCCCCTGCCCCCATGGGACAGGACTGGGAGTTGCTGTTGGGGACAGGGATTGGACTGGGTGGGAGGACTGCATGGTCTCTTTCAGAAGATGATGAGGCAGGAACAGACTTGAGACTCAGGGAACAGCCGTGGCCAGGGTTGGGAACAGCATGACTGCGGTCAGCAGTGGGGGCTGGGGCTGGAGGTGGAGATTCAGCAGGGAGGTGGGTCTGTGCCTTGAGAATAAGGGGGGTGATTCCTTCAAGCAGAGGAATGATGGGATCTCATTTGTATTAATAGAAGATGATTTGTTTGTGCTTGGTACCAAGAGAAGCAAGGAGACCAGTTAGTGCCAGGCTCTTCCATGAGCCTTTCAGCTCCCCAAATCCTGGAAGCAGGAACAAGCAGGGTCCTCTGTTGGTTGGTCCTGGAGGCCATGGCCGTCCAAGCTGTTGGGTGGTGGCCCTGTGGTCAGTCCAGTCTTTCTCCCTGAGCCCTGCCCCACTCTGCCCCATGGGTGCCCTCCCTTCTTCCAACCTCCAGAACCTCAGAACATTCTGGCTTCTTCAGGTAGCTCCTTCCTCAGTCCCTGACCTCCTGGGGGATGGGTAAGAGGTTTGCATCAGAAAACCATGTGGTTCTTGGACCTCTGCTCCTTGCAAAGAGACACCTGGCCAGGCAGACTCACGTGAAAACCCAGCTAAGGGGAAAAAAATCGGGGTGTTTCATTCCCTGTACATTACCTGGAACCAAATCAGAGAAAGATTTACTGCCTCTCACAACACAGGCATTTCAAAATCCCTAACAAGAGCCTTCCTGGATTACAATGATTATGGTGCAGGTATGAGCCACTGTTAGAAAGTCTGGAGGCAATTCATTCCCTTTATAGAAGGTTTTCCAGAGCGTTCTTCGTGAAAGATGCCTGCAGAGCATTCAAAAGGGAATTTGACTGATGTTCAAGAAGCCATTTGGCCCACAAATATTCCAGCCCCTAGAATAATCACAGCAAAGCTCTGTTCTCCAGCAATATGGGGCTTTAGGCGATAAACAAGACAAGTGGTCATTTTAGCTGGTTATAAAAAGGGTGAAATAAGATAACGTAGTGGATGTGACCTGGGGTGGGACTCTAAAGAGGTGGCGCTGAGTGGAGCTCAAAATAATGGGAGGGGCAGCCTTGTGAAGGTCTCGGGGAAGAATGTTCTGCGTGCAGAGGTTTGGCAAGTTTGATTGGCATTTGGAAGATGGGAACATGTAGCATAATAGTGGGGGTGGAGCCTATCACAGGAGTCTTGTAGGCATGGTGCAAGTTGAAGTTTTTACTCCAAGAGTAAAGGGAAGCTGCTGAAGGGCTTTAAGTAAAAAGTGGTGTGAACTGATTTACAGCTTGGACATCCCACATGTGCTACTGTGTGGAAGGTGAACCTGGGAGGCAAGGCTGGTACACAGTATTGACACAGAATTTTGGGGCTTTTTTGTTTGTTTTTCTAAACATCTTCATGTTGGGTTTTTTAAATATTTATGTATTTAATATTTATTGGGCTGTGCCTTGTCTTAGTTGTGGCTTGTGTGATCTTTAGTTGTGGTATGTGAGATCTTGTTCCCTGACCAGGGATTGAACTGCATTGGGAGCTCAGAGGCTCAGCCACTGGACCACCAGAGAAGTTCCTTGGCACGGGATTTGGATTGAACTGAATGCCAACCAATTCCTTTGATCCTTTGTATAAAAGAGACAGCAGTCCTCCCCCAGGGTGACTGTCCACAGACAAGAGTCCTGCTGAGGGGAAAGGGAAAGAAGCCAGGAACTTGCTGTAGGGCTGGCCCCTGAGTGGGCATAACTCACAGTCCAAACCTTAGCCCCTCGGGGAGGGGATTGCTGAGACCTCAGAGTGGAAAGGAGCTAATCAGATCCTGCATTCATCAGGCATCTAGCCCTCTGTGTGTGTTATCCCAGTGAATCCTGACAGATACTTGAGGTGAGTGTATCTGTTATCTCTTGTCATGTAACAAAATGCCTCCAGTGTCCTGTTGTTGTTGTTGTTCAGTCCCTAAGTTGTATCTGACTCTTTGTGACCCCATGGACTGCGGCATTTCAGGCTTACTCATCCTCCACTATTTCCTGGAGTTTGCTCAAATTCATGTCCATTGAGTCAGTGATGCTATCCAACCATCTTATCCTCTCTCTCACCTTCTGCTTCTGCCCTCAATCTTTCCCAGCATCAGGGTCTTTTCCAATGAGTCTTTTGAATTGTGGGATTAGAGAAGGCTCTTGAGAGTCTGTTGGACAGCAAGGCGATCAAACTAGTCAATCCTAAAGGAAATCAACCCTGAATATTCATTGGAAGGAGTGATGCTGTAGCTGAACCTCCAATACTTTGGCCACCTGATGCAAAGAGCCAACTCATTCCCATCAGGTGGCCAAAGTATTGGAGCTTCAGCTTCAGCATCAAGTGGTGGTTTAGATGATAAGTTGTGTCTGACTCTTGCAACCCCATGGACTATAGCACGCCAGGCTCCTTTGTCCATGGGATTCTCCAGGCAGGAATACTGGAGTGGGTTGCCATTTCCTTCTCCACGGGATCTTCCTGACTCAGGAATTGAACCCAGGTCTCCTGCATTGCAGGCAGATTCTTTACCAACTGAGCTACAAGGGAAGCCCCACTTCAGCATCAGTCCTTCCAATGAATATTCAGGGTTGATTCCCTTTAGGATTGACTGATTTGATCTCCTTGCTGTCCAAGGGTCTCTCAAGAGTCTTCTCCAACTCCACAGTTCAAAAGCATCAATTCTTCGGTGCTCAGCCTTCTTTATGGCCCAACTCTCACATCCATACATGACTACTGGAAGAACCATAACTATGACAATATGGACATTTGCCAGCAAAGTGATGTCTCTGCTTACTGGTTGAAAGCAACTAACACTGATTATCTCACCATTTCCACAGGTCGGGAATTCAGGAGCAGCTTCACTAGGTGGTTCTGGATCAGGGTCTTTTGAGAAGTTGGTATTGAGGTGTTGGCTCTGTCTGCCGCCATCTGAAGGCCAAACTGGGACTGGAGGATCCTCTTCCAATATGGCACCCTCACATGGCTATTGGCTGGGCGCCTTGGTCCTTCACCAGTGTGCCACCCTTCATGACGTGGCAGTTGGCTTCCTCTGGAGGGAGAGATGAGAGCTAGAGAGGTAACAGGCAGGAAGCCATGGTGCCTTTTATGACCCGGTCTCCACGGTCAGAAGCCAGCACTGCTGCTTCATTTTATTAGTTGGAATCGAGTTATTAAGTGCAGCCCACACTCAAGGGGAGGGGAACTAGGCTCCGCTTCTTGAAGGGAAGACTGTCAAGGGATTTGCAGACATACTTTAAAACCACCACAGGAGATGTCTTCACTCCCATCCCAGGTTGGGAATCCTTTTTTTTTTTTTTTTCCCTTAATTTGTAAAAGTTGAAGTATAATTGATTTACAGTGTTGTGCCAATCTCTGCTGTATGGCAGAATGACTCAGTTATACACATATAGACATCCTTTTTTTAATATTCTTTTTCATTATGATTTATTACAGGATATTGAATATAGTTCCCCATGTGATACAGTAAGACCGTATCCATCCTGTATATAACAGTTTTTCATCTGCTGATCCCAGACTCTCTGTCCTTCCCTCGCTCGCCCCCCACCCCCTTGGCAGCCACAAGTCTGTTTTCTATGCCTGAGAGTCTTTCTCTGTTTTGTAGACAGGTTCACTTGTGCCATATTCTAAATTCCGCATATAAGTGATATCGTATGGTATTTGTCTTTCTCCTTCTGAATTCCTCCACTTAGTATGATAATCTCACGTTGCATCCATGTTGCAGCAAGTGGTATTATTCCATTCTTTTTTATGGCTGAGTAGTATTCCGTTGTGTGTATGCACCACATCTTGTTCATCCATTCATCCGTCAGTAGACATTTAGGTTGTGTCCACATCTTGGCTATCGTGAATAGTGCTGCTATGAACATAGAGGTGCATGCATCTCCCCGAGTTATAGTTTTGTCCTGGTGTATGCCCAGGAGTGGGATTGCTGGATCGTATGGTAATTCTACTTTCGGTTTTCTGAGGAACCTCCACACTGTTTTCCATAGTGGCTGCACCAACTTATATTCCCAGGCTGGGAATCTTGAATGAACTTTCCCTGCATCACACTATAGGAAGTGGCAGGCATGTGATCAGAACTCAGATCTCCAGAGCCTGAGTCCTTCCTCTGGTGCCATGATGCTGAGGGTAACTTTTCCAGACATTTCTTGGCCTCAGCAGCTGGCTTCTGGTAGAGCCAGACCCATCAGCTCAAACTTATGTTTCCAAAAATGTCTAAGTCCAGTTATGGGCCCAGCCTAGGCCCCAAGCTAAGATTTCCCTACTGGGGCAGGGAGTTTGTGTCCAGGCTTTAGACGTAAGCATGAGTCCAGATGCTGCCCAACCATTCGCGGTCAGGGTCAGGGCTGCTCACGGCCTGGAGGGGCCAACCCCCCAGGGTGCTCAACAGAGTGGGGCTAGGATGGGACAGTGGGGCCAGAGGCTGCTGTGTCTTCCTTTTGCTGCAGCAGGAGGTGCTTGTGGAGTCTTCCAGGGCATTTCGGGGATGGTATGTGATAGAACTCGTTTGGTCACTCCCAACTCTGCAATTAAGAGCAGATTCACGCCCTGGGGAGCCCACGTCCCTGAGGAACTGCCTCTGCAGCAATGGGATCAGATGCTCTGACTTCTGGGTCAGCTGGGCCTGCCCTCAAACAAGTTTCCGAGTGATCCATTTGTAAAATGGGAACAAGTGTCTACTCCCCAGGGCTGTTGAGACAATTAAACCCAATAAGGTGTGGGAAGTGCTACACTTGGTCTTGGTACATAGCCAGTGCTCAGTGGGCATCAGCTGTCCGAATTCATCACCATTCAGAACGGTGGCCCCACTCCATACACTGGACATCACCGTGCTGGCCATGGGAATGTGTTTATGGGGCTGGCTGCCCCTCCCATCAGGGGATGCCATGAGCCCATCAGTATCTACTCATGCTCTAACTGACCTTCAGGTTGCACTCTGGGTGGTCTGGACACAGAGGGAGGGAGGGAGTTGGGGCTTTTACTGGGGGCAAAGCAGAAACCGATGAGGGTCAGGAGAAAGCAGGCTGACCTGCCTCAGACCTCACCTCCATCCTTATGGCCAATTTGTGTATTTTCCCTAGAAGCATGTGTACCCTCCAGAGAGCACCTCACTGTCTAAGTAGGCCAAGCACGCCCTGACCTTCAGGAGAGCATGTGTGCCCTGGTGTACCTGTGGCTATTTGGTAGTGTCCGGAGCAGTTAAGTGAGAACAGAGACATCTGTCGAAGTTCATGGCTAGATGTGTGTGTGGCGGGGGGAGGGGGCAGTAGAGAGAAGTGTCAAGAGGAACAGAGGGGCATCAGGGAGAATGGAGGCCACCAGGTTGCAGGAGAGAGTGACCAAGGACCTGGGAGTTCTGGATCCTGGCCCTGGGTCCACCTGCCCAAAGTCAAGCCCCACCCCTACCCCAGTGAGCCGGAAGGACGCAGGTCTGCTCCCATCTGGTCCACTCCCTGCGACAAAGCACCCTCCAGCCTGTGTTTGGGGCGCCAAGGCTAGTCATGGCGCTAATAGAGTTAGCATCAGAATCCCTGCTCGCCGGCTTTCTGCCACAAAGCCCTCACTCTTCATCTCCAGGACACAGAGCAGGCCCAGCATCTGTGCGTGGATGTGTGAAGGCCAAACCATGTATGCAGCATTTTAAGAGCTTCTGCGCATCATGAGTCATGTGGACCAAACGTGACTGTAACCCTTGTTTAGAGCCCCAAGTAGGCATCACTCGGCAGCTTTAGCTGGGACTGGCCTTAGGCAAGTTGTTAAACACCTGTGTGCCTCAAAGTGAGTTAAAAACCATAACATGCCATAAGGTGATGATCCAGGCACCCCTCACAGTTCCCCGGCCCCACCTGGGCACCTTACAGCCAAGTAAGGTGTAACTCAGTTAAACTAAGCTAACTGTGGCCACCCGCCCGGCGACGTGAAAGCAGTCCGCCCTCCATCCCTACTTCCGTGGTGTCCTCTGGGCTGCCCGGTGCCACTGGCCTTCAGGAGGGAAGGAGTTTGCTCGCAGCTACGCGGGGTGCCAGGCGCTGAGTCCGTTGCTCCCCATGATCATGATACACGCTGCTCAGTGATGCTCCTCTACAGTGCATGGCAGAGGCTCTGAGAACCCAGCTTACCCCAGTCAGTGGGTCGCAAAGCCCAAGGATGAGCTGACCAGCCCTGCTGGAGTCCCTTCATCACCTCCTCTGGACCTCAAGACAACCTTGAGGACGTGGCAAGAGTGGCCTCATGCGACCACAGAGGAGCCACAAGTCCCAGAATGCGGCTCAGACTCGTCCTGTGATACTTCCCTCCCCCTGCCCCCAAATACTCGCAAACATCACAGAGGGGAGCAGGGTGGGCGGAAGGAAAGAGCTCCACACAGTTGACTTCATATCCTCGGCACCTCTGAGCTCAAAGGTTTTCTGGGGAGCCACCCCTCATCCAGCGTGCCAGATCACATCTCACTCTCAATAGTCACCCTGCGTCCTCCCTGCAGGGGTTTGTCCCCCTCAGTTCCTGCCTTTTGAGATCCCTGCATCTCACCTCCAGTGGCCTTAGTCCTGCCGCATCGTCTGGCTTCCCTGGAGGACGGGGGTCAAGAGGCCGCCGGGGTGCCTCCCATCCCAGCTCCAGGTTGACTTCTGAGCATCTTGGGGTCCTTGGGGCAGAGCAGAGTGTCCAGAATCCAAATACTGGCCCAAACGAGGCCACTTTCCAAGACACCAGACTACAAATTAGCAAGGAAGAACGTCACAAGGGATGTTCCTTTAAACAGCACGTTCTCCGCTTTGTGAGAAGTGGTTGGACTTACCAGTGGAGTCTGGTGTCGCCTGGCACAGTCTCTCAGCTGGAAACTCAGGGCCGTGTTACCGGGGAGGGTTCCTGAGACTGGCTTGGTCCCACTGAAGGATTTTGGACTTTAACTGGGAAAGTGTGCCCAGAAGATGGTTATTCTTTTTCCTCAATAAGCTGTTTCCAAAGTTGTCCATACTGTCACACCTCTTCTCTCTCCTCCGACCACGAGTGATATCCCCGCATCGCCTGTGCTGGCATGCTAGGGGTATGGGCAGACGCTCTCCCAGTGGCTGCAGCTGTGGAGGTGCTGGCGGGCGGGTGGGGTCTGCGTTCCCTCATGCTCTGTGTTGCCCTCACGGCCATCATTATAGGATAGTGGCGGATGGGGCTGTTCGTGCTGTATCACTTCTGAGGGGCCCCTGGAGCCCTTGGTACGAATGTACCAGAGACCCCTGCCCTCCTGGGAGTTCACAATTTGCTCTTCCTGTTGCCAAAGAAATGGAAGCCTGGCTGCCGCAGGAGCTTAACTGGAGCCCCCAAAGTTATGCCCACCTGGCATCTCAGACTGTGACCTGATTTGGAATAAAGATCTCTGCAGGTGTCGCTGAGGTAAAGATCTTGAAGTGAGCTCATGCTGGATTATCAGGGTTGGCCCTGACTCCCAGTGACAAATACCCTTATAAGAAAGGAGATAGGGACTTCTCTGGTGGTCTAGTGGTTGAGAATCTGCCTCCCAATGCAGGGGACACAGGTTCGATCCCTGATCGGGGAACTAAGATCCCATATGCTGCGGGGCAACTAGAGAACCTGCACTGCAGCAAATGATCCCACATACCCCATGGGCCACAGCTCAGACCCAACGCAGCCAAATAAGCATGAAAAAAAAAAAAGAGAGGAGAGGAAGATCTGAGACACACAGAGATGGCCGTGTGACGATGCAAAGACAAAGGCAGGGGTTGGGGCGACGTGGCCACAAGCCAAGGAGCACCTGGAGCCACCAGAAGCTGGAGGAGACAGAGAGGACCCTCCCCTTGAGCCCCTGGAGGGAGCACATCCCTGCGGCACCTCGACTTCAGACTCCTGGCCTCCAGACTGTGAGGGAGCACGCGTACGTGTTGTGAGTCCCGCAGCAGCCCCGGGACACCAATCCAGGTGCTGTGGTGGGGGGCTGGGCCCCCCGGAAGCAGACGCGGGGATGGAGGGGAGCACGTGGGAGGTTTACTGGGGCTCCTGCAGGGAGTGAGGAAGCAGGAGCGGCAGGTGGCCCTTCACCATGGGATTGGAGTGGACGCTGAGCCCTGCGTCCACCACCTCGGATGCAGACTCCCAGGAAGGGGACGGCACCCTGATGAGACAAGTCTCCCCAGTCAAGGGCAAGTCCCAGAGCGTTTCTCACAGTTGGGAAACTAGATCCTTCAGCCCCAAAGGGGATTGGGGGCTGAGGTGCATCATGGAAGGGTCCCTGCGGCCCTGACCACATTAAGCAATGCAGCCCAGAACTCAGCGTCCACTTGTGCCTGTCCCAGCCCCAGGGGGACAGCCCTGACCATCAGCATGTCAGCATCACCTGGTTCACACGTGTCCCCTGCAGGCAGTGGAGAGGCTGAAGCCCAAATCACACTGGGTCACAGCCACTGGGGGCTCGAGAGGGGCCCCTATACGAACTCCTAACCGTCCCCACGGCTGACCGTGGCCCAGCGGCAGTAGTGCTAATTACATATGGTCACCACAGTGGCCACGGAAGATGATGCACGGCACCAAGCGCGTGTCGGGAGAAGCTGGTCATGCCACACGTGTGCCTCCTCACTTGGCCTCTGTTGTGTGGCGTCTGCCTGTCTGCTCTCAGCATTGGACGAGAGAAAGCCCTGTCCCCTCGGGCCCTGCTCTTGGCCCTCGGGACCTGCTGGAATCCCAGGGGTGGCTGAGCAGAGTTCAGCCCCACCCTGGCATCCATACCCAGCCCACTATAGGCCCCGCACACACACGAGTCATCGTAGGTGCCCAGGTGACTCCCTCGGCCCTTCGTTAAAGCTGATGATGTTCTTCAGTAGGTTTTCATCCTTAATAGACAATGGTCTCTTTGGTCATTGCGTTTTTTCTCATGGTTTTTTAAAAATTTGAGTTTCTAAAACTAGGCAGGTGATACACAAATTTGTTTGTGGTTAGTCTTTTTTTTCCCTGTAGTTTTTAACTAGGCACGGGGGATTAGGTGACTCGGGCTCTGGTTCATGGTCCCATCTCAGCATTGTTCTGTGCAAGGCGCATCTTTTCTTTTGTAAAGACAGAACTGGCACACAGCCTGCAAGTAGGTAGCAGTGCCTTCTACCTTGAAGATGGTTTCCACTGTCCCCACAGCAGAAGCCCCACTGTGGGTGGCGCCCAAGATGACAGTGTTGGCCCAGCTTCTGGAAACGGTGCCTAGTAAGGAGAGCTGCCACTCAGAAAGTGAAATTCCTAAGCTGCCTTTCTTGTCCGGAGACTCTAACTTGACCAGGTCTCTGGTGTCAGTTGATGCTTCCCAGGTGGCTCAGTAGTAAAGAATCTGCCTGCCAATACAGGAGACGTGGGTTTGATCCCTAAGTCGGGAAAATCCCCTAGAGAAGGAAATGGCAACCCACTCCAGTATAATGCCTGGAAAATCCCATAGAAGAGGAGCCTGGCAGACTACAGTCCATGGGGTCTCCAGAGTCAGACACGACTGAGCAGCTAATCCACACCACCTGGTTTCAGTTACACCAGCCTGTGGAAGTGGCAGGAAGTGTGCATGCTCAGTTGCTCAGTCGTGTCTGACTCCTTGAGACCCCATGGACTGTAGCCAGCCAGGTTCTTCTGTTCATGGAATTTTCCAGGCAAGAATACTAGACCAAGTTGCCATTTCCTACTCCAGGAGATCTTCCCAACACTGGGGTTGAACCTGCATCTCCTGCTTCTCGTGCATTGGCAGGCAGATTCTTTACCACTGAGCCACCTGTGAAGCCCCTTACGTGTACATGAGCCCCTTACCCAAAACCCCCAGTGGATGCCTGAAACCCTGCAGAGCACTGAACCCTATATACACTGTGTTCTTTCTATACATGTACACATGTGATAAAATTTGATTCAGAAATTAGGCACCATAAGAGATTAACAACAATAACTAAAAATAAAATATAGAAATTATAACAATATACTGTAATAAAAGTTATGAGAATATGGTCTCAAAACATCTTTTTGTGCAAATTTATTGCCTTTTCTAACTAAGCACTTACCTGCACTGTGGCTGTAACTTTGCAGTTTAAGGAGCAGAAGCAAAACTGACATAAATTGTTTCTTTTTTGTTCACAGTTTCACAGACAGAAGATTCATTCTTCCCATAGATCGTAGCAGTCTCAGCTTGCAATTAATTTCTTTCATTAAATCAAGAACTTTCACCTTTTCCCTTAAGGGAAGCACTTTTAGGTTTCTCTTTGGTGCATCTGAATTGCCAGCATCAGTCTTCTTATACTTTGGGATCACTGGTAAGGAAAATAAGGGTCATTTGAACACAAGTACTGCCAAGAAGGCAATCATGGGTCTGATACCTGAGTTGTTACCAAGTGACTAGCAGGCAGGACCCACTGGACCAAGGGATGATTCACATCCCAGGTAGAATGGAGTGGGGCAGAGTGAGATTTCATCGTACTGCACAGAATGGCACACAATTGAAGAGTTGTGAATTGTTTATTTCTGGAATTTTTCTATTTAATATTTTTAGACCATAGTTGACTGAGGATAACTGGAACCTCAGAAAGCAAAATTGCAGATACAGGAGGACTACTGGATAGGCGAATTTGTATGTCTGAGGTTGGCTTTATATTCACGCTCTTGAAATTTGGCTGGATATAGATTTCCAGGTTAGATGCCATTTCCCCCCAGAATTTTGAAAGTATTGTTTCCTCATCTTCTGGCTTCTGGGGTTGCTATTGAGAAGTCCACCATCATTCTGATAGTCGGCTCTTGGAATGAAACCTATTCTTTCTGTGTGTCTGTCAATCTCTCCAAGTTTATAGGCACAGCAGTGTGCCTTGATGTGGGTCTCTTTTCATCCTCTGGAATGGAAAGTGTGGACATGAGAATTCCCTGTCCTGACCCTACACTTCAGAAAGCCCTCCAGTCACGCTCTCTCCCATAGGATGGAGCGTCTACTGGCAACTCAGAGCCCATGACCTGATAGCAGCCTGGGTGCTTACCTGGAAACGTGCACTCTGGAAACGCCTGTAGTGCTCAAAGTCCATTGCCAGGACCCACGCAGGCACCTTCTCTAGATCTGTCCTGGGGACAGAGCACACTGCAACTTGTTCACAACGTTATGCCTATGAAGTGACCAAGAAGCAGCTTTAACAGAAATGTATTTTCGAAACATTTTCTCCCAGTACATTACTTGCTTTTCTATTTTATGGTGTCTTTTGCAGAACAAAAGATTTGCATTTTAATGAAGTCCAATTAATCATTTTTTTCTTTTGTGTATTGTGCTATTGTTGTCTTATGTAAGAACTCTGACTAACCCAAGATAGCAAAGATTTTCTCCTATTTTTCTTCTAAAAGTTTTATTGAATTTATGTGTTTTTGCTTTTTTACAAATTCCTTTATTGGGTAAAATATAGCCACTTAAAATTTCGAAAAACTTAATTTATTTTAAAATACTTTGGGGTGGGGAGGAGAAACCAATATAGGATGACATTGTGAATAAGTGTTAAACTAGGTAATAGGTGAGTAGGAATTCATTATACCTTTTGTAGGTATGGGATTTTGTGAACCGTGAACTTCCAGATGTTCAAGCTGGTTTTAGAAAAGGCAGAGGAACCAGAGATCAAATTGCCAACATCTGCTGGATCATCGAAAAAGCAAGAGAGTTCCAGAAAAACATCTATTTCTGCTTTATTGACTATGCCAAAGCCTTTGACCATGTGGATCACAATAAACTGTGGAAAAGTCTGAAAGAGATGGGAATACCAGACCACCTGACCTGCCTCCTGAAAAATCTGTGTGCAGGTCAGGAAGCAACAGTCAGAACTGGACATGAAACAACAGACTGGTTCCAAATAGGAAAAGGAGTACGTCAAGGCTGTATATTGTCACCCTGCTTATTTAACTTATATGCAGAGTACATCATGAGAAACGCTGGTCTGGGTGAAGCACAAGCTGGAATCAAGATTGCCGGGAGAAATATCAATAACCTCAGATATGCAGATGACACCACCTTTATGGGAGAAAGTGAATAAGAACTAAAGAGCCTCATGATGAAAGTGAAAGAGGAGAGTGAAAAAGTTGGCTTGAAACTCAACATTCAGAAAACTAAGATCATGGCATCTGGTCCCATTACTTCAGGGCAAATAGATGGGGAAACAGTGGCTGACTTTATTTTTCTGGGCTCCAAAATCACTGGTGATGGTGATTGTAGCCATGAAATTAAAAGATGCTTACTCCTTGGAAGGAAGGTTATGACCAACCTAGACAGCATATTAAAAAGCAGAGACAGTACTTTGTCAACAAAGGTCCATCTTGTCAAGGCTATGTTTTTTCCAGTAGTCATGTATGGATGTGACAGTTGGATTATAAAGAAAGCTGAGCGCCGAAGAATTGATGCTTTTAAACTGTGGTGTTGGAGAAGACTGTTGAGAGTCCCTTGGACTGCAAGGAGATCCAACCAGTCCATCCTAAGGAGATCAGTCCTGAATATTCATTGGAATGACTGATGTTGAAACTCCAATCCTTTGACCACCTAATGCAAAGAACTGACTCATTGGAAAAGACCCTGATGCTGGGAAAGATTGAAGACAGGAGGAGAAGGGGATGACAGAGGATGAGATTGTTGGATGGCATCACTGATGTGATGGACATGAGTTTGAGCAAGCTCTGGGAGTTGGTGAGGGACAGGGAAGCCTGGCGTGCTGCAAAGGGCGTCACATCAGAGTTGGATATGACTGAGCAACTGAACTGAACTGAGCACTCACACACATACATATTGGACAGAGGAGTTGGTAAGCTACAGTTCATGAGGTTGCAAAAGAATAGGACACAACTTGGCGACTAAACAAAAACAAAAACAACAACAGCAACAACAATACATATGCCCAATCTTTTTCAGATTCTTTTCCCATGTAGGTTATTACAGAGTATTGAGTAGAGTTCCCTGCTACACAGTAGGTCCTTGTTGATTAACTATTTTATATATTGAATTTGAATTGAAGGTACGTGCTCAAACAGATGCTGCTGCTGCTCAGTTGCTTTAGTTGTGTCCGACTCTGTGCGACTCTATGGACTGTAGCCTGCCAGGCTCCTCTGTCCATGGGATTCTCCAGGCAAGAATACTGGAGTGGGTTGCCATGCCCTCTTCCAGGAGTTCTTCCCAACCCAAGGATCGAACCCAGATCTCCTGCATTGCAGGCGGATTCTTTACTATCTGAGCCATGAGGGTGTATATGATAATCCCAACCTCCTGATTTATCCCTCCCTCTCCATCCCCTTTGGTAACCATAAGTTTGTTTTATAAATCTGTGAATCTGTTTCTGTTTTGTAAGTAAGTTCATTTGTATCGTTTTTTAGTTTCCACAAATAAGTGATGTCATATGATATTTATCTCCCTCTGTATGACTTACTTCACTTAGTATGATAATCTCTGACCACTTTTGCCTTTTAATTAGTGTTTATTAGGTCATTGACATATGATGTAATTATTTCAATGGTTAGATTTAGGTATAACATTTTACCATTTGTTTTGTTTGCCCTTTCTTTTTTTGTTCCAGTATTTCTCCTTTCCTTCCTTTTTTTGTTCCAGTATTTCTCCTTTCCTTCCTTTTTTTGTATTAACTGAATATTTTAATGATACCTCAGGGTAGTATTTCTTTAGTAAATGCTCTGGGGATTGCGCTGTGCCTCCTTAATTTTTCCCAGTGTACTTACAGTTAATGCCATGCTACTGCTCCCCAAATGTAGAAACCTTATAACTGTACAGGTCCATTTAGTCCCTACCCCCATCCTGTACGCTTTAGTTTTCATGTATGCTATATCCGCACCCATCGTAAACCTCACAATCAATACAACCCTTTAAATTTTGCTTCAAATAGTTACATGTGTTTTACAGAATTAAGAGGGAAAATATTCTTTTCTATTTCCCCACATATATATACCATTATCAATATCATTCATTTCTTTCTGAAAATTCAGTTTTCCAGGAGATACAGTTACTCCTTAGTCAGAAGGCTTTCCTTTAGCAATTCCATAGCAAAGTTTTGCTGGCAATGTATGCTCTGAAGATTTTCACTGAATTTTCACTGAGTACAGAATTGGGGGTTGATAGATTCCTTCTTCCCTCTTAATCTAAAGATGGTGTTCTGTTGTCCTCTGGCCTCCACTGTTTCTGATAAGAAGTCAGTATCATCCGTTCATGGCTCATCTATGGCTTCCTTTGCCCCTGAAGTCAGTGTCTTCCAGATCCTTGTTGCACTATATCTATTGTGTCACTTTTTCTTTGTCTGCTTTCAAGACTCTCTCTTTATCTTTGGTTTTTAACACTTTGACTATGAAATGCCTGAATGTAGTTTTCTTTGTACTTATCCAGCTTAGGTTTTCCTGACTTTTTTGAATCTGTGAGTATGTCACCAAATATGGGAAAATTCCATTAATTATTTCTTCAAAAATTTTTTCTGTCCATTCTCTCTTTCCTCTCCTTCTAAGACCCCAATTACTCATGTTAGATCATGTGATCTTATCCCACAAGTTACTGAAGTCATTTTTTTCATGCTTGTTTTTTTCTCTCTAAGCTTCAGTTTGGGTAGTTTTATTATCCTATCTTCTAGTTCACTTTCTTTTCTTCTACAGTGTTTGATCTGCTCTCAAGTACATCAAATGAATTTTTAGTTAAATTATGTTTTTCTAGAATTTCCATTTGGTTCTTTTTATTAGTTTCTGTACCTGTCCTCTGTCCTGAGATATACTGTATTCTAAATGTGTGTTTATCTATCTTTATATATATATTGTCCTTGAGAACAATTCTTTTATGAACTGAATTGTGCCCCCTAATTCATGTATTATAGCTCTAATTCCCAGCTCTGACTGTGTTTAGAGATAGAATCTTTAAAGAGGTAATTAAGGTTAAATGCACTTATCTCACATGCTAGCAAAGTAATGCTCAAAATTCTCCATCCAGGCTTCAACAATATGTGAACCGAGAACTTCCAGATGTTCAAGCTGAATTTAGAAAAGGCAGAAGAAAAAAAAAGAAAAGAAAAGGCAGAAGAACCAGATATCAAATTGCCAACATCCATTGGATCATCGAAAAAGCAAGAAAATTCCAGAAAAACATCTACTTCTGCTTCATTGACTATGCTAAAGCCTTTGACTGTGTGGATCACAACAAACTGTGGAAAATTCTTCAAGAGAAGGGAATACCAGACCACCTTACCTGCCTTCTGAGAAACCTGTATGCAGGTCAAGAAGCAACAATTAGGACTGGATATGGAACAACTGGTTCCAAATTGGGGAAGGAGTTCGTCAAGGCTGTATATTGTCACTCTGCTAATTTAACTTATATGTGGAGTACATCATGCAAAATGCTGGGCTGGGTGAAGCACAAGCTGGAATCAAGATGGCTGGAAGAAACATCAATAACCTCAGATATGCAGATGACACCACCCTTATGGAAGAAAGTGAAGAGGAACCAAAGAGCCTCTTGATGAATGTGAAAGAGGGGAGTGAAAAAGCTGGCTTAAAATTCAACATTCAAAAAACTACAGTCTTGGCATCTGGTCCCATTACTTCATGGCAAATAGATGGGGAAACAATGGAAACAGCAAGAGACTTTATTTTCTTGGGCTACCAAATCACTGCAGATGGTGACTTCAGCCACGAAGTTAAAAGACGCTTGCTCCTTGGAAGAAAAGCTATGACCAACCTAGACAGCGTATTAAAAAGCAGAGACATTACTTTGCTGACAAAGGTCCATCTAGCCAAAGCTATGGTTTTTCCAGTAGTCATGTATGGATGTGAGAGTTGGACCGTAAAGAACGCTGAATGCCGAAGAATTGGTGCTTTTGAACTGTGGTGTTGGAGAAGACTCTTGAGAGTCCCATGGACTGCAAAGAGGTCAAACCAGTCAATCCCAAAGGAAATCAATCCTGAGTATTTGTTAGAAGGACTGATGCTGAAGCTGAAACTCCAATACTTTGGCCACCTGATGTGAAGAACTGACTCATTGGAAAAGACCCTGATGCTGGGAGGGATTGAAGGCGGGAGAAGAGGATGACAGATGACAAGATGGTTGGATGGCATCACCAACTCGATGGACAGGAGTTTGAGCAAGGACAAGGAGGCCTGATGTGCTGCAGTTCATGGGGTTGCAAAGAGTTGGACACGACTGAGTGACTGAACAACAACAAGTTTAAATGAAGTCATAATGGTTAGATTCTAAGCCCATAATATTGGAGTCCTTATGAGAAAAGAAAGATAAATCAAGTATGTGCATGGACAGGGGAAAGGACTTATGCAGACATAGCAAAGATGAAGCAACTATCTGCAAGCCAGAGAAACCACCCCATGGCACCTTGATCTTGGACTTCCAGCGTCTGGAATTGTGAGAAAGTAAATTTCAGCAGGTAAACCATCTAGTCTGTGGTATTTGTTACAGCAGCCCTAAATGTCCAATGCAAGTTATAATAATTGTTGTAGCATCCTTGTCTGTTAGTTCTAATGTCTTGTTTATCTTGGGGTCAGCCTCCATTGATTATCTTTTCTTTTGAAAGTGGGTCACATTTTCCTATGTTTTTATATGTCTAATAATGTTGAGCTGTGAATGATATATTGCAGAGAGTCTGAATCCCATTATCTTCCTCTGAACAGTGTTTTTATTAAGCCAACATTTAAGTTGGCTGGATTCTGTTTGCAAATTCTGTCTTCCCCATAGTGGGCAGCAGCTGAAACCTCAGGTCAGTTCTTTTAGCCTTCACTTGGTGCCAATGCATGCATTGTTTATGAGTCAGCCAAAGATTTGAGCAGTTTATACACAGAATTTGGAGCACTCCATCTCTGTTTCTGTTCTTTCCAGGTTTTCTCTCCTTCCTTTCCAGCAGCTATGCTTGTCACAAATCGTCCTCTGTTTCTTCAGCCCAGTAAAGCTATGAGTTTTCTCTTGGAATTTTAGCCATCTGGAATGGTGGTTACTGCAGCCTTCCCTCAGGCTAAAAACCATAAAAAATGAGAAGTAGCTAATGCAGTTCCATTCTTTCAAGTGTTGATGCCCCTCCAGTATTGCTTTTGGTTTCCTTCCAGAGCCTTTAAGTAGGTGCTTTTTTCAGTGTTTGGTCCAGAATTTGCAGTAGTGTTCTGCAGAAGGGTTGATCCAATAAGAGCTCCTTGCCCATACCTGAGTAGAAGTCCTAAATATCACTGGAATCAGTCCAAGTGTCTCCACTTCCTTTGCCTGAGTCTTAAGCTACCATTGCAATAAGACTAAAGCAGTAACTCCCAAACTAGTTTCTCCTAATACTTTATCCCCATTAAACTCATTCTCCACATGCTTAGAACACTTCCGTGGGTTGGCCTTGGATCCCCTGTTCCTGCTGTATACACCTCCTGGGCGTTGTATCCACTTCTGTCTTCAGTGGCTGTGTCTGTGCTGATAACTCCTGAATGTGAACCTCTGGTCCAGAGTGTCTCTTAATGAGTGCGTCCTTTTATTTATGTCAGCAGACCCTTTAACCCTTAGAGGACATCATTATTTCACATCTGAAAACTAGTTTTCTTGGGTTCCCTTTCACAATGAATGCCTTCACTATGCACTCATTTTCCCAAATAAGAGATCTGGAAACCATTTCTTTTAATTAATTCATATTTTTTTTGGCTGCACTGGGTCTTCATTGCTGTGTGCAGGCTTTCTCTAATTGCAGTGAGCCAGGGCTACTCTTCGTTGTGGTGAGTGGGTTTCAGTAGTTGTGGTGCACGGGCTTAGCTGACCCACAGCATGTGGAATCTTCCCCCCCCCCCCCAGGGGTCGAATCTGTGTCCCCTGCATTGGTGGGTGGATTCTTCACCACTGGACCACCAGGGAAGTCCTGGGAACTCTTCTTGGTCCCCCTACCTCCATGCTTAATCTCCAAAATCTCTTGGGATTTATCTCCTTAACCTCTCTCAACACTGCCCATCTTCTCCATCTTCATTTCCACTGTTGCCACAGTCTCTAGCCTGGGCTCTCAACAAGTGTCTCCTAATTGGCCTTCGTACTTCTCCTCTTGTCACTCCCATCCCTTCTACACAGCAGTGGCCAGAGTGACATTTTCGTGCTACCAGTTCCCCTTAGTTTTCCATATACATTTTTGAATTTTTATTTATTTATTTTGGCTGTGCTGGTCTTTTGTTGCTACACAGACTTTTCTCTCATGTGGCAAGAGGGAGCTACACTAGTTCCAGTGTGCAGGCTTTTCACGGTGGTGGCTTCTCATGTTGCAGAGCACAGGCTCGAGGGCACGTGGGCTTCACAGCTGTGGCGTGTGGCTCAGTGGTTGCGGCCCTCAGGCTCTACAGCACAGGCTCAGCAGTTGTGGCACATGGGCTTAGGTGCTTTGCGCATGTGGGATCTTCCTGGACCAGGGGTCGAACCTGTGTCTTCTGCATTGGCAGGTGGATTCTTTACCACTGAACCACCAGGGAAGCCCTCTATAAACATTTTTTACCCAGCTTGTGAGTTCCCTTTTAAAAATCTTGCTGGGGTTGCACTGAATCCATAGATCAATTGGGGGAAAATTGACATATTAGCAATATTGAATATTCTAGCTCTTGAACATGGTACTGGTCTTATTCCATTAAGTTTGCTATAACAACAACAACAAAAAAATCACAGATTGAGTGGCTTACAAACAGCAGAAATTTATTTCTCACAGTTTTAGAGGCGCGAAGTCTGAGATCAGGGTGCCAGCATGGTTGAGCAAGGGCCCTCTTTCAGCTGCAGGCTTCTCATTTTATCCTCACATAAAGAAAGGGGTTGAGAGAACTCTCCAGGGTCTCTTTTATAAGGACGCTAATCCCATTTATGACCTAGTCACCCCCAAAGGCCCTATCTCTTAATGCTATCACATTAGGATTTCAACATATAAATTTTAGAGGGATAACAGTCAGATCATTAGCAGTATCTCTCTTCATTTATTTGGGTTTTTAATTTTTAAAAAAATGTTGTGTGGTTTATAAGGTATGGGCCTTGCACATCGTTTTTGTTAAATTTATTCCTAAATATTTCATATTTTAATGCTATTTTAAACATTATTGCTGGACTTCGCTGATGGTCCAGTGGTTAAGAGTCCTCCTTCCAGGGCAGGGGACTCCAATTTGATCCCTGGTTGGGGAGCTGAGATCCCACATGCCGCAGAGCAGCTAAGCCTGCTCCCTCCAATGAAGACCCAGCTCAGCCAAAAAAAAAAAAAGTTGAAGTCCAAATTATTCATAAGTGCTTTAACTACTGTAGTTTAACTTAAAACATAAACGTTATCATTCATTAATATCAATTTCCAATTTTTTGTTAATGCTATTGAGTTGTTTTTTTTTTTTTGCTATTGAGTTTTGTATATTGACCTTACATCCTGTAACCTTAATAGACTTACACATTAGTTCTATTATTTTTTCTAGATTCCTTTGGATTCTGTGTAGAAGCAATTATGTCATCTCTGAATAGTTTTACTTCTTTCTTTAAGAAGTGAAGTTTGCATTTCATTTCCTGTCCGTGTTTTATTGTGCTGGATAGGACCTCCGTTAAGAGTCACATAAGATGGGTGAAAATGGACATCTGTGCCTTGTTTCTAATCCAGGAAGGAGAGAACTCAATCTTTCACCGCTGAACATGATATTAGGTTTTCTGTAGTTGCCTTTTATGGGACTGAGGAAGTTCCACTTCTTTTTTTAAAGTTTTTTTTTTTTTTATGAATATATGTAATCCCTTCTTATTTTGAAGGAGTGCTTTTTACTGATTTGCTAGGTCAGTTATTCTTTTTACATATATAATTTTATTTGCTTATTTTTGGCTGTGCTGGGTCTTCGTTGCTGCGAAGGCTTTTCTCTCATTGCAGTGAGCAGGGGCTGCTCTCTAGTTGTGGCGTGCGGGCTTCTCATTGCAGCGGTTTCTCTTGTTGTGGAGCACCATTTCTAGGGCATGAGAGCTTCAGTAATTGCAGTGCATGGGCTCAGTGGTTGCAGATCCTGGTCTCTAGAGCACAGGCTCAATAGTTGTGGCTTGTGGGCTTAGTTGCTCTGCATCATGTGGGATCTTCCCAGATCAGGGATCGAACTCATGTCTCCTGAATGGCAAGCGGATTCTTTACCACTTGAGCCACCAGGGAAGCCCATGGAAGTTCCACTTCTACTTCGGTGTTCTAGTTTGCTGAGAGTTCTTCTTTTTCTTTTGTGTTAAAAAAAAATGATGACTAGGTATTGAATTTTGTGCCACCAGGGAAGCCCATGGAAGTTCCACTTCTACTTCGGTGTTCTAGTTTGCTGAGAGTTCTTCTTTTTCTTTTGTGTTAAAAAAAAAAAATGATGACTAGGTATTGAATTTTGTAAAAAAAAAAAAAAATGTTTTTTGCATCAAAAGAGATGGTTAGAAGGTTTTTCTTTTGTAGCTAGTGTATGAGTTTCCTGGAACTGCCATAACAAATTACTACAAGCCTGGGGGCTTAAAACAACAGAAATTTGTTCTCTCACAGCTCTGAAGACCACAAGCCTGTAATCAAAATGTCAGCAAGGCTACACTCCCTCCAAATGGTCTAGGGAAGGTTCTGTTCTTTGATTCTTCCAGCTTCTTGTGGCCCTGGTGTCCCTTGGCTTGTAGCCATGTCAATCAATTCCCTTATGTCTTTATGTCCTCTTATGTGTCTCAAATATCCCTCTGCCTTTCTCTCTCTCTCTTTTTAAGATTCATTTATTTATTTACTTATTTTTGGCTGTTCTGGGTCTTCATTGCTGTGCTCGAACTTTCTCTAGTTGCAGTGAGCAGGGGCTGCTCTTCAGTACAGTGGGCAGGCTTCTCATTGCAGTGGCTTCTCTTGTTGCACAACACAGGTTGTAGGTGCATAGGCTTCAGTACTTGGAGGCAAGGGGGCTCAGTAATTGTGGCTCCTGGGCTCTAGAGTACTGGCTCAGTAGTTGTGGCACATGGAACTTAGTTGTTCCACGGCATATGGGAATTTGCTGGACCAGGGATCAAATCCATGACCCCTTCATTGGCAGGCAAATTCTCAACCACTAGACCACCAGGGAAGTTTCTCGTGGTTCAGATGGTGAAGAATCCACCTGCCAGTGCAGAAGACACAGTAGACGTGGGTTCAGTCCCTGGGTTAGGAAGATCCCCTGAAGGAGGAAATGGCAACCCACTCCAGTATTCTTGCCTGGAGAATTCCATAGACAGAGGAGCCTGGCGGGCTACAATCCATGGGGCCACGAAGAGTCAGACACGACTGAGTGACTAACACACACAGACCACCAGGGAAGCTCTCTTCTGCCTTTGTCTTATAAGGACACTGGTCACTGGATTTAGGGACTACCCGAATAATCCAGAGTTATCTCCTTATTTCAGGTTCCTTAACTTAATCACATCTGCAAAGACCCTTCTAAATAACATCACCATTACAGATCCTAGGAATCTGACGTGATACCCTTTAGGGACTCTTTCCAGGCCCACCACAGTCAGCTAACATGTTAATTGCCATGACTGATTTTCACATGTTAAACCTGGCATTCCCCACTTGTCATGATGTATTAAATTTGCTTTTTGTGTCTATGTTCATTACTAATATTGATCTGAAAACTTTTTTGGTAATCTTGCCTGATATTGGTGTAGAGGAATAAAGACCTCATAAAATGAAATGACTTCCTCTTCTGTTTTCTGGAAAACCTTGTGGACAATTCATTTTTTCCTTTAAATGTTTGGTCAAATTCATGAGTAAGGCCACCAGGACCTGAAATGTTCTTTGTTGGAAGGTCTTAAACTACAAATCTAATGTCTTTCGTTGACATTAAATTAAATTAAATTTCAGAAATTAAATCCATTTCACCTTGAGTGACCTTTGGTAGTTTGTGTCCATTCCTTCTAAGTTTCTGGTCTTGTTGCTATAAAGTTTTTCATAATATTCTTTTATTATCCCTCGCACCAGGCTATGTTTGGTTTCTCCTCTGTAATTCCTGATATTGGACATTTTAATTTTTTTAGAAGTTTATCAATTGTATTGATATTTTCAAAGAACCAGCTTTTGGTGTTATTGATTTTCTCAGTTGCATTTCTATTTTCTTTCATTGATTTCCACTCTTTATTTTATTTTCTTCTTTCTGCTTATTTTGGTCTTAATTTTGTCTTTTGTTTCCAGTTTCTAAGCGTGTAAACTTATTTCATTGATTTGGGACCTTTTTTCTCTTTTCTAATGTAAGCACTTAATGCTGAAAGTTTTTCTAAGCACTATTTTAGGTACATTCCACACATTTTGATATGTTATGATTTTTTTTTCACTCAGTGCAAAATATTTCCAATATCCCTGTTATTTCTTCTTTGAAGCAATAGGTTATTTAAGATTGTGTTACTTAATTTACAAACATTTGGTTATTTTCCAGATATCTTTTTCTTATTCAATATTTATTTCTAATTTCATTGATGGTCAGGAAACATACTGTATACGATTGAAATTCTCTTATTCTTCTTCAAACTAGTTTTATGACCCAGAATATGGATGAGTACATTGCCAAGATGTCCGGCCATTCAGAAATCGTCACCAGCATGAGGTTCACCTACAACTGATCACAGTGTCCGGAGACAGCTGCATCTTCATCCAGCAGATTGCTTGAAGCAGCATTTGCTGGAGATCAACCCCTGGGAGCAGCAGCAGTAGAACATAAAGGACAGGAAGTGGAGCAGCCGCCCCAGGCAGGAGACCAATACTCAGGCCTGAGATGTGCTCCCTGAGCCCTGGAGAGCAGATGGGGAATGAGGCGGCCGAAGAGTGTGAACCCGAAGAGGTGCTGAAGATGCCGTCGAAAGAGAGCTTGGGTCCAGATCCTCAGTGTCTGCTGATCAACGGCTACCACTCTGGGCAAGGCAGCTGGTGAGTCTGCCTGGAAAGTGGGACACCGAGGGGCTAACAAAGTAGCGCCCTTCTCCATGCCCCTTGTTTTTCTGGGAACCCTTTCTCCTTGACATCTCTGCTTTCCTTGGAGAACCTCCGTCCTGCTTCCGGTCTCCATTTATACAGCTTTTCATTCATCCCACAAGTATTTACTGCATGCCTACCCTGTGCTTTTGACACTGTTCATGGGGTTCTCAAGGCAAGAATACTGAAGTGGTTCTCCTTCCCTTCTCCAGTGGACCATGTTTTGTCAAAACTCTCCACCATGACTCGTCCATCTTGGGCTAGAAGGGTTTCCCTGGTAGCTCAGTGGTAAAGAACCTGCCTGCCAATGCAGGAGACTCGGGTTCAGTCCCTGGGTTGGTAAGATCCCCTGAAGGAGGAAATGGCAACCCACTCCAGGATTCTTGCCAGGAAAATCCCTTGGACAGAGGAGCCTGGCAGGCTACAGTCCTTGAGGTCGCAAGAGTGAGACACAGTTTACCAACTAAACAACAAATGGACTATCTGGGTGAATGTCTCATGGGTGTTTTAAAACAGCATGTGTTCTACAGTTATTAGGTACAGTGTTCTATAAGTGTTAATTTAGTCAAGTTTGTTGGCCATGGTATTTAAGTCTATATCTACATTGAGCCTCTGCTTGCTCTGTCAATTACTGACAAAAGTATGTTGAAATCTCCAAGTCTAACTGGATTTTTCTATCTATTTTTCCATGTCTATCAGTTTTTTGAATTCATATGTTTTGAAGCTATTCTATAAGATGCATATACTTTTAGTTTTATTATGTGATTTTAATTAATTGACATTATCACTGTAAAATGTTCTTCTTTATCCCTGGTAGTATTCCTGGTTCTGAAACCTACTTTGTCTGATATTAATATAGTCACTCTAGGTTTTCTTTTTTGAAAATGTATTTATCGAAGTATAGTTGATTTGTAATGTTGTATTAGTTTCTGCTGTACAGCAAAATGATTGATATATATATATGTATATATATCCTTTTTCATATTCTTTCCCTTATAAGATTATAATGGATTATAATGGTTATTATAAGATATTTACTCTAGCTTTTCTTTTGATTAGTGTGTACATGCTATTTTCCCATCCTGTTATTTTTAATTATCTTTGTCTTTATAACTAAAGTATAATTAGAAATTTGAAAGAAAATTTAAAATTTATAGTAGATAGCACATAGTTTTATCTTGTCTTTTCACCCAATATAATGATTTTTTCCCATTAATTGGGGGTGTTTAGGCCATTTACATTAATATAGTTTTTAATATAGAGCAGGAATTAATAAAATAGAAAGCAAAGAACCAATAAAGTAGATCAAAAACCAAAGAAAAATTGGTTTTATAAAAAAATTAAGTTGACAAAACTCTTGTGAGACTGATGAATACACAAAAAATAGAGAAAATACAAATAAACATTATATTAGATTTTTTCTTAAGAAAGAGAGCTTTCTGAATAACTTCATATTCTAAAAAACAGGTAAAATGGGAAATTTTGAAAAATAAGTTTATATGTGTATTAACTTACAACCTTAATAATATTTGATTCAGTAGTTAAAATTCTATCCATAAAAAAAATCAAAACTAACAAACACACATAAAGTTTGTCATATAGGTGAATTCTACTGAACACTCAAGGAATGAATGTATCCTATCTTATACAAACTATTCTCATACAAACTATGAAGCAAACTATTCCAAGAAGAAAAAATGAAGGTGAGCAGTTCAAATAATTCTATGAAACAAGAACAACTTGAATAGAAGAAATTACTAACCAATCTCATTTATAAGATTCAATGCAAAATCCTAAGTAAATGTTAACAAACCAAGTCCAACAATGTATTAAAAATGATAACAACAACAAAAATATGATAACAACAGAGAAATAAAATCAGATTATGATCATGTAAGGTTTATTCGGGAATAGAATGAAGGTTTTTTAAACTTTTATTTGTTTATGGCTGCTCTGGATCTTTGATGCTAGGTGCAGGCTTTCTCTAGCTGTGGCGAGTAGGAGCTACTCTGTAGTTGCGGTGCCCGGGCTTCTCATTGTGGTGGCTTCTCTTGTTGTGGAACCTGGGCTCTAGGGTGCATGCGCTTCAGTAATTGCGGCTTGAGAACTCTAGAGCTTGGGCTCAGTAATTATAGGGCATGGGCTTAGTTCCTCTGAGATACATGGGATTTTCCCGGACCAGGGATTGAACCTGGGTCCCCCCTTCCAGGGCAGTCCCAGAATAAAGGTTTAACATTAGAAAATCTGCTTGTGTGTTTCACAGCATTAACAGATAAAAGAAGAAAATGTATATTCATTTCAAATTCAGAAAAACTCTTTTATAGAATTCATCACTCATTTGAATAACCCTCAGTAAACAAAGACGAGGAGAGCGATCACTTTACCCTGAGAAAGCATCTACTGAAACCTAGACGAGTATGCTGAGATCCAAGTCCTAACGTTCTCCCCCAAACTACTTCACCTTCAGCCCTCTCCATCTCAGTTAACAGCAGTTCTGGCCCTCCAGTTGCTCAGAATAAAATTGAGAGTCATCTCTAACCCCTGTCTTTTTCATTCACTCTGCTCCTAATTCACCAGGATGCCTGGTTGGCCTTCAAAATACATCTAGAATCCAATTGCTTTCACCATATCCACTGTTAGTACTAGACAGATCACTACCACCTAGCTGAAGTCTGGGAATTCTTACTTCCAAGTTTGCCCCTTTGACACTCCCATTTCTATTCTCAGTGCAACATACAGAGAGATCCTTTAAAACACACACACACACACAACAGTTCACTCATTTAAAATGTGCAATCCAATGGCTTTTAGTGTATTCATACAACTGTGCATCTATTACTACAATTAATTTTAGAAGATTTTCATTATAACAGAAGAAATCCATACCCCTAAGCCAGTAATTCCCCAGCCCTCACAAAAGATCCCCTGGAGAAGGGAATGGTTTCCCACTCGAGTATTCTTGGGGCTTCCCTGGTGATTCAGATAGTAAAGAATCTACCTGCAATGTGGGAGACCTAGGTTCGATCCCTGGGTCCAATCCCTGGGTCGGGAAGGGAACGGCTACCCACTCCAGTATGCTCACCTGGAGAATTCCATGGACAGGGGAGCCTGGCTGGTTACAATCCATGCAGGCAAAGAGTCAGACATGACTGAGCAACTGATACATTTTTTTTTCAAGCCAATAATCGCCAGTTCCCCAGCCCCCAAAACTACTGATCTACTTTCTGTCTCTATAGATTTGCGTGTTCTGGACATTTCGTATAAACCTAATCATACAATATATGGTGCTATGTGATCAGCTTCTTTCACTTAGCACATTGTTTTCAAAGTTGATCTACTCTGTAGCATGTATTATTACTTTATTCTTTTTATTCTTGAATAATATTATGTTGTATGAATAGACCACATATTTTTGGTGGACATTTCCACTTTTTGGCTATTACAAATAATACTGCTGTGAACATTTATGTACATGTGTATAGATACGTATTTTTATTTGTCTTGATTATACACATATGCCTAGGAGTAGAATTAGTAGGTCAAGGAGGAACTCTCTGTTTAAGCTTTTGAAGAACTGCCAGACTGTTCCAGAGTGGCTGCATAATTTTACATGTTCATCAACAGTGTATGAAGGTTCAATTTCTAATCATCCTCACCAGCACTTGTTATTGTCTGTCTGTCTTATTCCAGCCATCCTAGCGGGTGTGGAGTGGTATCTCATTGTAATTTGATTTGCCTTTCCCTGATGGCTAATGAAGCTCAGCATCTTTTTATGTGCTTATTGGCTTATTGGCCATTTATACATGCTCTTTTCTGAAAAATTTGTCAATTTAGATCCTTTGCCCACTTCTGAATTGAATTTTTGTATCTTTTAAAAACATTTTACCATTTATTTTTGGCTTCTCTGGGTTTTCATTGCTGTGTGTGGGCTTTCTCTAGTTGCAGCAAGCAGGGGCTACTCTCTAGTTGTTGTACACAGGCTGCTCATTGTGGTGGCTTCTCTTGTTGGGGAGGATGGACTGGAGTTACTTGGGCTTCAGTAGTTGTGGTGCATGGGCTCAGTTGCTCCACAGCATGTGAAATCTTCCAACCAGGGATCGAACCCATGTCCTTAGAGGATCTTTAAAAAATAAGTTGCATATAAAGTGAGAGAAAAAGAAGACTCAAGAGCGACTCCACATTTTTTGGCCTAAGAATCTGGGAAAATTGAGTTGCAATCAACCAAAAAGATATTGGGTGGAATAAGTATTGTCAGGAGGCACATTTGGGACTATGTTAATTTTGAGATATCTTTCTGGCCTCTTTCTGGAGTTCAGTTTGGAAGGCATGGGTATTCAGTCATGGGTATTTGCCTTTCTTGTTCTGACTTCTTCACTCGGGAGATAATGTCTAGGTCCATCCATATTGCTGCAAATGACATTACTTCATTCTTTTTTATGTCTGAGTGGTATGCCATTGTGTGTGTGCACTAAATCATCTTTATCCATTCATCTGTCGATGGACATCTAGGTTGTTTCCATGTCTTGGCTCTTGTCAATGAATTTTCAGTATATATATCTTCTCAAATTATAGTTTTGTCTGGATATGTGCCCCAGAGTAGGGCTGTACAATCATATGAAAACTATTTTTCATTTTTTGAGGAACTTCTCTACTGTTTTCCATAGTGGCTGCACCAATTTACATTCATACCAATAGTATAAGAAATTTCCATTTTCTCCACATCCTCTCCAGCATTTGTTATTTGTAGACTTTTTAATGTTGGCCATTCTGACTGGTGTGAGATGGTACCTCGTTATAGTTCTGATTTGCGTTTCTCTAATAATTAGCACCCATCATGTTAAATTACACCTGTCCCTACACTGACACTCTGGCTCCTCCTTAACCGACCTTATTACTTTTCTGCATAGTGTTTATCACCTTCCAACATATGTTGGAACTATGTTGTGCAGCAACACAGTGTGCTGCAACTAAGACCCAGCACAGCCACATAGATAAATAAAAATAAAGGAAAAATAAAAATAAAGAAAGCCAGGTTGTGTTTCTTGCAGAGCTTTGTAGAGTCTGGATTTTGCAGATCATACCCCAGTGTTGTATGACATGTTCCTCTGTCCTCCATTTTGCGTGCTAATTGATAGGTAGACTCACTGTATTTTAAATGGTAGTTTTCTTCAAATTATTCTACAAATTCAATGCAAAGTCAATAAAAAATCCAATGTTTTTACTGGTTCTGGAAAGACTTACCTTAAAATTCACCTAGAAGAGTAAGTTCAGTTGAGTTCAGTTCAGTTGCTAAGTTGTGTCCGACTTTCTGCGACCCCATGGACTGCGGGTTGCCAGGCTTCCCTGTCCATCACCAACTCCCAGAGCCTACTCAAACTCATGTCCATTGATTCGGTAATGCCATCCAACCATCTCATCCTCTGTCATCCCCTTCTCCCTCTGCCCTCAGTCTTTTCCAGCATCAGGGTCTTTTCCAATGAGTCAGTTCTTCGCATCAGGTGGCCAAAGTATTGGAGTTTCAGCTTCAGCATCAGTCCTTCCAATGAACATTCAGGACTGATTTCCCTTAGGTTGGACTGTTTGGATCTCCTTGCAGTCCAAGGGACTCTCAAGAGTCTTCTCTAACACTACAGGTCAAAAGTCTAGAAGAGTAAAGGGCTAAGAATAGGCAAGACAAGTTTGAAAAGGAAGAGGAGTTGGCAGAACTCTCCTTACTCTAAATTAGAAACACTGTAGTAGAGGTGGGGGAGTCCTTTCAGTTGACCTCTGAACAACTCAGGGGGTTAGAAGCCCCAGCGAACTCCTTTACCCCTTCTGCCATGTGTGAACACAGCAAGAAGACAGCCATCTAAGAATCAGGAAGCAGGCTCTCACCAGACACCAAAACCACTGTCACCTTGATCTTGGACTTCCAGGCTCCAGAACTATGAGAAAAAAATTTCTGTTGTTCATAAATCATTCAGTCTATGGTATTTTGTTCTAGCAGCCTGAATGGAGTGAGGAGTAAGACAGAGCAGGATCTTGAGTTATTTGTAATCTTTGCATTATTCACAACAGCCAGAATGTGGAAGCATCTTAGACAGCCATCAGTGGATGGGTGGATAAGTAAAGTGTGGTATTAAATATATAAGTGGTGTGGTGGTCGTCATTTAGTCCTTAAGTCGTGTCAGACTCTTGCAACCCCATGGACTTTAGCCCACCAGGCTCCTCTGTCCATGGGACTTCCCAGACAAGAATACTTGAGTGGGTTGCCATTTCCCTCTCCAGGGGTTCTTCCTGACCCAGGGATCAAACCTGAGTCTCCTGCACTGCTGATAGTCTCCTGCATTGCAGATGGAGTCTTTACTGCTGAGTCTCCAGGGAAGCCTGATACATAAGTACAATGGAATATTATTCAGCCTCAAAAAGGAAAGAATTCCTGACACCTGCTACAACATGCAGATGAACCTTGGAGAGGAACGATGGTTGCCGGGGGCTGGAAGATCAGGGAGTGGGGAGTTATTGTTTAATGAATACAATTTCAATTTGAGAGGCTAAAAGACTTGAATGCACAAGTCATATTTAGATGAACCATATTAATTTGTTGGGGTGGATGCAGGGATCAGAAACTGTCAGGTATTGACAATTTCACTTGGTTCAGCTGAGTAAAAATACTCAGTAAAAATACATCTTGGCAACTTCCCTATCAGTCCAGTGGATAAGACGCTGTGCTCCCAAGGCAGGGGGCACAGGTTCCCACAGGGGAACTAGGATCCCATATGCCACATAGATGGCCAAAAATCCCCCCAAAACACATCTCATGTGGTAACCATATACACCAACTTCAAGAAAGTGCTGGCTTTGGGGGACAGAGGAAATGGGGGCTTTAGTTCTGTGTCTGACATGTGATTCCTTATATAAATAAGTAATATAAAGGTCTGAAGCTGATGTGGCAAAATGTTAATAGTGCCTACCTTAATAATGTAGACAGGAATATCTATGCATTATTTTTTGTAACTTGTTTGATAATTTTCATTGAATAAAAATTAAAGTGGTGAATGGGAGAAGTGAGTCAGGTCAGTGTAGACAACTGGGCTCAGCAGCTTGACTGGGAGTGGAGGAGAAGGGGCAGAGTCGGGGCTGGTTGCAAAGACTGTGCATTCATGGAGGAGCAGAAGCCCCCGTTTCTGGGAGGCAGGGATTAAAGGTTCAGGAAAGGGAACAGTGGGAAGCCACCCTAAGGCCTCCAGAAGAGAGTCAGGACCCATTCCTGGGAAGCGGGGCACATGCGGCAGAGCTGGAGTGGAGACAAGGTTGCCACCTCTCTTTGGGGCCCACTGAGCATGAGTGTCCGCTGGGGTCCGAGGCAGCAGCCTGAGTCTCACATTCCTCAGCTCTCCTTCACGAACATCCTCTCTCTCCACTTTGGCCTGTGAATCTGGGTCTCTGTCTTTTTCCCTCTGAGTTCACCCCGCAGCCCCTAATTGGGAAATCCAGCCCCACTCCCGGACCCTTTCCCTTGGTGCCACCACACAGATCCCTTTTTCACTCTCCCAACTGGCCGCTGACTTTTGTTCTGCTGGGAGCACCTGCCTCCCTCTGTCTTTCCTTGTCTCTTTTCCTTCTTCCCAAACCAGCCTGTTAAGAACCAGCTTGCTTGAGACATGTAATTCACCCAAAGTGTAGATTGCAGTGGTTTTCAGTTCTGAGTTGTGAACCACTATCATCATCAACTTTGGAACATTTTCATAACCCTAACAGAAACCCCATATTTTTTGGCTACCATTCACTGTCTCCCCCTCTCCCCAGCAACCCCCCACAACAGCTAATCTACTTTCTGTGTCTATGGATTTCCCTATTCTGGATATTTGTATAAGTGGAATCATACAATATACAGTCTTTTGATGACTGTCTTCTTTCACTGAGCATCACATTCTCGAGGTCCATCCATCTTGTAGCTGTGTCCATGCTGTATTCCTTGTGTGGCTGAATGATACTCCATTGTGTGGCTATAACACATTACATTTATCCATTCATCAGTTGATGGATGTGAACGAACTTTTCCCAGGTAAACCTCTCCTGATCTGTTTCTACCTCTTGCTCCTCTCCTGGCCCCGAAGCATCCTGTAAATGGGGATTCCTTGGTGAAATGGCCTCTGAGACTGGAGAGAGCAGGCAGTCTCACGTCTGCAACCCCACGGAGCTCCTTAGTGACGGAGTGGCTCTCCTCTGGGCCTTATTCCCTCCTCTGTAAAAAGAGGACAGTGATGTTTCCATGCAGGGTGGTGGGAAGTGCTGATCTGAGTAGAGCATATGGCAGGGCAGCCTGGGATACAGAAGACACTCAACACTGCTGGGTCCCTTTTGTCTGCGTCAACCTTGATCCTGGGCTAAGGGAGGGCAGGCGGGATCCATACTTCCTCCCGTGCCGTTCCCCCACCTATGTCTGAATGCTGTGTTCTTTGACAAGAGTCAAACTAAGGGGAGAAGACATAGCAAAGAAAGAAACTGCAGATATCATGAAATACCAGAGGAATGGGACAAAAGGATACAAATGAGACAGAAAAAGGGCTGTAGAGCAGGTATGTTTCAGGGCTGGGAGGCCAGAAGAAACATGCGGTTTTAAGATCTGTGTTTCAGGCTCAGGCCTGACACGTCCAGGTCACTTCCTGAGTCTTAGGGACGAGTGCCCTCCATTTCCCCCTCTGGGAGTGAGGGGATGGCACGAGCTCATGTGCCCACTGTTGTGTAAACCATTTACCCAGGAATTCTGAGGGCCTGGAGGTATTCCTACTGACCCAAGCAGGCCCTGGCTGAGGCCTCTCAGTGACCTGACACGTTGTCCCCTCTGTGGGGAAATGGCCTGGAGCTGCTTCAGGCTGGAGTCCAACCTTCTCAGTGTCCTTGAGACCAGGCTCCCTCAGGAGAGCCTGACACTGTTCATTCATTCATTCATCAAATTTTACAGACCTGCCTCCTGCAGGGCACTGTGCTGTGAAGACCTGGCCCTTGTCCTCACAGGGCTCCCAGACTTGTGAGAGGGACAGACAGGCACATTCGGGTACAGGCTGCTGCTGGCCCCTGTGTTACTCTGTGACTCTAAACACCTCCTGCCTTCTTATGCAGTGACTTCTTGAATGTTTGTTTCTGATTTGCAGGACTTGCTGTTTGGCCTCTTTTCTTTCTTTATTCTTTGCCCAAGAAATTAGTGCAGTGGCAATGCCCTCAGGAGATTCTCAAGGGATATTTGATAGACAAATAAAAACAGGAAGGATAAAAAATGAGCATGTGTGTGGTATACCTTCACAGAAGTATGCCCACAAGTGCTGTGGGAGCCCTAAACTGGGCTGGGAGGGCTTTCTGGAGCAGGTGATATTTGAACCGGGTCTTGGCATTAGTTAGTTTGCCAGGTATATGTATTCTCAGCACAGGGAACAGCATTTGCAAAAGTATGAAGAGGTCTGAGTGGTAAGAACTTCCTAGTGACTGTGTGGGTGTGGGGGAAGTAAGGACGGAGTGAGGCATGGATAGTGGAAGAGGGATGCAAAGGGGGCAGTCAAGATTTTGAACAATATACATAAACAGAAAAAAGTAGAAAGATCACTCAGTCTCTCTTTTTTTTTTAATTGAGGTATAGTTGCTTTACTATGTTGTATTAATTTTTGAGGGTACAGGAAAGTGAGATCACTCAGTCTTGATGCTTGAAGACCATCACAGACACTATGTAAGCTGTTTCTTTGAAGCAGAGTTTTTTTCTCTTTTTCCAAGAAGTTAACTCTGGTGCTGAATGGGGAGAAATATGGTTTTCAAGGGACGCTTAGTAGGGAGATGCCATCGGAGCCGGGCAGTGGGAGGAAGAGCGGTTTGCCCAGGTAAAGGACCTGGGAGGCAGGTTGCTCGGTAGGTGGAGAGGGAGGGAGGAGTCGGCGCTGACTCACAGAATTCTGGCTTAGGGAACAGGTTGCGGGTGATACCTTTCAGATAAGGACTTCGGATGAAGCGCTGGCAAGTTTTGAGAAGCAGATAAAAAGAACCGAGATGTGTGAACACCTCAGATTTTTGTGGAACCATCCTGCGGGGAGTGGCCAGGCGGGCCGATCCCCCTGGGACCCCACACCTGTCTGGAGCACCTGAGGGCTCCAGGAGGTTGTCGAGGGGCGGCGGGGGTAGCGCACCAAGGCCGACGAGGCCCTAAGCTCTGATGTAATGGGGCCTTCTGGGCCTGGGGCAGGCTGAGCGCGTCCGGCTGGGGGACAGCGCTCACCACCTCTCGAGGCAGGTGAGGGTGTCGCACCTGAAGCCTGGCGACCCCCCTCACATCTCGTGGGGGCGTCGAATTCTGGCCCCGCCACTTCCTGCCTCAGTTTCCCCACCGCACCCTCTCGCAGGCGGACCAGAGGGCAATGTGTAACCTGCAGAGGCCACGACACATCTCTGGCACCCGGCGAGGGGAAGCGGCCAGGCCTAGTCGCGGGGCAGCGGCGAGAGAAGCCGAGACCGAGCAGAGTCGCCCTGCGGGACAGGCGGGCCCTGCCGGGGCCGACTCCACGCCTAGGGGCCCGGCTTGAGGCCAGGCCGCAGCCAGAGCTCTCACCGCCCAGTCGCCGTCAGAACAAAAGTGGCGGCGGTGCCGGCGCCCGGAGTCCCGCAGGCCCGGTCCCCGCCCGGCAGCCCCGCCGCCCCGCCGCCGGGCGGCACGACGCACAGAGGCCGCGCCTTCGGCCCTTTCCGTCCGAGCACGCTCGGCTCTTTCCGCCGCGGCCGGCGCAGGTGGAGGGGGCGGGGCGGGGGCCGTGCGTAGTGACGCCGCGGGGGGGTGACGCACCGGCGTGCCCCGCCCCCTCCCCCTCCCCGTTCAGGCTCTGGAAAGAGAAGAAAAAAAACTTTCTTTTTTTTTTAATTGAGGAATCAACAGCCGCCATCTTGTCGCGGACCCGACCGGGGCTTCGAGCGCGATCTACTCGGCCCCGCCGGTCCCGGGCCCCACAACCGCCCGCGCACCCCGCTCCGCCCGGCCGGCCCGCTCCGCCCGGCCCTCGGCGCCCGCTCCGGCGGCCCCGCTCGCCTCTCGGCTCGGCCTCCCGGAGCCGCGGCGGCGGCGGCGGCGGCGGCAGCGGCGGCGGCGGCGGCGGCGGCGGAACGGGGGGTGGGGGGGCCGCGGCGGCGGCGGCGGCGGCCCCGCTTCGCGCATTGTTTTTCCTTACGGCGGCGGCGGCGGGCCGCGGGCGGGGAGCGGAGCCCGGAGCCCCCCGGTAGTCGGGCCGCGAGCGAATTAATTAAGTGGGGCGCGGGGGGGGGGGGGAGCGAGGCGGCGGCGCGGCGGCGGCACCATGTTCCCGGGGACTGCCTGAGCCGCCCGGCCGGGCGCTGTCGCTGCCAGCCGGGCCCGGGGGGGCCGCCGGGCCGCCGGGGCGCCCCCGCCGCGGAGTGTCGCGCTCGGGAGGCGGGCAGGGGATGAGGGGGCCGCGGCCGGCGGCGGCGGCGGCGGCGGAGGCTGGGGGCGGGCGGTGAGCGCTGCGGGGCGCTGTTGCTGTGGCTGAGATTTGGCCGCCGCCTCCCCCACCCGGCCCTGCGCCCTCCCTCTCCCTCGGCGCTCGCTCGCGGCTCGCGCTCGCTCCTCTCCCCTCGCAGCCGGCCGGGGCCGGCGCCGACCCCAGCCCCGGAGCCCTCGCTGACCCGGCCGCCCGCGCTCGGGGCTGTTTTCGCGAGCAGGTGAAAATGGCCGAGAACTTGCTGGACGGACCGCCCAACCCCAAACGAGCCAAACTCAGCTCGCCCGGCTTCTCGGCGAATGACAGCACAGGTGAGAAGGGGGCCGGGGCCCCGGGGGTTGCTTGTCAGCCCCATCCGGAGGTGAGCGCCCCCGGGAGACCCCAACTCGGCGGCCTGCTGTGCGAGGCCCGCGGAGCTAAGGCCCGCGCAGCCCCTTCCCCTGGACCCCGGCCGCAGAGGGGGAAGTTTGTCGGAAGACTGTCATGGGGCCCGAGTGGGGCGGCACATGCCCGGTGCACTTGGATCGCCCGGAGTTGGGGAGCCCTCCTCCCCGGGAGGCCGAGTGGTACTTCCAGGGAGGAAAAGTAAAGTGGAGCGTGTGTATTCTGCGTGGTGATTCCGTCTGCCTCCCACTGCCGCCGTGTGTCCGTCCACACAAGCGTGGCTGGCTGGAGCGATGACAGCGGAGGGTACGCGGGCTAGTAAGAAGGAAATAGTGCAGCCGAAAGGAATCCCGAAGTGTTTTCTGAATCGGTAACATATTCACAAGGCTGCGACCAGAGGACTTTTCTAACAGCAGCCAGCCCGTGAGTTACGACTTATAAGTTTCTTGGAATGTGCTTCCTGGGAAAATGCTTAGTGCTATTTTGAAAACTCTTGTCGCTGGTCACCTAAGCCATTCCATTTTTCACAACCCAGAACTTCTTAGCAAGATGTCATAAAAGTTGCTGTGGAGTGTTAATTTCACGTGTATAACTTCGGAAGACAGTTAAATAGCAGATTCATCTGGGCGCAGTCTCCAGGGGAGCTTGTGTTGTTCTTACAATGTACATATATATATATATATATATATATATATATATATATAAATTATGTTCAGGAATGTCGGAGTTACCATTAAAAAATTTTTTTTTATTAGAGTATTGAATAAATTTTTTAGACAGCTTGTCTGGAGACTTTCTTCGGTACTCATATCAGTTGCCTAAGAGAAGTATTTTAGTTTTCTATTGGTTTAATGGTTCTGGGTTTTTCTGGGCTGGTTCACGGTAGCGTTATGTACTAGTTATGTTTCCTCTTTCAGAGCTCTCCTTTGCAGTAAAACGCAAACTTGTGCTCTGCTGCCAATGATTTGATTCCCAGCGTTGCTTGCATTTCTTCAGTACGGTCTTGCAGTAGCAGCATCTGAAAATCAGTTTATAATGAATGGGTCCAAATTGAATTATATTGCTGCAGCAGTGCCTTCAGATTTGCAGTAGACACAGCTGTTCAGCTTGTGCAAATATTTCTTTGACCACTAGCGTTTTTCTACTAGTGGTCTAAATATCTCTTTCTCCTGTTGAGACAAAACTTGAATTTTGTGGCTGCAGTTTTAATACAATTCCTAGACTATTATTTAATGTGGAAGTGAGAGAAACAATCAAAAACAAAAAATCAGTCATGAGATTCTTGTCTGGTTGAAATAAATTTGTTAAGCAGTGGAGAGGAATGAGTAAGTCTGGTGGGTGATATGTAAGTCACTAATAATACTCTATTTAAAAGCTGATAAAGAATTGAGTTTGATGTTAATTTTGTAAAATCGGCTTATCTGAAGTGAGAGATGTGGGAACAGGCAAGAGTTAAATGCTCTGATTTCACTCCATGAAAAGACTGTGATTTTACTGCAGAATAGATCTCCTTTGCTTCATTAATCTTGACATGTTTGAGTGAAAAATCTTTGAACATATGAAATGTAGATCATACCAGACAAGTTCGGCCTTGAAGCTTGTCCTCTGAAACTGGTAACTTTTGAATGGCTTTGCAGCTTTGCTTTTGTTAAATGAGGTTATTTTAGATTTTGTTTTATAAAGAGGGACAAATGAGTAACATGACACTTTAACAGAAAGGCTTGTTGCACTATATACTTTCAGCTGTTTCCAGGATGGTGCACAATGGATTGGCCTTTGGGGCAGTTCTGTTCCTGGATGGTTAGATACTTAATGTGCTGCTAATCACAACAGAGTTTTATCAGAAAGGATTTTCTACTCTTGACCACTTTTTTCCCCTTCTTTCCAGTTTTGACCCTTCTAAGGCACGGGGGCTCTTTTGTGAATGTGGAACAAAAAAATCAGTTTTTAATGGCTCTGTTTAAATAATCCAAAGAATAAATTCACCATTATATTTATGTTGGGTCCTTGGTTGCATATTCGTCACCGTCACATTGTTGTGAAATGGTCCGTTAGTGTGGGGGCCATGGAAGGCCCACATGTTCAATCACCATTGAACATGTTAAACAAGGTGTAACTTTGTTTCCCATAATTGCTAGTCTAAAACAGAGATTTTAAGGACATACATTAAAGCAAATAAAGGACTAAAGGAATTACATTACATGCACAGAGTGGAAGCATTTGAATAGATGGAAAAGCAGGGAGAGACCTGGCAATATCATTCTAAGAGACTCAGCCTCATTTTAATGAGGGGATGTGTGTTTGTGGTTTCTGGGATAAAGTTCGGCCAGGCAGAGCAAGGTGTGTTCCCTGCTCATGGGATAAAATTTGAGGGAGGGGCGCTCCGAATGGGAAGAGCTGAAGGGTTAGGCGGAGCAGGAGGTGGCCTTGGTGGCCTGAGAAGCAGGAGGGACTCAGATGGTCATGATCCAGTGCGTGTCTCTGGGGACTGGCCTGCGGAGCCATCCTGTCTGTCAGCTGAGTCTGGTGGGTAGGCTGTGAGCCCCCGAGCATAGTACACCTGATGCTGGGGAGCTGATCAGCTAGGATGCTGCCTGCAGGGCGCTTGCAGTCCAGCCGGGGGAGCGTGGATGTGCGCAGGGCCCAGTAAGGTAAGGTGGGATCTCTGATCAATGCCATTGCCACCAGTGACAGGTGGGAGAGGTCAGTGCAGGCTGGGGAGATCAGGGGACGATTCTAAGGAGAACATGTGGAGGTGATGCAGAAATAGGAAAGGTGCCCCAAAAGGTAGCAAGAGGAGGAAGGGAAAGCAGAGCTTTTCACCCACACCTAGCCTTTCTTCTGGAGTGGCACAGAATTTGATGGCATCTGATGTTGCTGAAGTAGCCTTTTCTTGTTTTACATTGAGGACGTAGATGCTTTCTCACAATTGTCATCTTCATTGACTTGGCACCCTTTATGAGCAGTGAGACCAGTATATAGTTTGTTGTGTGTTCTGGAAATTTTTGTGTTTAATATTTCCACATTAAAACAGCGTATTACTGTCTTGCAGCAGCAGGGATTCATGATTTAACAGTATGGAAGAAATACCTAGGCAAGCAGTAGAGGTTTTTTTTTTTGGTCAGCTTTATTGAGGCCAAATATACATTCAACAAATCTACTATAAAAGTTTGTAGGACTGCCTTCTGAAAGTTGAATATAGGTATATTTCATCTCATGCTGTATACGTGTTGCTAGTGTGTATTAGTTGCTCAATCATGTATGACTCTTTGTGACCCCATGGACTGTAGCCTGCCAGGCTCCTCTGTCCATGGAATTCTCTAGGCAAGAATACTGGAGTGGGTTGCCATTTCCTACTCCAGTAAATGTCCCTAAGCAGTTGTGGTTACATTGTATACTGTGAATCCCTTTACATGCAATAGAAAACTGTATTTAAAGATACTTGGTGTAAATACCATTACCAACCAAAATGCCTTTTACAGCAAAATGATGACCTTTTAGGTTTACATCTCAAGAGTTCTTTTCTCCCCATCACTTCAGTTTGATCCTCAACAGCATCCTGTCAGGTGGGAAGGGAAAATACTGTTTCTGCCAATTCCGGGTGAGAAATCAGACTTGAGAGAGGTGATCTACTGAAAGAAATGCAAAGGGTGAAAGCCAGAACCTAACCTAGATCCTTAAAGTCTGTATATTCATCTTGTGAATCTGCACCCAGAAACCCAGAATTTACTTGAATCGTGAACTCAGGGGACTACGCACTTAGCAAGTTTCAGTAGCGTAACCAGCAAGTGGGGCAGTTTGTCAGCAGCGTTACGGGGATGTTGGGGGCGGGTGGTTGGCGTGGGCAGGCAAGAGTGTGCTCCTCTCCAGGGGCAGGGGCGCCCCCTCCCCTCTGTTCTGGCGCTGCAGGATGTTATCCAGGGTGTACACGGTCTCACCTGTTTATTGCAGTGGATAATTGAGGACCGGTCTCGGGTTTTTTCGTGTCTTTACTACGTGCCAGCTAAATAGGAGCTGTGAGTTTTTGCAGAGACTTCTAGGGCTAGGGCTTTTCATGACTTTGCTTAGCTTTTACTTGGTAGAAAAGTAGGGATTCTTGGATAACTGAGAGGGATGAGGACAGTGGCCACATTTGAAGTTACTTGGGGTGGGGGTAAGTATGAATCCCACCAGGGGAGTTGTCACAGTAGAGCAAAAGATTGGGAATCATCCCTGCTTAACGCTTGAATTTGATTGTGTGATTCTCCAGCATGGTTGAGAATGACTTGTAAAGGGACTTAGGCTTAATCCTATAGTCGGAAGTTAATGCTTGTATTGTTAGCCTGTGTTTTTACAACTTCTGACTTGTGCCATTGTAGTTGTGTGACAAAGTATGTGATTACTTGGGGCTATGGAAGTGCCGACTTTGTGTTTTCACTTAATGTGTTTGAAGACAAATAGTTAAAAATGATTTTGCCAAAGCGTGCCTTCCTTCCCTTGTTAATATGAAATGTTCCTTACTGTGAGCTGTTCAATAGGAGGAAGGCTTGCTTTCAGCCAGGTTAGTTGTTGGTGTATCCTTAGTCAGGACAGCACCTCTTCATCTCATTCAAACCAGCTCTTCGGTATATTCCAGGGACACGTAAGGAAGTGTTGCTCAAGAGCAGATTTGTGCTCAGGAGAAATTGGGCATGGCTGAGGCTCTTGCCTGCAGACTCTCCCCAGCCTTCCTGTGCTCTGGGCTCTGAGTCTTGGAGGGGCTGCAGCATCATTCCCAAGTGCGTGGGTCACACACCGTTTCTGTAGAGGGTCAGAGGACAGAATTTCGGCTCCGCAGGCCACGTGGTCTCTGCCACAGCTGCTCACTCAGTGCTGCCACTTCAACGTGAAAGTGGCTCTGGGTGGTATGTCCACGGATATGCCAGGAAACTAGTAAAACTCTGGTTTCAGAAACTGGCAGCCGGGGGTTTGGCCTTGAGGCTGCAGTTTGTGACTCCAAGGTGATGCGGCACTGGTGCTCTGAGGATTTTCAGTTTCCTCAGGTGTGGAATAGAACGAGCATTCCCTTCCCCAGGGGCTAGGTGAGATGATGTGTGAGAGGTGCCCTGTCCGGACAAGGGGAAGCGGGTGCACTTTGTAGCCACGTTTGCTGGTGGTTCTGGAAGCAGTAGCAGCCCCATGCACGCATCCACACGGGACACCAGTGGGCAGGTCTGTTGTAGTGGAGCACATTCAGCATATAGCCAGGAATTCTTCCATCAGCACTATTGATTTTTTTGCCTCCATTTTCAACTGTTTTTTTTAATAGGAACACGATGGCCATGAAATTTTAAAATTGCAGAAATTTAAGTAGTGTGGTATGTTCTGAAAATTCTTACTAATTTTGAAGCATATGTCACGGACTGTTTAGGCAGCCAGCGTGTGAATCTGTTGACTTAGTGTGTGTATCACACTTCTGTCTGAGGTGCCCCTTATGTCATAAGTGTACAGAGGATCCGGGTGACGCCTTCTAGTAGCTTAGAACTGTGTTGACGAAGAGAAGACTAAGAAACAGAACTTGAGAAAAGAATGTAAAATGCAATTAGGTGCCCAAATGCACAACTCAGAAAGGGCAATTGAAGGAAGCTTCCTTTACTCCCCTGCTTTTTACTGAGTGCTCCTTGTGCAGAAGCCCAGGGCTGGGTGTCCAGGAGGGGGTGGCACCAGAGGCAGGCACTTGGTGGTCTTTTCTTTGAAGCCCGCACCCTGGGAAGTCTGCTGGTTTTCTATACTTTCTGTGTGCAGGGAAAAGCGCTCTGGCTACTCAGAGAATTTCCTCTCTATGGGTGTGATCTTGGCCCATGGCCTGCACCTAAGTCCTTTCAGGTTGTCCCAGCTGGCCTCTCAGATGCCCTCAGGCTCCTGGCCATGCCCTCTTGATTTTCAGCACGTCTGCCCAGTGTCCCCTGAGCCCTTCCCCTAGTGGCACGTCCCTCATCAGAAGACTGTCCCATACCTGGGGGGCTCTCAGGGTCTGGAGTGGTGTTCACAGCTCCTGCACAAACTGGGAAGCAGGGGGTGAGGGGTGCCACACTTTCCCCGTCCAGTCTAGGTTTAGCTTTCAGGAATTGTCATGTCACAGCAAAGCATCTTTGCAGGATGTCCGCACCTGCACCAGTGCCTGTTGGGGACGCTGGCGACTTTCCGTGGGGTGTGATTGCCAACAGGGGTGCTGGGGAAGAGCCATGTGCAAGGGTTGCCCAGTTCGAGCTTTGACTGGAAGAGTTGGGAATCGGGGTGGGGGGGGGTCGGCAGTTCTTTAGGAAAGGCATGGAAGTAAGCAAAAGTGGCTTTTTTTCCGTGTTCTTAGACAATACACAGAATGACTGCTGCTGATTTAGAAAAATCTGCCTTTAGGGTGTTTTCTTGTTCTAAATTTGGGAATTAAGGCTATTTTTGAGCTCTATGTCTAAAAGTCAAATTGCTGTCTTTTAAAACCTTACCCTTAGAAAGACTTGGATATCATCCCATGTGTCATTTTCCCCCGTGTTTCATTTCCATTAATCAAAAGAATGTTTAGTTGAACTATCGCTAAGAATAGTAAAATCTAATGCTGAAGAAATTTTCACTTGGTTAAATCTGACTTTCCTATTTCTAGATGTCCCGTCTGCTGCTGTTTGACAGTCTCTTAATTTGCCAGTCTTTCTAATACACCTGTGCCTTAGTTTATGTAGTAGGTGTTTCTTAATAGTTGGAGCTGTTTAAAGGGGTTGTACAATTCTGTTGTGAAGTAAAATCTTTATATAGTTCAACAGCTTCCTTTTGCACTGCCCCCAAATATTTTGAATTTTTTAAAAATCAAAACTGTACCACCTGGACATGTTTTAATTTTGTAGTTAGAATACCCAGTGAAATCACAAGAAAAATAAGCTACTATTTTTTATAATAGCCTGTAGAGTGAGGCTTGGGCCATATTTGAATAACGTGGATTTTGGTGGATTTATCAACAAACTTCATGATAACACTCAGGAACTATAGAAATACATCAGATAATTGGGGTTTGCTTTGACAATCATGGGCTATATGAGTTTGACCCCTATTTCTTTGCATTGATTGCTAAGGAAGGCTTTCTTATCTCTCCTTGGTATTCTTTGGAACTCTGCATTCGGATGAGTATATCTTTCCTTTTCTCCTTTGCCTTTAGCTTCTTTTCTTGTCTCAGCTATTTGTAAGGCCTCTTCAGACAACCATTTTGCCTTTTTGCATTTCTTTTTCTTGGGGATGGTCTTGATTACTGCTTCCTGTATAATGTCACGAACCTCTGTCCATAATTCTTCATGCACTTTATCAGATCTAATTCCTTGAATCTATTTGTTACTTCTACTGTATAATTGTAAGGGACTTGATTTAGGTCATACCTGAATGGTCTACTGGTTTCCCCTGCTTTCTTCAACTTAAGTCTGAGTTTTGCAATAAGGAGTTCATGATCCGAGCCAGAGGAAAACAGTAGAATGGAAAAGACTAAAGATCTCTTCAAGAAAATTAGAGATACCAAGAGAACATTTCATGCAAAGATGGGTGCAATAAAGGACAGAAATGGTATGGACCTAAGAGAAGCAGAAGATATTAAGAAAAGGTGGCAAGAATGCACAGAAGAACTATACAAAAAAGATCTTAATGACCCAGATAACCACGATGGTGTGATCACTCACCTAGAGCCAGGTATCCTGGAGTCCGAAGTCAAGTGGGTCTTAACTTGAAGTGTCACTATGAACAAAGCTAGTGGAGGTGATGGAATTCCAGCTGAACTATTTCAGTCCTAAAAGATGATGCTGTTAAAATGCTGCACTCAATATGCCAGCAAATTGGAAAACTCAGCAGTGGCCACAGGACTGGAAAAAGTCAGTTTTCATTTCAATCCCAAGAAAGGCAATGCCAAAGAATGTTCAAGCTACCACACAATTGCACTTGTCTCACGCTAGCAAAGTAATGCTCAAAATTCTCCAAGCTAGGCTTCAACAGTACGTGAACCGAGAACTTCCAGATATTCAAGCTGGATTTAGAAAAGGCAGAGGAACCAGAGATCAAATTGCCGTCATCTGCTGGATCATCGAGAAAGCAAGAGAGTTCCATAAAAACATCTACTTCTGCTTTGACTATGCCAAAGCCTTTGACTTTGTGGATCGCAAGAAACTGGAAAATTCTTAAAGAGATGGGAATACCAGACTACCTTACCTGCCTCCCAAGAAACCTGCATGCAGGTCAAGAACCAACAGAACCAGACATGGAACAATAGACTGGTTCCAAATTGGAAAAGGAGTACATCAAGGCTGTATATTGTCATCCTGCTTATCTAACTTATATGCAGAGTACACCGTGTGAAATGCCCGGCTGGATGAAGCACAAGCTGGAATCAAGATTGCTGGGAGAAACATCAATAACCTCAGATATGCAGATGATACCACCCTTATGGCAGAAAGCAAAGAGGAACTGAAGAACTTCTCGATGAAAGCGAAAGAAGAGAGTGAAAAGGCTGGCTTAAAATTCACCATTCCAAAAACTAAGATCATGGCATCCAGTCCCATCACTTCATGGCAGACAGATGGGGAAAGGATGGAAAAAGTCAGAGACTTATTTTCTTGGGCTCCAAAATCACTGCAAATGGTGACTGCAGCCATGAAATTAAAAGATGCTTGCTCCTTGGAAGACAAGCTATGATCATTCTAGACATCATATTAAAAAACAGAGGCATTACTTTGCTGACAAAGATCCATATTGTCAAAGCTCTGGTTTTTCCAGTAGTCATGTATGGATGTGAGATTTGGACCATAAAGAAAGCTGAGCACCGAAGAATTGATGCTTTTGAACTGTGGTGTCGGAGAAGACTCTTGAGTGTCCCCTGCAAGGTGATGAAGCCAATCAATCCTGAAGGAAATCAGTCCTGAATATTAATTGGAAGGACTGATGCTGAAGCTCCAATTCTTTGGCCACCTGATGCAAAGAACTGACTCATTGGAAAAGACCCTGATGCTGGGAAAGATTGAAGGTAGGAAGGGAAGGGGACGACAGAGGATGAGATGGTTGGATGGCAGCACCGACTTGATGGACATGACTTTGAACAAGCTCTGGGAGTTGGTGATGGACAGGGAAGCCTGGTTTGCTGCAATCCATGGGGTCGCAAAGAGTTGGACACAACTGAGCGACTGAACTGAACTGAACTGAGTTTGACCCAGTTCCTTTGGATTAAAATATTTTGAGTGTTTGTCACTTGATTAAAAGTAGAACCTTCTAACCATGACTCAGAGTTGAAGAAAATGTCAGAGCTTTTTATACTGGAAGGCAGGCAGTGTGGTAGTGAAGAAGGAGCTTGGCTTCCACTTAGTGGACACTGGACCTTGGTATCCAGCTCTTCAGCTCTGTGACTTGGACCAATGACTGTACATTAGAATTTGGTTGGGGAGGATGGATCTCATGTCTAAAAGGGAGTCTTTCCCCCTAAAATTTTGCATTTCTTCTCAGTTTGATTAGCTTTGCATATTGGGCTCCTGTGTGCTTCCCAGATCGTGCAGTGGTAGAGAATCCACTTGCCAGTGCCGGAGATGCAACAGATGTGGGTTCGATCCCTGGGCCAGGAAAATCCTCTGGAGTAGGAAATGGCAACCCACTCCAGAATTCTTGCCTGGAAAAATCCCACAAGAGCTTGGCCAGCTACAGTCCAGTCCTTGGGGAGTCAGACATGAGTGAGTGCACACAGAGAGAGACAGACAGACAGACAGACACACACACACACACGGTTCCTGTGGCTTCTGTCATTTAGCCAGGTGCAGTGGCTCTTACTGTTGTATCATTGTGTGGGAAAGGACTAGATTCGTTTTCCTCCTGGGCTGGTGAGGACGGGCTGATGTAGGTGAGGGGTCTGACCCAGAACCAGATCCGTGGACGTCCTCACTGAGCACACAGAAGATGCCGCTGCTGCTGGTTCCCATGGAGCACCAGGGCCAGCGCGGCCTCCGCCCCTGCCAGCAGAGGAGTGAGTGAGAGCTGAGATTGAAGTCCCAGGACATGGGTGCGAGCGTGACACACTTCACTCAGTCTGTGTTCGTAGTTTAAAATTGTTCTTTATTGGAAAATTGAAGTCTAAATGGAACTGTTTTTCTAGTATTGTTTCAGAACAAGGACTTGACTTAAGTTAGGACTTGCGGGGAAAGAAAGTGAGCACAGAGAAACTATACAAATGGTCTTTCTTTTTTAGAGAACAGAGTTAGGGGAAAAAACGTCCTTTGAGTCACTGTCCAGTTTAGTCAGGCTGATTGGTTGAAAGAAATATCAGTGAAATTTAATTTCCTCTTTGATTCAGCAACCACTGATCTTGAAAGGGGTGGATTCAGCTGCTTGCTGTTTTGTGGCGTTTTCTATTCCTGCAGATTCCGTAATAGGAAGTGACTTCAGTGGAGTTTACTATTTTTTCCATTCTAGATTTTTGTTGTTGTTGTTTAGTTGGCAAGTTGTGTCTGACTCTTTGGACCCCGTGGACTGTAGCCCACCAGGCCCCTCTGTCCATGGGATTTCCCAGGCAAGTATACTGGAGAGGATTACTATTTCCTCCTCCAGGGGATCTTCCCACCCCAGGGATCGAACCCGAGTGTCCTGCATTAGTACATGGGTTTTTACAAACTCTGAGCCACCTACGTATTTTAGGTATGGCAGTTTATGGATTTTGCTAGTAAAGATTGCCCCATGGTGGACAAAGAATTTTTCTCCCTAATTTGTGTTCATCTTTACATTGGATCTTTTTTACATTTTATTTAGTTGTAATTTTTATTGAAAATAACAAAAGAGGCATAAAGCTCTGATAGATTGTCTGTGTTGTTTTGGTTGTGCCTCTACTGCTGTTGCGGAGAAGGCGATGGCACCCACTCCAGTGCTCTTGCCTGAAAAATCCTGTGGACGGAGGAGCCTGGAAGGCTGCAGTCCATGGGGTCGCTGAGGGTCGGACATGACTGATCAACTTCACTTTCACTTTTCACTTTCATGCATTGGAGAAGGAAATGGCAACCCACTCCAGTACTTTTGCCTGGGGAATCCCAGGGACAGCGGAGCCTGGTGGGCTGCTGTCTATGGGGTTGCACAGAGTCGGACACGACTGAAGCGACTTAGCAGCAGCAGCAGCTACTGCTGTTGGGATTGTTTTTTGTTTGAAGAGCAGAATCCACCCAGAGTTGAACTTCTCTTTTAAAAATCTCTGAGAAAATCGTATTGAAAGATTAACTCCTTGTTTTAGCTCACAGTGATGACTTTTTCAGTCTGAAAGTTGAAGGAAAAACTGGTTCCTTCTCAACAGTAAGAATGGTTTTGGACATTTCCTTTGTTGGAAACTCTATAGAGTTCTCATGGTGGTCAGTCCTGTTGAACTTCCACTAACGGTGGCCATCTTCTAGACCCACACCCCCAGGACTGGGTCCACTAGACTCTTGTGGCTAGTGAGCGCTTAGACTGTTAGTAGTGTGACTCAGGAACGGCATTTTTATTTTTCTTTAATTGTAATTAATATAGATGTTAATAACCACGTGTGCCTATCCGCTGCTGCGTCAGACAGCGCAGCCCAAAGTCACGTTCGTTGTTGTTTAGTCGCTGAGTTGTGTCCAGCTCTTTTGCGACCCCATGGACTGTAGCCCATGGGCTCCTCTGTCCCTGGAATTTTCCAGGCAAGAATACTGGAGGAGTTGCCATCTCCTTCTCCAGGGGATCTTCCCGACCTAGGGATCAACCCCGCATCTCCTGCATTGGCAGGCAGATTTACTTACCTCATTTGCCTAGAGTGTTCTTTAAGATATAGGCCTGAAGCCCAAGTCCTCTAAAGGGACCAACTTTTAAAGATGGAAAACATTTTTAAAAATACACTTTGGTTTAGATTCCAGATTTTTCACTCATGTAGAAAGTATTCTAGTGTGAGTCAGCCCTGGAAATCTAGGGGACACGGTGGGCCCAGGGTCTGCCTTCGAGGAAGGCAGCTGTGTCAGCGGCGACTGAGTGCCTTGGAAAGGAGGCCTCGATTGGGGCATAGGACAGAGGCTGTTCGGAAGGGCCCTGGTAGGGCTTCTGGAGGAGCTAACCGAGACCTGAGAATGAGTAAGACACAAGAGGTACTATTCCAGGCATAGGGAATGGCATAAATAGCGAGTGTGGTGGTCTGGAGGTATACACTTCTGAGCAAGTAAAGTTTTTGCAAGAGCCAGTTTTGTTTTTCTTTTACATTCAATAAATTGCCACTTAGAGGCAGTGTGGTCTTGCCTCTTGAGAGGGGGAGACTGCTAGTGTCGTTCGACCCTGGTGGGCCTGGGCTCCAGTCTCAACTGCACCCCTCTTTATTCTTTTATTCAACAAATATCAAAATGCTTATATAATTCACATTATCTGTATGTGCTTACTATGTGTGGACACTGCTTGGCTGTGGTTCTATCATTGTGGCCCCATCTTCTTGGACCTCAGAGGTTGGTGGTGTGGTCAGGCAGCCCAGCAGCCCTCCCTTGCCTGTCTTAATCACAGACTGAAAGCAGTGTCGTGATGGGAAAGAGCCCGGAGCTGCTGGCTGGCTGGTCAGGGAAACTCCTTAGAGGAAGGGCACTGGAGCAGGACAGACAATCAGGGGGAGTCAGGCTGGGCACGTGAAGGCAAGGTCACCACGTGGGAAGCCTGCAGTGTTGGCCCAGGGAATCCAGACTGTCCATTTGGGGCTTAAAAAGCAATTCAAAGTTTTAGAAACCCATCACATTCAGGGTAATTGGAGGAAGTGACTGTGACTTGTTCTCCAGGAGGCTCAATCATCTTTTTCCAGGTGTATTTTCATCGAAGTTCATATGTGCAGTGAAAGCCGACAGTTGCCTGCTCAGTCCCCAAACTGTATTTGTAGGAGCAGGAAAAAGACCCTAAGAACAACAACCTAAGAATCAGAACTACAGTTGACCCTTGAAGAATGCGGGGTGTCGGAGTGCCAACCCTCCCTGCAGTCAAAAATCCATAAAAAACTTGCCCTCTGTATACCAGTTCCTTCACTGTGTCTCCCTAACGCGGTTTCTCTGTATCCATGGTTCTGCATCCTCAGATTCAACCAACCACTGTGTAGTAATGTAGTCTTTATTATTATTTTTTTTAATGTAGTCGTTACTGTTGGAAAAAAAATCTGTGTGTTAAGTGGGCCTGTGCCGTTCAAGCCCTTGTTCAAGGGTCAACTGTAGTGTTCTTATTTAAGGTATTAGGAAATTTTTGTACACACAGGAGGTTTTTGTTAAAAAAGTTTTTTTTTTTTTTTTTAAATTCTTTTGACTGGGTGACATTTGCATAGTGTTCCAAAAAGTACAAAAGGCTGTTTAGTGAAAAGCCTTCCTCTCCTTTTTCCAAAATCACCAGTTCCCCTCCCCATAGGCAGCTAGTGTTTCTCGTGTGTCATGCAGGAGACACACTGTGTACGTGAGCACAAGCTTCCTTTGCTTACTCCTCCTTCCCCAAGTGGCACATGGGTGTGTTGATCCAGTCTAGGTGCATTTCAGACTGATGAATAGCTCAGAGCTGCTAGAAGTATTAATAATTGAAGAGCAGGCATCATTCTAAAAATCCCTTTTTTTAAAATGTTAAAATGTTTTGGCGCTGTACTTAACACAGAATGATTTTTGTATTTGTGCTACACTTTATAAATATGAAGAATCGGAGTTGTAAAGATTAATCTCGTCTCAAAGGGCATTCGAGGTTTTGTTGCTGTCGTCGTGTTGCGCATCACGTGGCCCTGGCTGACACCAGAGTTCTGTTTTATGGTTTTTTCCCCAGTTTCTGGAAAAAACTCTTTAAACCTGTGGTTTTTATTAACCACCTTACTAGTTGACATACACATACCTGTAGCTTAACACAACCTACTTCTGCACCAAGTAGATAAAGTAAAAATCAGTCTCTGGCTTGGTAGGACTTCTGAGAATATTCATATTTACCCTAGACGTTTCTGTTAATTTAGTCAGTCAGTCTAGATGTTGCAGAACCTTAACGGTGACGCAGCTGTCCTTCAGAAGGGGAGTAGCTGAGCTCTCCATCACACATCTGGTGAGGGAAATTGATAGGTATTTAAGATGGAAGATAAATTTCAGAATTGTTAAATAGGATGGAGAGCAGAAATGATAATTAGACCCTTTTTAGGGGTAGAAAGATATACTAACGCGTGCATAGAATATTTTCAGAAGGAAATCCCTGGAAATTGTTTTTCTTAGGCATGGGAGTCCTCCACTTTCACTGTGTATTCTTCCAAATGTGTGTTTTTTTTTAATTTTAAAGCATAAATATATTGTTTTTAAAATGAAAAACTAGTTTAAAAGTAAGTCAAACCCACAGCAAAACATCTTTAGTATTTGTGGTTAGAAGAATCTGTGAAATGGGGAGAACTGGAATTCCGTCTTGTAACTGGTTAATCCCTCTTGTAAAACCTTTAGATCTGTAGCAGGAATGATTTGAACAGAATGTAAACTAACTTAGAGGTGTTGTCCAAGGATGGGAAAATATGATTGTGTTTTAGTGTGGTGTCCAGTCATCACTTCCTTCGCCACAGGCTCTGATTGTAGCAGAGTCCTTTTGTTAGAGGTATCTTCATTGATGTGCTTGAAGCTGCAAGACCTGACAGCCAACTAGCGCTTCCTCGAGTATACTGAACTGATGCCACCTTTCCCAGCGTGAGCAGCGTGCATTTTACCACTGTGTTGGGTACAAAACGTTATATGTAGATTGTCACATTTCTTTAGAGAAAAGATAGTATTTTTGAAAAGTCCTTCTTTACAGTACGTTTTATTTTCCTGCCTTTCAAACTCATTTGAATGCTAAAAATATTTTAAAGTAATATTGAACCCATTTCTGATTTCATCCTCAAACTGTAAACACTTGCAAGTGGAACCAGGAGCATCTGGAAGCATTCCAGGTGTTATCACCTGGGCTGAAGCTAATCGCCTGGGTCTGGACACCCCAGGGGCTGCCTAAAAACATCAGTTTCTTTAATTAAACTGGTAGTTCACTCACATTGTTAAAAAACTGACACAAGTCCGTCAAGTGAGAGCCTCCCCCAGTCCCCTCGGTGCTTTCCTCAGGGGTGATTTCTTGGAGCAGAGAGCATGTTTGCAGCTCCCTTGCCCCCGTCCTGCCTTTGTCCTCTTACTGGAAGCTGCACCCCGTCCACATGGTTGCCTGCCTGTACACAGCAGCACGTGGAGAGCTTCCCCACTCTCCCTTTCCGCAGTTGCTTGGTTCCCACTGTGTGAGAGGAGCTGTGATTGGTTCAGTCTGTTCCCCACTGGTGGATGGTCAGCTTTCCAGTCTCATCAGTGCCATAATGAATAGCTCTCCTCAGCTACATGTATCTGTGTAGAACAGATTCCTCAAAGTGAAATTAATGATGGAAAGGAACATGCATTTGTAATTTTGATCAAATCATCAAATTGTCCTCCAAGAATTTGTATGTTGGTGGAGCCTTAAAACTTTAAAAGCAGCACGCTTAAACCCAGCATAGACATCACTGGTTATTTTGTGTATGTTATTAATATAGTTGATAAATACTCAAGTTATTCTTCAGCTTGTGATTCTGTATCATTTTGTACCTCTCGGTCATTTGTGATTTATCTGTAATTTTATGGCATACCCTTTTTTTCCCCTTTAAGACAATTTTTTAACACACTTTCAGGTTCAGAGCAAAACTGAGGGGAAGGTTGTACAGAGATTACCCACATATGCTCCCTCCCCCTACCCATGATAATCTTCCCATTATCTGCATCCCCCACCAGAGTGTACACTTGGTATGATTGATGAACCTTGTTGATACATAATAATTATCCCAAGTCCATAGTTTACTTTAGGGTTCACTCTTGGCTTGGCACATTCTGTGTGTTTGGATGAAGGTGCAATGTCATGTATCCATCATTAGAGTGTCATGCAGCGTTTTTTCACTGCCCTAAAAATCCCCTGGGCTTCCTTGGTGCTTTAGTGGTCAAGAATCTGCCCATAGTGCAGGAGATGCAGGTTCGATCCCTGGGTCAGGAAGATCCCCAGGAAGAGGGAATGGTAGGGACATCCCATGCAAGAGGAGCTCCCATGAACAGAGGAGCCTGGCAGGCTCCAGCCCGTGGGGTCACTTAGCGACTGAACAACAGATCCCCTGTGTTCCTTCTAATTTATCCCCCCCACCAACAAAAGCAAACTCCTGGCAATCATTGATTATTGTTACTGCCTCCATAGTTTTGCCTTTTCCAGAATGTCATATAGTTGAAATCGTGTAGTATGTAGTCTTTCAGATTGTATTCTTTCATTTAGTAACGTGCTTTTCAGGTTCCTCCATGTCTTTTCATGGCCTGATAACTCATTTTTTTTTTTAGAACTGAATAATATTCCATTGTCTGGATGTTGGTGTACTTTTTAGACTAAATGCATTCATTTCTTTCCTAGCCCACACACACTTCCATATGTTGTACACTGACACCTCTAAGTTCAGAACAAGGCTGTTCTTCTTTCTCCTGACATGGGACTGCTGCCTACCAGCTGCAGCTCCCAGCATTTGGGCCAGGGGACCCGTCTCTGGCTGGCTGCTTGCTTGTACATATGCCGTGGCCAGTAGTCTGAGGTGGCCTAGCCCCTGAGGTTAGGGGTTGCTCCCACAGAGGCCGAATCCTCGCTCCGCCCCCACATCCTCCTCCTCTGGGACTTTTAACTGGGTTGCCAGCACTGCCCTTCTCTGCCGGGATGCTGGAGAGCAGTGAGCCCCTTTCTACAGGCCAAGCTGTCTGGTCCCCATTCCGGGGCTGCTGGTGGTTGATGGTTGGTCTGATGGTGGCTGTACCTTCTGACAGTACCTTCTTTCCCACCTTTGTCCCAGGAAGGCTTTTCTCCCCTCAGGGCTGAAGGAGGCCGCACACAGACCGCATTTAGGAAACTGTGAATTGTCCCAAACTGTCTGGGAAATGGCACTCCCCCTTCCCTGGGGCTTCTGAGGGAGTCAGATGAGGTCAGAGGCTGGCTGCAAGTCCAGGACTCTCCTGATTTAGGGTCCAGTGTGACAGAGAGCTTCCACTCAGTATTATCTTATAATCCTTTCATACAAGTCTCTGGTGAACCATCCCTGCCTGGAACGAAGGCCTGAGAGCAGGGACGTGCTCCCACTGAGGAAGGCCTGGGAGGAGGGGGATCGCCTGGCCAAGCCCACTTTGGCTCTTGGGCAGATAATGGTCTTGAGGAAGGGCATTTTGTTGTTGTTGTTGTTCAATATAAAATCACTGTTCAGAATAAAGTAAAACCTTATTTTTACTAATTTATGTATTGCATTAAATATTGAAGCCTGAATCATAGATGATTTTAGAAAGAATTTGCTTTTAATTATTTCCTAATAGTTATTGTAACCAAAAAAAAAAAAAAAGGGTTAGACTAGATCTTTTAAGAATGTGACTAAATGCCTGAAGTTTATTTATAATGGCATAAATGCCAATAAAATAGTGCTTTTTTTCTTTTCCTTTTCCTTTAGATTTTTAAAAAAAAATTTATTTCTCCATTGTTGGAAAGTTGTTCCTTTATTTATTTGCATAATCTTTAAGAATTTTCAAAGCAATATGAGCATTAAATCTAGTAGAATTGTCAGATTATTAGGGCTTTACCATACAGAAGAGACGATTGCTGGCACGAACTCTGTACCAGGCATAGGGTGCCAGGTCCTTGGTGTGCATGTATCATTCAGTCTTCATAGCAACTGTGGAAGATGGGGCAGTGACAGTGATAATAATGACTGATATTTACTGAGCACTCGCTGCATGCCAGGCTAAGTGCTGTGCACACAGTGTATGACTCAATTCCTTCTTCAGTGATCCTAGAGGCAGGTACAATTTTCCTTTCCAGGTTAGAGCTAAGGAAGCACACATAGGGAGCAGGCAAGAGTAAGTGACAGAGATGGACCTGAATGAGACTCTGGCTGGGTACTTTCCTCACTACCCAGACTGTGCTGCCTCTGTTGTTGGTGTCTGATCAGCAGTATATTAATAAATGCACTGACGAGGCCTTGAATGGGCTCCAGGTCATCTAAGACTGAAAACCCTGTGAAAATGTCTAACATTCTGTGGATTCCTCAGCTTTAGACGTGAGCTTTTTCAGGATGAATGGCCCTTTTTGGATCAAGGTGGTTTTTCTTTCTTTCTTTATTTTAATCCAGTTTTGACTCAGGAATTAAAATTCTTTTTGTAAAAATTTCCAAGGTTGATGAATAAAGATGCTCAGCTTTTGAAAGATTTAAGAGATGGATTTAATAATGCTGAAGAGAATCTAGAGAATTCTGAAAAGATTTTAAAGAAAGCAGACCTTTTTCATGGGGCCAAAGGGCTGCAGAGAGAAATAGGGGTAAGTGGGGAAGAGAGATCCTTGGGAGGGGAGTTTCATGCTCAGAAGTAGAGAAGCACATACACAAAGCAGCGTCTAAACTCTTGGGTAGTTTATTTCCAATACCACCATCTCTTCTTCTCCATTATGCTTTTTAATCTTTGCATCACTGGTAGGATAGAGGGTCATTGATGCCAAGATGTAGCCAGAGAGGGAAATAGACTTGGCTGGTTTTCTGGAAGATAGAGAGGCAGCAGGAAGAAGGTGTGAAGAGGAGGATGAGCAAAATAATGTAACATTTCAAGAAAATTCATTGTTGAATTTTGTTCTCTTTGTTTCTGTTTTAGGAAAATAATAATAGATGTTAAAATTACCTCTTGCCCTCTTGGGCTAGACAGAGTAACTTGTTAACATTGATACTGTGAGCCCAGGGGGAAGCCGAGGCGGCTGGACCCGCCCGAGAGGCCCGGGCGCGAGAAGCGGGGCAGGGGGGTTGGCAGGTTTGGGGTGTAGAGAGTGGCGTAGGGGACAGGGTCGCCCCCGGGTCCATGATGCAGCCCCCGGATGAGGCCGCAGTATTTTCCTTATATGATCGGGCCCCATGGCTGATGGCGCCGCTGGCCCAGAGCCTGAGAGGATTATGAAAACGTGTCAGGCGAAATGGGGCCAGGGACCCGGGGGCTGGGAGGTTAGGGGGAGGCAGTTAGGCTAAGATTTGGGTGACGTTAGGGTGGTCCCTGCAAGCCCTGGTCGATGATGACGTGACCACTGCGCAATCTGAGTTCTGGGAACTAGGTGATGGAGCTGTGTTCTGAGAACGGACTGAGACCGGGCGGGGGGGAAAAAAAAAAAAAACAAAAAAAAACATTGATACTGTGTATCACCTGTAGCTCAGGCCTGTTCTCTCAGCTTGCAGTTGGCTGTCCCGGCTCCTCTGCTAAGCATGGGGTGGGAGGCACTGGGCGCTGACCTAACCCCTGTGTTTGTGGCCTTTACAGCCTCATGAGCTGTAACAAGAAGTGATAGGAGATTTTAAGATTCACCCATTATATCTGTAGACTGTGGAAGAGTTCATACTTCTGGCCAGTGCAGAGTGTAATAAACTGGTTTGTACATGTTTTGAGAGAAAAGTCAGTTCTGCTGATGTGGAGGATCTGGGGTTCTGAATGCAATTCAAAGAAAATAAGGTATTATGACAGAGGAGAATTCAGAAAACCTGAGGGAAGAAGTGTCTTTTAGATGGTTTGTTTAATTAGCTGATGCATTTGAAACAACTCCTTTCAAACAAAACTTTTCAGATGTTACTGGCTGGAAAGATTGAGTCAGTCACCTGCCAAGTATTTGATTTTGTAAAATGAAAAGCCTTTTCCAGAGTGTCTGATAGTAGTTCATTCCTTAAGGTGAAATGCTGCCTTCTGGTCGCGATGCATCGGAATGGGTCTTGCAGCATGGGGGGTGGTCAGTGTTTGGTGTGACCGTCCCCGGACTGAGGTCTCTGGTCCAGAGGGGAGAGGACCCTCGTGGCCCCGCGTGGTGAAGCCCTTCCGCTCCCGAGGCGTCGGGTCTGCTCAGCTTTCTTTTCTCCTTCCTGAGCTGCTGCCACGGATGCCGCAGCCTTGCCGGGCGTGGTGGAGCCTGAGCGCCCGCAGCTGCTTTTCCCGGGTCAGCTTAGCTGAAAGGCACAGGGGAGCCTGGACCTGGTGGAGACGGGGAGGGAAGAGGTTCAGCCCCGCACCCCTCCTTCTCCCAGTGCCTTCCAGCCACAAATGAAGAGTCATTTGTGGAGGTTGACTCCCCAAAGTGTGTATTTTCTATCTTGAGTTCCTTGGTGCAGCTGAAAAGTCCCGAGGGGGCGAGAATTCCTGTTCCCGGCTGTGGCTGTGGACACAGCGTCTGCCGTTGGCTGTGTGACGGGGCTCATTTCTGCTGAGGGTGACCCTGGAAAGCGGGTTGACCTCGAATCTCTTGCAGCCTCAGCTTTGCCCTCTCCTGGGCCCATCCCGTGCTGACTTGGTGGAGAGACAGGAACCTCCTGGGATTGGAAGTGGTGGCGCTCAATCTTGAATTTTCGGAACTTCCGGTGATTCAGACTGGTGTTTGCCCAACCTGTATGTGGGGACACTGGGTGTGTGGAAAGCACAGCTGTGTTGTGTTGCAACAGCCTCCTGCTTCACTCTCCTGTGTCATGTTTTGTTTTGAACTAGAGAACAGGGAAGAGTAATGGTGAGGAAAGTGCGATGGTGTGAGTGTGGATCTGCCTTGCGCAAGCACTGCACACCCCCTTCTGTCTGTTACAGAGACTGTACATCATGTATGTGGCTGTTAGCGTATTCATACATGTTTGGACTGGGTAGGTGAGGACGCAGCACAGCCAGTCAACCCTTCCTGCACCCAGACAGCTGTGAGATGTGCTTGTGCTGAAACAGGATGAGAAAGAGTGGACACAATGTGGCAGACCAGTAAAAACCAAAACCAGAAACGAGGCGTAGACATAACACCTGCCACAGCCGTAGAAGGTGCGGGCTCCCTGGGACTAGAGCAAGACAGAACCAGAAAAGAATACGCATCAGTTTGAGAGTGGCAGCACGTGGTGAACTTTTAAAGGTAAAGTTTTTGTGCAGGATGGCGTTAAGATAACTGGTGTCAGTGGCAAAGTGCCCTTTTGCTGCTCTCAGCGCGTAGCCCAGGGATACCATTGTCCCTGTTTCACAGTTGAGGGAATTAAGACGCAGAGATTAAGCTGTTTGCCCAGGGACACGGGGCTGATTGACTCAGCCAGGATTTGCACTCCTGTGCTCTGCCTGCGAGTGTTCTTTCTGCGTTCCCATTTCTGACTCCCACTTCCTACGCTGGACTAGGGACCCTGTTGTTGACTTTGCTGTGGTTATCTGTTCTGAATTTACCTGCCGTTGTCCTGGCCTGCCCGCCCTCTCCTAGAAAAGTGCTTTGGGACTCTTGGAAGGGTCAGTCGGGAGCATCCGCAGGCTATTCCAGACTTTGAATGTACAGTATCTGTAGCTCACTTCCTTCTTCTGGTCTCTAGTGCTTGACACTGCATCCCCTCCCGGCAGGTAAGAAGGAAACCTGATGTCTGCCATAAGTGGCTTCCATTGTCTTTGTTTAAATGAGTTTCATTTTCTTGTTCATAGATTAAGAAGCATTGAATTAAACATATGCACACACTCAATTTTTCTAAAATAGTGGTCAGTAGAAGGCGATGGCACCCCACTCCAGTACTCTTGCCTGGAAAATCCCATGGATGGAGGAGCCTGGTGGGCTGCAGTCCATGGGGTCGCGAGGAGTCGGACACAACTGAGCGACTTCACTTTCACTTTTCACTTTCATGCATTGGAGAAGGAAATGGCAACCCACTCCAGTGTTCTTGCCCGGAGAATCCCAGGGACGGGGGAGCCTGGCGGGCTGCTGTCTCTGTGGTCGCACACAGTGTTCTTGCCTGGAGAATCCCAGGGACGGCGGAGCCTGGCGGGCTGCTGTCTCTGTGGTCGCACCGAGTCGGACATGACTGAAGCAACTTAGCAGCAGCAGCAGCAGCAGCAGAAATGTGTGTACATGTGGAAGGCAACAAATACAAATGTTAGTTATATTAGAGGGTTGTTCTCATTTATTTTGACTATATCTCACGTGGTCTTTGTGTCTGGAGACCTTAGTGAATCTCCAGGTTAAGGACGACACAATAGCATGAAAGCCGTGGCATGGAACCCCCGAAGCCCCAAAACGTGAAAGCACAGGAGCATGGAGGTCGCCTGCGGGAAGCTCTGGCCAGTAGTTCTCTTTGCTGTCTTCTGTATCCAAGAGTCCTGTTGTCGCTTCGTAATTAAGTGTTCTTGAGCCTGAGGAAGCAACCCCACCTTGGGGTACTCTACAGAACAACTGACCTACCCTCTTCAGAAATCTCAGAGTTATGAAAGACAAAGCCTGGCGGTCATTTCTAGAATAAAGGAGAAGACAGAGACATGACAACCTAAATGTATTGGGATCTTGAAATGGGTTTTTTTTTTTTTTTAATTGTTTTGCAGTGTGTTTTTTTCTTCTTTATCTGAAATGGATTTTGCAACAGGAAAAAGAAATGTGATAAAGGACATTTTGGGAACAACTGGCCAGATCTGAGTAAGGGCAATCAGTATTAAGTACCATATCAGTGTTCAGTTTCCTGAATTTGTCAGCCATCCTGCGCTTGTGTAAGGGTGTTCTTAGGTGTCACACAGTAAAGCACACAGGAGGAAAGGCGAGGCTCATGCCGTCTGCAGCTGCTCTCAGAGGCTCTGCAAGCAGAGTGTGTGTGCAAGGAGTGTCTAGTCCCTCACAGGCAGGATGAACTAAGTATGTGTTTGACGTGGCTTATGAGGCATGTATGTTTAGTGAACTCAGGAGGTTGAAAAGGGACTGGTTGGTTTTGCAGGAGGAGTCTCCGTAGTTACTGTTGAATGTGACGGAGGGCTGGACGTGAGGTTTTCTAGCCTGAGAGAAAGTGCATACAGAGGAGAAAGCTTGCTGATGCAGGTGCTGGCTTGTGGTATTGTGGCTGGGAGGTCGGGTGCCCCAGCAGGTGCTGAGGAGAGTGAAGGAGTTTGAACTTCATCCGTAGACATGATGAAGATACCAAGATGCCTTCAGCTGCAAGTTACCTTAGACTGCAGCTGGAATGGCTTCAGTGATACGAGTGTATTTTCTCTCGTTACAGGAAGTCTGAAGATGGTGGGGGGTGGGGCGTGGTTCCAGGATCACTGTGTTGGCCTTGAGATGGCTTCATGGACCTGGGTGCTTGTGTTTGCCCTGCAGCCATCCTTAGCGCGCGAGCCCCGTCTCCTTTCCTGGCTGAAGAGCGTTGCTGCAGTTCCAGGGTGAAATCTAGTAAAGAACGGGAGGTCATCTTCTGGGCATCCCTTAGCATTGGGAAGGAAAACCATCTCCAGAATGCCTTGGCCCACTTGCCTTCTGTTTCCATAGCTGGGACTGTGTCACTTGCCATGGGGAACGTGGTCTGGTGGTTTTTGCTCCTTGGACTGGAAGGCGCTTCCCTTCCTGAAAGGAACATCCCAGGCAGCCAGCTGAGGAGCTGGTTGGGGAAGACAGTCGCAAGAGTCTGCACCTTGGAGAAAAAGGTTTCAATTTTCTAAAAGTGGTTGGTGGCAGGGGCAGTGGCTTGTTAAATTTTATAAGCCGCATGCACACATCACCCCCCATTTTACCCGTGCACCTATTTTTGGCAGGTTACTTTCCAGCTACTGCCCACATGCATGCACTTTAGTGCTAATCTTGCTCTCTGTGCCATTCTGCATACAGTTCCCATTTGCATGTTTTTATATAACAAACATTTTCCTATATTTGTACAGTCTTCATATGTTAATGGATGTATAATGTTATCCTGTTTCTATTGTGCAGCAGCTTATTAAACCTCTATTATTGGATGATAGTAATAATAATAGCTGAGGGCTTCCCTGGTGGCTCAGCAGTAAAGAATTCGCCTGTAGTACAGGAGCCACAGGAGCCGTGGGTTCGATTCCTGCGTCAGGAAGACCCCCTGGAGGAGGGCACGGCAACCCACTCCAGTATTCTTGCCTGGAGAATCCCATGGACAGAGGAGCCTGGCGGGCTACAGTCCATGGGGTCACAGAGTCAGACATGACTGAAGCAACTTAGGAAGCACACACAAATAGCCAATACTTTCTGAACCCTTAGCACCCGCAGGCACTGTTTAAGTGATTTACATGTATTAATTCATTTAGTCCTCACAGCAACCCTCTGAGGTATAGTAGCCATTATCACTCCCAGTTTCTAGAGAAGAACTGAGGCACAGAAAGCCTACGTGACTTAACCAAGGTCACACAGCTGGTAAGTGGGGAGCAGGAGGCAGAGCCGGCATCCAGATACTGGCAGTCTGGGTCTTGAGCTGTGATAACCAGTAGGTTAAACTGCTTCTGAGTATAGTCTGTGTTTATTTTGATGTTACAGGTAATTCCATGGTGACTGTATTTCTGCACATCTTGTCCTTTGCACTTGCACGCATGGCCAGGTTGTTGTTATTTGAACAGTGCGTGGTCAGTGAAGGACTAGGGATGACATATATAGGCCACATAAGAGAAGTGTTACTTTGAGAGGGACTGGAAAAAAGGAGTTGCTATAATTTTCATGTTTGATTACCAAAGGATGGTCTCTTTGGTTTACTGTTTTATCTTCCTTTGTGATCCTTACGTGCTTGTATATCCGTTGCACATTTATTCTCGGGAGGTGTGCTTTCCATCTTTATGTAAGATTGACTTTAACCCTTTCTGTATAATTCAAGTACTTTTTAAGCTATTTTCTTTTACTTTTAATTCTTTTTAATTTCTGTATATATCTTTATTTCCTGTAGCTTTAGCACTTTGAGGAATCTCATTTTCTGTTAAGGCTAGTTTTTCTTTTCCTTTTTTTTTTTTTTTTAATACTTTACTTCTTTTATATATATATTCACTTAAAGCTAGGCTTTAATTTTCTCAAATTACTGTTGGTCTAACCTGATGCCCAGTTATTGTTTTACACACATACATTCTTGAAGCATTTTAACATCATAATTAAGTGAACTCGTTAAATTTCCATTGTATTCCTTTAATTTGTATTTGCCTTACCCCACACTCTTTATTGTTTTGGAATATAGGATAGAATCTATCATTTTAGATAGCCTTCCTCTCATCTCTGTTTAACTTTCCCTTCTTCAGAATTTGAAAAATATTTTTCTGTTTTATTTTCCCAAATGAACTTTCAGATCATTTTGACATTGCTCGTAAGACACGCGAGTGTACCGTGTTAAGCGCCCCTTTAGGTTAAGCTTGTAGTAACATGTGACAGTTGGAGAGAGGTTATGGTTGCTTAGTTTCTCATTTCTGTTTCTGTTTCATTTCTAGATTTTGGATCATTGTTTGACTTGGAAAATGATCTTCCTGATGAGTTGATCCCCAATGGAGGAGAATTAAGCCTTTTAAACAGTGGGAACCTCGTTCCAGATGCTGCTTCCAAACATAAACAACTGTCCGAGCTCCTGCGAGGCGGCAGCAGCTCCAGCATCAACCCAGGAATAGGCAATGTGAGTGCCAGCAGCCCCGCGCAGCAAGGCCTCGGCAGCCAGGCCCAGGGGCAGCCCAGCAGTGCCAACATGGCCAGTCTGGGTGCCATGGGCAAGAGCCCTCTGAACCAGGGAGATTCTTCCGCCCCCAGCCTGCCCAAGCAGGCAGCCAGCACCTCTGGGCCCACTCCTCCTGCTTCCCAAGCACTGAATCCGCAAGCACAAAAGCAAGTGGGGCTGGTGACCAGCAGCCCTGCCACGTCGCAGACGGGACCTGGGATCTGCATGAACGCTAACTTCAACCAGACCCACCCAGGCCTCCTCAATAGTAACTCTGGCCACAGTTTAATGAACCAGGCCCAGCAAGGACAGGCGCAGGTCATGAATGGATCTCTTGGGGCTGCTGGCCGAGGAAGGGGAGCTGGGATGCCATACCCTACTCCGGCCATGCAGGGGGCCACAAGCAGTGTGCTGGCTGAGACCTTGACCCAAGTTTCACCGCAAATGGCCAGTCATGCAGGGCTGAACACCGCACAGGCCGGAGGCATGAGCAAGGTAAGCAAACGTCAGTGCTTTGCAGCCGTCCCGCTAACCAGGGGCATGTTCCTGTCCTCCTCTAGGTGTTCCTCCTGCCCCTCCTTCTCGAAAGGGATGGATTTGGCATTCTGTGTCCTTCCCAGCATACAGATCCCTGCCATGTCTTTAGGGTGGGAACTGTTGAAGAAGCCAGCGGTAGGCTAGCCTGCATGTCATATGGTTGAGAACACGGCGGGGAGTGGGAGCCGAGGGCCAGTTTTCAACCTCTAAGACAAACGTGTGGAGATAGGACCACGTGGTTGAGAGGCAGCTTCGCGGGGAGTAGGCCTTCTGTGGCGTTAGTGGGCCTGGCAGAGGCGCTCTGCCGTTGCTTCCCGCCACCAGCCAGGGCAGTCCTCTTCATGCCCTTCCTGTGTTACAGCCAGCTGGCCTAGTGTCTTTTGCCACAGCCTCCGTTTTACCAGGAGGAAGCTGGGTTCCAAGCTGGTTATCTCCTGCTGGGCTTAACAGGGAAGAGGTGGCATGGCAGAGCTTCGGGTCCCAGAGGAAACTCAGAGCAAGGGTTCTCCAGATGGGCCCCCAGGCCAGCGGCGTTAGCACTACCTGGAGCCTGTAAGGCACTTAGAGCTGCTGGCTCGGGGGTGCGATGGCTGTGCAGCGTAGAGCTCTGCTCCTGAGAAGGGCCTTGCAGCTGGTGTGCAGTGTAGGAACTGAACGTGGAGAACAGGGAAGGCAGATGCCAAGGTGGAGAGAGCCCATGGGAAAAATGAGAGCAGACAAGGGACAGAGGATGCGGGCTGCCTTAGTGGCTTAGATGGTAAAGAATCCGCCTGCAGTGTAGGAGACCTGGGTTCAATCCCTGGGTAGGGAAAATCCCCTGGAGGAGGAAATGGCAACTCACTGCTGTGTTCGTGCCTGGAGAATCCCATGGACAGAGGAGCCTGGTGGGCTACAGTCCATGGGGTTGCAAAGAGTCTGACACGGCTGAGCGACTTCACTTTCACTTTCAAGGGACAGAGCACGGGCTGACCCACCAGACGCCGACCCCTGGGACGCGCTGAGGAGGCCAGCTGCTGCCCCCAGTGCCCCTGATTTAGGCGGTGTTTGGTGCAGCAGACTCCAGAAGAGCAGAACTGTTTGAATTTGATGAGTGCCAGATAAGGGAGAGGTCAGGTCGAGCAGTTTCCCCATAAGGCTGGTGCCGGCGCTGGGTCACAGCTGTGAACCGTGCGGCTGGCTTGGCTAAGAAGAGGCTTTTTTACTGAAGAAGTAAAAGTGAAGTAATTCTAAACATTCAAATTTCATTTATCTCTTTTGAAGTGTTATTAAGGGAAAATGTGAACTCAAAATTTTGTTGTCCCTGGTGTTTGAAGAGGGGTCTGTGTGTGCGTGCATGTTTTAGAGTTGAATTGAGAAGAGATTTCTTTGGGTTTAGGCTTCATGGGTAGATTTGATGTTTGTTCCTTCCTGATTCACTGGTCATTCTGCTCCACATGCCCAGTTACGAAGAGGTATTTTGGAGAATTTAAGGCACACACGAAAATAAACAGGGCTCCTGAGTAATCTTAGAAATTATCGAGTTGTTTTCTTTAAAATGTGGATTATCTGTCCATATTTGCCACATTAGATACTAAAAGAGAATTTTAAAACACAAATGTTCATTAACCATTGTAGTGATGTCAAATGTCACAGAGCCTCTTGTGAGAGGATGAGAGCAAAATAGGCAAATAATTGTCTTAGTGTTTTATGAAAATAGTTTTGACCCCTGAAAGGACCTGAGTCCCTTGACCACATTTGGAGAGCCATTGATTGTGTGTGTGTGTGTGTGTGTTCATGTATTCCTAAAAGTTGGACTTGGCATACCTGGGCAGAGTACACTGTCACATGTACATAAGGGATGTCCTTTGTCATCAGCGTCCACTAGATACTCGGTTTCCCAGTGGTTGCATGTGTCGTGGTTTGTTATTAGAGTCCCCTCCCCCAAATTGAATAACCTATCTTTTATTCAGTTGCTCTGGCTCTTAAGAAGCTGTTAATCTCTAGAATTCTTACAGTTTATTTGTTGACACCTCTGGCTGTTTTGCTTGTTTTTTGTTCTGGGAGTTGCCTGCAGCCTGGGCATTGCTGATCATGTCTCCCTCGCTCCGTGTTCCTCCGTTTGCCCAGCGTTTTCACTCCTTTGTACAGCGGGGTCTGTCTTTAGACAGCAGCAAGCGTGCAGTGTGAGGATGGTAAGCCACATGACTTGTGGCACGGCCGTCTCCCATCCCAAAGAGGCCGATGGCGAAGAAGGGGTGGGAGGTGGCATTTTTGAAAGTTGCCGTGGCCTTTGGTTGGGATGGAAGAGCTAACAGTGGTGGGCAAATAGTGGGAGCAAGAGACACGTTCATTTTAAGCTGAATAAGATTTTAAATGCACAGAGGGACAAAGAAACTTTTTTTAAAAGGTAATTTTGTTTAAAAAAATTATTGGTACAAAGGATATGCAGATTTCCTATAAAATAATGTAAATAGTAAAAAGAGCAGCCCCTCTTCTGCTTACAGGTAACTGCTTCTGTACAGATATATTAACACAGGTCCTTTTTTAATATACGAAATGGAACTAGACTACATGAGATGAACACCTTGCTGTTTTAGGTAACAATAGACCATGAAATGCCTTTCCATGCCAGTGGGCACAGATTTTTCTTGTTTTCCATGATGCACCGTAGTTCCTGTACCCTGATGAGGAGCATTTGGGTTCTTTCTGACGTCCCATTAGTACAGGCGGTGCTGCAGCGACGGTCCTCCGGTGGGCACACCCACATGCGTTGTGAGGTACATTCTGAAAAGTGAAGTTACTGGGTCAAAGACTTTGTTAACAGTTTTGGTTTTAGACAGTAATCATGCATATGGTTTAACAACTAAGTCAAATTTTTTTAAAAATCAGCATTAAGGATAAGAACTGAAAAGTTAGTCTCCCTTAATTTTTGACCTTTACTGCTACTGCTACTGCTAAGTCACTTCAGTCGTATCCAACTCTGTGCGACCCCATAGACGGCAGCCCGCCAGGCCTCCCCCGTCCCTGGGATTCTCCAGGCAAGAACACTGGAGTGGGGTGCCATTTCCTTCTCCAATGCATGAAAGTGAAAAGTGAAAGTGAAGTCACTCAGTCATGTCTGACTCTTAGCGACCCCATGGACTGCAGCCTACCAGGCTCCTCCGTCCATAGGATTTTCCAGGCAAGAGTACTGGAGTGGGGATTTTTTTGACCTTTGGTTCTCCCAAATTCTCTCACCAAAGGCAGCTACTATTTCTTATCTGTCCTGCCAGAGATGGTCTGTATATGTACAGGCACAGAGAGGGTGTGTGTGTGTGTGTGTGTGTGTGTGTGACTTCTAAACATAGTATACTATAACCTCTCCCCTCCCCTGCGCCCCCATCACATACATGTGTGTGCACGTGTGCTTTCCGCCCCGCAGCAGTGCAGGTTGGAAGCTGTTGCGTGTTAGATGGAGCTCTCAGTTCCTCTCACAAGGTGTGGCAGGGGAGTAGCCCCTGATTTGGCTGTATCTTAATTTATAGGACTAATGCCCCAATGGCTGTATGTTTTGATGCTATACGTTTGATTTTTGATTTGTGTGTATATCTTTGTATAGCTGGATGTATCTGCTGGAGAGATTTGGGGGGTGAAATTTCTGGATTAAAGGATAGTGACATTTTTAATAAGCATAGATATTTAAGCACAGATCCTCTCCCAAAACATGCAGATTACACCCTAACCAACAGCAGATGAATCCCTGTGCCTCAAATTCTCACCAACACTGATACTTTTTTTTTTTTTTTTTTTTTTTTTACTGATTTGCCATTCTCTTAGGCACAATATCTTGTCATAAATTCATGGGCCTTTCTGTTTTGCTGTTGCTCATATTCTCTGTCAGTTTTTCTGTTGTCTTGTTTCCCATTTTTTCTTGTTGGTCTGTACTATTAATATTTTTGCATATTAAAAGCTAAAGTCTAAAGACAAAAAATTAGAAGCAAAAAGCATATAAAGTGAGATGAGAGAAGCAAAATCAAGCGTAGTGTGTGTGAAAGTCGCTCAGTTGTGTTCAACTCTTTGGGACCCCATGGCCTATACAGTCCGTGGAATTCTCTAGGCCAGAATACTGGAGTGGGTAGCCTTTCCCTCCTTCTCCAAAGGATCCTCCCAACCCAGGGATCGAACCCAGGTCTCCTGCATGGCAGGCAGATTCTTTACCAGCTGAGCCACCAGGGAAGCCCAAGAAAACTGGAGTGGGTAGCGTATCCATTCTCCAGTGGATCTTCCTGACCCAGGAATTGAACCGGGGTCTCCTGCATTGCAGGTGGATCGTTTACCAACTGAGCTATCGGAGAAGCCCTGAAAATATGAAGTGACTCACTTTTTTTTTCTGAAAGTGTTATAATTTTTTTTAAAAGCTAAAGTCTTTTAGTGAGGGAAAGTGTTTCCCCTTTTTTTACTTGCCAGAATGGCCGCATAGTTCTGAGTTTTTACCAAATGGATGTTTTCAGTTTTTATAGAAGCAGATTTTTCCGTGTTTTCCTTTATGTCTTTTGGGTTTTATGTTATGTTTGGAAATACTTTTCTATTCCAAAATGGAGTATTATATATTTTTTCCCCTTATACCTTGGATCTTTAATCCAGAATTCATTTTGGCTTGAGTTTCTATATTAATAGAAATCTAGCTTTGTATACACTTTTCCAAATTAGTTAGCCCAGTGCATTTATTTAGTATTACTAATCTATCTTTTTTCTGAGTTGTCTTACCCTGTTCATGCAAGCTTTGTCTTTTATGTCTTTTTATGAGTCTTACGTTGCTCAGAAGCATACTATAGTTTTCTTTATATAAGTAATACACCTTTTTTTCCCTCTAAGTTTCTGGATGTATTCATGGTGTTTTGATATAGGAAAGATGTTAACATATATGTGTCACTTCAGTAATCTGGCCACTTGATGGAATTCTCTTGTTCTAATACTTTTTCAGGTGATTCTCTTAGGTTTTTCCTAGTAGACAGTTATCTTTTGCATTATTGGTACTTTTGTCTTCTCCTTGGCAGTATTTCTACCAATGTTTATGCCCTTGGGCATCCCTGTCTTGTCTCTGATTTAAATAGAGATGTATTTGGTGTTTTATTATTAAGTATAATGTGAGCTTTGGTTTTCAGCCTTGTTAAATTGGGACATAATCTATTCCTCATTTGTTGGATGTTGGGTTTTATCAGAGTCCCTCTTGACATCTGTATTATTACCCTGTGATTTTTTTTCTCCTTTGTTTTATTTATGTGGCAAATTATCTCAGATTTCCTACTGTCCAGTTGAACCACCTCTGTAATTGTGAAATTAAGTTAATATTTTGCTGGATTTTATTGGCTAGCATTCATTTAGAATTTTTGCTTCTCACTAATCAGTAGTGAGATTGATCCCTGATTCTTTTTTGTGTGTTTTGTGAGGTTTTCGTATCAGAGTTGTGTTAAATTGGTCATAGTTTGGAAGCTGTTCATATCTGTTCTCTGAAACAGTTTGGAATTTAAATGATCTGTTCCTTGAAGAACTGAGAAGCTCATCTGTAAAAAAGCTATATGGGCCTGAAGTTTTTTCCCTAGAGGGTGACTTAAGATCTTTGACAATACTCCATTAGACTCTTGGTCTCAAGTCAGTATCTTTTTGTTTTAGAAAAATTTAAGTTTGTTTTTATTCTGAAGAAAAACTCAAAGCATTTAACTTCTACTCTTCATTAAAAATAAAAAGTGGGTACTATTCTCATTTTACAGATTAGAAATAGAGGCACACAGAATGGAGAGGAGAAACTATTTCATTTAAATCACATCATTCTTTGTTAACATTATTGGCATGTTGTTGAAATGGCTTGTGTTTTCTATTTTAAATGTTTAAGAGTCACACAAAATTAGGAATGAGAAAGTGGAAATAATCACAAACATCATAAAGGGCTTCCCTTGTGGCTCAGCTGGTAAAGAATCCACCTGCAATTCAGGAGACCTGGGTTCGATCCCTGGGTTCGATCTCCAGCCTTCCCCTGGAGAAGGGAAAGGCTACCCACTCCAGTATTCTGGCCTGGAGAATTCCATGGACTGTATAGTCCATTAGGGTCACAAAGAGTCAGACATGACTGAGTGCCTTTCACTATCACTATCAGCCAGGCTTCGTGGGATCCTATCCTGGCTGTGCTGGGTGATCATGGGGAGTTACTCAGCGCCCCTCTGCTCCCTCCGCTCTGTGTGCCTCCATTTCAACAGTAGGAAACCTCGTATGTTACCTTTTTGGTAGCATGCTCTACTTTTCTGTAGAGAATCAAAACTTGTCTTTTAGGAGGATAGCAAAAAATTTATTTAAAGTGGGGATTGGAAGCTACGCAAGTTCTCTTGCCTGGAGGTGTTGTTGCCGTGTAGAGAGGTGGCAGAGGAAGCAGACACTGATAGGAAGAGGAAGGTATTGCGGAGTATCTGGGCAGGGGGTCCAGAGTCTGTCCAGTTCCAAGGCTGTTAAGTGCTTTTGCAGCCTCGGAAATCTGTTCAGTCCTTTCTTATAAGTAATGTATAAGAAATCAGGGACCAAGATAGTTTGTATGGTAAGCCCTCTTCACAAAGGGTTAGATTAAGACTTGTTTTTAATAAGGCTTTTGGAATATTAGTCTTGTTTTAGAAAGTAGTCAGAAAAAAGGGGCCTGGCTTTCCCTAGAGCTGTCTTATAGGTGAAGGTTTTGATTTAGATCTAGACCCCCTGGTCAGTCAGCCAGCATTTTGGTTAGCTAGGATAAAGCGGTGATTCTCACACTTGGCGTCCAGCACAGTCACTGCGGGCTTGCTAACCCAGCGTGCTGGGGCTCCCCAGAGTTCCTTCTACAGTAGGTTTGGGGTGGGGCCAGCTCCCAGGTGACCGTAGTTGGTGCTGGTCAGGGACTACACTCCGAGAACTGTCGTGCTGAAGGGATGGATTAGCAGCATGTTGTCACTAAGGGAGGAATGGAGCCAAATTGGTTATTGGGAATGAGTGACCCACCTTTTCTATTTTGGAATGATAATTGAAAATTTCTAACATTTAGTAGCAAGAGAAATAATCCTGTACATTTGTCTGATGCTTTTCTCTTTTTCATGTCATTTCTTTTTAATGTCATCTCATCTGATCCTTGGTAGCAAATAAGGACATTTTTTGTTAAGTAAATCCTAATTTGGCCTTTTTAAAAAAGATCACAGTGGAAGTAAATGGTGAGTTTATAGAACAAAAGGACTGAAAGCTTAGAAATACTCCAGTGAGCTGTGGTATGATTATAGAGCTATTGTAGGCACAGGTTTTGGTAAAAATGTTAAGCAGTCTTCTACTGGTTCAGTCATCTTATCATGACTTTCATGGAGAATATGTGAGTCAGGATGTGCTGAACTTCCCATGATACGTATGCATGAATTTATTTTTATTTATTTTTTTGTAATGAATTAAAAAATAATTTTATTTTTTAAATTTATTTTAATTGGAGGCTAATTATTAATACTAGAACACTCCAGTATTCTTGCCTGGAGAATCCCACGGACAGAGGAGCCTGGTAGGCTACAGTCCACGGGGTCGCAAAGAGTCAGACATGACTGAGCGACTTCACTTTTATAAATTAATTAGTCTCCAATTAAAATAAATGAATTTATTTTTAAAAACTTTGAAATGAGACGGTATATGTGTCGGTCATGGCTTTGCACAGAGTCCTGCCCTGCTGCTGCGCCTGTCCTTGCTGTCGTCTCCTCTTCATCTCCAGCGGTGGTCCACGCTGCCTCCCCACATGGAGTGCAGCTGAGTGCTTGCAGCAGAGGTTGGAATCTGGACTTGCTGCGTCACTAATTATTAGCTGTGGGAAGATCATGTAATCACTCTGGGTCTTGTTTGTCCTTTAAATGAGCATAGTAGTAATATCTGCCTTTGAGAATTGTGTAGATTAAAAGAGGATAGTAATATCTATCTCATAGAATTGTTATGCTGATTAAATGAGATGGGGTATGTGTAGTTCTTGGTGTCTGGGTTTACTGAAAACTTGCAGAGAAGACTGGGTTAGTTAGCTGGCCAGATGCTTTCTTACCTAAAGGATTTGAGATAATTAACATTTGAAGTGATGAGACTGCTTTTCTACTGTTTTCAGAGAATTATTTTTTAATTAAAAAAATAGTTGATTGAATAAAAATTGTAGGTCTAGAGAAGAAAAAACACTGCCAATAATCCTATCACCCACTTCATAGTTGGTATTAACTTTTTGATGTTTTCCCTAGCAGTCTTTTATCCATAATTACTTACCTCATTTTATTTTTTTACTTTATTTTTTTTAGAAATATATGCATCACATTTATTTTTTTTATTATTACTTTACAATATTGTATTGGTTTTGCCATACATTAACATGAATCCATCACGGGTGTACATGTGTTCCCATTCCTGTACCCCCCTCCCACCTCCCTCCCCATACCATCCCTCTGGGTCATCCCAGTGCACCAGCCCCAAGCATCCTGTATCATGCATTGAACCTGGACTGGCGATTCGTTTCTTATATGATATTCATGTTTCAGTGCCATTCTCCCAAATCATCCCACCCTCGCCCTCTCCCACAGAGTCTAAAAGACTGTTCTATACATCAGTGTCTCTTTTGCTGTCTCGCATACAGAGTTATCCTTACCATCTTTCTAAATTCCATATATGCATTAGTATACTGTATTGGTATTTTTCTTTCTGGCTTACTTCACTCTGTATAATAGGCTCCAGTTTCATCCACCTCATTAGAACTGATTCAAATGTATTCTTTTTAATGGCTGAGTAATACTCCATTGTGTATATGTATCCATAATTACTTACCTCTTTTTAAAATAGAAGTTGGAGTTACCTTTCTTTTTTTCAGTTAACTTTATAACATTATTTTCTGTAGCACAAACTGAATGTTTTGCAAAATAGCAACATTGAGTTCTTTTATTTGATAGGTCTCTAGGGTGACTACTTGGAAGAGCATACTTGTAAGAAAAACCAATCAACCTTATTACTTTCTAACTAGAGGTCTACGATTAGGATCTGGGGTTAGAGATCCTAATTACTGTTTTATTATTTTTAAAAGTATAATTTGCATAGAGTGAAATGCACAAGATCTGAAGCGTTACAGTTTGATTTGTCAAGACTCATGCCGATGTTATCCATACCCCTATCACAATACAGGGTGAATTTTTAGCCAAAAAGTCCCTTGGTATTCCTCCCTTTTCGTGTTCTGCCATCCATTTCTTTCACCATGGATGAGTTTTACCTGTTCTCAGACTTCATATAGATGGAATTGGGTAGTGTGGGGTTTGTTTTTGGTGAGGCTTCTTTTTTGCTCGGTGTTTTTGAGATTCAGCCATGTTGTTGCCTGGATTCAATAGTTCTTTTTACTGTTAGTGTCCACTGTGTGAATATACCATGACTGCTTATCTGGTTTCCTATTCATGGACATTGTGGTGGTTTCCAGTTTGAAGCTGTTAAGAATAAAGCTTCTGTGAACGCTTTTGTATAAGTCTTTGTGAGGACATGTAAGTTTTCATTTCTCGTGGTTAAATAACTAGGGATGGAATTGATTGGATAAGGAGGGGTCTGTTTCTGGACTCTAGTCCAGGAGTCAGCAAATTTGTAGCCCATGGGCCAAATTTGGCCCATAACCTAAGAATGGTTTTTATATTTCTAAAGCATTGATTAAAAAACAAACAACTAAAGAAAAGAATGAGGGATGGAAACCACTGGTTACCTGCTAAGACTAAACTATTTACTAATGACTTTTACAGGAAGTCTGCAACCCCTCTTCTAGTCTGTTCCATTGATAAATATATAGCTTATTTATTTATGGCTGCGCTGGGTCTTTGTGGTTGCATGTTTTCTCTAGTTGCGACAAAGAGGAGCTACTCTAGTTGCTGTGTGGGGGCCTCTCGCTGCAGTCGCTTCTGGTGTTGTGAGCACGGGCTCTTGGACTTGTGGGCCTCGGTAGTTGCAGCACGTGGGCTCAGTAGTTACGGCGCATGGGCTTAGTTGCTCTATAGCACGTGGGATCTTCCTGGATCAGGGATCAAATCCTTATCTCCTGCATTGGCAGGTGGATTCTTTACCACTGAGCCACCAGGGAAGCCCTGATCTGTTTATTTCTTTAGCTTTATCAGCTCAGATCAGATCAGTCTCTCAGTCGTGTCCGACTCTTTGCGACCCCATGAATCCCAGCACGCCAGGCCTCTCTGTCCATCTCCAACTTTAGCTTTATAGTAAGTATTAAAAACAAATTGTTTAATTTCTCATTTTCATTTGTTTGATGTCTAGATTTTGTCTAGATTGTTTAACTTGTTTGTTGCTAATATAGAGAAATAGAATTGATTTTTCTTTATTAACATTATATCCTGTAACTTTTCGTAACTCACTTGTTAGCTCTACTTACGTGATAGATGCCTTAGAATTTTCTAGGTCATGTTGTCTTTGTAAAATAATTTTACTTCTTCCTTTCTAATTGGTGTGCTTTTTATCTTTTTGGCTTCACTGCTCTGCCTGAGACCTTCACTACAGTGTTTAATGAAAGTGTTGAGAGCGTGCACCCCCTGTCTTATTCTTGATCTGTGGAGGAAAACAGTCTTCCATTAAGTATGGTGTTAGTTGTAGGCTTTTAAAGATCCCCTTCGTCAGGATGTTGCTGAGCCTTTTTATCATAGATGATTATTGAATTTCATCAAGTATTTTCCTGCATTTGTTGAGAGGATCAGGGGGATTTTCTGTATTCTGTTAATGTGGTAAAGTGCATCTTTCTGAATGTTGAACCAACCTTACCTTCCTGGGATAACCAACCTCCCTCGATTGTGATGTGCTATCCATTTTATGTACTGCTGGATCTTATTTATTAAAATATTGTCTTAGGATTTATGCTTCTATATTCATGAGGGATATGGATCTGTAATTTTCTTGCAGTATCTCCTGATTTGCTTTGGTATCAAGGTGATGCTTTTTTGTTCTCTGTTCTTTCCTTTTCTATGAGAGTTTAGTATTGTTTCTTTAAATATTTAATAAAATTCACCAGTGAGACCATCTGGGTCTGGAGTTCTCCTTGTGAGAAGATTTCAAATTATGATTTGATTAATTTAATAGGTACAGATTATTTCAATTTTTCATTTCTTCTTGTGTTAATTTTTTTTTTTTCCCAAGGAATTTATCCATTTCATCTCAGGTCTTAAACTTATTTAGCAGTGAAGTATTCATAATATTCCCCTAATTTCCTTTTAATGGCTATAGAATCTGTAATAATGTCCAGTGTCCCCTCTTTCAGTCTGATATTTATAGTTTTATGTTTCTCTCATTTTCCCCTGATGAGTCTGGAGAGGACTTTGTCAACTTGATTGATATTCTCAGACAGCCAACTTTTGACTTGTCAATATTCTCATTTTCTATATCGTTGATTCTCTTTATTTTCTTTCTTCTGCTTTGGATTTTTTTTTGCTTTTTATAACTTTTTGGGGGTAGGTGAACATTTGAGCAATAAATTTCATTCTAAATTTGCTTTACACTGCATTTGATAAATTTTGATAGAGTTTTATCATTTAGTTCAAATATGTTAATATTTTACTTGTTATTTCTTGGACTCACTTTTTATGTAGAAGTGTGTTGCTTAATTTTCAAATATTTGAGATTTTTGCAGATACTATTTTGTTACTGATTTCTTATTCCATTGTGGTCAGAGAACGTGCTGTATATAATTTTTGTCCTTTGAAATCTCCGGAGGCTTGTTCTATGGCCCAGCATATGGTCTATCTTGATGAATGTTCTGCATATGTTTGAAAAGAATATGCGGTTGTAGGGTGTAGCATTTGTAAATGTCAATTAGAGTAAGTTGATTGTGTTCAAATCAGCTACATCTTTACTGATTTAAGTTAATATACATTTTGGATTATTATGTCTTCCTGATGAGTTGAGTTTTGCATCATTCTCAGTGTTTCTCTTTATTTCTATTTTTGTCTCATTAACACAGCTACTCTCATTCTTACTAACATCTGCAAAGGATGTCTTCTTTACCCTTTGTCCATGTCTTTGAAGTATGTCTTGTGTAAAGAATATGTAGTCAGAACTTGTTTTTAATTTATTCTGACAGTCTTTGCCTTTAAGTGGAGAGTTTAGTTTATTTACATGAAATGTTGATACAGTTAGACTTCGGTCGATATCTTGCCATTTGTTTTCTCTTTGTCCCTTCTGCATTTAGTTCTTCTTCTTTTTCCCTCTCTCTTTGTTCCTTTCCTGCTCTCCTTTTGAAGGCTAATTCCAATATCTTTGTCATCTCTGTGTTTGCAGTCTTTCTGTTCGTTTTTAAAAATATATATAATTCCCAGTGATGGGTCATATTTTCCTGCCTCTTTGCATGTTTAGTTATTTTTGATTATGTAGTAGACATGGTGGATATGTTGTTGAGTAAGAATTTTGTTGTCTTTCTTTAGAGAGTGTTGGGTTTGTTCTGGGAGACATTTGACTCTGCCCTTCGTATTCCTCTTGGGTGCTTTTCCTTCAGTGCAAATAATTTAGGAACGATTTGATTCTAAAGCCCAGCCGTTAACATATCTCAGACTTGAACATATCTTTGGGCAGGGCTTCCTAAACTTTATAAGGATTTGCAGATCACCTGGGGATCTTGTTAAGGTGCACATTCTGCTTTGGGAGGTCTTGGGAGTGCGGTGCTGTGAGTCTGTTTTTCTTAGCAGCTCTGGGAGGGTCAGGTGGTGTGGCTGTGCCATCTAGGCACTGGAAGGTCTGTCCATCTTGATGGTATAAGCGTAATTAGGGTGTGTAATGGGTGCCCACTGGTGACCATTCGAATACATCACATTTCAGAAGTTAATCTTTCATTTCTTTCATTGTTTAGTGCATAAAGTTAGGAAGTACTAAACTTAACATTCTTTGTGTAAATGGGTCCAAAGCATGCCTTCAAGGACTGACTTCTCCACAGTGTTTCTGCAGTACTTGGAAAGAATTGCATTTACTGAGACATAATTTGCTGTCCATCTGTCACCATGTTAAAACATTTAGGGTTTTTATGTTGATTACCGTGTAATACTTCTGGCATTTTCAGAAGTATATAATGACTATAACATCAAATTGCAGTATGATCCTTTATGAACAAGGATAACAGTTACCGTGTTGACTCTTTTTTGAACTACAGTCAGAGAAGAGCAGGCAAAGAGTGACATTTCTGGGGCGCTGGTTATACGGGACTCTGTTCTAGGTGTCTTTGCAGTGTATCTTGATTCTTTCGTGTTTAATAATCCTGTGAGGTGCATGCCATATCCGTTTTGCACATGGAATAAAATATTCTGAGCCACTTTTCTGTCTCCCAGGAAATTATTCAAGATGACACATGTTAGAAAGTGGCTGACTTTGACTTGCAACCCCTCCATGTCTGACTCCAAAGTCTGTATTTTTTCTTCACCATTTTGTCTGTGATATACCAGGATTCAAAATAAGGTGTGAAAGTGCATAATACCCAATTTTCTGTATATGAATCAGATTTGACCCCCATCGACAAGATCTCTAGAATAGATAGCTTGGAGAGCGAGTCTGATTTCCCAGGAGTACTTGTTGTTGTACAAAAGGATTTGCTATTTACGTCCTGTTAGAAACACACCCATGTATACTGTACTGTGGTCTGATTGGGCTGTAGCTCTCAATCTGAAACAGTAATTCAGCCAAGCAAGATTGGCAAGCCCCATAACAAAGTTGATTTTTCTTGCTAGTGAAAATGTTTTTACCTCCCAGGTAGGAGGCCAGCATGGTTATAGTTACTTTTAATGTGATATTTTGAAGTCATCTTGCCTTTTAAAACCTTTTTAAATAATACTGCTACTATAGCAAAGAAAGGTTTCATTTGTGATTTTCTGGGTTTTTAAGTTTTCAGAACACACCAAAGAATGATAGAACCAGTATGTTTCTGTTAGAATTAGCATGTTTATTGTTATCAGATTTTTTCTTAATAGTCTTTTTTTTTTTTTTTTTTAACTTTTTAAAAAATTTATTTCTATGTTGGCTGTACCACGAGGCTTGCAGGATCTTAGTTCCCCAACCAGGGACCAAACCTGTGCCCATGGCAGTGAAAGTGCTAAGTCCTAACCACCAGAGAATTCCCTTTTCATTTTTAAAGTAGACATTTTTTAAGAACAGTTTTAGATTTGTAGAACAACTGGAAGATGGTTTTAAGGATTTGTATACCTCTTCCTCCCCCCATTTTATTTTCTCCTGTTATTATATTTGTATATAACATTTGTGTATTTATCACAACTAATGAGCCAATATTGATACGAAATCCATACAGATTTCCTTAATTTTCCCCTAATGTCCTTCTGTCTTAAGGATCCGATACCACTTTAGTTATGTCTCCTTAGGCTCCTCTTGGCTAGGATATTTTCTCCGTCCTTCCTTGTTTTTGATTATTTTGACAGTTTTGAGGAGGACTGGTCAGGTGTATTTAGAATTTCCCATTGTGATATCATTCTGTGATGACTGGGGTTTTAGACTTACGGTGTTGGGGAAGGAAGATCATAAAGTGCCATTCTCATCACATCATGGCAAAGGTACATATTGTCGTCATGGCTGATCACGTGGCTGTGTGGCTGCCTGGCCTGGGTCGTGTCTCCGCTGTGCCGGGCCATCCCCTCTCCCTTGTAGCCAGTCCTCTTGGAAAGAAATCACCATGCACAGCCCACACATAAGGAGTGGGGTTGGACTCGACCTCCTTTATGGGGGGTGGGGCACATCTGTCTGTATAACTTATTTGGAATGCTCCTGCATGGGAGATTTGTCTCTTCTTCATAGTTTTTTTTTTTGTTTTTTTAATAAATAAAATCAAATCTAACAGATTAAAAATCTACATGTCTTACGTATGTTATACATGGCACACTATATATATTCATCTCATTTTTCAAAAACTTGATATTATTAAAGTTGATAATATAGATTTGATTCATTTATTTTAAACATCTGTCCATGTGACTTTTACAATTCTTCCTTAAATTTTTTGTATTACAGTTTTTCTGTATTGTTTGTGCAGGCTTTTGAATATATATGTAACACTCTGAAAACTTTGCCTTTTACAAGAACTTGAAGCAGTGGGTATAGTTGAATCTGAGATACAAGAAATTTTTGTTTTAGTAATTTTTAAAATGAAGATTACTCACAAATCGAGTTTTCCCCCAAGCATTTTTTATTTTTCTTTGTTCATGTTTATGACACTTGGTAAAATGAACTCTGTGCGTGCAAACATTCCTTTTCCTCCCTTTGGTTTTGTGCTGAGGAATGAGCACCCTTCTTGAATGTTTTAAAGAACGAGTGTCCAGAGTGCTCCAAACACACCAGGTTAGAGCTATCAGTTGATTGTTGATGACATTTTCTGTTCAGGAGGTGTAGGTAATTTTCAGCGGATTATAATTCCGAAGTCATAGTTCTGTGTTAGTACACCTGTGCCCAGTATTATATATTTTAGGGGAGGAATGTGGCCTTTGGGTTTGTAGCTTTTGATGAATGGCGTATTGCGGTGGTTGCTTTGTTATTTACTTGGTAGAAACTTCATACCCTCAGTAACAAGCCACTTCATTCATGGTTTTCTGCCAAGTTTTTGAAGAATGAACTGGGAGACAAGTCATCTAAAGTCCTAGAGTAAGATAAGAGATAGATGATACTGAGAAATGCCAACCTCAGACATGATATTGGAATCACTGACTTTAAATCGTTAGCAGTTATGGTGCAAGCCCACCTGTTTTCAGTATTGTAGAAAATCTATTCACTTTAGAGAATCCTGTCTGAGGTTAGAGATTTTCTGTGCTCTATTTTTGGAAAGAGATATTAAAGCCACCTCAAGATTGCACAGTGCTTTGTGGTTTTCAGCGCATTTTCCTCTGCCCTATTCCATTTGAGTCGGAAACAGGAAGTCTGGGCAGCCCCGTGTGCCTGGTGTACAGGGGCAATGGTCTCAGTGGTGGACGGCCATGCAGATAGGGCCGTGAGGAAGCGCTGGGTGTGGCGATAAGGGGCAGATGGTGGAGGTTTGGAGTCTTGTTTTCTCCCCAGAGAACTTGGCACATTTTGCTTGAAGATTGACTATAGAATGGGAGGTGCTGGCCAGCTTGGCAGTTGTCAGGGTGTGGCTGCGCCTCGGTGTGCTACTGCCACACGTGGGTTCATTGAAGGAAAGGTGTGGGGTGGGAGTGGCTGGAAGCTGCATGGCCGTGACTCTCAGGTCAGTCTATCCAGATCTGACTGGAGACGTCACAGCAGTTTCCATTCCAGTCTGTCATGTTGCAGGGCTGCTCTTGAGAGACAGAGCTTACCTCTTATAAATAATTATCAGCATTAATAACCAGCTTACTTCTGTTCTTCCCAGTCTTGATGTTCCTTTTAATTAATACCTTAGATTTGTCAGTCAGCTCCCAGCCAGATGGCTGGTCATCTAGTCCAATTGTTGTGGGTATTTGAGTGGAGAGACTTTGAAACTGAGAGAGTAACTCCTCTGTGGTGGGTACCAGGGGATGTCTTACTGTTTTCTCGTTCGTGGTGCTGATCCTGAACCGCAGCCACCGCTGATGAACATTAGTGGTTACTGTTCAGCCCACTTCTTGGGGCCCATCTAAGTTGGCCCACCTGAGCTGTTTGTCTGCCTGCCCCCTCCCTCCCCAGACGCCATTTAGCAGTCGGGGTTGATGCCGTCTGCTGACGGCGCACACGTGTTTCCTTGTAGCTTGTGTCTCTGGTCTTGGGCTTGAGAGCACGTGGCCCCGTGTGCTCTGCACCGCCACCAGCCCGCACTGTCCCCTTGTGGAAGGTGCTGATAGATGGCATTCTCATGAGTGGTGAGCACGCGTATCACCACCACCTTTTCATTTCCACTGTGCCGAAGGTCAGAGCATCGTTCCAGGAGCTTTGAGCTCAGAGGCAGATGGGCATCAGTGAGAGTGGGAAGGTGTGATAGATGCTGGACCAGCTCCTTGCTCGGAGGGTCTGCTCCCTAAACAGGTACTCCCCGCTGTCAGTGCATCTCACTGTTGAAATCTGGGAGCTAGACACGTTCTGCTGAGTCCCTCATGATGCATTCTCTTGCCTGCTGCTCTCCAGAGCTCAGGTGCCAGGTGGAGTCAGAGGAAATGGTGTTCCTTGCTGCCTGGACCAGAGTGCAGGGAACAGGAGTTCTTTGTGCCTTTGTTGAATCAAGAGTCACTCAGGCAGTTTCCAAGTTGATACACATTAGCAACTGGAGCCGCGCACAGTGTGTTACGTCCTGATTGGCTGTGAACTGCATTTGCTTCTCTTTTCCCTCCTTCCAGCCTTTCTTGCCAATGGGAGTGTAGATGTCTGAGTGGCTGAGCCTCATTCAGGCTTTTTTATGGTCACATGTATAATACATTAGAGCAAAGTATGACAACCTACAGCCATGTTATAACTGTGGTGGATTTAATTTAAACTCCCACCCAGGAGTAATCTCTGGCAGTCATAATCAGTTTGATCTACCTAGTTTTATTCAGTGTCTGATGACAGGTTAAAATTAATATTTTAAATACAGCTGTGCAGCCCATCAGTGGGTCATATTAATATGAGCAGTCAGAATATTTGAGTAGAGAATAACTTAAAAATGACTTTTCCTCCTTGGATAAAATAATGCTTTGTGGAGAGAATTTGGATAATATAGAAAATGTTTAAAAATAAAAACCACCTCTAAACCCTTTATTAAATATTTTGGTGTTCTCTTTCATGCTCTGCATGTATCTGTGTGCATGTGTTATGGGGATTATATGTTTTTATCCTTTTTTTTTTTTTTAACTTAAGGTATAAGGGCCATTTCCCCCTTATCAGTAAGGGGTGAGTTTTTATAGTAAAAGAACTATTTTACCATAAATGCCACTGCCACTGCTTTACATTGATTTTGCACTTTGCCTTTGTGAGAGCTTTCACATAAGTTATCTCTAGGAGTGAGGCGCAGAGTGTGTGAAGTGTTACGGTGCCTCTGTGTGTCCTCAGAGCTGTGTGCACCAGTGGACATGACCAAGGGCACATCACTGTACTGAGTATGTTTTTATTAGGACTTGACACAACTCGGATTTTGGTTAGAAGTAGAGCCACATGTGTTTGAAACGACAACATGTCTTTGAGTGTGTTTTATGGCTTGAGATTTATGGTGTTTAATAAGCTGGGCAGGACTTGACTTCATCCCCTTCGTTCCTCCTCTTGCAGCCGAGGAGGCCCCCGAGAACACTGGGCTCGTGTCCTCCCCTGCCTCCTGGGACTCTCCTCCTGCCCCGCCGGGAAGCTCAGAGCCTGCCTGTTTCCAGAGCTGGTTCAATTTTCCTGCCTCGGTGGAGAGGAAGAACAGAATTCTATGAAATGTCAGCTTTCTTTCTCTTTCAGATTCTACAGGAAATAATCACGGGGTCTGGTCCCCCGCAGCCTTCTTTGCATATTCAGTCCCATCTTTAGTTACCTCTTCTTCCCCTGAATTCCCTTGTTAGCTGTGTGAGCATCTCCTTGTTCCTCTGTTGTCTCCCCTGTCTGCTGTGTTTCTTCATTCTTCAGGTAGTTTGTAAATCCACAGGGGAGGTTCTTCTTGGCCTAATATGAGACTTCTCCCCGTAGAGGGTTGGGGCAAGGTTTATTGAAAGCTTGGCATTCTCTTCTGTTGTGCTGTAGCTGAGCTGCAGTGTAAATTAAAATTCATCTTTATACACATTCATTCTTCATAAAATATAATGCTTTGTTCTCATGTTTTTCCCTTTTTTCTCCTACTCTTTTATCATCTTTTCCTCTTTCCTCCTCTTTCTCCATAACCACTGTGGGCTGGGCTTGGTTTTGACTCATAAAGAGGCTGCTTTCCTACCTTAAGAAAATATTAGGACTTGAGGAATTAGGAGAAGTGACTGATTTTGAGTTTCATCGCCCTTACCTTGTCTTGGTGGTACTTCCTGTAACGCAGTCTGGGAGATGGCGTGGAGGATGCGAAGCTGTGGAAAGCCTGGCATCTGTGGCAGGAGTGCCCTGCAGAATCCAGTCTCCTGGACAGGCCACTGGCCACCCCACAGGGACCACGGCCTCAGTGAGATCCTCCAGGCTGGGGGCCACACTTGGCCACGCAGACTCCAGATCTCCAGCTTCCTGTCCCGTTCAATAGCTGGGCCTTCCGGGATATGGATATCAGACGATTCATCGTTGATTTTGTGTGTTTGTTCTGGCTGCACCGGGTCTCTGTGGCTGCCTGCGGGCCCTCTCTAGTCGTGGTGCATGGGCTTCTCACTGTGGTGGCTGGACTTGTTGTGGAGCACTAGGGTGGGTGGCTTCAGTAGTTGGGGCTCACGGGCTTAATCACTCTGCGACATGTGGAATCTTTCTGGGTCAGGGATCAAACCTGTGTCCCCTTCATTGGCAGGTGAATTCTTAACCACTGGACCACCAGGGAAGTCCCACACTGATTTTTTAAAACCGGAAAAGTCACTGGTTTTAGGATCCCAGGGAACTTTAAAGATCACCTAGTGGCCATCTAAATGCTTCGTGTCTTGTGGCTGAGGAGAACTGAAACTTGGAGGGAACAAGAGGTTTGTCTCAGTCACACAGCTGATTAGAGGCAGATTCAGGATTAGTTCCCCCTGACCTTGGCCTGATGCTCTGCTCGTGAGTTAGTGCAGACTGCACCCTGGAGAGCTGGTGTCTACCTGTAGTGACCTCTGAGGGATACCAACACTGTTAGGGCATTTTTATTGCTAGAAGTTTCTGGAACAATTGGGCAAACGCAAGTGAGGCCTTGGCGGTGATCTGCTGTCCTGTCATCTTCCCTTTAGGAGCTTCCATGTTCTAAGTCACACTCTGCTCACACACCATCCGAGGGCAGCACCAGGAGAGTCAGTACATACTTCTTTCCACCCGTTTCCCAGTTGCAGTTTATTAGTCTAAGGGGAGTCTTCAGACTTGGGGGGCTGTGTGTGTTTCCCTGAATACTTTCAAAGCTGGAGGCGTCGTGAGGTGATTTCTCCCACACTCGGGGTCTTCCACCCAGTTCCCTCACTCCAGGTGACTGCACGGCCAGGTGATGGCTTTGGCATCACGACCCGTTGCGTATTCTCTTACTCTTTATTTGCCAGGTTGAGGTACTGGAAGGATTCCAAGAGCAAGCGGGTGATAGCAGACAACTGAATACAGCCGTGTCTTTCCATGAAAACTGTTTTTCTTGGCTTTCTCCCAGCACTGTCAGGTTGCCAAGAGAGAATGCTTTTGGCTTTACAGACGATGTGGCCAAACTCGGGTTGTCCTGGGGTTGTTCTGGTTTGTTTTTTGTTGTTTTGTTTCTTTGGTCATGGAAAAGAATGAATACTTCTGGCTCTTAAATTATTTGGCATATTTTTGCTCATGGCATACCAAATTGTGTTTTTATACACTTTATATGAATTTGTGGTTTTATGTGTAGAGCAACGTGTGAAGAAAGATGCGAAAAACTTCAGGTTAATAAACCTGTCAGGTTAGGTCGAAGCCACATCAAAGGGAACATGCGTTGCTTTGTCGTGGCCAGCTTGTGAGTGGGTGTCACTTCAGTCTCTTTTTTGTGGGAATGTTCTTTCTTACTCAGTTCTTCTATGTTTTGATTTAAACTTCAACCCAGGAACATTAGTCTAGGGTATTTTGACTGTATATTGTTTCTGCTTAAAATCTATTTTAAGTTCAAAGTGAACATTCTGACTTATTTTTTGCTGGCAAACAATCTAGAATGAAAACTGAAAATTTTGTGATTTGCTAGGACAGTTAGAACACAGTTGTCTGTTAAACGTATATCTACAACTAGTAAATGCACAAGATTGTTTTTGTCACAAGTTTATTTCATGTTTCTCTGAAAATGTCTCATCATCAAATGCCAGTAATCCCAGCTGGCTTCTCCCTCTGATGCTGCGTGTTTGAACCACTCCTCACTATCATGCATTCTCTGAAAAATGTTCATTTGTTTTACTATTATTAGCCCAATGCGCACTTATGAAAGAAACTGCCTCTGGTGTAAAATAATTCCCCCAAAGCCAAGTGGTAACCCAGCAGCCTGCACCGGCAGCACTGCTGTGCACGGCAGTCACTCTTCCCGTGCTTCATGTAGTGAGCCCACCTGATTCTACCAGGACCCTAAGCGGAGGCAGCACCTCTCAACTCCATTTTACGGATGATAAAACTTGGGCACAGAGATGCTTAAGTAAATTATCCAAGGTCACACACCAGCAAGTGGCAGGGCCACCCTCAGACCAGGTAAATATCCCCAGCGTCCACAGGCTTAACCGCAGTGTCTTACTCCCTCTCAGAGTGCAGTCTTGTTTGTGGCTGTGTTCCAGTAAAACGTTTGTTTGTTTTTTCAAAAATAGGCTTTGAGCTGCTTTGGCCCTGGGGCCATGGTTGCTGACGCCTGGTCTTCGTGGACTGAGCCTGTCTCTGTCCAGCGGTGCCCAGAGCTCGAGGCTGGCAGTGTGAGTTCGGGTGGCTCTGCCCTAGCAGGGGGTGACCCGCCTCTGCCGGGGGCGGGGCCTCGGGGCGGGGTGGACGAGCCTCTGCCAAGTTCGCCAGTGACTTGCTGTGTTCCTGAGCTCTCTGGGCCACCCTTTCCTCATCCAGGAAGTGTAAGTTTTAACTAGATTCTCTCTGAGGCCTTCCAGCTGACAGTTCTAACCTGTCCTTTTGTCCTTCCTAAACTTATCACTGAAGGCTGTATTTTGTTTTCTTTTTCCTGACCAGCGTCAGTTACACTTACACACACACACACACACACACACACACACACGTGCGTGCACGCACGCACGCGCAGTATTTCCCCTGATCTTTCTGCTGTGTAGTGTGGTTTTAAGTGTGTATCAAGGTGTGAGGAAGAATTCAGCTTTTGAAAAAACTACGTGTTTAGTGGGCTCATCAAAACCACATCAGACTCGGTATCGGCTGCTGGCTGACGCACTGGTGGGGCCATGACGATAAACGTGCTCCTGGCTGTCCTGCCCCTCTTCTGGACACCCTCCCTGTTACCATCGTTCCTGGTGCTCTCAGCTGGTCACCCAGTGTGTCCCCAGCAAGCTGTTAGCTCCTAAATGGTTGTGATCTGATCCTTCCTGTGTGTGTGTGTTGTAGGAGGCTGTTTGGAGATGGAGACTGGGGAGAGTTCATTTGTGAGGATGGTGGTTCTGTGGGTGGTTGATGTCTCTGGACAGGAGTCTGCTCCTGGGAAAGGCCGTGTGTGGCGGGGGTGTGTGAAGTCTGGGGGGAGTTTGTCCTCCCGCAAGACTCAGGGAGCTGCCTTCCCTAGGGCAGGTGTCTTTATACTTTAGGGGATCTTAGGACCCCTTTTGAGAACCTAATAGTGGATCTTTTCTTTCAGAAACACACATCACACAAAATGTGTACAAGCGCGGCCACCCCGGCACCCCTCCCCGCATCAACTGCCCAGCGGGCCCCAGCCTGCCCTGTCGTCCCCGCGGAGTTCGGGTGGCCAGTTAGGGGTGGGGGCGGGCTGCACCGTGAGGTGGCCCTGCCTGCAGGGAAGAGTTTCTCCATTCCCGTTCCCGCCAAAGGAGCGGGACTGGCTTGCTGCTGTGGTGGAGACTGCTGGGGAGGAGCCTGCGTGACCACGGTTCCTCCCCGCTCACGCCTGAGTGAGTTCCCTGGTGTTCAGTTACTACCTTACTTGATTCCCGGAGTGAGGGCGGCAGCAGAGATCGTCTCCGGGTTAGTGTAGTGTGTGGAGAGCATCTCCCTGTGCTCTGGGAGCTCACAGCTTGTGTTCTTACCAATAATGTTGGTAGTTGTCATAGTCTGACACAAATAAGAGGATGGAAATATTTGTTCCCACACTGAGGTCAGCAGCGGAGGCCGTTGACAGCCAGAGGGACCGTGGGTGCTGATGGACCAGGGTTGCAGAGCACCAGTGGGAGGCTCTGGGCTGGAGCCTGGCTGAGGCCTTGCACCAAAGCAAGGGGTTTGCTGGCCTAGGGCATGCAAGCGCAGAGTGCTGTTGCACAGCCAGGCTGGGGTGCTGTCTGTGCTGTCACGGGGCACAAAACTGTGTTCATTCTGTAAGACCAACTTCGAGTGCGTGCTCTCTTTGTGCTCAACCTTTCAGCACAGGCCAGTGGACTGGCAGCCTGTCTGTTGCAGCCGGTAGCTGAGATCCTCATGGTGACTGATTAAAAATCAGAAAGGAGCCTGTTCTGCCTCCTCGAGTGCCCCCTATACCCAGGGGTGACCCTCATCTGTGCCTGCCTGCGATGACTGGGTCACAGTGCTTTGAGCAAACCCCTCCGCCGTCGCCCCCCACCCTCGGTGCTGATGTTGGGGGTTCTGTTGTTCTGGGGCGGGCTGCAGGATGCAGTGGTCTCTTGGATGTTCATTTATTTGGTTCTCTCCCCAATACTAATCAAGTACCCACTATGTACCGGGGCCCATGGACACAGAGGAGACAGAGATTCCAGGAAGGCAAGAAATTTCATCCTGGTTTTGTGCCAAAGACAGATTTAGTCTGGATTGTCATAAATACTATTATGACAAGTAATTGCACAGAGCTGTGTCCTATTGTAAATCTTCAGTGTGTCTGCACCCTGCGTCTGTCAGAGTGGAGGGAGCACGTTGTCTGCTCTGTCCTGCTTCTGGGGTGGCGGTCACTCACCTGTTGGCCCAGCAACTCAGAACTTGAGCTGTTTTTGATTGATGGGCCAGGCGCCGTCACCAGAATTGGCTGTGGACACTGTCTTTGTTTCGCACGCTTTGTGTGCAGGCATCGCTCAGGTTTGCTGGACTGAGCCCTAAAGACCGGCTTCCTCATCTGCTCTCATGCTTCAGAGCCCTGCCATCTGGGGCGGGCGCAGGCTCCAGTGCTGACGCTACTTTCGGGGGGCAGGTTTAGGGGGTTGTCTTCCCTGGTACACATGGCTATAGTTTATGTGTCTGTATTCTCTCGGTGAAGTGATGAACAGCTAGGGAGTAGGTTCTCAAGTGGTTGATAGATAAACTTGACCATAGGAATGCTTTTTCATGGAAAAACTTGGTAGACTTATAAAGCAGTATTTAATTTAGATTTCATTCTGGGGGAAATTGTCTTTTTCCAGTACTTACTATAGTTAACTTTTCCAATTTTTCAAGATTCGACTTGAATTAAATGTTTAAAAGGGCTCTGGAAGAATAGAGTGAAAGGATATTTTAACATGTATGGGCTGTTGCTGAATGAGGCAGAATATAAATACTTACTGTATAGACTTTGATTTGTTCATATATAAATTGCACCATTAACTGAACGGTTGGCTGTTTCTGCTGTTCTACTTTTTGAATTTTATTGAGAAGACTATGTGCTGTTTTTGGAGCAGCCTTAACCCAAAATCTGATAAACTTCAGTTGAAAATAAAGTTTACTAAGTTGCTATCAAGTAACTGTTGGGAAATGAAAAGAAATATGTAGATTTTATTAATTGGAGTTAGGTAAACATCTTTTTATACAGTTTCATCATGAGTGTTGGTGCTAAAAAACCTGTGGTAACTAGACTTGGGAATGTTCAATCTGATCAAAGGAGAGTAGATACAGGAAATCAGAAATCTAGAAATCTCTGGACATGAAAGGGGTTACTCAGAACTGCAGGCTAAGAGTGGAGAGCAGCATTCCAGTTCTCCCAGGCTCTGCCAGGAGATAGCTGGGACCAGGGGGCCTACTTAGCCGAAGGCTGGGGGAACTGTTAAAGGACTGTCCTTGCCTGGCCTCTGTTAGCTCCGATGTTGAAGAGGGTCTGGCCTGGACCAGGGAGCTGAGGTTGACCTTGGAGCCTGATCCCGTGGGTAGCCAGGACTCACTTTGGTTCATCTTTGGAGTGTGGTGTCATAGGCTGAGGGTGGGATTTTCCCCTATTTTTAAAACGCATCATCTCTGTGAGCTGGCCATTCCTTACCTGAAATCTCTGATCTTTGACTTTACCTTGGTTATTGCCCGATGAGGATAGAACCCACGTTGAGAGGTTTCCTTCCCTATGGGATGGCCAAGAAGAAAAAATGAGAACACATTTCCTGATGAAATCTGTCCGAGTTCACAGCACTGGTGCTTTGCCCCAGCAACTCACCAGGCAAGTAGTCGCCAACCGAGCAGACCAGTATGCACCAGGTGTTCACCCTGGCAAGGTGAGCATGTGAACACTGTCCAGATGTTTGCAGCGCCTTAGATGTTTTTGACAGGCCTGATGACCTTTGAACCACACAGGTCCCCTCTGGCAGCTCTTGGGCCTCCTGGTATTCACTTCTCGCTGTGCACTGAAGGGCCTGTCTGGGACAGTTAGATCCGTGCACGGACAGTTGCCTTTATTTCCCCCCAGCTCCGCCCATTCTGGCTCATCAGTACCAGAAACTTCAAAAGAACATCGATTTTTCTTGTTTATCAGGTTAGTGGTTACGAGAAGCGAGCTCCATTGCATGCAGGGAAATTGCACTCAGTGCGCTCTGAACCAGGCTTGGCTCATAGCAGGCACTCAGTAAACGCTGGCTGGCCGTGGCAGAGGTTCATGGAGGGCGAATAGATGCATGTGTCTCCCGATACACTTGCTCCTAAATAGAGAAATTTTAAATGAAATTTAGGAAATGGAAATTACAACTATTTTTTCCACAAATTCTTGGGGCTCTGAGAACAGTGCAGTGAAACAGCAATTCAGACCTTTTGGCAGTCTAGTGGTTAAGAATCCACCTGCCAATGCAGGGGACGTGGATTCGCTTCCTGGTCCGGGAAGATCCCACATGGCTCGGGCAGCTAAGCCTGTGGGCCACAGCTGCTAAGCCTGTGCTCCACAACAAGAGAAGCCACTGCGATGAGGTCCCTCGCTGCAGCTGGAGAGCAGCCCCCACTCACCGCAACTGGAGAAAACCCGTGAGCAGCAACAAAGACTAAGTGCAGCCAAAATAAATAATGTTTTTTTTAAAGCAGAAATTCTACAAGAAATAATCATTGTGCAGAGTTAATTTAGTGTAACACTTTCTGAAAATACAGGGTTTTGGTTCATTTCTTCTTAGTTTCAAATAACAACTGAAGGACCCTAGCTGAAAATCAGAAATGTCCTTTATGTTAAGAAAAAGTTTGTCTGTTAAATCTCTCCTTGATTAAGTCATGTGAATTTAAAGTGGAATCTCCTTGTGGGCTTTGTGGAGAATTTGTTTTTACTTCAGTTTACTCAAGTTGAGTTTGAGTTTTAGTTGTTCAAATTTGTTTTAGTTTACTCAAAGCAAATAGGGCAGAACTGGTAGCTAGGATGTTCGAAAAATGAGAGTATCAGCTGTGAGGCTACGTGTGGAAACCACCAGTACCTATGAAAATGCCAGACAAGATCTTTTTGGTTACAGTCATTTGGTTTTGTGTTTTTATGTGGATATTTCAGCAGAAAAGCCTCAATTGTGTTGAGCATCTATTTGTTTGCAACCTAGAATTTTTAGAGCCAAAAGAAATAATGCGGTTGCCTTGTGCGGCTCATCTTTCAGGTGAGGGAAAGGAAGGAACCTAAGTTAGCCTGTGTGAACCGGCTGGTGCTGCAGTCACCACGCGAGGCTGCTGGAGAGGACTGGCTGGGATTTCTTGAATGGAAACTTTCCCCTAGGGAAGCGGGGTGGTCTTCTCTTCGGGGGCCTCCTGCCTCCCCATTGCTAAACCTCAGATGCACCAGGACCCCAGAAAAGTAGAACAGGCAGTAGGCAGCAGATGGGCTGTTGCAGCTTCGTGAGAGAGCAAAGATGGGCAGGCTAGAAAAGCCCGTCTCTCAATAACGCGTCTCTGCTGCTGCTTCTCCGGGAGGGGCAGCTGAGCAGCAGGGCCTCCCCGTGGGGACTCACGGGTGTGGAGGTTGGAGCTGAGGGGTCCTGATTGTGGCCTCTTGACTGCAGGGGACACCCGAGGGGGTTGCTGACCCCCTCCCTGAGGCATAGGTGGAATCCCTCCTTCCCACTCTTGGCTTTGTCTACTGTATAGATTATTTTATTTCACTGCCAGTGCAGGAGACACAGGTTTGGTCCCTGGATCGGGAAGATCCTCTGGAGAAGGGAATGGCTACCCACTCCAGTATTCCTACCTGGGAAGCCCCATGGACAGAGGAGGCTGGTGCACTACAGTCCTTGGGATTGCAAAGAATTGGACATGGCTTAGCGACTAAAAAGACTTTATAATGGAAAACTCCAAACACGTACAATATTAGAGGGGCTAGTATAACAACCCCCTGCACCTGCCCCTGGGTGAGGAGTCACCAGCATTTGTCCAGTCACTCTCCAGGAACACTAGCTATTGCTTTAGAAGGTTCTTTTAAAGCAAACCCCAGACATTATATCATTTCTTTGCCAGTATTTCTACTGTGCATTTTGAACTGATGGAAACTTAAATCTGATTGAGGGAGGTGGTAGCTGAAAGAAGCTATTTACAGAGTAATTAAGGGTTAAGCTGAAGGAGCTCCCCTTTGTCAGTGACTCGAAAGGTTTTGTTTTCCACATGATCTTCTGACTGTCAGTGCCTCAGTCAGCATGGCAGCGCAGAGAGGGAGTCATGGCAGCGCGGAGAGGGAGTCAGGCTGAGGGGTGAGGGTAGAGGAGCATGGGCTGTGGGGTGATGTTTAGGAGGAGGGAACAGACAGGATGCTGGGAGCGGCTTTACTTGTCTTCTGTCTTTAGTCTGTAGCCATTTGAGCAAGTTGCTCTGTTCATAATGCTAACTGTGAACCCTGAGAATTCACCTTTAATTTATAATTGAAATGAAGGTTCCAAAGGGAAGTAATGATTTTTGCTTCAGTGGGTCACAGTGAACATTTCTGAGACCCTTCCTTTCATAAGTGGTCATGTCAGGACGGCTGATGTTGCTCTTTCTGTTTCAGATGGGAATGACTGGTAACACAAGTCCATTTGGACAACCCTTTAGTCAAACTGGAGGGCAGCAGATGGGAGCCCCTGGAGTGAACCCTCAGCTGCCGAGCAAGCAGAGCATGGTCAACAGCTTGCCTCCGTTTGCCGCAGACATCAAGAACACTTCAGTCACCAACGTGCCAAACATGGTGAGTTGCCCTTGGTCTCAGAGCTGTGGATCTCCAGTGGGTGCTTCAGTGTGTGGATTTTCATCGTGCTGACAGTGAAGATCTAAGGCTAGAACTGTGTTGTAGGTGATAGGAAAATAACACGTATTTCCTGTGTGTGCTGTCTCCGTGAGTTTAATTTTCTGTTATGAGCTGCCCATAAGGGGCTAGTAAAGATGATTCAGCTAGTCCTCCCGTGGTCCCTACCAGGAGGGAGGGGGTGTGTGAGTCACTTTGACTTTCCTCCAGAGTCACCCTCTGATTCAGTAGGAGAGCTGAGAGAATGGGGAACATGGGCTTTTTTGGCTTTTTTACACTTCCTGTCTGTCAGAGGTTGAGGCTGTCAGTAGAAGCCCATCAATTTGTGTCACAGTCAAACGAAGGACATTTATCTCAGAGAACTGTGACTTCTCTGGAGATATGTGTGTCCTGTCTGACTTGAGAGATGGCTTCACGTGTCTTCATTCTCCCTGAGATTTCCTACCTATAAAATAGAAACTCCTTGTAACTCTCGATCTCACTAACCCAGGGATCAGTGGGAAATAGCTCCTTTGTGCCGCAAGATGGAATAGCTTGAGTTCCAGCCACTCGCGCGAAGTGTGTTCTTCTGTCGGACCTCACTGTGCACGTCTCTGATGTGCCTTTAGTGTGGGGTCAGGGCCTGCAGCAGCCACTCTCCTTTCCTCGGGCCAGCCCCGGGGCTGCCGGCCACGCAGCTATGCGGAGCCATCTGGCTCAGAAGAAAGCTGGGGGTTATGTTCAAAAAAGGTGGTTCTTGGTCTTTTGATTTTTTAAAAACTGTAACTTGGAGTATTTGTTGTGAAGATATCCCAGAGAATTCCTCTATCACTATCACCTGCTTCCCTGGATGTTAGCATCTTCGGTAACTTGGGACATTTGCCAGAACTAAGTACTTACAGTACTTAGGAGTCTGGAGGTTGTTGGAAGCAGAAAGAGCTGGGTCTCTTTCTCTTTGTTTTTGATAAAAATCAGGACATGGGGTGATATCGAGGTGTTCTGATCAGGTTTGCTCTGTTTGCCACATTCTCACATCTTAAAACAAGAGAGAGTATGAGTGATGAGGCTTGTCCTCAAGCTGCTCCGAGTTCTGACCGCTTCTCCTTATGGGCATCTCGGTGACTCTCCTGAGTCTGCTTCTCTCTCTCCAGTAACTGTGTGTGGCCAGGATCGTTCTGTTTGCAGCCAGGCAGATCCAGAACTTAAGGCAAAGCCCACTGCTTCTCGCACGCCCCCGCCCCCACCCCCCAGCGCTGCTCTCCCTAACCTTGCCTCCCCGAGTCCTCACTGGGGGGCAGTCATGTGGACTTCAGTGCTGCTGATTGTCCCCTGGGTTTGCTCAGGGACCTGGAGCACATTTTGGCTTCGGGAGTAAAAGTGTTTGCTTTTCACAGACATCCTGTGTTTTGTAGTCTGGGAAACCATGACCCAACTTTTTCCTCCCTTTTCTTCTTTAAAATTTTCTCCAGCCCCGCTTTTTCACCCTCTCTCCTTCACGCACAGTCTAGTGGCAGAAACGCTTCCCCATGGTCCTCTGCCCACCTCTGCGGCTCCAGGGACTGAATTCCCAGGACTGGTGCGCTGAACAAGGGCAGGGTCAGACCAGATGGGAAAGAAGCTTCTCTGTCCACCTGCGCATGACCTGGAGCTCTGGGCTGTGGAAGGGCTTCTCTCTGCTGGAGGTTTCTCAGTTGCACGGCTATGCTGTATGTTGTGGGATACTTAGCAGGAACCCTGGCCTTCACCACTCAGTGCTCCCAGCCCTCCCCCATTCCCTTCCTTTCCCTGCCTAACCCCCACCACCCCCAGCCCGCCCCAGTTGAAAGCCCCTGCCCTGGGGAACGGTTAGAGGAGTCAGTAGTGATAAAATCTCATCCTTCTGTCTGTGAAGCTAATAAATGAGACCATCTCTTCCCCCCACCCCAACCTCCCCCATCCTTGGGCCCCTCTGGACAGCCTGGTGAACTGGGGCAGTGCCTTGGTCTGTGCCAGCCTAGCCACCGCTTTCCCATGGGGACCCAGGTGGACCCGGGAAGTGACGCACAGCTGTTGTCTTTGGAGTAAGGTCCTCAGACATTCACCCATGAGGCACCAGAGCTTCACCAGCATGTATGTCTGAAGTCTCGGCCTTCGCGCTATTGGGTGCGCACAGGGGCTGGTGGGGACCGTCAGAGGAGCAGGGCGCGAGGGCACGTCACTTGCCTGGTATCCAAGAGCTTTCTCATTGTGTGTTGTACCTTACTCTTTCACAGCCTCTTGAAAGACATCATTCACCTCCCGTTTTACAGACGAGGAGGCTGAGGATGCGACTGAGTTTATTCAGGGTTTGTAGCCTGTTGTCTGCAAGGCCCAGAACTCTTTCAGTGGTCCTGGCCATCATGTTTTAGGGGCTCCGAGCTCTTTGGGGTGTTTATATCACTTATATCAGTTCCTCAAACATATTTGGTGGTCTTCCTTGAACTTTCTAAATTGTATCTTGCCTGTTGGGGCTCAGAGATTGTTGTCTGCAGGAAGGAAGCAGTTACCAAAGACTTAGGTCTCTTTAGAAAAAAGAGAGAGAAATTTGCACCTTGAATGTTCTTGTGGTTTTTGTCATGCTTTGGAGAGTGACCTTGTAAATCCCAACGAGGTTCTGTGTGCTGATTGGGTGAGTTTGGGACTCTGACTCCAGCTCGCCTGGTGCCCTGGTTGAGCTCTTTGTGGAACCATTGAGACACTCGATCTTTGGCCAAGGGGCTCGTGCCTGTCTCCTCTCCATCACTGGGGGTGCAGAGGAAGCCAGGGGTGTGGCCAGTCCTTTAATTTGCCACTTTTGTTGAGCACCTTTTCTGAGCCCAGGTGTATCTGGAATGTGGCTGTGAGTGATGTAGCGCTCGCCCCCATGGAATTGCGGGCGTGGGGGGGTGGCAGTGGTGATGGAAAACAAATAATCAAATACAGACTGCCCCAGCAGGTCTGAGTAGCACACAGAGGTTGAGGTTGACACGGGGATCTCCTTAGATGGAACCATCAGAGAGAGAGCTGCACCAAGAATGGGGTTTAAGGGCAAGTTCGGGAGGGTGAGCAGAAGCCGTGGAGACCCCAGGGCTCTGGAAGAGCATGGCTTGTATGGGAGCCAGCAGAAGTCCAGGGAAGGATGAGGGGAAAGTGGTGTGAGGTGAGTACTGGGGGCTCAGCTGGAGCTATCTCAGGGAGGCTGTGGGTGGTAGTGGCCGCTGCAGTGGTCCAGGCTAGAGGAGACAGGTCCCAGTAGGGACAGGAGACCAGACAAGATTTGCCGCTAGAGTGGGGTCACCATGAGAGATGACTTGGTGGGTGGTGGAACCATTTACAGAGCTAGCAGAGGAGCAGGCTGGGAAAAGGGTGACGAAGGAGAGGGCACTTGTAATTCCACCGTAGACCTGCTCCTCTTGAGATGCTTGTGAGATGTCCAGGTGAAGAGGCCAGGCAGGTGGACGGACATACAAGTAGGGTGGCCACTGTCCAGGGGGACTGGCGATGTCCCTGAAGGTGGGAGAGGAGACTGAGAGGGGATGGTGACTGGTGAGGTGGTGAGCGAGGTGAGGGCCAAAGATCGTCGCTGGAGTGTGCAGGTAGATGTGTGGGCGGTCAGGGAGCGTGCGGGCCGTGTGGCCCGTAGTCATGGAAACCTGTGGCTCGCTATGCTCTGAGGTCTCCCTCTGGGTTGTGCTGCCGGGAGCTCCAAAGGGCGCAGAGCTCCCATTGCAGATGGGGTCCTTGAGGGCGTCCATATCCCCAGGACAGCGTTCAAGAGCAAATGCCACATCTCCCTAAATTTTCACATGGATTTCATTGTAGCTCTGTCTTCGGCCATTTTATTTGTAATTTCTTAACTTTCTTCAGATTTTTGAAGTTCTTAGAATTTTCACCATATTATTACACTGTATTTCATGATTCTAAGGTGCACTTCCCCCCCCCCCCCCCACATTGTAGCATCTTTGAAATCAGTCAAGTTTTAGGTCTAAAAAGACTCAGTATGTATGCTATTGTTTATAATGTGAATTAAGAAGAGTGACCACTATTAAATGTATGTGTTCACTATCCAGTTTTCTAGGATTACTCACATGGATGTAAGAATTTCAAAATAATATAAATTTTACTGATGAAGAAGGGTGATTTTGGTGGGGGCATAGGTTGGATTGTCTTTCTGTAGCCTGGCTTCAAGGTCCACGTGGGCTGTCTCAAAGGAGAAGTTTGCCCAGACGGAGCGGAGTTGTCCCAGGGCAGTCCTCTGGAAGCAGGGGCCTCCTGACCCCTCAGTGATGTTGCCCTTCTTGCCATTTTCAACAGAGCATGGGAGCGTTAGCAGGAAGGGGGCGGAATTCGGGTATCAGCTGGTACCGGATTGTTGCTGACCTTCATGACGGGTGTGGGGTTGTTTTGAAGGGGCCCCGTTTCAGGTGGGGCACCTCTGGGCTTATCTCACCTGAGAAGGTTTGGTGACCAGAGGGGCCCCACTGTCAGTTTCTCTCTGGAGTCTGCTGTGGGCGCTCCACTGTGGTCTCCCACAGGGTTATTTCTAACAGGAAGTTCATGTGTGTTGGGGTTTTTTGTTGTTGTTTTGAGAAAAACTAAGAACTGTATTATAGAGAATTTGCCATTCCGAACTTGTAATGGAGGAGGGACTTCCCTGGTGGCCCAGTAGCTGACTCTGTTCCTGCTGCAGGGGCCCCGGGTTCAGTCCCCATCAGGGAACTAGATCCCACATGTGTCAACAAAGACTCAAGATTTCGTGTCCCACGACTAAGACGTGGCACAACCAAATAATTGATTAATTTTAAAGACAGAGTTGTAGTGAAGGAAAATAATCAGGAGTGCTGCTTATTTAACACATTATTGCTTGGGGGATTTTTACAGAAACTCACACCTGTGGTCAGCAATTTGTTACGTAAGTGAATGTTGAAACATCTCTGTTCGATAAAGTTCAGATAACAAAAAACGAATTAATACATCTCTGGTCAGTAAGTTGTTAAAATTGCTCACAAAAGGAAAAATAGTAGCTCATGGGAGAGGTGTTAGGATTCATTTTGTTCTCGTGTCAGAGAATTGGAACCTGAAGGCTCTGGACAGGCCCCCCAGGCAGCTGCTGGTTCAGGTCTCTGAAGTGGGGGAGGGTGACTGTGCAGGGCACTCCGTGAGGAGGAGGGTCTGGCTGGAGTGAGCTGGGGGGCAGCGCTGCTGGCAGCTCGTGGTGACACGCCATCAGCTCTGGCCCTTCCGGGGCAAGCTGTGTGTCTTGGAGTTGGTTCTGTCTGCTTCGCAGTGAGTCAGCGGACCCACCGCATCGGTGGCCTCTGGGCTGCCCTGTGTCCTCCTGGTTCGGAATCTCTTAGAGGAAGAGGGAGGAATCTTTTTGTCTCTCACTGTTATTTGTGAAACTTTCGTTTTTTTCTTTCTCAGTTTTCCAGTGTGTGCCACCTACTTCCCTCTAAGACGGTTCAGGATAATTGCCAAGTAGATGGACTTATTCTTCCTCTTGTGGTGGAACTACGCTCCTCCAGTGATTCTGGTGTAGATTAGGCTTCCAGAGGCTCTGTCCCCTGCAGTCTCAGGGACTTGATGCCCAAATGCCCACTGGGGAGTGGCCTGCTTTGTTAGTCTTTGTGTCCACTTCAGCACTTCAGAAACCTTCACTGTCTCCCTCCCCCTTTTTGTCTTATTTTCTCATCATTTTCCATCTTCCATATCCAGTTTCCAGTCACTGAGGAATCAAGACTTGAACTGATTGAACTTCCTGAACCCAAGCGTCTCCCCCTGTTGTTGTCTTTGATTGGCTCATCCTAGTTTTAGCTGCCCTTTAAATGCTTGTATGTGTAAAGCATTGTCTGTAGTTCCTAGTACTTCACAAGCGTGGATCTAAAATCACTGGCACTCTGGTGTTTCCCTCCACCCTAGGACTTAGGGAGACAGCTTCCAGCACTCTCATCCTTCACTGGAACGACAAGTGAGTGGTGTCGTCAGCTCTTCACTGTGAGAGCAGTTTCTGTAGAAAATCACTCTGTGGCTATGAATTATGCCTCAGTAATTGAACTGGAATACAAGGGACAGTGTTGGGAAGTAAGTGCTTGCCTCTCACTGTTAGTCCTACAAGTTCTTGTGATTTTAGGCATTTACCTTTCTTATTCTCATCGCCTCCACCTGTAACTTGAAGATGAGAAGATGAGTTTATGGGCCTTTGAAGAATTAATTTTTAATCTAAAATTCTTACCAGCACCTATATAAATCCTTTCTACTATTTAAACTCATCTTCTTTTGTTTTAGCAATAAATATCAGCCTGGGAAACATAGTCTAAGCCCAAAATATGATGTGTTGCAAATATAAAAAAAGCTATAAATTGAGAAATATTTATGGTGTTCTTTGATAGTAGGGACCAGCTGTATTGGTTGTACTGGTATTGGAAGTACTCAATCAGGATCATTTAACTGGGTTTCCCTGGTGGTCCAGTGGTCAGGAACCTGCCTGCCACTGCAGGGGACACAGGTTTGATCCCTGGTTTGGGAAGATACCACATGCCACGGAGCCACTGAGCCCCTGTGCCACAGCTGCTGAGCCTGTGAGCTTAGAGCCACAACAGGAGAAGCCACTGCGGTGAGAAGCTCACACACCGCAGCTAGAGGGTAGCCCCAGCTCTCCACACTAGAGGAAGCCTACATGCAGCAACAAAGACCCAGTAGAGCTAAAAAAAAAATCATTTAACTTCTTTCCAAGACTAGTTTCCATTAACCATGTCTTTTCTAGAGTCTAATTAGCATAGCCTTTTCTTCAATGAAGCTCTCTAGGTAAAACAGCATAAATTATCTCCAGAGACATTCAGGTCTTTGACTTCATGTAAAGCAGAGACTTAGTAGGCAGGTTCTTCGTGTCTAAACAAGTTGTGCCCAGTACACACACTAGTGTCAGAATTTCTGCGTGCCCGGTAGCAGCAAATACAGGGACTGTACCAGGTGTTCTGGAAAATGAAGTGACTGTTTTAGGAAGAACTCAGTAGATACCTTAAATGATTATACCTATATATAAAATTTTTTTTAATTACAATTTTTTTTAAGAGGTAGAACTCAGTAGGCAGCACATTTAATGGGTCTGGAAGGAGACAGTCGCAGCTACCAAAGATGTGAGCGCAGTGTCTGTCTGAAGAGTCACAGCTGTCTTCGTGTGGCCCCAACTTCCCAAACTTCTTTTTACCTTTTCCACAATTATCTGAAATGGCGCTTAGGCTCAAGCCATCAAAAGCTAATTTGTCTGTCAAATGATTAATTTGCCAAGTTATCAAAAACTTACTGTAATAAATGTTCTTGAAGAATATGTTCATATAGATGGGTGGTCGAGAAGATGATTCCTTGAAAGTTGTGCGTGCTGAGTCAATTCAGCCGTGTCTGCTTCTTCGCAGCCTTCTGGGCTGTAGCCCCCAGGCTCCTCTGTCCATGGAGTTCTCCAGGCAAGAACTGGATTGCGCTTCTGTGCCCTCCTCCGGGGCCTTCCCAGCCCAGGGATCGAACCCGCATCCCTTATGTCTACCTGCACTGGCAGGCAGATTCTTTACCCCTTGAGCCACCTGGGAAGCCAGTTGTTAGTAGACGGGTAATTCTCGTGGACTGGTTGTACAGTAACGGGGCCTGATGCCCGTAAGACCTCGTAAGTCAGTTGAGATGTGTGGATCTGGTTGGCCTGTCCCCTTGGCTGTTGAGTAGATCCAGCAGCTTTTACCCTCGAGGTTTCTTTGCACAGGTGTACTTGACCACGCAGCCTCCGAGGCAGATGACTCTCCAAGTGGACAGCAGTGACGCTGGGGCAGGGGGGAGAGTGGGTCTGTCCAGTTGTCTGTCCTGTGCTCTCTCGCCCATGAGTTTTCTTTCTTGACTTAGCCGTTTGTTTTCCACTGTGAAATCAGTGTTTCTGATTTGGAAGATTGCTTAGAAATCATTCTGGTCCACCTTGATCATTTTTAGTTATTTCCTTATTGAATTTAAATCTTAAATTGTTAGGTAATCTTATTTTTAAAAAATTAACAGACACCAAACAAAAAGAAGACACAAGAAACATTATTCTAAGTAACTGTTCTCTTTCTTACCAGTTGATCTTTATCATCTCAGGTGATTATCACTTCTTCCTGGTTTGATAGCTGAGTACATTTAATGAGCATTTTCTCTATTTTATGACTACAAAGCTTTGTGTAACCAGCTGTTCTAGGGTCCTTCTGGGGGAATCAGAACAAGCAGATATTGCAGAACAACCCTTTGTCCCACCTGGTGTTCACTTTGGTGTCATTTCCTGACTTTTAAGTGGAGACTGGGGAGAAGTAAAGTTTCCAGGTGGGTCGGGGGAGGATGTCAGAGAAGTAGGGGTCTGGACTGCATTGGTTATGTGAAAGGTCTGGGCCAGGCTGATCTGAACAGTTGTCTCCGGGAACCCCAGCCCTGCAGATGGGGGGCGGTGGTCATGTGGTCAGAGGAAGCACTTTCGTTCACTGTTCTGACTTGTCACCTTCTGCTTCTTACTGTTTGCAGAGTCCTTTGCATACATTGTAATTTATTCTCGGATACTTCATGAAAATTAACTTCTTTTTCTAGAAAGAATCCAGGATAAACTTTACACATACTCCTTGTGCACATCTGTGATCCTGTTCTTAGGATAAAAGGCATTTTAAAAAAATGGGGTTGGTGCTGATTACTCAGACCTATGTAACAATGACAGACCTAATAAAAATACAGCAAGCTCCTTTAAAATTAAGAAATACACCAGAATAAACATAAAATGTTTGCCTTTCAAGGCCGTTTAATGGACAGAGGTTTAAATGATGGTTGAGTTACGATGCCAGCAAGATACATGCAAAGAACAAAAGATCTAGCAATGAAATGGGGTGAGTGGGCTGTGCTCTCCACAGCCCTTGGGTTGTACGCTTTATGTTCACCTGCTGTTACTCATGGTTCAGAATGTTTACCGGCAGGGGGTCGTGATGGCAACACTGACTCCTGTTCCCCCGTAACCTTCCCCTTCCAGCATTAGGAACTGCATGTGAGCTGATGGGAGTTACCAAAATGCATTGCATGAATTTTAAAGCTTGTGATAGATACTGTTGTATTGCCTTCCAACAAAAGCCGGGAAGCAGGTCACTAGTATCCCATAATGCTCCCAAGGCTGGGGGTTATCATTCTGTCCTTTGACAGGAGGAGATAGTGTCCAATTATTGTGATTTGCATTTCTTGATTACTGGTAAGAATGAAAGTACATGTGTTTAGTATGTTTTTGTTTCTCAAGTTCCTTAGTTCTGTCCTTGGCCAGTTTTTCTTTTTTTAAAAACTTAATTTATTTATTTTAATTGGGGGCTAATTACTTCATAGTATTGTGGTGGTTTTTGCCATACACCGACATGAATCAGCCACAGGTGTATATGTGTCCCCCATCCCGAAGCCCCCTCCCACCTTCCTCAGTTTTTCTGTTACATTCTCTTCAAATGGTTTATAAGGCAAGGTGGGCAGCCCTGGGACAAGGTGAGCACAGAAGGGTTAAGGAGGTGGGAGCTCTGCTGTTAGGCTGCCCCTGGGTCCACCACCGCGCATGAGGCTGTATGGGCCTGCGTTAGTCCTCCCAGGGCCGCAGGTGGGCATTAACTGAGCTGCTGCTTGTTGGGCACCCAGCACAGAGTCCTTGAGGGGCGAAGACTGGAGAAGGAGCGACACCTGCGCTGTCTGCCTTGTCTCGTGTGTGTCACGTGTGTTGCCTGGCTTGTCGGTCGCTGTTACAGCGGTCTGGCCAGGCACTCTCCCGATACTCATGACTGCCGCTGCATGAGAATCACCTGTGAGTGGCTCTCCTAAATGTTTCTTTTTATTGTAACTGTAAAAGCGCATCCCTGTTCATTTTGGAAAACCTTTAAGAAGTATAAAGCTGTTGTAAGGAAGCCTCCTCTGTGGAACTTGAATACAAACAGCTCTGCCCACCCTCCCACCAACCCCCATCTTGTGAAGTGTAGTCTCTAAGAGGCACGACTGGGGAATCTGTATTTGAAGAGGTTTTACTGGGGACTAGTTAGGAACCACTGCTTTATATATTTTTACGAAGGCCTGTACCACTTTCTAGTACTTTTACAGTTTTTTAATATTTAATTGTTCATTGTTTTCTACTGATTCTTCTGATTTTCCTCCCAAAGTGGGATTTTTTTTTTTTTTTTTGGTTCTAAAAATAGTACATTTCTTGTAAAACATTCAAACAACGCATGAAGTTGATAAGGAAAAACTGAATGACTTTATGGTACTATTTTAATGACTTTCTTTTGTAGCTTAATGTGTTCCATTTAACTCTTGGCGGCGTGAAGGCCTGCATTATTATTGGGGTCTGTCTGTGGGTGTTTTGGCCGAGCTGGTCTCCATTGCTGTGCGGCGAGCAGGTGCTGCTCCCTGGTTGTGGTGTGTGGGCTTCTGAGTGCAGTGGCTTCTCTTGTTGCAGCTCACGGGCTCTAGGGCAGGCAGGCTCAGTAGTTATGGGGCGTGGGCTTAGTTGCCCCAGATAACAGTGATTCTATCTCTCAGTGCTCGGTGGGTCCAGGATTTGGTTGGGGCTTGGCTCCAGGCCTTTGTATTCCACGTGGCTTTGACTGGGGTCTCCTCAGGTCCCCCTTACTTTTCATGCCTGCATCTGATTTCATGAGGTCTGTAGCCATAATTTTTTTTAATTGGTCCGCCTTTTCTAGACATTTAGGGAATTTTCCAGTATTCAGTAATTTAATCAAAGTGTGATGTCTGTCTTTGTACATACATTTTAGCACACTAGTCCAGTTACTTCCCTAGTAATAAATTATAAGACCTAGAACCACTGGATCAAAAGGAATGGACATTTTTCTTTATTATTTTTTTATCGTGGTCATATTGATAAGTGAAAGATGCTTCTTCGTTCTAATTTCATTTCTTTGATAATTAGTGAGATAGAAGTCATTTTAAAACAGCTTTATTGAGATACGGTTGCTTTCCCGTGAGTCCCCTTCTTTAAAGTACACAGTTCAGTGGCGTCCAGTGTTTTGTGCCACCATCACCAACCATGTTCAAATTTAGGACATTTTCATGTTTCAGAAAGAAAGTCTGTACCGTTAGCAAGTTCTCCCATTTCCCCGAGATCTTCAGCCAGATGCAACCACTAATATCTTTTCTGCCCCTGTGGATCTACCTGTTCTGGACATTTCATCAAAATGGAATTATACAATATGTGGTTGTTTGTGACTGGTGTTTTCACTTAGCACAGTGTTTTTGAAGTTCATTCATGTTGTAGCATGTACTGGTACTTCCTTTTTTGTGGTTGGGTTATATCCTTTTTTTGATATATCATGTTTTTCTAGTCTTTACTTGATGCCCATTTAAGTTGGTTCCGTTTTTTGGCTATTAGGAATCCTGCTGCTGCAAACATTAGTGTCCATGTTTTTGTGTGAACATATGTTTTCAGTTCTCTTGGGTGTATGCTTCAGAGAATTGCTGGTCCAGGTGGTAACTCCAGGTTTAACCTTTTGAGGCACTGCCAGAGTGTTTTCCAAAGTGGCTGCACCCTTTCACACACACACACACACCACTAGAGTGAGAGAGACCAGGTTCTTCTCCATCAGCACTTGGTACTGTCTCGTTTTTAAACTGTAGCCATGCGGTAGGTGTAAAAGAGTACCTCACTGTGGTTCTGATGATAGTTAATGGTATCGAGTGCTTTTTCATGGGTTTCATGTTTCAGTAAACATACCAGTTTTTTCATGTGTTTCTCTGTATATCTTCTTTGGGAAAATGTCTCTTCGTATACTTTGTCCATTTAAAAAAATTAGATTCCTTTTTTTTTTTAAATCATCGAGTTTTAAGAGTACTTTGAATGTTTTAGATATAAGTCCATTATCACATCTGTGATTTGCAGATGTTTTCTCCCATTCTTTGGGTTGTCTTTCACTTTCTTGATGGTGTCTTTTGAAACTTAACAGCTTTTAATTTTAATGAGGGCTAGTTTATTTTTTTCGTTACCATGGTTTCTGTTTTTGGTTACATACCTAATAATCTATGGCAGGATAGAGTCCTCCTTCATTTTTACCATTTTCCAAAATATTCTTGGTCATTGCAAAAATAAAGTTGCCTAAAATTATAAAGTACTTTTGGGGGGAATTTGCAAATTTTGTTCTGTATGTTTAAAGGGAGGTTCTTGTTTAAGCATTTTTCTTTTAATTCTCTTCTCCCGCCTGGACAGTGGGGACTGAGCTGGGAAGTTGATAGAATCTAAAGGCTGCTTCTGACAGATTGTTGCAGAAGTTCATACAGCTCTTACTTCTTGTTGAGCACCAGCCTGAGAGAGAAGGAAATTAAATGTGCCCCACATTTGTAAGCACTTTGCAACCTGGACTAGCCTCATGCAAGCCCATGGAGTTATATGGGGAAGGCTAACCCAGGGACACGAGACATGTTGTCTGCTTCATGTTGCTGGTGACTCAGCTTCATCCTCCAGTTTGTTTTTGAGATGTGTAAACAGTGTGTAGGCTTACTAAACAGCTACATGTAGATGGAGAATAGACCCAGACTTGAACATGCTGTATTTCCAGCTGTGCTGTTTCTACATGTTGAGGTTTCAACATACCATCAAATACAGTTTAAAATGTGTGATTGAGAACATTGCAGATGAGAAACAATGTGTTAATTTTTAATGACTTTAAAAGTCTTTTATAATTTAATCATATGATCGAGATTTTTTTAACCAGGTTTTTATATGATACCTCTTTTTACGTTTATTTATTTATTTTGTATGTAGTATTTCTGTGTTTTAAGAAATGGCAGGAGGACAACTGGCTTGATTCTTCCAGACGTCAGTATTGTGAGAAAGTAAAGGCGGGGGAGGGTAGCAGGAGATGAAGAACCTTAAAGACAGTAACCAGGTGGAGGGTGTGGGCCTGAACTGGGTCCTGATCTGTGCACACCAACTTTAAAAGACTGTTTGGAGACAAGTTGAGAAATTTGTGTATGGACTAGATGTTAGAAGATACTAAAGAATCCTTCATTTGGTTAGATGTGATAATGGTATCCTTTCCTTTCTACTTTTCCACATGTTTGAAATTTTTTTGTAAATGCAAAAGAGACCTAACCAGGGATCATCTTACATTTCCCATATTCTTCTGTTCCTGTTGATTTTCGCTTGGACTTTGTAGTCCATGGAAATAAGCTGATGGATGCAGAATCATTTAACGTAGGTACTGAATGCTGCAGAGGGCATAGTCACAGGCTGTTTGTTTATTGAAGCCTTATTTTAAAGTGTCAGAAAAAAGAGGAGTGGCTACAGTTTATCCCCAGTCTTTGGAGTTTGGATAAATGAATGTACAGCCGCATGTTCACTACGCATCATGCTACAACTTACTGGTACAGGGCAGAACCTAGAATAAATACCAAGCCAAATTTATATAAATGAGACTGTTGGTCATGGTTCATACATACAGAAACGACTGGGAGAAGAAAAACCTGTCTGCACTTCCTCAGTGGACTCCTGGCTCTCAGGATTGCAGGTGCTAAGTATTTCCTTAGTTCTTTTGCTTTCCACATTTTTGTAATTGGGGAAATAGACATAAGGGAAAGAGGCTGTTTTCCCTCAGGCGTTAAGTACTTCTCCACTCAGTACACTCAGCCTCTTGGCTTGAATTTTGTTTTTGTTTTGGTTCCTGGTTAGGGTTCTAGGAGTTGTGCTCTTGAGTGAAGCCAGGTAGCTTTTCTACATACTTATTTTATGAGTTCTCATCGAGGTAAAGCCAAAATACAAAACGCTCTTTTTACAGTGAACTTTGATTCATAAAGAAATATGTTTTTACTTGGTGTTCTCCTAGTTGCAAATGTATATAGTTTTGATTCTTCATTTGAAAAATCGGAGCTGTGTTGTACTTCGTGGGAAGCACTAGATGTTGTAAAATGAAGTCAGAAGTGTGACTTAATCAGAGCAATAGATCAGAAAATCCCGGAAATGTGGGTTATATTGTTGCATGTTAGGAACTTTACATTTCTCTTATTTCAAAGTTTCTTTAGTAAATTTCTGAAGAATATTGGTAGTTGGTAAAGAGTAAGAAGTTCCACAGGTCCCCTTTTCCGTGTTCTTTGCAGTTAAGAGGTATGGTTGATCTGGCCTACTATTTTGAAAGGATGAAAGTAACTAAGCTCTGTTTCTGTATCTTTAGCACATCATCAAATACATAGAAAAAATATTGTCTGATGTCTGAGTAGAAATTTTAATGAAATGCAAAGCATTAACGATTGTACTGGATGGTTGTATTCAAGATAAATGCTGTCTTAATCTTTGAGAAGTAATGAATGCTGCAGGTATTGTCCTTCCGGTCAGAAGACTAGAAATCTGCAGGGTGGCTCTGATTGCTCTGCGCCGTCAGATCTTCTCAGTGGGTTGGAATTGGTCAGGCCTTGGCGATCTTTTTATTAGGTTGAATCCTATAGAATTGCCAACGTTTGGTCATTTGGCTTAGAGAAACAATAGTTTGATATGGTTCAACCTAATATAATAACGGCTTTTCCTGCACTTGTATGTATTGTAGTGTGATAAATTGCCGATGAATTAAAGGAACCTCACCAGCTGCATTCTCATTGTGGCCTAAACTATCACTCAGCTTTACCCTTAGTTTGAAAAAATAGTTAATGAACATGAATTGGAACTCTGAAAGCTTATTAAAATGTTTGTGTTAATTTGTTTTATTTTAGCCTCAGATGCAAACATCAGTGGGAATTGTACCCACCCAGGCAATTGCAACGGGCCCCACTGCAGATCCCGAAAAACGCAAACTGATACAGCAGCAGCTGGTCCTACTGCTTCACGCTCATAAATGTCAGAGGCGAGAACAAGCCAACGGAGAGGTCCGGGCCTGCGCACTCCCACATTGTCGAACCATGAAAAACGTCTTGAATCACATGACGCATTGTCAGGCTGGGAAGGCTTGTCAAGGTAAGTGCCGTTTGCTCAGGTCCTGGTGGCAGAGCCAAGGGTGGACTTGTCTGGTATTCTCTGGCACCTCTCCTGTTGAGAAGGTTCCCACTTCCCACGTCCCCATGTGCTGACCAGTCAGATGCCTCTGGACGCTCACCTGCCCAGGAGAAAGGCGATGTGCTTCTACAACGTTCCGTGAACTTTTGCTGGTGGGGCTGGGCCCTGCATTCGTTCTTCTCTGCCTTCCTCTGTCACAGAAGACCTGTGTCCCTTCTTGAGCACTGTCTTCGCCATACATGTCTAGATCAGGTTTTCTTTTTGACAGTGTAGTGTGCACACGTGCATGTGCCCACCTTTCCCCAAGCCTAGAGCATCTGTCTTGCAGTCGTTTTGTGCGCCCAGGCGCCAGGGCTGCTGCCTCGCCCCTCCGCCCTTCTGTCTTGGCTCATCGGGCTCCCGGCCCGGTTGTCCTGGGGACCTGTGTGTACTGCCCACCCCTGCCACCTCCTTCCTTGCTCTACAGAGGGAAGAATCATGCACACACGTGTCCCCTCTCTGGTCTTGACACAGACAACTCAGTTCTCCTGAAGAAGCCTTCCCTTAACTAACAGTTCTGCTTCCCTTTAATCTTTATCCTCTTTCTGTCTCTTCTCACTTGTGCTCCTAACCTTGGGGAGAGTCTCCCTGATCTCCCTGCTTCCCCTTGTGACGCTCATGAGTCCCGAGTGTAACCCTGTCCTGATGGAGAAGCAGAGGAGGGTCGTGCTGGACCTTTAGGAAGAAGTGGAAGCGAAGATAGAGACAGAGGGACCGGCCGCAGCTGCCGTCTCGGGTGCTCTGAGAAGTGCCCGGGCCCCCTCAGGGTCTCCACAGACCTCTCATTTGCTTCGCTATGTTTCTTCAACTCTAGTGTTCAGATGGTTTCATCCTTGAGCATTAATAAACATAATGTAAACTTTTTATTGTAAATAGTGACATTACAGAATTATTATTTGTTCTGCCTTTCATTCCACTTGTGTGGTATTTCAGGCCAAGTAGTTTCGTTTTGTTTTTGATTTGTGGGCTGAACCTTGTTCACCATCATTCATAACATTGCTTCTCTGGGAAGTTTTTGTTTGGAATTCTCAGTAGTCGACTTACAAACTTTCTGGAAAGCAGCCTGTTTGTAAGCTGAGGACTGCCTGCACTGTGCTACAGTTTCACTTGTGATCACCTTTTATGGAAGCTGGCCTTACAATGTAGGTGTAATTGAACGCGCGACGATTTGGATGGAAGAATAACATCTCGTTGTTTTTCTGGTCATAGTTGCCCATTGCGCATCTTCACGGCAAATCATCTCTCATTGGAAGAACTGCACACGGCATGACTGTCCTGTTTGCCTCCCTTTGAAAAATGCCAGTGACAAGCGAAACCAACAAAGTAAGTGAGCACTGCGGGTAGAGAAGCTTGGCGATGAGACACTGAGAACACAGAGGAATAGGCAGGGAGCAGGGCAGAAACTAGTCGCCGCACCGCGTAGTGGGAGCTGGGGTGCCAGGGCGGACGCCGAGGGGGACCGCAGCGCAGCCAGCGCTCGGGCGCCCCACCTGCTCGGGGAGCGGCCACGTTGGAGGCCCCGCCCCGACCCCCGGACTCGGCCACTGCGGAGCAGCGAGCGCAGGAGAGGGACTTGGATCAGAGAGGCGAGAGCTGACGGGATGGCTCTCTGAGTTTCTTGACAGATACTCAGCATTTGTCACTGTAATGGCAGTGGCTTTGGGGTGAGGGGTGGATAGACTGGACACTTTTTGAAATCACCCTAAAGTAGTCTTGAGGACCCTTCGTTCTAGAGTCAGTCAGTCAACACCACATGCAGGTGTTGTGGAGGCGACGCGGTTCCCAGGCCTAGCTGTGTAACTAACAGTTCATTCAGTGCAGATGGAGGGTCTCTGCTCCAGGATGCCGCACCCTGATTGTTGCCCTCGCTTCGTCATCTTTCCATCAGTTTGTGTGCCCTTAGCAGGTAATTAGGCAGTGCCCCCATAGGAGGCCTTGTGTGGCTCCCAGGGGCTCCCATGGGCATCGGAGCAGGGAAAGGATGAGCGTCTGTCCCTGATGTTAAGTCCCTTCTGGTCGTTTTCGAGGTCCAGCTGTGCTCTCGGGGTGTGTCCCTTGGTGTGGACAGGTAGGCCATGCCCTTGGTGCGCGTGTCCTCGTGGGCTGGAGCTGCCCTCGGAACTCCAGCACCGTCTGCATCTTCGCCACCGCATCTGGGCCATCTCGCCCCACCCGCTCTGCTTGTGGTTTGTGTCCGTTGCTCTCATTCTTCTTCGGCAGACCTGTTGCTACCTCAGAACACGTGTGCTGCTTTTCTTTCTGCTTGTTTCCAAGTGGCAATGGGAAAGGTGGTCGAGCCCGCTAGGCCCCACTCCCTCCCGAGTGCCCCCAGAGCCCCACACACAGCGGTGTCCGTGGCCCAAGAAAGCAGGCCAGGGCCACGGGCCCACCCTCCCTCCCTCGCTCCCCGGTAGAAGCAGTCACACTAAGTTTCCTTTAAAAGTCACTTTCCTAAGTCAGTTAAATTATACTTTTATTAAGCAAAATACGAATTAATACATGATTTTATAGGACATTTCTTACATAGAGTGAAGATCTAGGAATCTGTGTCTTCTAGAAGCAGATATTTGAGACAACAGTTCTAGTGGAGTACAGTCTGAGTTTCTTCCAAGTTAGTGTAAAATGTTTTCTTTTTTACTAACATGTTGTGATGGTTATAGTTTCTTACGTTTTAGGATGTATTTCAGTTATAGTCCTTATAAGTGTCAAAATATTTATTGTCGAGTTTGTGGTTGTACAGTATTCATTCCATGAATAATGAATTAGGATAGTGTTCTTAACCTTTAATTTGGGACTGTGAATTTTCTGAGATCCTTTGGTTTTTAATATGTATTGCCATGACAATTGTAAACTTGTGAGATTTCTCTTTTTAAGAAACACTTTGTGTGGTTTTTATTTAAAAAAAAAACAACAAAGAAATGAGTGTGGGTTTTTTCTACCATCTTTATAACTGCCTGCTTGCTGTAATGATTGATCCAGAGTGAGCCCTCAGAAGTGGTAAACCACAGTGTCTCTTCCAGTCATAACGTAAGGTGTTGTCTGGGTGATTTCACAATATAAAGTCATGGGGCGTGTACAGACAAACTCTGTGCAAGGTTGTAGTAAATTTTCGTGAAAGAAATCAAAGTGGGGTATTTTAGTGTGTACTTTGTGTATTTGCATATGTTTTTGTTTTTAATGCTTCTCAAGTTAGGTTTCTGCTCTGTGTGCATTCCTTTGGTTCCAGCACTGTGGTTTTGCGAGGACAAGGAGTTTGATAGGATGAGCGAGAAAGTTGCAGCAGTGTTTTCTCTGTAAACGTTTGTTGCTGTTCCTCCTCTCTTGAAGCAAACTGTGCCCATCGTGTGTGAAATGGGCCGTAGCAACAGTGGGGAAGCGTGGCTCTGCCCCTCCAGCAGCTGATGGACTCTGTCCAGTTGCCCCTTACACAGCTCAGGAAGAGGGCGCCGATCCTTCCGCAAAGTCAGAGGGCCAGTGCCCTCTGAGCACATTGGCAGCTTGGTTCCTCCACGTCCACAGCTTCGAGCAACGTGGACAATGTGTAGCTGTTGTATTTACTGTTGGAAAATGTCTGTGTAAGCGGACCCATGCTATTGAAACCTGTCTTGTTTAAGGGTCAGCTGTACGTTAAAAATGATGTGACAATGGCATCGATCTGGGACTTCTTGCTGGTCCAGTGGTGAAGACCCTGCACTTCGACTGTAAGGGGTGCAGGTTTGATCCATGGTTCAGAGGGCACGTGAGGTTCATGAGGCACATGGTTCATGAGGGCACAGTAAGATCCCTCATGCTGTGGGGTGCAGCCAGAAATAAAAAATGAGGCAACAGTGGTGTCAGTCAGAGGAGTGAGGTAGAGCCAGTGGTGTCGGCAGTCCTGGCAGGGAGGCTCAGTGTGCGTGGGAGGTGGGGCTGGGCAAAGCCCAGCTTCAATTAAGTGACAAGGGAAGAACTTTCTAGACAGCAAGGCTGACATGCCTGCAAGGGGACACCTCTGATTGGACTCAGAGATTCCTATGCAAATGAGGTTTGTAAGTGGGTGTTCAGGACCCCCAGGGATCATCTGAGACCCACCTGTGTCCACCGAGGCTGTGCTGTCCAGGCAGGTTTTCCCACAGATGCTCGCCAGGCCTGCTGCACACACCCTGCTTCTCTAACTCCTCCCGTTGATGTCTCTACTGAGAGAGCCTGCCCAGGCCACCTGTGGAGCCTACCCAGGGGCCGCTGAAAGGAAACCCAGACTGCTGTGGCCTGTGTGGAGGGGACTTCGTGTAATTTTTCCCACGAGTTATTGTCCAGTCACTGATCTTGCATTATCCATCTCTTATAGAGATCGTCAGGTTTTATTGACTAATGAGGAAGTTGCAGGGTGTGTATCTAGCGTCAGTCTTGGCACCTGGCTCCCAGACCTGTGCAGGGTGGCAGTGGGCAGGCTGTGGCGGCACAGACTGGACTCCCTGTCTGAATTCATGTTGCCTCCTCAGGGAGGTTTTGCTGCTCCGCGTATGGTCCTCAGCCCAGCTGCAGGCGCACCCCTTGTTGCTTGTGAGAAACACAGAGACTTGGACCTTCCCCCAGGCCTCTTGTGTTATTTGACTGCATCTTAACAAATTCCATGTGTTTGCCGCTCTGGATGCCTCGCAGGGCAGAGCGTCGGTCCTGGAGCTCTTGAGACAGTGCACGTGCTGCTCTGGGCAGCCACAGGTTTCCTAGCTCAAGAGCAAAAGGACTGACAGAATGGGTGCTGCGGGATCAGCCCAGGGCTGCCCCAGCCTGCCCACTGCCTGTGGCTGCCTGGGCCTCCGCTGGGGCTCAGTCAGCCTCCCCAGACCCCTGGCTTGAATACCTCTGCTGGCCTGCCACTCACTACTTGGCCCTGCTCTGTGATCCAGCTTTGCTGCTGCTACTAAGTCACTTCAGTCGTGTCCGACTCTGTGCGACCCCATAGACGGCAGCCCCCCAGGCTCCCCCGTCCCTGGGATTCTCCAGGCAAGAACGCTGGAGTGGGTTGCCATTTGCTTCTCCAATGCGTGAAAGTGAAAAGTGAAAGTGAAGTCCCTTAGTCGTGTCCAACTCGTAGTGACCCCATGGGCTGCAGCCTACCAGGCTCCTCCGTCCCTGGGATTTACCAGGCAGGAATATTGGAATGGGTTGCCATTGCCTTCTCTGGTGATCCAGCTTGAGGCCCCTCTGATTGTTTGAGTTGCCTGCCTTCACGGTGTTGAGTCCTGCTTAAAACATGCCCTCCAGATGCCTACTTGGTGCTCCACAGGCACTCGCAGGCTGGGCACCTGCTTCACCTGCAGGCTCTCCAGAGACCACCAGTGCCTCTGTGACAGCCTGCAGCGGGGGCGGGGGAGGGGGTGGCGAGGCCGCCTGTGGCTCAAGTACCAGACAGCCCCCGGTGATAGCCTTCATTGGAGGAGCTTTGACCTCGCTCTTCTGGGCGGCGCCAGGTTGCCAGTTCTGAGCTCTTTGGCTTCTGAGGACACCTGCTGCAGGGTGCGCCTTCTTGCTTGGTGGTGGCTGTGATGGGGGGCCTGGCCCTCGGCTCGGGTGTCCCTCTGCTCTGGTACACGGGCCTGGGACGCCCTGTGCTGTGGGAGCAGCTCTGCAGAGACGTCCACAGGTCTGAGCAGACTCGAGCTTGACTCTCTTGGTGGAAATCCAGGTGATGACCAAGTAGTGGCTGCTTTGCCTGCCTCATGGTGTCCCCCACCAACCTGACAAAGTTTTGGAATTCAGTGTGTCCGTTTTTGTTGGCTTTCCAAATTGAGCACAGTTTTATTGAGACCAGTTGGGGGCTGGAACTTGAGGTGAGCCGCGTGTTGCACAGCAGCAATGGCTAGTGTATGTGGAGCCTGCCCATGGGCCAGTCTCTGTGCTCACGGAGGCGTGAGTCCTGGACAGAGCCAGCTGTGAAACCCGGCCCTCTTCTGTCCTTAGTAGCTGCGGCAGAAGGGGAGCAGGAACACTCTGGAGACGTACTGGCAGCAGGAGTGCTGACTGATGTTCGGGGAGAGGGGCCACGCTGTGCTGAGATGCACTGAGACACTGTGGCGGGATATTACAAAGATTGATTGTGTGTGAAACGTAGCCTTAAGCTCTGAGAAAGGAAACAAGATGTAAAAATGGTAAAAAGAACAAGAACTGTTGGTATCTAGAGAGGTAAACATTGGGAGTTCCCTGCGATCAAGTGCTTAGGACTCCGCACTTTTCACTGGGAGGGCCTGGGACTAAGATCCCCTAAGCCACGCAGCACGGCCAAAATAAACAAAGAGGTGAGTATCAATAATGTGTAAAATTGATTCATGCAGCAGGCTGTATTCTCAGTGACACCAGATACATGGAGCGTTGCTGTTTTAGCACTCCTCACGTTTTTGCTCAGCCTCAGAGCCCTCAGCGCTGTGGTACTGGGAGGGCGCCCGCTCCACTGCTGCAGCTTGAGGCGAGCACCCTGGTGTGAGGAGAGTCCTGTGAGGCACGTGCAGGTCCCGCTGCAGGGAACGTGCAGGGAAGAAGAGATGGTCTTGATCAGAGACCGCTGTCTCTGATACAGGATCCAGGGCTGCAGCCTTTCATTATTAGATAGAGATGTTGCTCTCCCAGCAGACCCCGAGCTCCATGAGCGCACACTGCTCACTTCTATCCTGTTGTCTTTGTCTGTCCTGGAGTCTGTGCTTGCAAGTGAGGGAGGGAGCAAGTTCAGGCAGGAGTCGCAGATGTCTGGAGAGGAGCAGAGGCCCGACGGCCACGGGGCAAAGTGGGGGGTTCGGGGAAGGCCAGCTGCTGCCAGGACACCAGCAGGGTGTTCACGGAGAACGGAAGCATCTTCAGCTTGTAGGACTTAGAGTTTGTGGTGGCTTTCACCAGGTAACTCCCCTTCCACCCATCTCCCCCATAGGAAGTGCCTGCGTTCCTTGTCCCTGAAGCGTAGATGTTATCTCATAGCAGTGTTTGTACTCAGATTGGGCCATGCCTGTATGTCAGAGACCTTTTTACTTGTTTGTATGTTGTTTTCCTTGTCTCTAAATTAGTTAGAAATGTCAAGTACCAAATGCTTGTCTTCAGATAGATAGGTATGTTTTCTTTTAAAGTAAAAAAAAAAACAGTAATGTGTGCATTTAGGACATAAATGCTTTTAACACACAAAAAAAATACACTGACCAAGTCAGCAGCTTCCATGAGAAGAGGAAGTCCGTAAGTAGCCCATAAGTGGCCTTGAGCTTGGGAGTGGCACTCCTCCTAGGATGGGGAATTTGGGGTAAAAGGATGGCATTTGGGGAAGTGTGGACACGAGTGGATTTTAGTAGAAAGAAATCGTTGTTAAGGCACTGCTATTGCATCTTCACCCAAAACCTCAAAGCCTTGTACACCTTGTTTCTTTAAATTCCTATCTCTCCACAGTTGATCAGTATGCATGTCAATGTAGGTCTCGGTCTGTTCCTGCTTACACCGCAAAGTAATAGAAAAATAAATCATCTTAACATTGTCACTTTCCTTTTTCTATTGTACTTCTTTTAGACAAGTCAGCATGTCAGTTTCAGTAGTACAATGGCATGTGTTTAAAGTTTCATGGAGTATTAACTATTAGGAAAAATACCTTTAAAAGTATTATACACGACTTATTTCAGAGCTACATACTTGTCATAAAATGTACTTTGGGAATTGCTTTTCATTTATAATAATAAGGTGCTTGGTGTGTATAATTGTGTCTAATGAGCGTTAATGAGTTTGAGATCTGAATATTCTTATTAGAAAAGTTAAAAAGTATGGAATATGTAATTATCAAGGGCTTTTTTTTTTTTTTAACACATTTTGGTTTCATTAAGTTACTCAGATAAGTGTTTGAGTTGTTTATGTTATAATTGTGCTGATGGTGATATGAGGATATTATTATTACATTAATGGTCTGAATTTTAAAGAAAAATTTTGTGATAGTGTTTTATGTCTCAAAGATCAGTTATAGTATCAATTTTATAAGCTGCTGTTGATGACATGACTCAAAGTTTGGGGAAGTTGGAAAGAACGGAACTCTTACAAATAAGAATCAATGGTATGATGCAGAACTTCTGCATCAATTAAGACATTTGGACAGATGGACAGACAGACGGACAGATGGGTATTTGGGTCTTCTCTGTTAACTTTGAAGCCCTTGGCAATGGGGCTCTTTATGTTGCTACAGATTTTCCTCAGTAAGGCACCGTATTTCTTGAACAGCTTCACATAGCAGAGAGCTTAGCATGGTGCCCTCCCACGTAGGAAACTCAGAGCAGAGAAAGGCGTGGTGTTGTCTGGTCACTGTACGTCAGGGGTTCAAGGAAATGCAGTTTTGTTTTTTGGAAGATTGTGTCAGAGATCTTAATTAAGTTACTGTTACTTGATACCTTTAGTAATTAAGAAATTAATTAGGTTAATAAGTAACAGAACTGACCAACTAGGCGTCTCTTCTGCTCCTCCTCCTCCTCCTCTGTGCCTGTGTGGTGAGCAGTGAGGGACCCTGAGGAGCAGCAGCAGGAGGGGCTTCTTAGCTCGCCTCAGTGGTGGCTGATGACCCCCAAAGATGTGTGTTTTCCCATGTTTGCTGTTTCCCCCGAACTGACTTCTTATGAGGCTCTAGATTTAATACACGCTGACCTTGATTGCGTGATCGCTGATTTTCTGGTCCGTTGTTTTCTAACACAGAAGCTTGAATTCTCTTCAGATTTTTGTTCTTCAGGTGCCGCTGTGCAGATGAGATTAATAGAATGGGCTCCTTCTGTCTGCACAGTTCCTTTCTTGGTAGCGGGGTTCTAGTGCTTCATGACATACATAGGTGGTCTTCTGATAAAATTTTACTTGTTTTTCAGTAGTTTTTAACTCACTTGTGGACTTTTTTCTTTTACTTATCTCTTGTGTTTGTCTGTTTGTTTTTATAGCCATCCTGGGGTCTCCAGCTAGTGGAATTCAAAACACCATTGGTTCTGTTGGCACAGGCCAACAGAATGCCACTTCTTTAAGTAACCCAAATCCGATAGACCCCAGCTCCATGCAACGAGCGTATGCTGCTCTTGGACTCCCCTACCTGAACCAGCCCCAGACGCAGCTGCAGCCTCAGGTTCCTGGCCAGCAACCAGCACAGCCTCAAACTCACCAGCAGATGAGGAGTCTCAACCCCCTGGGTAGGTGAAAGGACTCTCGAGAACTTCCTTGTGCAAATGCAGTGTCGGGAATGACGAGCCTTCTGCAGCCCGGGGCTGTTTTCAGCTACTGTTTTTACTTTAAATTCAAATTTTAAATTTAAATATATATATATAATAAAATTCAAATACATATATATTATGGTGAATGGTATCTTTTAAATGATTAAATTAAAAAAATTCCAGGAAAAGGCTAAAATGTCAGGTACACTGAAGATGTTACAGGCTTGTAAGATGAATCACATTTGCAAATGAACCAACATTTTTGTCGCTGTGTCTGGATAGTTTTCATAAAGGGCATTTCACATGGCTCAGGATGCAAAATCTCAGGTTGGAATTAGGGCAGTACCACTTGCCTTGACTCTGCAGCTCCTAGCATTTCTTGGTTGTGGACTACTTGTGACTGGAGCCGACCAGTCTGAATCCGGACTGGCTAACAGGGATCTCAGAACAGGGTTGTTGTGCTGGTTTTGTTCTTTTCCTAATAAAGTATTTTCACCTTAAAGATACTTCATCTGTTGCGTGTTGGGAAATAGTTGCCCTAATGCATCTCTGACTCCTGCTGGCTAGAAGACTTGGTTGGAGTCTTGAAGTGTCCCTTCCAGTCTGACACCACTTCTGTTGGTGGTATAATCTGGGACAAGACAATTAACCTGTGTCTCACCTTTCTCTTACTTTAGAACAAATACTGTAGGCAAATTGACCTTTTGTCTTCTTCACCTGAAGTTAATTTCTATGATTTTTATCTTCTGATATGCAAAACAAAAAGATGATGAAGTGTATGTGACGGGAATGAAGCCAGAATCAAAACCGAAGCTGCAGATGGATCATTTCTGATTTTTTTCCGCAGCCGCCAAGCATTCATGCTGCCAGCCAGCCTCTGTAGAAACGCTCTTTGGTTTTCAAGTGCGATGGGAAGCAGTTGAATTTATACAATTTGACCACCATTATTGAAAATATAACTCCCAGAGTTCCTGCCATAGCATTTATTATTATGAGTCATAAGAATAATTTTCATAAGAATCATTTATTTATATGTGACTTGTTATTTATCTGTTATTAGGAATTTGAGGTGTATAATTTAGGAGTTGGTTGATTGCTTTTTTTTTTGTCTTTCAGGAAATAACCCAATGAACATTCCAGCAGGAGGAATAACAACAGATCAGCAGCCATCAAACTTGATTTCAGAATCAGCTCTTCCAACTTCCCTTGGGGCTACAAAGTAAGACCTTTGTTTCATTTGGCTCCTATCTGAGTGACAGTCACATGTTAAAGTGGGCTGGGAACTACATAGAACTCTCAATTCTTTCTAAAGTGTAGGGCTGTTTCCCTCCCTCCCTTCTCTGTCCCTCTCCCTCCCCTCCCTCTTTCTTTCTTTCTAACAGATAGCAGAGTTTAAAGTCACATATGGTTGAAGACCCTTAGTTGGGTGAATGGCATGTGAGTCACTTTTCCAGTTGGCTGACCTGTTCTTCCTCTCCCCTCAGCCCCCTGATGAATGACGGCTCAAACTCTGGAAACATTGGCACCCTTAGCACTATACCTGCAGCAGCACCTCCTTCCAGCACCGGCGTTCGGAAAAGCTGGCACGAACACGTCACTCAGGACCTGCGGAGCCATCTAGTGCATAAACTGTACGTGGCCCCCTCGCCTGTTACTCACATGTGATGGGAGCACTTTGTGACTGATGGCAATGTGACAGTTTTGCAGTTTGCTAGGTGTCTGATTTAACGCCCAGGTGTTTTTTGGGGCCCTAGGTGATCATACCCTTGCAACTGAAGGGGGTCACATGCTTGTTTAGGGAGGCCAGAGGATCCCAGATTCTGAGTGCCCAGTGGATCCTGGAGAAGAATATGAACTTTGACCCATGTCACAGGGGCAGGCCTGTTTTCTAAGCTCTCAGTGCACGGGGAGCTGGGACTCACTCAGAAGCTTGTCTTATTTTATGGCTCAAGGTTATAGTTGTGGGGAGCCCTGAGAATTGCAGGAATTTGGGCCTAGTAAATACAGATGGCTTCACAATACCATCATACAATTAACATGGGAAATTCATGGTTGATTTCTCCAGCAATTTAAGTTAAATTAAGGTGTCGTTAATCAACTCGATTCCGATGGAGTTTTCTTTTTTTCTCCATTATTTTAATCAAAAATTTTTGTACTTAGTAGTTTAAAGATTAGGAATTCAAAATCATATTATTCTTGAGTTGGTCAAGCACTTATTGTTAATAGCAAAATGTTGTGTTTGACTTGTGGAGAAATTGACAGATCAGTATTGTCTCCAAAGAGAGACTGCATATGAACTAGGCAAGAGATTGGGGGTCTCTCAGCAGTGTATTGTGCCCAAAGGTAGACAGCGGTTTCTTCTCTTCCCGTGTCTCATGTGAAATGGCAGGATGTTGACATTGTACTAAAAGTAGGTTGAGAGTACGTGCTGTCCTTTCAGTGTCCAAGCCATCTTCCCGACACCTGATCCTGCAGCCCTGAAGGATCGCCGCATGGAGAACCTGGTGGCCTACGCTAAGAAAGTGGAAGGGGACATGTACGAGTCTGCCAACAGCAGGGTGGGTCCGCATTCGCATTCCAGCCGCACGGCACCCAGGCGACCTGTGGCTGCAGGTCTGGATGTGGGGGGAGCGGGGGCGGCTTCCATCAGCCTGCTGGTCTCCTCGCCTGAGGACACTGACCAGGGAGATGTCCCAGTTAAGACTTGAGGTCCTCCCTGCACACCTCTCGGTTGGTAACTGCAGAATCTTCAAGTGTTCCCACTACAGTGGTAAGTGAGGTGTATGAAGGTTTTCTAATCTGTGGGTGTGCTTTATAGTGGAGTGTTCTTGTACTGTGTTGTCACCTGTGTCAGTGGGTATGCAAGAAGGGGTTCAGCTGTGGAACGAACTGTCATGAGGACTTAGTACCCCCTGACTGTTAAGTCCCATAGCATCCCTGGGCTTTGGTTTATGAGTTAGAAGTGCTGAATACTTTACCCGTGCCAGTGTACATAATTTTAATTTAAAAGTTCATTAGTTTGTTAGAACCTACAAAACCAGATCAGTTGTTTGTTTGCAAATAACTAGTATTGAATGTTGCTGCTTTTTAGGATGAATACTATCACTTACTAGCAGAGAAAATCTACAAGATTCAAAAAGAGCTAGAAGAAAAGCGGAGATCGCGTTTACACAAACAAGGCATCTTGGGTAACCAGCCAGCCTTACCAGCCCCCGGGACTCAGCCCCCTGGAATACCCCAGGCGCAGCCTGTGAGACCTCCAAGTAAGGACTGCATGTCCCGCCCCTGGTCTGTTCCTTCATGTGTCTTTCTGCGTTTGGTGTGTATTTCTCAGCACACAGAATTACAGTCCCAGGGAACCTGTTGCTCTGAAAGCACATGGTCGTGGCTGTGTTCTGCGGTGGCCTGTGTTTAGATGTTGAGTCTCACAGAAGGCCCTGTAAAGGGTGTGCTGGCATCAGAGTGCACAGCACTTTTGGATCTGCTCTTCTCTTTAAAGGATTATTTTAAGTAACCTCCTTTTTTTTTCTGCCATTGTAGATGGGCCCATGCCTCTGCCAGTGAATCGTATGCAGGTTTCTCAAGGTATTTAACTGTTGTTGTAAATCATATTTTGGCTTAACATTCTGCAGCACAAAGTTAATTGGTTTGTCTTCTTCCCTGTGTATTTCTTTCTCTCCATTTTTCCTTCAGTTTTTCTTTTCTAATTGCTACCTCCCCCCCCCCACCCCCGCATCACTACTGATGAGCATAGTGCATGTCCACAGGTAGTGTGAACATCTGTTGCATTTGGAAGTTTGGAGATCACAGCAAAGCTCTCCAAGGAGATCAGAAGTAGGAGTTCACTTTTTTTTTGATGGACAAGAGAAAACATTTCCCTTGGAAGAGTCTCAAAAAAAAAAAGCATTGTAGGAGGGGGAAAGAAACATTTCTGAGCACTTGAAAGTAGGGCATCAGGCCTGTCCTGAAGCCCGAGCACCCTGATTGGGGGGTGGGAGGGATGGGTGAGGCTTCTCTGGGCTAACGAGCACAGACGCCATGCCTACCAGGCTCGCCGAGGAAGGTCTGTGCTCAGCAGTCCTCATGGCGCTGGGCTCCTGGCAGCTGGTCTGAGCAGCTTCCGGAGGTTCTTTCTCAAGTTGAGAGTCTTTGGTCGTGGTTGAAGCAGTCATTTGAGTTTGGGGGTGAGGGTCATTTCAGAGCTTTTACAGCTCTTAGCAGGTTGAGACCTGAACAGTAGGATGTTTCTGCTGGTTGTGAAATGAGATGGCGACATTATCCAGTGTCCAGTGTGTGGAGTAGTTCAGGGAGAGAGTGGTCGTTCTAACAGCTGTGGTGATCGTCTTGCATACACCAGACCTGGTAGAGCTGCTGATGATACTGTGGAGGAAACTTTTTAGGGACTTGTTCAGATGGACCAGATGTGAAGAGTGAAAGAAAGCAAGAAGGCAGAGAAGTTGAGCCTTCGGAGAGACAGGGTGCTGTATCAGGGACAGGGTGGACGAGTCTGCTGCTTCGGGATCTGAGAAGGGGGCTGTTGAGCAGAGTGTGGAAGGAGGAGCCTTTGAAGGAAGCGCTTGCATGCCCCTGTCACCGGCACGTCCAGGTCTGTGGAGAGGAACTTGTTACAGTGCCGCTTCTTCATGCATCTTTTTCGCATGCTCAGTAAAATCTCCTCTTGTCAATAAAACCCTCCAGAAGAGCAGGGCGCTTTGTTCTATATGCTTCCTGGAAAGTCCTGGTTACTCAGGGGGACATTTCTCGCTGATTCTGAGGGGACTGGTGCTCTTTGATGCCCTCTCCTGCTCCACAGTTAAGGCAGTGCCTCAGGATTCTGTTCACGGCCACAGGACTGGGCCAAGTCCTGAGACTTACTGAAGCAGCATTTACATTGAGCTCAGAGTTCACGGAGAATTGTGGGAAATTACAGAGAGAGAGGCTCCGTGGCCTGGAGTAGTGTAGCGGCTGGTGAGAGGTGTCATTCGTGGTGTGGCACCCTTGGGAAGGCCAAGGCAGCCATGAAAGTGAGATCTTTCCAGTCGGCAGAGAGGAGGCTGAAGTTGAGAACTGCCAACCCTTGGGCACTTTCTAAATGCTTAATGTCCTTGCAAAATTAAAGCCATGTTTTGAGTCTTATCCCAGATTCTAACAATAAATGTAAGCCCAGCCAAAGAGCTGGGGGGCCTGGGGTGATGGGAGCAGGCTTCCTGCTGGGAGTCAGGTGGTCCAGAAGGCTTTGAGGGGTTGGCTCAGAGGGGTGCCCTGGCCTCAGCAGACCTCCTCCATGCATGGTGGGTGCTCCTTCCCACCGCCCCACCCCGTCTGCTCTGTCACTCGGACCCTCAGATGCTTTGGCGCCGAGTGCTGCCTTGGCTTCAGCTGCTCGCAGCTTCCCTGACGCGCCACCTTCCTCTCCTCACACTGCCCTGCCTGCCCCCCACCTACCACCTCACCACCACCACAGTGGTGCCGTTTTTCCTGGATGTGAGCAATCTGTTGCTTAGCCATCTTTTCTGATTGACTGATTTCCTTTCAGTTGTATATGTAGTGTGTGTGTTCTGTCTTATTTGGCTTCAAGTTTCTTTGGCAAATTGTCATTCTGTTTTCCTATGGGTGCTTTTCCTAATGAACTGTTGTGGGTACGTTTACAGGGATGAATTCATTTAACCCAATATCCTTGGGGAACGTACAGTTGCCACAAGCGCCCATGGGACCACGTGCGGCATCCCCCATGAACCACTCTGTCCCGATGAACAGCATGGGCTCCGTTCCAGGGGTAAGTGCTTGTCCTCCCCTCAGCTGTGCTGAGACGGCCTTGCTGCAACAGGACAGTTCTCCCCACGGGAGCTTGGAGGTTGGGAATCCTGTGGCGCTTGTTCCTTTGGATTGTGTTGTGCTTTGGAACTCCATCTCTCTCTCTGGTCCTTATTACTACAAGGATTATTTGACCTTTACTTATTTTTACTGAAATAAGAGATTCCTTGGCACCTGTGACTTTGTGAGAAGACGGGAGTTCTGGGGATGTGTGACAGAATGAGAGGAAAAGTGTCAGTGTCCACTGGCTCTCTGAGCGTCCTCTCCTGAGGCTGCTTTCTAAACGAGTCCGAGAACTCCTACAAGGCGTATTTGAATTTTACACTATGGCATGCTGTTGATTTCTGTTCAGAGGACTTGTGTGGAGCTGGCTCATTAGAGACCTGCATGAAAAAGTGTGCAGAATGCCTGGGAGCCAGGAGGTCTTAGTGCGTGGGGGGTCCCCTCCTGTGACGGGGGGAGTTGAGGATTCCTCTTTCGGTTCACCTTGGAGACACGGGCCCTGCAGCCCTCTGAACGCAGTGGCACATGTTGTCTTGTAGATGGCCATTTCTCCGTCCCGAATGCCTCAGCCTCCGAACATGATGGGCGCGCACGCCAACAGCATGATGGCCCAGGCGCCTGCGCAGAGCCAGTTCCTCCCACAGAGCCAGTTCCCGTCGTCCAGCGGGGCGCTGAGTGTGAGCAGCGTGGGCATGGGGCAGCCGGCGGCGCAGGCTGGCGTTCCACAGGTACTGTCCATCGTTTTAGCTGTCATTTTCTTAATTTTTGTTTGTATATTTTAAATTCTAAGCTTCACATGTGATCCTGAGAGACACTGGGTTTTGAAGAAGGAGTGAGGAAAGATCCCTTGAGTTCACGCTTAATGATTTGGCACTTGTTGGTGTAAACTGCCCAGGTGAAGTGCAGCTAACTGGGCCATTTGAGTAGTTCCCTTCTTGTTGAATGTGTTTTTATTCATTCAATGTAATGCTGGTGGGGACTATTTTCCACTCATTTCACTGCCTTTCCCCGACTTCTGTTAATTGTTAGAGTACATTAGATTGCTGCTGTGTACAAATGTACACGTATTTAAAACAGACCAACTGTTCCCCTGAGAAATCAAATTCATTATTTAACTTAACATGAATAACATTGAATAAGAGGCAGTGACTACACTAGATTCACTAAGTAAATACTTATTAATTAATTGTTTTTTAAACGTTTTATTTGTTACGATTTACGTTTGGCTGTGCCGAGCCTTCCTTGCTGCGTGCAGGCTTTCTCTGGTTGCAGTGAGCGGACGTGACTGTCGGCGCGGTGCCCAGGCTTCTCCCTGGGCCGGCTGCTCTGGCGGAGCATGGCCTCCAGGCATGAGGGCTCCAGTAGCTGTGGCGCGCAGGCCTAGTTGCCCCACGACACGTGGACCCATCCCCGACCATGGATAGAACCTGTGCCCTCTGCACTGGCAGTTGGATTCTTAACCACTAGGCCACCAGGAAGCCTGATGCCTATTAATTAATTCTTAATTTGCATAAATTTTATTTCTCTAGCAAAGGGGTCGACAGGTTTGTCCTGTAGATATTTTCAGGTTGGTGGACCGTGAGGGAACTGTTCTGCTCCACTGTTGTGACACAGAGGCAGTCATAGACATGTGCATTCACACGTGAGTGAATGGAGAGGCTGCTGGCCAATAAAGCTTTATTGACAGAGACCAGCAGCTAGCTGGGTTTGGCTTTGGGCCCTGTGTGCTTGGCAGATTCTTGCTCTAGATTCAGAATAGCTTTTTAGTTGGCCCACAGGTAATTTTGAAGCATATTCCTAGTTGAGAACTACCATACTGAAACATTTCACTGTTTGAGTAACTCATTTTTTTTAAAAAAGACAAATACCTTTTCCAGTGGTCTTAGCTGTTGGTGGATATTATGGAACATGAGCTAGTAACTGGAGTGTATGTGTGTGTGTTTAAGCCAGAGATTTCTACACTTACATAAATCAAAGCTTGATTACTGCAAAAACAGGTTACTATAAGCGTGCAGGTCAGTGACATGTTACAAGCGGAACGTTCCCGTGTAGTCAGCAGACCTCATCCAGAAACCGTGTCAGGTTCTCCTATATTTAATTCTTTATGTCTGCTGCCACATTGTCAGACGGAGGGGAGACCAGTTTTAACTCGCTCTTTTCCTTCTGCCTGTCAGGGGCAGGTGCCAGGGGCCGCTCTTCCCAACCCCCTGAACATGCTTGGGCCCCAGGCCAGCCAGCTGCCTTGCCCACCAGTGACACAGCCGCCGCTGCATCAGACCCCGCCTCCCGCCTCCACGGCCGCCGGCATGCCGTCTCTGCAGCACCCAGCAGCTCCCGGGGTGACGCCCCCCCAGCCAGCTGCGCCTACCCAGCCGTCAACTCCCGCGTCGTCTTCCGGGCAGACTCCCACCCCGACTCCCGGCTCCGTGCCCAGCGCCAGCCAGACGCAGAGTACTCCTACGGTCCAGGCAGCCGCCCAGGCCCAGGTGACCCCGCAGCCTCAGACCCCAGTGCAGCCTCCATCCGTGGCCACCCCGCAGTCATCGCAGCAGCAGCCGACACCCGTGCACACGCAGCCCCCTGGCACCCCGGTGAGCCCCTGGCCTGCGGCCGTCTGCCCACAGAGTTGCAGATGGGAACTTGTCCCTGAACAGTTGGTCATGAAGCACCACAGGTCTTGGTGCGGCTGCACAGCGTGTGTGTCTGCAGCCTGACGGAGCTGTAATGGGCTGTGTGTTCGTTCCAGAATGGGCTCTGGAGGCCAGGTTTGGCAGGACATGACTTGTGATTATCTTCCCAGTTAAACCAGCTTATGGAAATCAGCAACTGAAAGAGTTCGTACATGGGTCCTCTGTAGAATATTTGAACTATCCATAGGAGCGTCACCTGTCACAGGTGGTCATCTCTGAGATTTAGTTGTCTTGAGGGTTTGGTAAACAAGTCAGGTTTTTAATTGTACATACTTTGACCTTGCTCGTCAGCCTTGTTTTCCAGCTGGAAGCTTTTTCTTTTTCATGACAAAATGGCACATCCAGGTTAGCACTTCTGTGGCTCAGATCTCCCCACTCCTCCGGGGAGGTGGCAGTGGCAGGGTCACAGCATATCCTGTGTCCCGGTCCCGCGCTTTGCGGGTGGCACCCAGCCCGGGCTCCCCCGCATGGGGCCATCCCCACCCACCCCAGGGGCCCGAGGCTACTGTTTCTCACAGAGCCATGGTATCTGTTTTCTTTTTTTTTTTTTTTGATTTTTTTTTTTAAATTTTATTTTATTTTTAAACTTTACATAATTGTATTAGTTTTGCCAAATATCAAAATGAATCCGCCACATGTATACATGTGTTCCCCATCCTGAACCCTCCTCCCTCCTCCCTCCCCATTGGTATCTGTTTTCTTACCAACCTAACTTAAAAACTTCCTTCCCCCTGAAATGCATTAACTTTATTTGTGGGGGCTGAGGATGTTTATTTATAAAATGTCAAAATTAATCCCAAGATGACACTTTTTATTTCTCCATAGGGAGTGTTCTTATTGTTTTTTATTTTATGTTATCTCTGAGTAAGATCCCTTTGTAATGTTACGTTTTTGTTTGTTTACTTAAAACTCTTATCAGGTAAATCTTTGAAAACTTGAGAGCTTTTTTTGAGATTTCATCTCTTAATGTTTGTTTACTCCTCCACCACTGTTCCTGCAGTTAACATGCTAGTTATACACTTTTGTTCCGTGAAGTGAAGTCGCTCAGTCGTGTCCAACTCTTTGCGACCACATGGACTGTAGCCTACGAGGCGCCTCCGTCCATGGGATTTTCCAGGCAAGAACACTGGAGTGGGTTGCTGTTTCCTTCTCCAGGAGATCTTCCCAACCCAGGGATTGAACCTGGAGCTTCCTTTGTGTTCAGCTGGTAAAGAATCCACCTGCAATGCTGGAGACCTGGGTTCAATCCCTGGGTTGGGAAGATCCCCTGGAGACAGAAAGGTTACCCACTCCAGTATTCTGGCCTGGAGAATTCCATGGACTGTATAGTTCATGGGATCGCAAAGAGTCGGACACGACTGAGCGACTTTCACTTCACTTCACTCCTGCATTGTAGATAGACGCTTTACTGTCTGAGCCACCAGGGAAGTCCATATAGGTACTTTATTCCCCTTCTGACAGTGTATATACGCATATTTATTATTCATCCTTTTACCAAAACCATTAGTATCGTTGTTGGAAAGAATTGAATTTAAAATAGGTTCTCTGACTTATGTAGAAAATTCCCAGAAGATAATTTTCTATCACAGTGTAGAAAGCTTTTGCTTTTGCATCTCTGCATTGTTGGCAAGAAGTCAGTTGTGTTTCTGCCTGATGTTGACTTCTCTGGAACTCTTCCTTTAACTCTTATATTCTTCAGTTCTCTCAAATAGGGGTGCCTGTTAGGTTAGTATTGAGAAAGATTAACATGGATCTCTGTTGGGTGAGCAGCAGGGTTTAAGATCATCTGTGTTGTTTACAAAGATAAGTGATTTTGGTTTCCCCACAGCTTTCCCAGACAGCAGCCAGCATTGATAACAGGGTCCCCACTCCATCCTCAGTGGCCAGCGCCGAAACCAACTCCCAGCAGCCAGGCCCCGAGGTGCCACTGCTGGAGATGAAGGCCGAGATCAAGACCGAGGACACAGAGCCCGATGCTGGGGAGCCCAAGGGAGAGCCTGGGGCTGCGGTAGGTGCCTTTCCTGGACGTGGGTGGATGTGCTGCACACAGAGGCGCCACGGGGCGCCCGGGGGAGGCGCCAGGGTCCGCCGTGCGTGTCCCTGCGTCGCGTTTCACTACCCCACTCAGTTATGGTTCAAGTGCGGAAGAGATTAGAAACAGATGGGTTGTTTATTTTTAGATATTAGGTATGGGTTTATTTTTATTTTGCCAGAAGTGAAGGGCACTGGCTTATATTTTAAATGTTTAAATCATCCAACAACTTTTCATTGCTGTTCCTCATTCATTTATAATTCTCCAGAGGCAGGCTGCTCAGGCGGTGTGTTCTTTTACTAATTAACCTGTGGCAGAAGTTGAAAACTGGCAGACCGTGGGCTGAACCCAGCCTATAAATGTATTTTGTTTGGCCCACACAGTATTTTTAAAATGGGAAATTACAAATAATACTCTAGACTTCTGACTTTTATTGAAAAATGAGGAGCTTCGCCAGCACCATGTGGCAGCAGAGCAGTCTGGGTGGGAGCGCTGGCATGGCGTCAGGCGGGTCACAGCCGCTCCAGTTCGCGGAGTGCCCCCAGCTCCCCACTGCCTCCCTCCGCGCTTTCTGCTGCTCTCGTGGGCTTCCTCTGCCAGGCCTCTGAGCAGTTGGACTTTCCATCCTTCCCACAGTTTTTGAGGAAATTCTTGTTCCAAACTAGAAATATATGTAAAACTACTGAAGAGGTAATGGTATATGCAATGTGTGTTTTTAAGACTATAATACACTGGCACTGTATTAAAGCGACTTCCAGGCATTCGACCTTTCCTTTTGGGAGAGAGATTGTGATCGATGCAGCTCGGACTAGGGGAGGTTTTAACAAGCCTATAGAGACTTTAAGGGCCTTCCGATAAGGCTGGGTGATAACAAAGGTCTCTCATAGTCATGTATCTGTGTCTGTGACTCTCTTTTTCTCAAGATGATGGAGGAGGACTTACAAGGATCTTCTCAAGTTAAAGAAGAAACAGACCCAACAGAGCAGAAGTCAGAACCAATGGAAGTGGATGAAAAGAAAACTGAAGTGAAGGTCGAAGCTAAAGAGGAAGAAGAGGGCAGCACCAATGGGACAGCCTCTCAGTCCACGTCCCCTTCGCAGCCTCGCAAGAAAAGTAGGTCATGTTCTCGGGAATTTACGTGGCGCTGCTTTTCCATCATGTTATGAGTGCATTATGTGGATGTAAAGCTAAAGCAAAAGAAGAATTCCGTCCCTTCCTGTTGCCCTTACTGGCCATTCCCCCAGTTTTAGAAATGGTGACAGCGGGACTCCAGGGCATCGGCCCACAGGGTCTGTGCTAGGGCCCTGAGGGGCGGCCCACACCCGGCCTCTCCAAGGTGGTGCTGGCTTTACGTGGCATGCTGTGGACACTCACTGATGGGCTCCATTGATAAGGTGACAGGAGCTTGATGTTGGGGAGTTACCACCATGGCAGCACGTGGGCCATTAAGTTTGTAGGTTTCTGCTGGTGCAGATGGAACTGAGTCCAGAGTCGGGGGCTGGGAGCATAGAACCAGTGACCAGTGCAGTGGGAGGAGGGCAGCAGAGAAGGGAAGATGCTGGAGTTCTGAGTAAGCAGGCTGAGCCAGGCTCATGGTGGAGGGCAGATAGAATCCATCTAAGACGTGTCCAAAGTAGGGAGGAGGAAACAGTGTCAGAAAATCGTCAGGTGACAGAAACATGAGACGAGGCTCAGTGGTTCAGGGGTGCAGGTGATGCGTTTAGGAATGATGGCAGAAAAACTCAGAGAGGCTGATGCTGTACAGTCCTGCTGTCCTGGGACCCTGGGGATCACAGAGGACAGCAAGCCTCAGGCTTGTAGTCTCAGACCTCTTTACACTCCTAAAAATTGACCATCCCAGAGAAGTTATTGTTTGTATGGATCATCTATCACTTCTACTCTGCTAGGTGTCTTTTTAAATATTTACTTAAAAGTGAATCTGTTTCATGGCACCCATAAGTAACATACTTCTTGGAAAAATAACTTCCACAACAAAAATAATTGGAATGGTGTCATTGTTTTTCACAACTTTGTTTCTCGGGGAATTAAGTGAACATGGCTGGCCTCTCCTATCTACCTGTCCCTTCGTTGTTGTATTCTGTTGTTTGTTTGAAGGACACAGAGAAAATCCAGCCCCACTCAGATAAGTAGCTGATAGACAAGAGTATTTTAATATTTAATAGCCTTTTCAGGTACTTGTAGATAATTCTTTCTTGATACTACACCAAAATTCAACAAGTAGAAGTTTCTTAAAGGCTGGTTGCAGTGTGACGTCTGAATCCATAGCCCTGAATTTCTCGTGCTCTACAATTTTTCTGTCTTGTACTCAGACTGGCTTTTTGCCATTGTATGACTTTTTTTTTTTTTAAAGCACGATCCTTTGGTCATTTGGGAATTTTGCTCGTCTTCCAAATGTTGGCGTACTTTATTATGTAATATTTTTAAAAATCACATTTATTAATATCACTGTGACTCGCTTTAAAAAGTCTTGTAAACTTTGACAAGCTGTCAAGCTTGTGTAGCAGATACAAGTTTTTCAAAAATTCTAATTTTTTGATGAAAGTCCAAATTTTATCATTGCTAGCAAATTGTGTCAGTTGTCCTGGAAGTAACTGGTGTACTTTATTCATTTTTGAGAAAATGTCTGTCGTGTACCCGGGTCTGAGTAACCATAGCTTGTCTGTCAGCCATTCTCTCTAGTTTTGTGTGTTCCATGAGAAATTGCAGTTACTTCAGCTCTTAGCTCAGCACTCAAACGAGTAGTGCTTTCTCTGAAGACAGCGACTGCCTGCAGCAGAAATGCTTTCTGACAGCTTCCCGGTTTGTCGTGCAGAATAAAAGAGCTGTAGTCGAGGGCTGAGATTTAATAAAAGTAAGGATTTTTGCTCCTTCATCAAGGACATTTGTTAAGTGCAGATGGCATTTTACCTGTGTATGCAAGACAGCCCTGAAGAGCGCGTGGCCACTGAGTCACGTTTGGAGCTGCGGCCTGGTCCCGTTGCCATGCTGGTGTCCATGGTATTCCCTGTTGCTCTCGCCCCATCTGTGTGCGTGTCAACACACAGTGCAAAAAGCAAATGATGACCTAGTGTTACCGTGAAAATCATTTTGCATCATGGAATTGGATTTCACACACCCTGGAAAAGCCCTCAGACAGTGCTAGAACTTTCTGCAATGATGGAAATGCCATGTGTCTGCCCTCTCTGTAACCACCTCTGTCTCTGAGGTGGAACCAGCCGTGTGTGGCTCCTCAGCACTTGAAATGTGACCGACGTGCCTGAGGAAGTGGGTTTTTTACTTTATTTAATATTAATTCATTTCCATTCAGGTAGCCGCACAGGCTGGTGCGGTCCCCATATGACAGCATGGGGATCCCCAAGTCATCCGTGGGCTATGCTGTGGACACTGCTGACGTGACCCCTCCGGTTGTCTGGAGAAGGTTTCAAGCCAGAGAGGTGGAGTGACTTGCTCATAGGACACCGCACTAGTCGGTGGCAGGAACTTGTTTCAAGTACAGCTCCTGACTGCTACCTCCACTCATTTGGAGTCTTGTTATGTCAACGTAGTGGTTAAAGACAGGAGTTAGAAATGACTTTTCCTTGCCATAGGTTTTAAATGTTCAGTGAATGAATGAACAGTCGTCCAGAGTGAGACACATGTAAGCACTGTAAGCGATCAACTCCAGAAGCCCAGCGGGTCTGGGACAGTGCGTCAGCAAACCGTCCGGGCTGCCAGGGAGGGCGTGTTTCAGGCGGTGTACGTCATTGGGTTTCTGTGGCAGCTGCCGGTGCCTGCCTTGTGCGGGGAAGGCAGCCACAGACACACGTGCACAGATGAGCATGGCTGTGTTCTGATAAAGCTTTCTTTTGGAAGACTAAACAGTGATTTTGTGTAATTCACGTATCATGAAATATTATTCTTTTTTTCCCTAACCATTAATAAACTTAAAAACTATTCTCAGTTCCCAGGCCCATACAAAGGCAGGCAGCTGGCCAGATTTGGCCTGTGGGTCATGGTTTGCCGACCCCTGATTTAGAAGAATGAAGAAGCTATTGATTAACTAAAGAATTGTTTTCTTATAAAGAGTTATTCAAAGAAAACCAAGCTCTGTAAAAGCAGACTGGAAGAAAAAGGGTTAGCTGAGGGCAGGGTTTGCCTGTGTTTCACAGCTCCATGGGGCACGTCTGCTCCCTGGACCAGGGCTTTGCGCCTCCAGGGGAATGCCTGTACTGGGTGACCCTGGTGCTCACTGACCGCCAGGTGTTCTGCAGCGCAGGAGGCCGATCAGGACACCTGGGCGGTCCCTGCTCTGGTGGCAGTAAGCCCTCTAGAAACTCCCCAGCCAGTGCCTGCTTCTTTCGATGTACCCAATGCAATTTTTACGGTATTTTAGTCTGATTTATAAACTTACAACTTACAATGCATCCGTTCTAGAAAATACTTTCAAAATCCGAAAAACTATAAAGTGGAAACCTCCTATCACTTAGGACCTAAGCCATCAGAACCTGTCTGCAGTGTTTGCCTCTCTGACGATTGGGCTGTGCGCAGGGGTGTGTGCCAGCGAGGGTCGTGAGACACCCCTTCTGCCTTCACAGTTCCCGCACCCTTGCAGTTCACAAGGGGCTCGTGTGAATGAATGGCAGCCAGTGTTTATGCTACGTCGGTGACAACACCAAGTGTAGTAGGAAGTGGGTGGGCCTGGAGCTTGGAGACGTGGTTATTGCTACATGTGCGAGGGGGCAGTAGAGCACTTTTGAGGAGAATGCGTATTTTTGTAGCTTGCTTATGACGTACGTTTGTTGGGAGGTTGTAACAAAACTATCTGTCTCAGGTGGTCTGAGTTTACTTCTGCCCAGGACAGAGAAGTTTCTTCTGAGGAGAAAAGGCCCGTTCCCGGTGAAAATGGCTCTGTTTCCACACATTTGATCAGTGAGGCAGATTTGGAAGTTAGCTTCAGTTTTTTTCTGTTCCAACGGAATTTGGCGTTGGAAATCTTTTGTTGAGCAAGCAAACTTCTCAGTGTGGTAGTTTTGCCTCATGATGTGGATGCAGTTTTAAAAACGCTAGTGTGGAGGGGGTGGAATAAAAAAAAAAAACGCTAGTGTGACTGTTCTCAGAACCCCTGAATGGTAGCTTGAGAAAGTGCTCACGGCCAGGAGGAAGGTGACTCGGGCCTTCTCAGAAGCAGCCCAGCTTCCATTGAAAAGCTCTGCAGGAGGAGTCTGGGTGCCTTGTCAACAGTGTCGTTTCCTGTGTTTTCTAACACAGTCTTCAAGCCGGAGGAGTTGCGCCAGGCTCTGATGTCAACCCTGGAAGCTCTGTACCGACAGGATCCAGAGTCCTTACCCTTTCGGCAGCCTGTGGATCCCCAGCTCCTGGGAATTCCAGTAAGTGGATGTCATGAAAACACTGTGGCTTTTCTAGTGTGCTTCAGGAGCATACACGACACTTGCTTAATCTCTCTAAATTGAGGAGAGTAAGATTTTTTTCCCCTGAATGTAAAGAAAGTAGTTTGTTGTCAAATAGTAATATACTTTTGTCTTACTAACTGAAATGTGTGTGTTCCCCCACCCCACTCCATTAAGCCCCAGGGTCGTGGGGGGATGCAGGAAGATGTGGGAGCACAGCCTGGGGCATGCAGCCTCTGTTGCCTTGCTTTACTCGTGGGTAAGACTTTGTCCACTGGAGTGGGTTTAAAGAATTGGTGCAAGGCCCTTATAAACCACATGTGCCTCTCACTTTGGCATCCCTGGGTGCTCTTGCAAAGGCCGTGGTGACCAAATAGGTTCTATTTAGTCTTATTACTATTTTTATTTGTCTTAAATTTCATTTTGCTTGTTAGGACCAAGAGTAAATCTCTAGAAAAACATATTGTCTGATAAATATGCTCACCATTTTAATTCAGTGGATCAAAATCTTATTTTTAAAATCTGACACTGAAGGACATCTCTTAATAAATAATTCATTTTTTTTTTTTCCTTTAAATTTGCTTTTGAAGTAATATGATCACACTTAGTAACTACCATCGTAGAGTAAAACCAGAGGAAGGTCAGGAGTTGCTCTCTTTTCGGTCACTCGTTAGGTTACACTGGTACTTTCTGCTGTTTTAAGGCAAAGCTGCCAGATAAGGCTTACACTGGGGGTTTGGGATCAGCTAGACTGAGAGCCTTTTGTCTTTCAGGATTACTTTGACATTGTGAAGAATCCCATGGACCTTTCCACCATCAAGCGGAAGCTGGATACAGGGCAGTACCAGGAGCCCTGGCAGTATGTAGACGACGTCTGGCTCATGTTCAACAACGCCTGGCTTTACAATCGGAAGACATCCCGGGTCTACAAGTTCTGCAGCAAACTCGCAGAGGTCTTTGAGCAGGAGATTGACCCCGTCATGCAGTCCCTTGGGTATTGCTGTGGACGCAAGGTACAGTTGGAACTTTTTTTGAATTCAGCCAAAGAGGATGTTATGAGGATATGATGGACTTGGTACTTTGGCCACACCTGTATATTGAGAAGGACCCAAATGGAGTCCAGTCTTTTGTAAAACAGTTGGTTGTCTGAAGCTAGAAGTTCTTATGAGTCAAGCATTCCTGGCTGCCCTGGTGTCCATTCATCTATCTGTAATAAATGTCCCTTAGACACTAATTTTGTCCCATTTTATCCAAAAATATCTTTAAAATAACAAGAATCATTAAAAGACTACTCAGTGTACTAACAACTAATTTACTAGCTAAATCTAGTTCTCCATATCAGACACAGCATTACATGACAGTAAATGCATTTATTTTTCATATTTTTTCCTTTGTTTTTGCAGTATGAGTTTTCTCCACAGACTCTGTGCTGCTATGGGAAGCAGCTGTGTACAATTCCTCGAGATGCTGCCTACTACAGCTATCAGAATAGGTAAGCACTGGGCAGTTTTCTGAATTACGGGACAAAAAGGTCGTCTTAGGGCAAGACACGCTCATCTGATTGCAGCTTGGTTACATTATTTCTTTCGTGAAGTTTCAGTGAAATAGGCCGAAGTTACATTGATTCTCTCTTCCCAGTCGCTCAGTTAGGCCCAGGGTCTCTTAACTTAAAAGCATGCTTGTATAGTATAGAATTTCAACTCAAAGCTGCTTGCTGCACTGCATTCTTTGGATTAGGAACATTCGTTAAGCCATAATGTCACCATATGAGAAAGAGTCAAAGTTGAAGTTAACTCTAACAAATGTTGATGGGCCTTTTTCAAGATACTAATAAAGTTGAAGCATTGTATTTTACCAGTCTGACTGTAAATATTTGCCTAGCTAAATTGACCTGCACAGCCTGATGGAAAGACTTGTGTTTGTGCTGATTCATTAAAGAATTGAGTTTATGAATGACTCCGTGTCAGGAGGTGGCCTTTTCAGGGCTTAGCGAGTGACAGGGATGCTTGAGAAATCTTGGTTCTAATCTTGAAATGTGGAGACGGCCAAAGAGTAGATCTCTTGTCTTAAGTAGAAGGAGAATGAAAATAATTTTTGTTGTTGATCCCCCTACCTAAATATGGCTTCCTGGTTTGGGGACTTGTCTTGAAAATTAAGCTCCGAGGTATCCATGGCTCTAAGTATCCATAGCATGAGGGCATCCTGCCTTGAAACGGGTGGTATTTCTTGGTCATATTCAGTTACCTTGCCTCCATTTCATGAACTGACAACTGAATTCTTTTTGTGACCAAGATGAAACTTCATGCCTGTTCTTTGTCTTTAGGTTCAGGTATTAAGTGTCAGCTTTTGGGTCTGATGTTTTGATGATTTTTATCTTACTTGCTTGTAGTAATTGCATATGTTTTAACACTTCAAAGAAGATAAGTACAAGGCTTTTTATTTATTCAAAGGTACATGCAGAGGCCTGAATGATTTGGAATGTTGCAGTTATTTTTCTTCCAATTACGTTTTTTTTTAAATTATTCTTTAAAAAAATAAGTAGGGAATTCCCTGGCAGTCCAATGGTTAGGATTCAGGGCTTTCACTGTGGTGGCCTAGGTTCAATCCTTGGTCAGGAAACTAGGGTCCTACAAGCCGCATGGCACAGTTGGGGGGAAAAAAAAAGGTTAAAATTTTTAAAATCTAACCATATTTAAGTTCATTAACAGCTCCCATCAAAATGCTATTGGCGGTGGGGGGGAGGGGACTGTTGACCTAAAAATATCTTAAGACAAGATTTCTAAGCCTAGTCTGGCTCACTTACCCAGTGAGATGCTGGTTCCAGGGAAAGAAGCGAGTCCCCAGCAGGCATCTCTAGCAGAAGTGCTGCTGACACAGCTGTCCTGATGAAAATATTTCAACATTTGGAATTTAATTTCTCCTTTAGCGTGCTCTTCTATCCCTGGAAGCATTTTAATACTAAAAGTTTGAAGTGATATCATAGCCTTTGTAGTGGAGTCTCTCGACAGTGGCAAGTGTTGTTTTGGGAGTTCTGGCCCCTCCTTTTACAGTTTTAGCCCAGAGACCTTTGACATAGCCCAGAACCTGCTTGTCGATGGAGTGAGCACAGTAACACCCCCAGTTGACACCCTTAGCTGTCAGTCTCCAATGAGACAATGAGTAGGAACTCACTTTGGGAGCTGATAGGCGCCAAACAAAGCAAAGTTATGAATTTTTAAGGAAATAGGTTAAAATGAACTCTGAAAAATGCCCCCACTAATTAAGTGCACAGCATAGTTTGGGTCTAGAAGGAAAAGCAGACAGCGGATTGCTCACCACCATCTCTCCAGTTTGGGGCCTTTTCCTTGTGGGCTTCACTCTTCTGGGTCCTTTGGCCCCCACCTTTGCTGAGTTGCACAGACTTTGGCCATATTTAAGTGGAGAACAGTTGTAGTTCAATAGGACAGGTAGCATCAGCGTCCACTGCTGCCCCCTCAGAGGGCGGTGTTGATGGAAGGAATCTTTTGAAAGTTCTGAAATGTCCAATTAGATTTCTGTGTAGGATTTAATTTTTACTGAACAAAAGTGATGTATTTTCCTTAAGAGTAGAAACATAAATAAAGGAGTTCTTTTTTACACATAAGACGTTTTAAGAGTGTGAGCACACTGCTCCTCAGCTGAGTCTCACGAGGTGTGCTTCCTGGAATACAGACATGGAAGCGACGCCGCGTTGAGTCTGAAAGCAGCGGTCTCGTTCTATGATGGACATTTCAACTGCTTCCACTTTTATTCTCAGCCTTGACTGTTTAAGAGAACGCTGTGGTGTTCTTTTGAATAATAGTTTTGGCACTTATAGTTCTAAACTGTTGGGCACTTAGAATAGGAAATTCTATGAACCGTTTAAACAAGTGAAACTAATTTATAAGCTAGTGTATGGTTACATTTTCACTTGTTTCCATCATACTTCGAAATTTTGAAAGTAAGTCATGTTGGGAAAACCATTCTATAGATATTTTTCCAGTTATTACTGATAGATGAGAATAGATATCTATTATCCCAGTTATTTGTGTATTCTTATATGGTACTTAAAACAATCTGCATTTGAAAATTTACTCCATACATTCAGTTACCCTTACCGATGAACTATGCACTGACACTTACCGACTTTAGGTGCCCAGATGTACATCGTCATCAGGTTCTGTGAAGCGTTTCTCCTTTACAATTCCATATTCATCAGACTGCTTCCTCATGTCAGGCGGAAAGGCTCTTACGGCTGGAAAGAACCATTATGTGTTTCCAGGGTGAATAAAGATGGGGCAGACTGGCGTTGACATCTGCCACCTGCTGATTCCCAGGGTGGTTCCCACCTGCTGGGCCAGATGGGCGGCTCTGCCCCTCTGTGGGCTGTCATCATCTCAGAAGGTGCTCCAGGGAGGCCCAGCCCTTCCCCCGTCCTCTCCCCGTCCACCTGAGGAGGTTTGATTCTCCAGCATCTCCACTCTGGCTCTTGGACAGGCACTCTGTCCCTTCCAGTTTCTGAACCTGAGGTTCTTAGGGATGGGAGTTAGTTATATGCAGACAGCGTAGGTTTCTGCAGCCACCTGGGGGCTGCCATTCAGCCACCAGTGCTCTGTTCTGGGCCAGTTTCCTCCAGTGGAAATGATGGGTTTATGATTCCTGTTCCGTAGATGTTGCTAGGTGTCATGTCCTGCTTGAATAAAAGCAGTGAGTTGTCCAGGATTTTAAAACCATTTAGACTCACGTGTAATTATTGTGGTGATTTCATTTCAAAATGTGTTCAATAGTACTCTTCGAGCTAGCCCACTGTGGCCAGATGTTTGCTCATAATGAATTGGAACACTCATTCATTTTAAAAGGGACGCAATTTGGCTTTGAAGAGATAACATTTTTACATATTGTTCTGATTGCTGCTTAATTGGTTTACACTATCTATATTTTAATTCTTTCCTGCTAGTTATGATCATGCCCTCCTACACATGAAAATTCCTTTTATTACATGATTTCAAGGCTCTGTAAAAATATTTACAAAATAGTGAATAGCCAGAGTATTACTATAGTTCATTCAGAGAAAGAGATACGAGATACATAGTTTTTAAAAACAGCATTGTTAGTCTATTTATTCCTGGTCAGTTTTTAATCTTGGCAGACTTTGTTAATTGAATTAGTTCTAAATAAACTGGTCCCAGCAGGAAACTCCCAGTTGCTACATACAGTGAATCTGTCATGTTCATCAACAGTCTGAAAAATTGAATAATCTTGAAATGCATGCATGCTAAAGTTTTATACTTTTAATTCACTGTATGTGTTTAGTCAGTGAAATATGGCAGACAACAATGCTCACTCAGTGTGTTTAATTAAGGTTAGGATTAGAACTTGTGGGGATCTGTTTTAGGGGTAATGGAGACAAGCTGGCCAGGCAGTGGCCTGAACCTCAGTCATTTGTAGCTACACGTGTGTGTGCGTGTGCGCATGTGTGGCTGTGTGTGTGTGTGTGTGTGTAGCTGCAAGCTGCTACATCTCCTCCTGCCTGTGTGGTTCCGTGTGGCGCTCCAGTCTCGTCACAGTGTCTTTAACACTAATCCTCTTGGCATCTTGTAGATGTACTTTTGAGCACTAAAACCACATTTTATTGTGCTGCCGTTGCTACCATATATTCATCCTTTTTGCTTGTGCAGTTCACCTCATTCGGCTTGTTTACTTCTGCGATATTCCTCTGTGCCCATCTTGTTTTTTGCAGCATCACATGCATTTTTGTTGATTTCTCATTTGTGTCCTTTCCAAACATTTAATAGTTTTTATTTAAACTAATCTTATTTGGTAGCTTGAGCCCAGGCTCTATATTATAAGAAATTGGGGTGATGGATAATTTCTCAAATGCAGATTGTGCTTTAAAGATTAACTCTAAATTTGCTTAACTTGGATTGTTCCCAAGTCAGAGCAATCATTGAGTATCTCAGATTGATGAATGATTGGTTCCAGTACCAAAAAGTTTAAAGTCAAAGCATAGAATTGAATTTTAAGATTGTTCATGGATTTACATATATTGTATTGCTTATACAATATATCATAGTTTGTTCTCTGTATATTCTTACTGATAAATGGCTGGAAAGTCTTTGACCCCGATTGCATTTCTGTTAAGTGTTTGTCTAGAGTATGGATTTGGTTTCATTTCTGTTGTAACTCAATTAACTAAGTGAGTAACATGAGAAAAATAACAGGAGAAAATTAAAACCAGTTCTGGGTGCTCAGCATTTTCATATCTTTAAAGATCTGGCTTAATATCGGAAATAAAATCTGTGAATTGCTGTCAAGCATAAATTTCCCATTTTGAAAAATAAAACTATTTCAGTTTAAATTGCTTTTTTAAGGACTTTTGTCAGAATGTTTTGTTCAAAGTAAATTTTTTCCATCTCAAACCCTGGAGTTACGTTTGGTTTTCTCTAAGTAAGAACAAAATCCAAACTCCTAAATGTAGGCTCCTTGCAATTCTAGTATTACCAGTTCCTTGAAAACATTTGCATTTTGGAGCTGAACAAGCCCGTTGTTAGTGATGATGGCCTGGGATGTATGCAATGAGACCGAATGCTAATCAATGCTTTGCCTTGGCTTTCTGCTCTGTGTTGTCTTGGTGTTTGCGTCTTACCTTTATGTCTGTGCTATTTGTTCCCTCCCCTGTTCTCTAATCCTGCCCTTCCCCACCTGCCCCTGTTCCTTTCATTGTCCTCACTGACCCATCAATCAACCAACAACGCCCCCCCTTCGTCGTGGTGATCTGCCCTGCTCTGATTGGTGGCTTCGTTGCTTGGGTGGCTGTGTGTTATGATGGACCAGTTCACCCAAGTATGGCCTTCTTGCTGACAGGTATCACTTCTGTGAGAAGTGTTTCACAGAGATCCAGGGGGAGAATGTTACCCTGGGTGACGACCCTTCACAACCCCAGACGTAAGTACCATCCCGTCATTTCTCTTGGGGGTGACCCTGGATTGTTGTTTTCCTCTTGTCCACGATTGAAAGGGAAGCACCACTGCCGTTGTGCCTTTTGTGTTGTGTATATTTCATAGTAACTGTACCCACATTCATACTTCACAGTGTGGCTGAATCTCAGTGCCATGCCCACGTCCTTCCCTCCACCCAGGACCTTGATGCTATAGCCCCTGTTGAGTCCCGGGGCCTCTTGTAACCTTGCTCTATATCTCTTCTTCCAAAGCACTTGCTTTTTCCCAGTGGCTGTCAACTTCCATTTGGGGGGATTATAAAATTTCCTTTATATCTAAGAAACCAGATAATCCTAGTCACAGAACTGGCAGTAGCAAAAGTGAGTCTTGTGTGCATACCCCGTCTCCAGCATTTAGTTGATCTTCCCCTGAAGCCTCTGACCTTGAAGTTGTAGAGGTAACAGAAGCCAGATGGGGAGACCCCAGCGAGTACCTGTATCCCCTCCTCGCTGGAGGCTGGATACCTGTTCACAGCTCCAGCACAGACAGGCACGAGTTAGTTCATTCATTCCCTCCCCGAGTTCACCATTTCCTGCCTGATGCTTATCCTCTGATGGAGTAGACAGATGTCCAGAATGTGGTGAGAAAAAAAGCAGAACCAAATCCTCAAATTGGATGGTCACGGGGCCTAAAGACCTGCCAGCCACCATAGCCACCCAGGACTGCCAGCACTGTGCCTCTCTCTTCTCCTGACTCTGCCCTAACCCCTGCCACCCAGAGAAGTCTGCTGGTGCAGCTGCCCCCACAGGCAAGAAGGGCTTCCCAGTGAAGGAGTTTCCAGTGCTGTTCCAGTGACATTTACTCTGCAGCTCAAGTTTACTTTATCCAAATGCAGAACAGACCATAGGCACCCGTAAGATATATAAACCAAAATGTCAAAAATTCTACTTACTCAATTTCTTTTTCTACCCCCTGTCATCTTAATTCTTTGGCCCAATTGTGTGATTAATAATTGGATTGTATAATTCTGCGAATCAAGTAATTCACATATACACTGATCACAACAAAAGGACAATAGAAATGAAACACTCAGCCCTTAAAGAATAAGTAAGACATCCCCAAGTACATGCTGAAGGAACATTGCAATTGGAAGAATTGGTTACACCAGTCTTGGTCAGATTCAGTAGCCATTTACCATATACATTTGGAAATTAGCAGGTTTGAGTCTGAACATAATTTTCCCACCACATTTTTACTGACCTTACTTACTTAAATCTTGTAATAAGTGTTGATGAGCATTTTGAGGAAATATTCGAAGGAAGACAAAAATAAATGGTGGTGCTTTCTGTGGAATTAAATTTTATATGTTCATGCCATCATTGCATCCACCTGAGAGTTCTGACCATCATTTACTTTTTATGTGAAGAACTAGTTATAGGATAATATTCCAGAGACCCTGTAGTTTATACACAACAGATAAAATTTAGTTAATTAACATTTTTCCTCTTCCTCCCCTCTCCAAATAAGGACAATTTCAAAGGATCAGTTTGAAAAGAAGAAAAATGATACCTTAGATCCTGAACCGTGAGTATACAGCTATTTCTTTCTGACTTTTAGGTTTTAACTTTCAGATCGGGAAAGTTCTTCCATGTGATTGGGTTGCTGTAGAAGACACTGGAAACAAACATATTGCCCTGGGTGGAACTTTCTGTGTGGATTTACTTCAAATATGAATTCTTTTTTAACTCACGCAAAAGATGTGTGTTTGTAGCGTGCTGTCCAGCTGCTGAATTTTACCAGTGAGACGTGTAGGTGGATGTTTTGGTTCTGTTAGAACCTCTGTAATAACTTGGTCATCATTGTCTTTAAGAAGCCATTTAGTGTGATTCTTTAGAGATTAAAGATAGTATTTGGTGAAGGGGTCCTAGTATCACTTAAAGGGAATTTTTAGAGAAACTCTTAGAAACCAATTGTAAAAAAATAAATAACGGGAAGCCGGTGTTGTGTTGGGTTGGCCAAAAAGTTTGTTCAGTTTTTCCACATGATGTTACAGAAAAATCCAAAACCGCTTTTTGGCCAGCCCGCTTGTGCTTGCCACCATCTTTGGTATGGTATGTTTTCAAAGGTCGCTGTCTTCAGTGATCAGTGAGAACACTCAGTTTGTAAAATTTGCTTTATAATAACCCCTTAAAGAGGCCTCAGAGCTCCTTCTGTGCTGTGGCACCTCCCAGGTCCCCAAAGCCAAGTCCTGAGGGCATCCCAGTGTGTGGAGACACCCGTTTTGTTCTGTCCCTGTGGTGAACGGCCATCCAGGGCCGCTTGGTGAGCAGAGGCTGCAGCCCTGTGGGTATTTGATAAATGTGGCCGTGGTGCGTCCATAGCTGAGAAGCAGGTCCTGCCCTCCCTAGGCTCAGCTTCCAGCGGAGAGCACAGACTTCACTCTGTGTCAGAGCTGCTTCAGTCTCTCCTGCCAGCCATGCTGGTGGGGGTTGAGGGGGGAGCAGTGAGGGAGGGCACGATGAACAGTTCAGAGAGCGCCTGGTGCATGAAGAGCTGGCTTCCCATCTCTTTGTGGAAAATGTTTACTTTATATTGGAGTATAGTTGATTTCCAATGTTGTGTTAGTTACTATATTAACTTTCCAATTGCAGAATACTTTATGTTGAGGTAGTAGGTACCAGACAGTGGGGAAGACACAGATGAATAAAGGGGGCCTGGCCTGCAGCCGTGTGTCTTCTAGTAGGACAGACGGACGGATGGTAGCACAGGCAGCAGGAGGCAGTAAGTTGTCCAGAGGGAGGGGCCCTAGCCCAGGCAGAGCGGCATCCTGGAGAAGGTGGCACTCGCCTGGAGGGGCATGGGTAGGGGTGGGCGGATGGTTGCAGACCCAGAGCAGTGAAGGGGCCTGGAGCACCAGCAGTGGTGCGGGGGAGCACGGGTGCGGCCCCCGGCACGAGGGGGTCCCGGCAGGGGTGCTGGGTTCCCTGGCGCCTGACTTGGTGTGGCTGCGGAGGTTTTAAAGGACCACATAGAGCGGGAGGAGGGCAGCCCGGGAGAGAGCGCTCGAGGACGGCGGATGAGGCCGCTGCCGTGCTGCCTGCTTTGCCTGTGGGTGTCCAGTTTTCCTTCAGCAGAGCAGGGACAGAGAACCTGGGTTAGGTTCGATCTGTGGTCGAAGGCTCGTTCTCAGCAGGGGCAAAGGGTGGGCCTGGGCCGGGACCCGAGCCGTGGTGTGAGAGCGTGCCTCAGGTCTCAGGGCCCAGCACCTAGGCTGAGAGGAGGAGCCAGGGCCCCAGACGGCCTGCAGAAGTGCGGTGCTCACTGGGCCCTTCAGCCTCCACAGGGTGTAAGTCGTGGCGGCCTTAAGGGCATGGCTGAAGAAACAGGCTTTGACCTTTAAGCGTGTTTGGCGATGAAGATTCCTAGGTGAGGAGATAGGGTCCGGGTGAGCCATGCAGAAGCTGTGAGGAAGGCAGGCGATGAGGTGAATCCCAACCTCTGCAGTGTTTCCTTGAACAAAGGCCATCATTTCCCACCCTGGCAACTGACTCAGAGCAGACATTTCCTGTGCAAGGCGAAGAACAAGAGCTTGTAACACTGACAGCATTGTTTTCTGCTGTTGAAGTCCATTTAGGCATTTGTAGTCGTCTGGTCTTGAAAATGTGACCTGTAAGATAGGCCTCTGTCATAGCAGTTTTTAGAAGTAAACCTTCATTTCTGGTTACAAAAGAGATGAGGGGAAGAGAGGAATGAGGCATTGGTACAAAGAAGGGGAGAAAGTCAGCTTTTCCTGTAGAACACATCCTACTGATGCGTGTTTCAAATATGGCCGAGTCAGTCAAGAGACACGTGAATGCCGAGGAGTCTTGAAGTCTTCATGGCAACAAGGTGTGAGCACAGCACTCAGGTCCATTGTGTGGTTCTGTGTGTGACAGGGCACTTCTTTGTCTTCTAGTTTCGTTGACTGCAAGGAGTGTGGCCGGAAGATGCATCAGATTTGTGTTCTCCACTACGACATCATCTGGCCCTCAGGGTAAGTAACTTCCTGGTGATTTCCTGAGACTCCGGGAAAGGGAGAGCAGTCTGCACAGAGTGGAGGGGAGGGCACTGGCGGCTGCTGTGCCTCTCGTCGCCAGCAAGGATCCAGCAATTAGAGGGATGGCAGTTGGTTCTAAATTTAAGTCTTAAGTGTTTGCCCGCTTTAGGAATTGTAGAATCAAAGCAGTCTGCCTCTTCACTTTTGTATAATGATGTGATGTAAATTGCCAGCAAAGTATTTTAATGCTGCATTTCACTAGTTTGGCAACATATACTGTTTTATATAATCTGATCACACCCATTATTTTTTTGCAGTTTTGTATGTGACAACTGCTTGAAGAAAACGGGCAGAACTCGAAAAGAAAACAAATTCAGTGCTAAGAGTAAGTCATGGAAGGGTTTCTGTTTCCTGGTCTGTACATCTTCCCAATCTTCCTTTGGTTCCTCTAACACACGACTTCAGGGATTGCTTGTCCCGGGTCTTTATCTGTGGCCTTGTTTTCTAATACTTGTATTTTTCTTATCTTACCCTTGAAGGGAGTCATTTAGCTTAATCTTTATGTGAAAGTCAGCTTTATGATCAGACTGTTTTAGATGAAAGTTTAGAAACTTAGTTATATAGTAAACTTTGTGAATTCTGAGAAAATGTCATCAGATCCTTCTCAGGAAACTTGGAAGTAATGCACAGACACACATCCTTTGGTGACGGGTACACTCAGCCCCGGGTACGTGTGCGGGTGTCTGTATGCCCATCAGTAGGTGTGGGCCCCGCTGTTGTGAAGGGTGACCCTCTGGCACCCTTGGGAATCAGCCAGCACCACCAGGACCGGCCGGAGCCTGGTCTGCCCGAGGGCTGCGTGGGTGTGTCACTGCGTTGGTGTCTGTGTGGAGCACCGTGTCGCGACAGGAGTAAACTGCCTAGGTGTGCGGTGTGCCATCCTCGTTAGCTCGGCTCTCAAGCGCTGGGGCCACCTGTAGCTTGGCGTTCCCAACCATCCTCTGCTGAGTCAGCAGCAAACCTGAATAGGAAAAGTCCCTGAAGGACTTCCCTGGTGGCCCAGTGGATAAGAATCCACCTGCCAGTGCAGGGGACATGGGTTCAATCCCTGTCTGGGAAAATCCCACACACCTTGGGGCACCTAAGCCCGGGTGTCACTACTGAGCTTGCGCTCTGGAGCCTGAGAGCCAGTTACTGAGCCCGCACGCTGCAGCTGCCGAAGCCGGCACTCCCCAGAGCCCGTGCTCTGCAACGAGAGAAGCCGCCACAATGAGAAGCTCTCACGCCGCAACTCAAGAGTAAACACCACGCGGCACAGCTAGAGAACGCCTGCATGCAGCAACAGAGACCCAGTGAAACTTAAAAAAGTAATTCATTTTAAAAGGGAGGAAAGAAAAGCCCCTGCAGCAGTGCCTTCAGAGCCCAACCTGCCCCTAGACTCCTGGCTGTTCTCACTTCTCTCCAGCAGGACCAGCAGCTAGCACACTGCTTGGGGTCCTCGGCCAGAGCCGGGCTGACGAGAGTAGAAGAGAGATGGGATGTTGCGGGGGTCAGTGGGCAGGAGAGAGGGGTGGCAGGCAAGGAGGAAGCCTCTCGGAAGCTCTCCAGATTGGTGTTGACTCAAGTTCAGACTGTGTCATTACCAAAATCCAGTTATCCTGTCACTTAAACTCTTGTCAAGCCTTTTGAAATATTGATAGAATCACCATCTGTTGTAATAGCTTTCTTTAGATTGGGGTTTCTGTACTGATGTTTGGGCCAGAAAAATCTTTGTTATGGGGGCTAGCCTTTGTAGAATTTTAGTAGCAGTGTGCTTAGTCCCTCAGTCGTCTCCCACTCTTTGCAACCCCATGAATCGTAGCCCACCAGGGTCTTATGTCCATGGGATTCTCCAGGTAAGAATAACAGAGTGGGTAGCCATTCCCTCCTCCAGAGGATCTTCCTGAACCACGAATCAAACCTGGGTCTCCTGCATTGCAGGTGGATTCAGCAGCAGCTGCCCACTAAATGCCACTGCTTCCCCTCCCCCGCCCCCCATGAACAGTGGCCATGAGATATGTCTCCATACATTACCAGATGTCCCGGGCAGGGGGTGCAGGTGAGGACTCCTGCTTTAAAGGATTCATTCCAAGTGATGTCACTAAAGTAGTCAGCAACTTAGAATCACTTTCCTGGGCCAGAGCCTCACTGACCAAAACAGAAATTGCTAGGAAAGCTAGTTCTCAACAGAAGAGCAGTTGCAGCCTGAAGATAGAGAGGTGGAGGGGTGAGGTGGGACAGGAGAACCTGAGAGCTGGCTCAGCCCCCACCCCTACTCTAGAGTCCAGCGAATGGCAGAGAGTATGTGAACCTTTAAAGGTGTAGAACATTGACTTACAGAAAAGGACCTTAAAAGTGCAGCATCTCCCCTTGGTTTTTGATTTGAGCACGAATTAGCATCATCTCTGCAAGCATCTGTCAGTCATAAGAGAAAAGTTACCTCCTGGGTGTCTGCACTGACTTGGTGCAGGGGCCGTCTGTCCTGCCCCATTTTATGTAAGGAACTTGAGTGTCTTTGAGTTTTGGTGTCTGTGGGACTCCCGGAACCTGTCAGCCCCCCATGGACGCAGTGGGACAACTGCATTGAAAATACCTTCCAACTGCTGGTCAGCCCGTGATGCTAACAACTGACCAAAACCACCTCCCTACCTTTCTCTACTTGGCTGGTTAAAAGCGCAAAAAGTAACAACGCCAAGTGTTTTGGAGGTCAGCGTCAGAGTGTTCTTACTGTGTTTGTTTATGGAAATCCTTCCTAAGAAAGATGCAGCCCCGAGGTCAGAAAGCACAGGCTGAAGGGTTTGATCACATAAAGGGAAATATGAGGCCTCCATCACGTGCCATGGACAGGCATGTGCATGATGGGGTACAGTTTAAAATGTCCATTTTCAGACTCAGCAGTTCCACTTTGACCCACGTCTCCCACAGGAATATTTGGGGATTTACTCCTGTGCATTGTTGGAAAGTCATGGTGTGTGTAGCCGCGATTTCATGAGGGAAGGGGCGGTGGTCCCTGTGGCAGGGCTGGGTGGCCGTCTCAGCTGTCCTCCCTTCCTGGACTGGAAGCCACCTCCTGAGGGAACAAAACCTGCTCAGCACCCATGTGCGTGGGAGTACTTGGGGGTGAGAACGAGAGGGTTTTCTTCAGGGTCTTCACAAAGATAGATGAGGTGATTGTGTGAGCCCTTTGCACCTGATTCCTTGTTTCTCAGGATAGCTGAGAAGCCATGGGTGGTCACGGGAGTGGGGGTGCAGAAGTTTATACTTTTAATGGGGTTTTTATTTCATTGCCATTGTTAAATTTTTTTCCTTTAAATCACTTTCATTGAGGTACAATTTATATACCCAAAAACTCCACCATTGGTGTGTTTATTGCAGAGAGACTGAACTTAAAAAGTCTAAATTTTGCAGATATTTCTTAACCTCAGTAAGGAATCAAGCCATGTAATTATAAATATAAATTCAAGCCATCTTTTACGCAGTCACTGTCGACCTTTTTGCAGTTTTCCCTTCTAGTTCTTCTTTCTGCACACGCACAGCTGTTTTCTGCTGTGAACTGTATGTGTAGTTACGTGCTGTGTAACTCCTATCACAGGGGCCGCTCCTGGGAGAGGGAGGGTACAGGAGGAATGGGGGATGGAGCCCACCAGGAAAGGGGCCTGGCCAGTCTGCATCCTGGGGCAGCGGCTCCTGCTGCCCAGGTTTGGAGCCCTCACAGGACTGGACTGGCTCGGTCATCTTAGATTCAGCAGCGGGACGCCTCTTGGAGCTGGGCAGGAAGGGGCATTCATGCCAGCCTGCCTTCCAGGGAGAGCAGCATCAGGCTTCCTGTTTCTGTTAAGAGTTCTTCCAGAGTGGGAACCAGCCTCAGGGCACAGCCAAGACCCCGAGCAGCCATGTGGGCACAGCCAGGGCAGAGCCTGGTGTCACCAGGATCTGGGCACGTGGGGCAGGAGGCAGGTGGACCCTGTGTAGCCCCCTCATGCCTGCTCCTCTGCTTAACTCTGGAACCCATCTTCTTTCAGATTTGGGTCCACCTTTGTGGCTCTTCTGCCCCTTAGAGTTGGAAAAAGATGGAAATTTGGGACGTTTGATAGCAGTTTCCAGTGTGTGGAATGCCTAAGACTTCAGGGTTCACTTTTCTCTCGTAAAAGGCTCACCTCATAGGATCTCGTGAGATCCTTTCTGTATTTGGAGAATGTCAGTCCTTAAAATATCAGACTACCTGGAAAGAAAACGTGGATTCTATAGCCTCGGCACTTCCTAAGCCCTCTCATTGCCTCCTCTGGATTTTGTAGGACTACAGACCACACGGTTGGGAAACCACCTGGAAGACCGAGTCAACAAGTTTTTGCGGCGACAGAATCACCCTGAAGCTGGGGAGGTGTTTGTCCGTGTGGTGGCCAGCTCAGACAAGACAGTGGAGGTCAAGCCAGGGATGAAGTCACGGTTCGTGTGCAGACGTTGTCCCAGTGGGCACCCTGCCTGGTTAACCAGAGCCCCGCTTTCTGGCAAGGCTTTAGAGTCTGGCAAGCATAATTTGAGAGCTTTTCATCAATTAGCATGTAGCCACCCTTCTCTCAGCATCCCACACTCTTCAGGGAAGGGGGAATCCCTGTCTGGGTGAGGCTGTCACAGAGAATGGGGTTGCAGCTCTGAACTGCCTGGGCCAGTGGTCCAAGGGGGCGACCCCACCTGCGTTTCGCCTGCACCACACGGGTCAGAACAGCAAGTCTTGTCTGTGTAAACGGTGATGCATGCAAACAGAAGGCTCTTTGTTCCAGGTTTGTGGATTCTGGGGAGATGTCGGAGTCTTTCCCGTACAGAACCAAAGCACTCTTTGCCTTTGAGGAGATTGACGGGGTGGACGTGTGCTTCTTTGGGATGCATGTCCAGGAGTACGGCTCTGACTGCCCCCCACCAAACACAAGGTAACCCTCAGCCCCCTTCTGATGCGCGTGCGCCTTGTGCTGTGTCGGTGACCAGGGCTCTAAACATCCTGGGGAACCGCTTCAGCAACCAAACAAGTCAGTTTGGTTTTTCCCTAAGCCAGTGAGAAGGGAAGGGTTTTGATGACTGTTGTGTGTTGAGTACACGGGTTCTGACCCTGATCTTGCTGTGGCCCCTGTCCCACCTGGGGCAGGTGAACGTATGCAGAAGGGGTGGGGACTGCTGCCTGGGCCTGAGTGCTCATTGATGGACCTGTGAAAACATCTCCCTTCTGCCAAGAGTTACTTCCTGTTCAGTCAGGAATCTGGGTGGATGGGAATCAGAAGTGGCTCTTCCTAGTGGCCCTGGTCTCTCCCTGTCATCGTCATGGTGAGAGATGATATTGCTGCCTATTTCAGGGGTGAGATTGGATTCCATTGTCGATTGGTAGCAGAGGTTGCTGGTGGTGATTTTCTCATGTCTTGTTTGTGGCCGGTGTAGATGCTATCAGAGCAGTTTATTTCTAGAGCTTTCTTTGGATGCTGGTGTTTGGTTTCACCTTTGGGAGATAACCTGAACTTCGATTAATTTCTCCCTGCCCACCCCCCAGGCGTGTGTACATATCTTATCTGGACAGTATTCATTTCTTCCGACCCCGATGCCTCCGAACAGCCGTTTACCATGAGATCCTTATTGGATATTTAGAGTATGTGAAGAAATTGGGGTGAGTTGAATTCAGATTATCCAGAACTAATAAAACTCTGTCTTTAATTTTCACTGTGGCATTTATTTTGTGAAATAACTTTTTTTTTTTTTTTTTAACGTTTTCTGTGTTTTTATTTTGGTGTCCTTATATTCAGAGACAACCCTTCTTGACATCGTCTTGAGCCATGTGGGGCTGGGGCTTTCCCTGCCTTCTGTGTTCTCGCATTCTAGTCTGTTTTTAACACTTTGTTGAGGCATATTTTACGTATCATACAATTCACCTATTTCACTTGTACACTTCAGTGATTTCTAGTAATCTCAGCAAGCGATGCAGCCGTCACCACAACAGTTTCAGAATGCTCTCACGCCCCACTCCCACTCCCACTCCCATAAGGCCCTTGTGGCCATTTGCTGTTCATCCCTGTTGGTCCCCTGTCCCCAGCTGATCTCCTTTGTGTTGTTTTCCTGTGTAGTTACTTCTGTTCCTGCTTTGGTACCTGTGCCTCACCGTTACTCCTGAAGGCAGGGATGGTTTTGCTCCCTGCTTCCATCTGAGTTGTGTGTGTCCTGCAGGTATGTGACAGGGCACATCTGGGCCTGTCCCCCGAGTGAAGGAGATGACTACATCTTCCACTGCCACCCCCCTGATCAAAAAATCCCCAAGCCGAAGCGCCTGCAGGAGTGGTATAAGAAGATGCTGGACAAGGCCTTCGCCGAGCGCATCATCCATGACTACAAGGTGCGCGTGCCTGGGGAGGGGGCAGGGCGTCTTCACATGTGTTTCTCTGTCCTCACATGGGTTAGAATTAATAGCCACTTCAGGAGAAATGTAAAGCAAAAATTAAAAAAGTTTTAAAGGCATAAACTTAGAGGCAACTTCTCTGCTGTCTGTGGAGACTCACAGACGGCAGCTTGAGAACAGAGGCGACACGGCCTCTGAGGCTGTGCAGTCCTTCCCCCGCGTCGTGGCCCAGAGCCCCCTCCTCCCCAGAATGTCGCCCAGGCCCCCTAGTCTCACCGCTGCACTTGGTCATTCTCTAGGACATTTTGAAACAAGCAAATGAAGACAGGCTCACCAGCGCCAAGGAGCTGCCCTACTTTGAGGGGGACTTCTGGCCTAACGTGCTGGAGGAGAGCATTAAGGAGCTGGAGCAGGAGGAGGAGGAGAGGAAGAAGGAGGAGAGCACCGCGGCCAGCGAGACCACAGAGGTAACGCCGGCCGCGCGCTGGGGCTGCGCTTCGGCGGCCAGGTCCTCAGCAGGGGGCCAGCCTCGTCCGTGGTGGTGTTTCTGCACAGCCTTACCGCGTGATCACCCACCGCAGGGCTGGCCTGGACCTGGACCTGGGCCGCAGCCCAGCCACGGTGCCCAGCTCCACAGAGACGCATGACCTCCTAGGTGGACGGGGGGCCTCACTCTGGCTTCTCTGGGCAGGACGCTCAGGTCTGAAACCTGGAAAGATGAGAGGAGGGCATCCTGCAGGGAGCCCGGGAGAGATGGGCAGAGGTGCAGACGGGAGTTGTGGTCAGGAAGCAGTCCGTTCACTTTAACGCTGACTTGAGGAGGAGACTCATTTGCAGGCCTCACTCACTTGCTCTGTTATAGACCGCCCCCTGCTCTCCACTGGGCACTTGTGCGTTTGTGCCCTCGCTCGGGTCACTCTAAGCCCCCGCTGTGTACAGGCCCCATCCTGAGGACTACAGTGGGAACTAGTGAGAGAAGCAGGAGAACAGGCGCATGCGTGGTGCACCCTGAGGTGGTGGAGGAGACACAGGGAAGGTGGATGCGAGCTTTCAGGGGGCCTCATCTGGGGAGGTGGTACATGAGCAGAGACTGTCTAGGGAGAGGAGCCCAGGAGATCCAGGGGAAGGGCCTCTAGCAGGGGGAGGAAGGTGTCAGAGTCCGAGCCGATGTGTCGTGTTTCAGATGCTCAAGTAAGAGCTGATGGTGGTTTAGTTGGATGCGAAGCCGTCAGCAGTGAGAAGCGTAGGATGTTTTTCAAGACTAACAACCCTAAATTTAGGGTGCGTGAGGACAGTTCTGTTTGAAGGCCGCCTGCTAGGTCTGGGCCTCAGAGAATCAGTGTTGCAGCCTCTCTGAGGGGAGGTGGACAGGGAGCACCCCTGGGGGACGACCATGAACTGGCTGTGGACCCACTCATCTCGAGAGGCTGCTGGTTGCTGACTGCGCAGCTCTGGGACTCCGGGGGGCCTAGGGCAGCCTGAGGAGCTGCATCTGGAGCCCTGGGCTGGGGGTTCATGTCTGCAGGCTGCTTCTGCCGCCTTGGGTGCTTTAGGGCGTGTCTTCTTTGGAAAACAGCCAGCCCAGCCCCTTCCAGAATGGAGAATGCCTGGGTGAGGATGTGATGAGCCCTCATGTCACAGGTGGGCCCCAAGGGGCTGTGCTCATTGTCCTCGGCCTGCCAAAATTTTGTCGGGCCTCCCTGGAGGCAGAACCTATGGGCCTGGAAGATCGGGTGATTGAGGGCTGGAGGTGCTGGAAGGCTGCACTGGTCAGCACCATGCCCACTGGGTCCACATCCAGCCACATCACCTTCCTCTCAGCACTTGGCTCTGAAGGCAGCAGTGTTCGTGGCCTGTGAGCAGGCAGGTTGTAGTCCGCTTGGTGGTCACCTGCCTCACCCTGGCTCCCTGGAGCTCCCATGACCAGGAGCTGGCGGCCTGGTGCCTACTGAGCATGGTGCAAGGGGCAGGGTGGGGCCGACAGCCATGCGTCTTGTTGCAGGGCAGCCAGGGCGACAGCAAGAACGCCAAGAAAAAGAACAATAAGAAAACCAACAAGAATAAAAGCAGCATCAGCCGCACCAACAAGAAGAAGCCCAGCATGCCCAACGTGTCCAACGACCTGTCCCAGAAACTCTACGCCACCATGGAGAAGCACAAAGAGGTGGGGGCCAGCAGGGCGGGGCGGCTGGGCACCGAGTGGGGAGCCCCCGCCAGGCAACACCAGGCGCTGCTCACAGCCGCGCTCAGCCCCGGCGACGGCAGGAGGCGGGCTCAGTCCTTCCCTTCACGGGGCTGACGTGGCTCCTCCCTGCACCCCCAGGTCTTCTTTGTGATCCACCTCCATGCTGGGCCCGTCATCCACACGCTGCCCCCCATCGTCGACCCTGACCCCCTGCTCAGCTGTGACCTCATGGATGGGCGGGATGCCTTCCTCACGCTGGCCCGGGACAAGCACTGGGAGTTTTCCTCCTTGCGGCGCTCCAAGTGGTCCACGCTGTGCATGCTGGTGGAGCTGCACACCCAGGGTCAGGACCGCTTCGTCTACACCTGCAACGAGTGCAAGCACCACGTGGAGACACGCTGGCACTGCACCGTGTGTGAGGTGAGTGCTCCCGGGCTGCGCATGCGTGGTGCATGGGACTCGTAGTCGACTTTCTCCGGGGAGAGAAGGACCAGGTGAAGAAGGCTTATCTGTGCACCGGTCCATTGTTGGTTTTGAGGTTGTTTTGGGTTCACGCAAGAGGCCTGGATGTGGAGGGGTTCCTGCCGTGTGCCTGTGCCAGGGTCCCCTCGGGGTTCGGCCTGGGGCCTAGTCCAGGCCACACGTCCTGGGGTAGGGGGCAGTTGGTGAGCTTCCCTGGGAGGCTGTGTTTGTGCTGACCTTTCCAGGGTGAGGAGACGCTCACAGGGCACCACGTTATTTTATTCTGTTTCATTAGCACCAGCCCAGTGTCTCGGACGTGAGCAGGCCTCTTGGCGCAGGGTGGGGACCCAGACAGGAGAGCACAGGGGTCCTGGTTCCACTTGCGGTGGCCCCAGCTCTGCCCTTGCCAGGAGGCCGAGGATGCCGGGAGCCTGCCCTTTGTGGAGGCCTCAGCCCCAGTGCCCCTCAGCTGCCCTGCAGAGCTCTGGGGGCACCTGAGGGGCACTCAGGGACTCCCCCACGGCATGGGCCAGCAGCTCGGGAGGGGCACAGGGACCGCCAGAAGAGAGAGTGGCCGGGGCAGTGGCCTCCGGAGCTTTCTGGGGTGCAGGTGTTCCCGGGAGGGAGGCTCTGGGGAGCAGATGTGTTCGGCATCTTTGAGCCTCTCATTGAGGGACTAGGTGCCGGGGCTGCTGGTTGCGGCTGCTTGCTGACTTGTCCCCTGTCCTCGCCCGCAGGACTACGACCTCTGCATCAACTGCTACAACACGAAGAGCCACACCCACAAGATGGTGAAGTGGGGGCTGGGCCTCGACGACGAGGGCGGCAGCCAGGGCGAGCCGCAGTCCAAGAGCCCCCAGGAGTCGCGGCGCCTGAGCATCCAGCGCTGCATCCAGTCGCTGGTGCACGCCTGCCAGTGCCGCAACGCCAACTGCTCACTGCCGTCCTGCCAGAAGATGAAGCGGGTGGTGCAGCACACCAAGGGCTGCAAGCGCAAGACCAACGGCGGCTGCCCGGTGTGCAAGCAGCTCATCGCCCTCTGCTGCTACCACGCCAAACACTGCCAAGAAAACAAGTGCCCCGTGCCCTTCTGCCTCAACATCAAACACAAGCTCCGCCAGCAGCAGATCCAGCACCGCCTGCAGCAGGCCCAGCTCATGCGCCGGCGGATGGCCACCATGAACACCCGCAACGTGCCTCAGCAGAGCCTGCCTTCCCCTACCTCAGCGCCGCCCGGGACCCCCACGCAGCAGCCCAGCACGCCCCAGACGCCGCAGCCCCCCTCCCAGCCCCAGCCCTCGCCTGTGAGCATGTCACCAGCCGGCTTCCCCAGCGTGGCCCGGACTCAGCCACCCACGACGGTGTCCACTGGGAAGCCCACCAACCAGGTGCCCGCCCCGCCGCCCCCCGCCCAGCCCCCACCTGCGGCGGTGGAGGCGGCCCGGCAGATCGAGCGGGAGGCCCAGCAGCAGCAGCACCTGTACCGGGTGAACATCAACAACGGCATGCCCCCGGGGCGCACGGGCATGGTGACCCCGGTGAGCCAGATGGCCCCCGTGGGCCTGAACGTTCCCCGGCCCGGCCAGGTCAGCGGGCCTGTCGTGCCCACCCTGCCGGCCGGGCAGTGGCAGCAGGCGCCCATCCCCCAGCAGCAGCCGATGCCGGGCATGCCCCGGCCCGTGATGTCCATGCAGGCCCAGCCGGCTGTGGCCGGTCCCCGGATGTCCAGTGTGCAGCCGCCCCGGAGCATATCGCCCGGCGCCCTCCAGGACCTGCTGCGGACCCTGAAGTCGCCCAGCTCCCCGCAGCAGCAGCAGCAGGTGCTCAACATCCTCAAGTCCAACCCTCAGCTGATGGCAGCTTTCATCAAACAGCGCACGGCCAAGTACGTGGCCAGCCAGCCCGGCCTGCAGCCACAGCCCGGCCTCCAGGCCCAGCCCGGCCTGCACCAGCAGCCTGGCCTGCAGAACCTGAACGCCATGCAAGCCAGCGGGCCGCGGCCTGGTGTGCCTCCACAGCAGCAGGCCATGGGTGGCCTGAATCCCCAGGGCCAAGCCCTGAACATCATGAACCCGGGCCACAACCCCAGCATGGCGAGTATGAACCCGCAGTACCGAGAGATGCTGAGGAGGCAGCTCCTGCAGCAGCAGCAGCAACAGCAGCAGCAGCAGCAGCAGCAGCAGCAGCAGCAGCAGGGCGGCGCCGGCATGGCCGGGGGCATGGCAGGGCACAGCCAGTTCCAGCAGCCCCCGGGCCCCGCGGGCTACCCCCCCACCATGCCGCAGCAGCGGATGCAGCAGCACCTCCCCATGCAGGGCAGCGCCATGGGCCCGATGGCGGCTCAGATGGGGCAGCTCGGCCAGATGGGGCAGCCCGGGCTGGGCGCAGACAGCACCCCCAACATCCAGCAGGCCCTGCAGCAGCGGATTCTGCAGCAGCAGCAGATGAAGCAGCAGATGGGGTCCCCGGGCCAGCCGAACCCCATGAGCCCCCAGCAGCACATGCTCTCAGGACAGCCTCAGGCCTCGCACCTCCCCGGCCAGCAGATGGCCACATCCCTCAGTAGCCAGGTGCGGTCTCCGGCCCCTGTCCAGTCTCCGCGGCCCCAGTCCCAGCCTCCACATTCCAGCCCGTCGCCACGGATACAGCCCCAGCCTTCACCGCACCACGTCTCGCCCCAGACTGGTTCCCCCCACCCAGGACTCGCAGTCACCATGGCCAGCTCCATAGATCAGGGACACTTGGGGAACCCCGAACAGAGTGCAATGCTCCCGCAGCTGAACACCCCTAACCGGAGTGCGTTGTCCAGTGAGCTGTCCCTGGTCGGCGACACCACGGGAGACACCCTAGAAAAGTTTGTGGAGGGTTTGTAGCATTGTGAGAGCATCACTTTTTTTTTTTCCCCCTTTCATGTTCTTGGACCTTTTGTACTGAAATCCAGGCATCTGGGCTCTTTTTATTCCTAGATGGAACTGCTACTTCCAAGCCATGGAAGGGTAGATTGCTGTTTAAAGAAACAATACAAAGAATATATTTTTTTGTTAAAAACCAGTTGATTTAAATATCTGGTCTCTCTCTCTTCTCTCTCTTTTTGTTTTTGTTTTTTCGTTTTTGTTTTTTGTTTTGGGGGGAGGGGGGTTTTGTTTGGATTCTTTTGTCGTCATTGCTGGTGACTCATGCCTTTTTTTAACGGGAAAAACAAGTTCATTATATTCATATTTTTTATTTGTATTTTCAAGACTTTAAACATTTATGTTTAAAAGTGAGAAGAAAAAAAATAATATTCAGAAACTGATTCCTGAAATAATGCAAGCTTATAATGTATCCCGGTAACTTTCAGACGTTGCGGGAAGATTTTTTCTATAGTGAACTCTGTGGGCGTCTCCAAGTATTACCCTGGACGCTAGGGATTGGCTCCTGCGTGCACACACGTACACACCCACACACACGTCTATCTATACATACTGGCTTAAGCCAAACTCTTGTCTTGCAGATGTAGAAATTGTTGCTTTGTTTCTCTGATAAAACTGGTTTTAGACAAAAAATAGGGATGATCACTCTCTTAGACCATGCTAATGTTAATAGAGAAGAAGCATTCTTTTCTTTCTTCTATGTGAAACTTGAAATGAGGAAAAGCAATTCTCGTGTAAATCATGCAAGCGCTATAATTACTATAAATAAGAAAATTCAAGAAGATCCAATCACTGTATAGAATGGTAAAGCACCAACTCATTTCTTATATCATATTGTTAAATAAACTGTGTGCAACAGACAAAAAGAAGGGTGGTCCTTGAATTCATGTACATGGTATTAACACTTCGTGTTCGGGGTCTTTTGTTATGAAAATGCTGTTTTCAACATTGTATTTGGACTATGCATGTGTTTTTTTCCCCCCCATTGTATATAAAGTACCGCTTAAAATTGATATAAATTACTGAAGTTTTTAACATGTATTCTGTTCTTTAAGATTCCTGTAAGAATGTTTAAGGTTTTTATTTATTTATATATATTTTTGGAGTCTGTTCTTTGTAAGACATGGTTCTGTTTGCTCACGGAGGAGAGGCGGGGGCTGTGGTCCTGCCGGCTGTTGGGGAGCAGCTGGGCTTGGCCAGGGCCGCGCAGGTCCTGCTTGGCTGCCAACAGAAGAGCCCCAGCCAGAGCCGGGGGCACCAGTGGGCCTGAAGCAGCACTTTGTCTCCCGTCCACTTCCCGTCCTAGCCACCCCCACCCCCACCGCACCCCAGTTCCTACCTGCCAGTCCCAGAGCTCCTGCAGAGGGTGTCCTGGGGACCGGAGGGAGTCTGCGGCCCGCCCCTCACCCTGGCTCAGCAAGGGAGGACGCCATCACGGCCCCCTGGGCTGGGCTGGGCTGGGCTGGGCAGACGGGGCACCGGCCTGCCCTTGCCCACATGAGGGGCTGCTCTGGGGGCCGCTGGGGGCACGGCGCAGAGCACTGAATGCCAGCCCCACCGTGAGGAGAAGAGACCTCCAGCTTTGAGCGACGCTTGCACTTGGCCACCACCCGGTCCTTCCCCTATCTCTGCTCCGGTTCCAGGGGTCCTTACTGAGGGGGTGACACGCAAGGTCCTGAGCGCTGGAGAAATGACATCTCAGAAGAGGACCACCAGCAGGAGAGCTGAAGCGCCTTCTCTGGTCTGCATAGTCCCGCCCAGGGCACAGGCGAGAAGAGTCCTGCATCCCATTCCCTCAGCCCCCAACCATGGGGGGTCTAGGTGTAAGGTCGTGATGTTCAACTTGGAAATCATGGCCCAAATAGCTCTCCTTTTGGCCCTGAGTTCATAGAAATATTTCCAAAATAATGTGAGTTGAGAGTGTAAATTTGAGGAAACTTGCTTAAGAACTGAGTTGTGACACAGAGCTTTGAATCTTGTTCTAATATTGTACATCTAGTCAGGTAAGTCTTCAGACTACCACCTTCTCCACCATCCAGCCCCACCCATCGCCAGAGAGAAACAAGGCCAGACCCAAGGCCATGTGCTATCCCTGCTCCAGCCCCTCTCCCTGGTTGCCTTCTAAAGTGATGAGAGTGCCCTGGGCTGTCTGTGTTCACACAAGAAGTGTGGGCCTTCTGGGCCCTGGAGAAGCAGCTTCAGGCCCACACTCCAGATGCACAGCCCTTTAATCTGGCCAGTGGGGAGTCTCTCTTAGGTCATCCTGGAGTCCAAAGCTCTGTACCGACCTCATCCTCTTGGAAGTCCCATGCAATCTTGTTGCCAAAGGATGCGGCCGAGGGTGTGGTCCGGATGCTAACCCGGCACTTGGCGCAAGGAAGTTTCTGTGTGAGCCGGAAAGCCCTGACACGGTATCTCACGTGCTGTCTACTTAAAAGAAGATAAAAGCCCTATATTTGTAATCAAAAAGAGGAAACTTGAAATGTGCTGGTGTTTATAATAAAAGCTGGTAAAACTGCTTGGATTCAAAGATGGTTCCAGTTGGCTAATGACCCTGAGAATTAGCTTAGCAGCCAAGTCATAAGATATAGGGGTTCAGTTGATTTTGTCTAGTCATATGTTTATGTTTTTGAGAATTTAGCATGTCAAAAAGAGGAGTTGGCTGCAATGTCTGGGTAACAAAAGGTGAAGAGCCTTCTAATATCTCAGTCTGAAGATTGAAGTCTTTTGATTGCTGTTAAGTGGAACCAAAAATTTTATTTGAGCCAAAATATGCTTTTAGAACTACGTGAGAAAACAAGCTAGTTTTGGCAATTACCTGGTCAGTGGTTAGGGTTCCCCATGTCCGCTGCAGGGGGCATACGTGTGATCCCTGGTTAGGGAGCTAAGAAACTGCAAGCTGTGCAGCATGGCCAAAGAAAGCTACCCTGAAGAAGCAAAACCGAGTATGGGGGGCAGCCAGGAAGCCCTTGACCCAAGGCCAGTGTTGGGAAGTAGACGCTGTGTGTATATGCAGGAGCGGGTGGGGCTGGGGTCAGCGTCCGCCTGGGATCACGAAGCCACACTGTGTTACTCAAAGTCAAGAGCATGGCAACCGTCGGTCGTTAGATACTAACCTGAGTGTAGCACCCAGGCTGACACAGACAAGGCTGAGAAACTGACAAGGAGCTGGTGGTGAAAGTGGTGCCTTCAAAGAGCTCATGCCTCTATATAGAGGATGGACTTGGATCCAGTGACTATATCATGACTGAAATTACTTCACTAAACTGAAGGATTCAAAGGGCACTGACAGAACACCCTGAGGAAGCGGTTCAGGTGTCGGGATCAGGAAGAGACCTCGGGGTGGGAGTTCCCTTGGCCGTGAGCAAGCCCCTCTGCCTTCCCAGCCTTGTGAAAAGTAACAACACTAGGTAACAAGTGCTGTTCAGATGTGTGTCCACCCCTCTGTAAGGTGGGAGAACAGAGGCAGCATCTGGCCTGAATTCATGAGCACCCAGGGCAGACGTGGGCCCCAGTCAGACTCGCGCCTTGTGCTGGAAAGGAGCTTTTCCTCCAGCCTTGAGAATAGTCCTGTGACCATCCCCTCCCCCCCTCCGCCCCGCATGGCTTCTATTCCACAGGTTCGCTGTGAGCTCTGGGGTACCCTGGCGAGACGGGCACTGTGGTACAGCATAGCCTCTTGAACATCACTGACAGTGGTAGGTGGTCACAGGTCCTCACAAAGGACCATGTGGCTACTTTGGCACCAGAGAAGAAATGATGACAGTGTCAGTCAATGATAGTAGCCACAGCTTCCAGCTCCCGGTGTAGATGACCCCTGACCCACCTCCCACCTGATGCCTAGAGAACGCTTAGGTGTGGAAAGGGGTTTAATGTCTGATCATGGGTCCCCATGGCTTGTAAACTTTTTATAGTGGTGATATATAAACAGATTGATGATATGGATCCAATAAAGGGTCCTTGAGGAAGGCGGTCATATTTAGGGAATGTTGCAAGTGAGGTGAGGGCCCTGTGTCCCACAGGTCATTCAGGAAACTGTCCGGAGAGAGGATACTCCCGGAAAGGATGGCAAGGGGCCTGTGGGGTCCTTTCTGAGCCCACGCAGGCTCCCCTCACACCTGGGCACAGGGTTGGGGCAACAGAAGACTAGAGGTAAGGCCACAGAAGAGGGCTGCCTCATGCCACTGCACGGAGAGAGCGAGTCCTGGGGACCAGATGACAGCACCGCAGCTGTGCTCCCAAAGCCAAGAGATGTAGAGAAAAGAGCAGGGGGCCACTCAGGAGGCACTCAGAGCTGACAGCAGCTCAGCCGCCAGAAACGGGATCACCCGTGAGAGTGAGGTCTCCACCCTCGAGAGCACAGGGGACTATCGGGTTCCTGGGGGGCTGCTTCTCACTGTTGCCCGCCCTTCAGATACTTGAGTTCTGAGCTGTGGTTTCCTGGGCGAGGAGGAAGGGTCCTCATGTGGGAAGCGGGCAGTGGGTGGCATCCAGCCGCAGCCCCTTTCCCCCGGGAATGAGCACGCCTGCTGCCTCCAGCTGATGTTCAGAGAAGCACCGGGTCTGTCCACTCAGGAAATGTTTATTGATTGGCTCCTGAGCAGTGACAAATGAGGCAAGGTTCAAAGACGGGTCCAGCTGGTCTCTCCGTCAGGTCGAGGATCGCAGGCCGTTCCACTGTTGAGGAAGCACGTGATCCTCTAGTGCCGTGTGTCCCGAGGGACAGTGCTTCCATCTCAAGCTTAATGTGCGTGCAGATAAATTATCCGGGATCTTGCTAGCATCTTGATTCTTACTGATGGATGGGAGCGTATGTCAGAATTTCCTTCTTGTCTGAATAATATTCCACTGTACGTATAGAGCATATTTTGTTTACCCATTCATCCATCAATGGACCCTTGGGTTGCTCTCACCTTCTGGCTATTGTATTGAATAAAAATGCAGTGGGCATTTTTCATGGCCCTCAGCTTACCCCTAGGAGAAGGCAGTGACTTCTGTGAAAGGAATGAGCAGCCTCACAGTGGCCACGATGATGGAGAGATCGAGGGGTCTCCCTCTGCCTACTACTCCCTCCATTTCTCTCTCTGCTCTCCCCAAGCGACTCCCCACCGGTCTCCATCAATTCAACTCAAGTACCTCTGCCTCTACTCATTCTTTTCCTTCTTCCACTTTTCTTATTTGCGTAGGGCCTGAAATCTGATCATGACCTCCTCAAGACTGGCTTGGATCCCTGAGCACTTTAAAAAGCCACAGTTCCCTGGGTTACCAGAGGACTCAGTATCACAAAGGCCACAGGCGAAGAGAAGACAGAGGGCCCTGGTAGGTGTGTCTGGAACCCAATAACTTTGCCCTGGGTCCCGCCTGTCTTGGCAGAGGTCGGCCCACCCCCCCCACCCCATCTCCGCCACCAACTGAAGCCGAGGTTTCCCTCCTCCCTTTGCTAAATACCACTTCCTCTTTCTGTAATAAGAGGGCTCCCCAGCTTAGATCTATTGCCCCATCGACCAATGTGTCAGCACTTACCAGAGATGGTTTCCTGAGTGGAGTGAACAACACATGAAATGTGAGGCTGAGACCCCTCCGTTCAGTGACTTCCTGGGAACCCTATGTCTAGGACTAGCTGTGTGTCTGGAGTGTAGCGAGGGAGGGATCAGGCAGGGGTCAGGTTATGCAGGACTGAGGCTGAGGGAGGATTTTGGAATTAATTATGTGCAGGGAAATCCTTGGAGTGCCCTGACTGAGGAGTCTACCATCAGTGGCTGTGCAGAGAATGGGGGCGGGGGGCGGGGGGGGGGAGGGGGGGAGGGGGGCGGGTGCGGCCGTGTCAGTGAGGAGGCTGCTGGAGTCTCCAGGTGAGCAACCTCCGGCCCTTCCATCCAGATGGGCCTACCTCTTCAAGGTTCCTCTTCTCAGCTGCTTAAGCCTGGAACTTGGCAATCATGCTTGACACCTTCCTCGTGTTAAGTATTCCCCGTCACATTCCCTCCCGCGCGGCCTCAGCTACGTCCAGGCCCCACTGGAGGACACTCTCCCAGCTCCTGTCCTTTGCAGATCCTGTCACAATCTCAACTCGTTTCTGTGCAGTTATTTACCACTCGTTTGTGGCAGCCAGTCTTCAGTGTACCTCAGTCATCAGGGGGCCGCCTGAGCCCCACTTCAGGCGTTGCCAGAGAATCTGCGTTTTACGTGGCTTGGAGCTCTGTGACGTTGACGGTCCGAATCCGCAACCAAATTCACCTCCAGGAGGGCAAGAGAATTGGAATGAATGCATAAGCCCAGTTTTGCTGGTGGGCCTTGGCTCCAGTGTTTTGGTGTAAGCAAACCAAGCGTGAAATTCTCCTTTTTCACACTTTTTAGCTATCTGGCCTGACTTGGTTGGAAGAGACTGACTTCCAGCGGTCTGGACCAGAGGCCGGGGACAAAGACCCCGAAGATGTTAGCCGCTTCTGCCCCGGAGCCGCTTTTTCACGCTGTTCGCGGTGGGTGCGAATATCTGCACCCAGTTTCTGGGACGCACATACTGAGGCCCAGTTGGCGGGCTAGTGCCCGGGCGGCTCCGCGCGCACGGCCGTCGCCCTTGACAACGCGACACAAGGTCGTGGGGGGTCCCGCCCCCAGGCCCGACTGTCCCCGCGCGGGCCGGCCGCGCCCGAGCCACAGACGGCCCCGCCCACCCGCCGGCGCAAACGGCGGACGGGCACCCGGGCGCGCGCCGTGACGTCACCGCGCCGCGCCCGGAGAAAGCCCCGCCCCGCCCCCGCCCCCGGCGCGCGTGGCTGCCCGGGAAGCCGGAGGAACGACATGGCTCGCGAGCTGCGGACGCTGCTGCTTTCTGGCCGCCGCCTCCGGGCGCCGGCGCTGGCGGCTGCCTGCAGAGGTGAGGGCGACCAGACAAGGGCGGGTGGGAGGTGAGCGGGAGCGGGGACGCGCGGAGCCTCCGGGTCCCCACAGCTCCTATTCTCTGTGGGACGCGCGGTGGCGGCTCTCCCTCATGCGGCGCGGGAGGTTCTGTGAGGATTATGCTCCCAGCGCGCGGCGAACGCTGAGCGCTCGGTGCGTCCTGGGGACACCTGACTCGGCCCGAGCTGCGGGTTTCTCCGGAGGTGACGGGGTTGAGCCCGTGCCCGCGTGACTGCCTACAGTAGAGGCTGGTCAGGCCGGGTTGAGGCGGAGGGGCCGCCAGCAGGTTCGGGGAGTTGAAACCAAAGGGCGCGTGTGCGCTGGCTGCGGGCTTCACCCGGGGGATTACCTCAGCCCCTTGGCTGCGCTCGGTTCCTCCCCTCCCCCAAGTGGAATGGCCCCGTGTCCCATCGACAACACCTGAGGCCCGCTCGGCCCGGCGCGCGGCGGCGAACCAGAAAACCGGCCCCGGGCCCTCGCGCGGCCCCGGACTCTGGGGTTGTTGACCTCCGTAACCCAGGGCTTGAAATTGGGAGGTGCTCAAATCAATGTTGGAAAAAAAAACCCATGACCGCAGTCCCTTCTCTCACTCCCCACTCGGAAGTCACGGCGGGTGAACATCTTGGCGTTCCTTCCTGGTTCTGCACACAAACAGTTACACACATATAAATACACACATCTAACGATTTTTACGTAAAAAGGCCTAAACCGTTTATGCTTTGTGCTACAGATTTTTTTTTTTAAGCTCCAGGATGGCTTACACATGTTTTCTGTTTGTATGTATCAGTTTACGACTTTACAAGGCCACGTAGTATTCTGTGTTACGGACTACGTATCATCGTTTGCTTAACGTTGTGCTGTTGGCGGACGTTATAAAGATGATTACCGAGGGTTTGGTTTGATTGGCGGGTTTGGGGTTGTTTTGGTGGGTTTTTTGTTTTTGTTTTTGTTTTTGTTTTTGTTTTGCTCTGGTCATTACAGTGCTGTTTAGAATGGGCGAGTATTTAATCTTTGTGACCATGCATGGCATTTATTTAGAATTACAGAATTAGAATTTTAGAATTGATGGTTCACAGCGTGTGCATATTTAAAATATTACCTGATATTGCCAAATTACTGTCCAAAAAGGCTTAAGCGATTTATATTCCCATTAGCTGGGAACAAAAGCACCTATAGCAAAGCCTCTTCTCCAACACTGGGTATAAGCTCTTTTCCAAACTTGTATTATATCTTGTTTAACTTACATTTACATGGGTGTGTTCATCTGTTTTACAGCTTTTTCTGTTACCTGAGTTTAAAATGTTGCAGTCTCTTTTTTTTAAACAATGATTTTTGAAAATATCATACATTAACAGATAAGACAGCTGTAGTTTTTATTACTGTTACTTGTATCCAACACCTTCCTTCTTTTGGTGTTTATTTCCTGTTTTACCAGAGTATACCCTTGTGTTAGTTTTGCAGAAAAAGACAATGGGTTGTATATTCTTAAAGCCCCACCGTGTCTAAAATTATTTTTATTTTTCCCTCATACTTGTAGTTTGGATGGGTATTGCATTCCAGCTCAAAATAATTTCCTTCAAAGACTGATAGTTCTCTATTGTCTTCTAGCATCTTCATTACAGGGGAGCAGCCTTGTCAGTTTGATTCTTATGTTTTTTGGTAGCTGACTTGTCTCTCCACCCCGCTGCCCTCAGGAGAGAAAGAAAGATTTTCTTTTCTTTTTACTCCTCATGTTCTAAGATGTTCTCATCATGTGTGTTTATAATTCATTCTTTGTACCATTCTTAGGTTGCGCTGGGTCTTTATTGCGGCGGGCAGGCTTTCTCGAGTTGCGGTGAGTGAGAACTTCTCACTGTGGTGGCTTCTCTTGTGGAGGTTTTAAGTGTGCAGGTTGAGTAATTGTGCTGCAGGGGTTTAGTTGCTCCGTGGCATGTGGATCTTCCTGGACAGGAATCGAACCCGTGTCCCCTGCATTGGCAGGTGGATTCTTAACCACTGGACCACCAGGAAGTCCTGTATCATTCTTACTCTTTTGGTTGGCATTGCCAAAACAAGACTGTGAGGCAGCCACAGTAAGAACGGTTGGTGCTTAAGTTAACTTTTCTATTCTCTACCATCTGGAGCCTTGGCTGGCATTGGCATTTTTCTTCACAAGAGTTCAGGTAGACTTCTGGAGTTCCAGGCTGTTTGCAGAATGTGGGGAGTCACTTGCCAAATTTCCTTCTCTCAGTAAAGCAGCTGTGTGTGTGGCTAATTTAACATGACGATAAAGGTTTTGATGGTTAACTGCTTAAACTCTGAATGGCAGCACCATCTGTATAGGGTGCTGGGGCTTAGAGCCAGCACCAGAGAAGCCTGTGGACAGAGGAGGGATCTGTGGCCTGCTGTCCAGAGGCACCAGGTGGTCTTTAGTCCATGGGGCACTTGGTTAGGATGAGGGGCCCGAGTGGTCTGCACTGTCTGCAGAAGAGCAGACCAACCCAAATGTAATAGACGAGCAAAGACCTAATTAGTTTCTGGCGGAGGAATTGATCAGAACTAAGGAGGAGGATCCCCAAGCTTCTTGCTCCTCCTGGGCATACGGCTTCAGGCTGCAGGAGGCGGGAAGTCAGGGTGGCGAGTAACCACTGAAGGAAAAATGAACAGTTCTCACACCCCAGTGTCAAAATACCAGGTTGTAACGGGACAGAGGAGGGACTGTTTCAGAGACCGTTGGTGCTCCTCTCAAAATGGGATACCAGCTCAGGATCAGTGAAAATGTGTCCACTTCAGTCTCAGGTGAGATGCTCAAGTTCAAAGCCAGAGGATTTTCCTCTCCTGCATTCTTGGTACCTTCAATGCAGCAGCTAGATATTTTTTCTTTCTTTTTGAAAAATTTAATTATTTATTGTGACTGCACTGGGTCTTCACTGTGGCACGTGGACTTAGTTGCAGCATGTGACATTCCCCAACCTGGGGAAGTCCCCAGCTCCCTGCGTTGGAGTGCGAAGTCTTAGCCACTGGACCACCAGGGAAGTCCCCTAGAATTTTTCTCAAACACGCTCTAATCACTCTTGATACAGAACACTAGCGTTTTGCTAGGAAGCTGCTGGTTGCTTAGTCCACACAGAGATTTACCTGTAGTTCTGTAACATTTAGTAAAGGTAGATTTCCAGATATTTCTGCTATCACTGGTTATATCTGCTAAAGCCACTAGAAATTAAAGGTGATGAAAGTTGTAGCTTGGAGAGCCAGTATCTACTTGGGCGCATTATTTCCACCTGATTTGTGTTGCTCAGAGATCAGGTAAATTGAATTTAGGAGTACCTGAGTCGTGGGTGTAACTAATTTTGAAAGAATGGCCGTTATTTAACAGCTGTATAATCAAGAAACGTGATTAGGATATTAAGAATTAATTTTGAGATAGCCAAAATGAATACCATATTTGAAAGGAACAAGCTGTGGTAAAGAAGGTGGCACAGTGGTAAAGAATTCACCTTCCAATGCAGGAGAAGCAGACCTGGGTTCGATCCCTGGGTCAGGAAGATCCCCTGGAGTAGAAAATGGCAACCCACTCCAGTATTCTTGTCATGGAGAATCCCATGGACAAGAGGAACCTAGCGAGCAGGCTACAGTCTATGGGGTCAAAAAGAGTTGTGCGTGACTACATGCACGCGCGCACGCACACATACAGCAACACTGTTGAGGACAGAATAGTTGGTGCGGGTCTTCCTAAAGAGACAGGGTAGGGAGGTGGCGGGCGTGTGCTGGGAAGGTGGAGTGAGCAAAGCATGTCCTGTGCTCCTTCTGAAGTTTGCACACGCCAACATCCCAGCATTTGCAGGGAGTGGCGTCCTGGGGGGATTTTCCATGAAATCTACTTGTAGAGTAGTAAAACATTTCATTTCAACCTTTGTGATGAGAAGTTTTTCTAAAAGACTTAATCACAGCATAGAATCTTTCTTTGATATTTTCAGGGTCATTGTGAATGTTAATTTAGTGTCTTCTGTTGTAACACACAGACCCCTGCAGGACCGCTGGGCTGGGACAGCTCCTCTGTCTGTAAAGCGTCCCGCACTGAAACTGCGTCCTGAGTGTTTCTGTCTTTAGCCTCTGTTACTCTTTTGAACTTGCCAGGCCTCTGGAGCTGTGTTCCCTGCTACTCTCCATTTTCAGGTGTGGGTTGGAAAGCTACATCAAAAATTTGTTAGCAAGTTTTTTTTTTAAAGGAGAGGAGAATTCTAGGTGGGAACAGGATATTCTTGCTTAACTGAAGCTCAGTATGTGGATTTTATGTGTTGTATTTTGGCCGTTCAGAAATGCCCTTCCCTTTTGGTTTTGTTATGTTTCTTGGGATTCAGGAGTTGATGTTTCTTGATAGTGTTAGTATTGCTTAGTAGTGAATGATTAGAACAGGTCATTGGAGAATGCAATGGCACCCCACTCCAGTACTCTTGCCTGGAAAATCCCATGGACGGAGGAGCCTGGTGGGCTGCAGTCCATGGGGTCGCTAGAGTTGGACACGACTGAGCAATTTCACTTTCACTTTTCACTTTCATGCATTGGAGAAGGAAATGGCAACCCACTCCAGTGTTCTTGCCTGGAGAATCCCAGGGACGGGGAAGCCTGGTGGGCTGCCGTCTGTGGGGTTGCACAGAGTCGGACACGACTGAGGTGACTTAGCAGCAGCAGCAGAACAGCTCATGAAACAGTAAGAAATAGTGAAAATATTCAGGAGTGCTAGAGATAACTAGAAAATTTTAAAGGAAAGAAATCTTTATTTGATATATACATAGAAAGTGAAGAGCTTTCTGTCTAGAATATTGATACACTTTAAACAGGACTTACCTCAAGTGGTTACAGAACTTAAGAAACAAAATTCAGTTGTGAATAGCTAACCTGAGATATCTGGTGAAATTTGAGAGATAATGGAACCATCCAAACCAACTTACTGAAAAGCAGAGAATTTCATGGTTAAGAACATAAAGCATAAAACTGTGGTAAAATAGTTGGCGGTGTTATGGAAAAAAAGCCTGAGGCTGCATTCCAAAGAACTTCGTTTTTTCCAGTATTGTATTTTCCCTTTTAGGGAGAGGGTTAATTCTCCTTTTCTTTGATGTGGAAGTACCTTTAGTTTGCAGAATTTTAAACTTTACAAGTAAATTTATTAATTTTTCTTTTTATAGAATCTGAAGCTTTAACTTAGAAATATTAGGTTGATATTAGATGAGTGAATTTCAAACGTTTTTGTCACGTTTTCCCAGTAAGAAATGCATTCATATCATGACCTACTATACAAGTATGCATATACTGTACAAACACATGTACATACCTAGCTGAAAGAGTTTTGTAAATACTTAACCGTATTATCTTTGTGTTCTTTTTAAAAATTTTTTATTATAGTTTTAGTTATTTATTTATTTATTGGTTGTGGTGGGTCTTCACTGCTCTGTGGGCTTTTTTCTAGTTGCAGCGAGCGGGGGCTCCTCTCTGGTTGGGGTGCACAGATTGCTCACGGCGGTGGCTTCCCTTGTTGCGGAGCACAGGCTCTAGGGCCAGCGGGCTTCAGTAGGTGTGGCTCACGGGTTTACGTGCACCAAGGCAGGGGGATCTTCCCGTATCAGGGATCGAACCTGTGTCTCATTCATTGGCAGGCAGATTCTTTACCACTGAGCCACCAGGGAAGCCCTATGCATTCTTTTACTTTCTGTTTCATTAAACAAACAAAAATTCTGACCTAGCTCACTGAATTGGCTTCATAACCAGCAGTCTTGACCTGCATTCTGAGAAACACTGTGTCCTGTGGCTGTACCATCTGAGGAAATGGCGCGTGTTTATCCAGGGCCTGTGGCCTCAGACTGTCAGGGCCGCTGCAGCCTGTGCCCCGCAGTGTGGCAGCATCAGTTCTGCACACACCCCCGCAGTGCCTGCAGTGGGCCTGGGGCTGCCCGGGTGCTGTGGGCACCCAGGAGACGAGATGGGCAGGAGTCTTGGCTTCTGCAGTGCTGCCCTGGAGTGCGGTCAGCGCGGACGGGAACGCGCTGTGGGCATGTCACGCGATAAGCCCCGTGAAGAGAGCGGACTGGGAAGGGGATCCCAGTAGGAGGGGCAGTTGCGGGGGGCCTCACGAGCAGGGTGGCATGTAAGCAAAGCCTGGGAGGAGGTGAAGGTGTCTGGGGAAGGACATTCCAAGCAGAGGGAGCAATCGAGGCCAGGGCCCTGAGACAGAACTGGGCTGGCGAAGCAGGGGGACAGCCGGGTGGCCAGGGCCAGACAGGACTGGGCTGGCAAAGCGGGGGGACAGCTGGGCGGCCAGGGCCGCGCTAGGGGCACTCTTGAGCGAGGGGGTTAGCATCTCGCTGTTTTCCTCAACTGCACAGGGGAGATGCGGGCAGTTGGTAAGAGGAGGTATGGAGTTAGAGTTCAAGCTAACGTCATAGCAGTGTCCTGAGAAAACTGCTTTCTGTTTTTATTAGTGAGAAGGTAGTGATGTTTTCCATCACAGCCTGTAACAATGAAAAATCTTCCGTCTGGACTCTCAGCTCACTGCGCAGTGGTTTGAAAAAAAGTCTCTGTGGCAAAGGTTTGTCCACACCCCGCTTCCCTCAGGAAAGAAGAGGGGCTGCCCTGGGCAGGACCCTGTGCACTCAGCCCCTCCCACTGTGCGCTTGCTGGGTCTTGATGCCCAGAGCCCTGGGGCCACCATGTGGCGTCCTTTCCTTCACTTCAGTCAGTTCAGTTCAGTCGCTCAGTCGTGTCCGACTCTTTGCGACCCCATGGACTGCAGCACGCCAGGCCTCCCTGTCCATCAGCAACTCCTGGAGTTTCCTCAAACTCATGTCCATTGAGTCGGTGATGCCATCCAACCGTCTCATCCTCTGTCGTCCCCTTCTCCTCCCACCTTCAATCTTTCCCAGCATCAGGGTCTTTTCCAATGAGCCAGTTCTTCACATCAGGTGACCAAAATACTGGAGTTTCAGCTTCAGCATCAGTCCTTCCAATGAATATTCAGGACTGATTTTCTTTATGATTGACTGGTTGGATCTCCTTGCAGTTCAAGGGACTCTCAAGAGTCTTCTCCAACACCACAGTTCAAAAGCATCAATTCTTTGGTGCTGAGCTTTCTTTATAGACCAACTCACATCCCTGCATGACCACTGGAAAAACCATAGCTTTGACTAGACAGGCCTTTGTTGGCTAAGTAATGTCTCTGCTTTTTAATATGCTATCTAGGTTGGTCATACCTTTTCTTCCAAGGAGCAGCCTCTTTTAATTTCGAGCCTGCAGTCACCACATGCAGTGATTTCGGAGCCCCCCAAAATAAAGTCTTTCACTGTTTCCATTGCTTCCCCATCTATTTGCCATGAAGTGATGAGACTGGATGCCATGATCTTAGTTTTCTGAATGTTGAGGTTTAAGCCAACTTTTTCACTCTCCTCTTTCACTTTCATCAAGAGGCTCTTGAGTTCTTCTTTGCTTTCTGCCATAAGGGTGGTGTCATCTGCATATCTGAGGTTATTGATATTTCTCCTGGCAATCTTGATTCCAGCTTGTGCTTCTTCCAGCCCAGTGTTTCTCATGATGTACTCTGCATATAAGTTAAATAAGCAGGGTGACAATATACAGCCTTGATGTACTCCTTTCCTGATTTGGAACCAGTCTGTTGTTCAATGTCCAGTTCTAACTGTTGCTTCTTGCCCTGCATACAAATGTCTCAGGAGACAGGTCAGCTGGTCTGGTATTCCTGTCTCTTTAAGAATTTTCCACAGTTTGTTGTGATGTAGTCAAAGGCTTTGGCATAGTCAATAAAGCAGAAATAGATGTTTTTCTGGAATTCTTTTGCGTTTTCGATGATCCAACAGGTGTTGGCAATTTGATCTCTGGTTTCTCTGCCTTTTCTGAATCCAGCTTGAACATCTGGAAGTTCAAGGTTCTCATACTGTTGAAGCCTGGCTTGGAGAATTTAGAGCATTACTTTGCTAGCGTGTGAGATGAGTGCAATTGTGCAGTAGTTTGAGCATCTTTGGCATTGCCTTTCTTTGGGATTGGAATGAAAACTGACATTTTCCAGTCCTGTGGCCACTGCTGAGTTTTCCAATTTGCTGGCATATTGAGTGCAGCACTTTCACAGCATCATCTTTTAGGATTTGAAGTAGCTCAACTGGAATTCCATCACCTCCACTAGCTTTGTTCATAGTGATGCTTCCTAAGGCCCACTTGACTTCGCATTCCAGGATGTCTGGCTCTAGGTGAGTGATCACACCATCGTGATTATCTGGGTCATGAAGATCTTTTTTGTACAGTTCTTCTGTGTATTCTTGTCACCTCTCCTTAATATCTTCTGCTTCTGTTAAGTCTGTACCCTTTCTGTCCCTTATTGAGTCCATCTTTGCATGAAATATTCCCTTGGTATCTCATTTTCTTGAAGAGAATCTCTAGTCTTTCCCATTCTATTGTTTTCTTCTATTTCTTTACATTGATCGCTGAGGAAGGCTTTCTTATCTCTCCTTGCTATTCTTTGGAACTCTGCATTCAGATGGGTATATCTTTCCTTTGCTCCTTTGCCTTTCACTTCTGTTCTTTTCACAGCTATCTGTAAGGCCTCCTCAGACAGCCATTTTGCCTTTTTGCATTTCTTTTTCTTCACTTACCCCTGTCCTGATGGACCTTTAGGTTGTTTGCCAGCTTCATCGCTTTCGTTTGTGTAAGTCACTGCCAACAGTTTTCACCTTCACCAGCGCCAGCACAGCAGTACTTTATAAGCGTTTGTCAGTCTGATAGTGAAAATGTTACTGGTTTTACTTATTTTTTAAAAAATTGTTTCGTTTTGGCCGTGCTGCATCTTCATTGCTGTGTTCAGGCTTTTCTTGAGCTGTGGAGCGCGGGTTCCTCTTGAGTTGTGTGCAGGCGTCTCACTGCGCTGGCTTCTCTTGTGGATCGCGGGCTTCTGTAGTTGCAGCATGCCACCTTAGTTGCCCCATGGCGTGTCCCTCCCGGGATCAAACCCGCGTCCCTTGCATTGGCAGGTGGATTCGTAACCACTGGACCACCAGGGAAGTCTTCTATCTTGTTTGAAGAGGCAGTTTTTTAGTTACGAGTGTGGTAATGCATCCTTCTCTATGATTCAGAGCTGTTGATGTTTCTCTCTTTTGTGAATTGCCTTTCCTCTCTTGCGCTTGGCCTTCTCCTTGTAGATCTGTCAGTGCTCTAGTTTTACTAAGGAAACTAGCCCTCTGCCATGTGTTTCAGACTTTTTTTGTCTCTAGTGTGTTTGCCCACTGACTTAAATTTTTTTAAACTGTGGTTATTGCTAATTGATTTTGTTTATTCATTAAAATTTTGTATTTTTTTCTGTTGATATGATTGACATATAATCATGTAATTGCTATATTAGTTTTAGTTGTACAACATAATGATTTGATATTTGTATGTACAAAATAATCGCCATAATTAATTAATATCCATCACCTCACACAGTCAAAATTTTTTTTACCACCTTTTAAGGTCTACTCTGTTGACCTTAATTTTCACGTTGTCCATAAATGTGTTGGCTATGTGTCTTGTTCTTCGGCTGTGTGTCTTATTTAGACAAATTTCCTTACTCTGAAGTCATTAAGGAAAATCTCAAATGATCAACATCATTAGTCGTTCGGTAGGGAGATGCAAGTCCCTGCACAGTGAGGTAGCACGTCACACTCACCGTGTGGCTGTGATAAAAAGCACGGCAGAAACAAGCACTGACACCGATGGCGGAAACTGGAAACTTCACCCACTGCTGCCAGGAATATAAAATGGTGCAGCGCTTTGGAAAACCAACCATCTTGCCGTCCCTCAAATGATTAAACATAGGATTATCATTTGACTGGCAGTGCCACTCCTGGGTGTACACCCAAGAGAATTTAAAAAGTGAAACTTGTACACCAGCATTTATAGCAACATTGTTTATAATAGCCAAAAAGCAGAAATGGCACAATTGCTCATCAGCTGATGAGGTAAACATCATGTAGCCTGTCCATATAATTGATACTATTCAGCCATAAAAATGAGCGACATGTGCTATGCCCTACGGCGTGGTTGGACCTTGAAGATAATCACATTCAGTGACAGAAGCCACAGACGAAAGACCATGTGTGGTGTGATTCCATTTATGCGAACTGTCCACCGTAGGCAAATCCACAGAGGTGGAAAGTGGTTGCTAGGAGCTGGGGGCATGGAGGACGGGGAGTGACTGCCGATAGGCGTGGAGTTTCTTTCTGGGGCGATAATTATAGTGATGATGGTTTTTTAAGTATACTAAAAGTCATTGAATTGTGCACTTTAGGTGGGTGAGTAATATCTCAATAAAGTTATTTTGCTTGCGTGCATGCTCAGTCGCGTCTGAGTCTTTGTGACCATATGGACTATAGTCTGCCAGGCTCCTCTGTCCATGGAAGTTTCCAGGCAAGAATACTGGAGGGGTTGCCATTTCCTACTCTAGGGGATCTTCTCGACCCAGGGATTGGCCCTGCGTCTCCTGCATGGCCAGGCAGATTCTTTACCGCTGAGCCTCCCGGGAAGCCCAAAGCTATTTCAAATATTTCTTCTAATTACTTCTAGTACTTTTAGCTTTTATTTTCAGTTTTATAGTTCATCTAGAATTTGTTCTGATATAATAAGTGAGGGGAGAAATTAATACTGTAGCTTTAATGTGTTTTAATATTTTATAATATTTCCTCATGTTTTTCAAAAATGTCTTGGCTGTATGAGCACTTTTATTTTTCCATATGAATTTTAGAATTTGCTTAAATAGTGAAAAGAATCCTGTTTGACTTTTCACTGGGATCATGTTTTTAAAAATAGACCAACCTAGATAGCATATTCAAAAGCAGACATTGCTTGCCAACAAAGGTTCGTCTAGTCAAGGCTATGGTTTTTCCTGTGGTCATGTATGGATGTGAGAGTTGGACTGTGAAGAAGGCTGAGCGCCGAAGAATTGATGCTTTTGAACTGTGATGTTGGAGAAGACTCTTGAGAGTCCCTTGGACTGCAAGGAGATCCAGCCAGTCCATTCTGAAGGAGATCAGCCCTGGGATTTCTTTGGAAGGAATGATGCTAAAGCTGAAACTCCAGTACTTTGGCCACCTCATGTGAAGAGCTGACTCATTGGAAAAGACTCTGATGCTGGGAGGGATTGGGGGCAGGAGGAGAAAGGGACGACAGAGGATGAGATGGCTGGATGGCATCACTCACTCGATGGACGTGAGTCTGAGTGAACTCCGGGAGTTGGTGATGGACAGGGAGGCCTGGCGTGCTGCAATTCATGGGGTCGCAGAGAGTCGGACTCAACTGAGCGACTGAACTGACTGAACTGAATTTAGAGGATCGGCAAAAAAAGTAAGTATTTAAATACTTTTACTATTCAAGGGCATTTCCCCAAACTTTTTATATCCCTTTATAAATGTGTTTTATGTCTCTAGTAACTTCTTTTTAATGTTTTTTGTGATTGGGTACTTTTTATAAAGAATGTTGTGAATAGGTTATTTTGTAAATAGGTTATTGATACACATAGCACAATTCAAAAGATACAGAGGAGTGTGCAGTGAAAAGCATATCTCTTCAGCTCCTACCCTCAGCCACCAGTTCCCCTCCTGAGAGCAGCCCCCTCAGCCCGTTTCGGGGGTGTCCTCACGGAGACAGGCTTGGCTTATGAGAAGAAATACACACACATAGTGTATTTAATCACCATGGTAACAAATGTAGCCCACGATCTGGACCAGGTGTTTTCTTAGTATATCAACCCAGGCTGCCTCATTGTTCTGTGTTTCAGAGTATCCATTATATGTATATTATAATGTATTTGCTAATCCTTTACTGCTGACACTCTGCCTGGTCATTGGTCCCTGACTCCTGGGGGGAGCTCTAGCCCGGAGTCCATCTGGTTTGTCTTTTAGGGACCTTCTCATGACCCCGACATTGACACCTGGTGGGAGGGGGCTAGCCCTTTTGTGACAGCCATATTTTTTTAGTTTACTGTTTTGAGTAATTAAATATTTGATTAGAAAGATACTGCTTGAGAAGTCTCGCTCTCAGTTTTGTCCCCCTCTCCTTCGTTTCCCTCTTCATAGGTCCTCACAATTATTCATTGTTTGTGTATCCTTTGTCTATCCTGCCAGTGTTAGATGCGTAGAGTAGGCTTCCCAGGCAGCACTAGTTGGTAAAGAAGCCCCTGCCAGTTCAGGAGACGTAAGAGATGCAGTTGGATCCCTGGGTCAGGAAGATTGCTTGGAAAGGCGTGGCAACCCACTCCTGTGTTCTTGCCTGGAGAATCCTGTGGACAGAGGAGCCTGGTGGGCTGCAGTCCATAGGGTCGCAAAGAGTCAGGCGCGACTAACGCGGCTTGGCACACACAGCACATGTGCAGGTATACATATTTCTTCTGCCAGGTTATACGCTTCTCCATGTTCTGCTATCACTTAATAGATGCTGGCGCGCATTCGGTATCAGTGCATAGTTTCCTAAGTCTTTTTTTTTTTTTTTTTTAATAGCCACATTATAGTAGTGGGCCCGTGTCAGGAGGCCCCATCGCGTATGAGCCCTCCGTTGGTGGACATTTAGGTGGTTCCCAGGAATTTGCTATAGTATATGGCCTTTCATCTCTCTTTATATTCAGGTTTGGCTGTATCCACAGAATAAAGTCCCAAAATGGACTTGCCAGATTAGAAGGTTTGTAATCTTGACCGATGTGGCCAGATCACCTTCCACTGGCCTCAAGCCGCTGAGTACAGGGTCACCAGAAGTACGGTCTGAAAAAGTAGTAGCTCTGCGGACTTCCTGTCATCTGAGCTGGTGAAGCTTAACCGTGGTTTGAAGTAGAGCAAAATGCCAAAGCGGGGGCCTTCACTCAGGAAGTAGTGATTGGGTTGTTCGGGGCCTGCCAGGTTCCCTTTCCTGCAGCTCCTCCACTTCCCACCTGCAGGCCGGGCTACACCGAAGGCTTATCCTGCCCTCCCAGGCTTCAGGGAGAGCTGGCCCCTGGCCACGTTACATCCCACAGGCTGAGCCGTGGGGAGCTGCTCTGCTTCGGCTGGTTTCCAGAGGCTCGTGTGCATCTCTGTTTGCAAGTCCAGAGTGACCCAGCGGGGTGGCAGCTGGTGGTTAGCTCCCCACCCCAAAGTCTGTCTGCTTCCCTCCCTCTCCTCTTTCCTTCCTCCCTCCCACCTCCCTCCCGTCCTTCCTTCTTTTGGTGAAATGCATGCCATCTAAAAAGGAATGCATGTAATACGTCTGTGCCATTTCTAAAAGCAGCATAAAGGAATCCCCGTTGCCCACCTCAGGAACAGACGCCACCTTCCCTCGAGGGCACTCTGCGCCCTCCCTGGTATGTCCCCTTCTCTCTCCCCCAGAGGTGACTGCTGACTTGAATATTCTGGATCTTATCCCCTTGCTTTTCTTTTTTTTTCTGCATATGTGTGTATGTGTAGATGCACATACGTACACACAGTTTGTTGAAATCACACTGGGTATATTCTGCTGTGACTGTCTTGGGTCCGCGTCATTTTCGTAGCTTTATCCGGGGTGATGTGCGTTGCCTGCTTACTCGATTGTGTTACTGTGCCTTCATTTCTTTAGGTGTGATTCCTGCCGGAAGCATGTGTACTGTTGGATCGTTTGGTGTGTTCCAGGTGTTGTCTGTAAGATCCGCCCATGGCACGTTCTAGAAGATTCCCTCATGCGAACGTGCTGCCTCTGGTTCCTCCATCCTTGGCACAGGCATGGGGCTACTGCTCGAGCAGGGCTTCTGGAGTGCGTTTCCATAGGGCGCGTGACTCATTGGAGCCGCTGCGTTAGGGTGTGTGTTTTTACTCCACACTTGCCTTCTTCAGAGTGGATCTGGATTTATGTTCCATCAGCTGTGCTGTATCCTCACCAGAGCGTGGCATTTCCAGATGTTTTAAATGTTTGTCAGTTTGATGGTTATGAAATGATATTTCAGTTGTGATTTTAACTGCCTTTTAATGGATTGCTAATAAAGTTTTTTTATGGTTTATTGGCCATATTTCCTTTTCTGTGAAATGCTGTTTTTATTTCATGTTTTTTTGTTCCTATCTTTTTCTTCTTGATTGTAAAGAATCTACCTGCAATGTGAAAGACCCAGGTTCAGTCCCTGGGTCAGGAAGATCCCCTGGAGAAGGGAAGGGCAACCCACTCTAGTATTCTTGCCTGGAGAATCCCCATGGACAGAGGAGCCTGGCAGGCTATACAGTCCATGGGGTCACAAAGAGTCAGACATGACTAAGCAACTAACACTTTCACGTATGTATTTCTTACAGGTGCTAATCTTTTATCAATAATACCCTTTGTCAGTTGTTGCAAGTATGTTCTCCTAGTTTATAGCTCACCACTTCACTCTCGGCCCGATGTTTGTTTTTCAGAGGGAGATGGAGTTTTTTGTTTGTTTTGATGAACAGAAGTTCTTAATTTTAACTTTGTTAAATACCAGTCTTTTCCTTTATGAATTATCTCAGTGTTCTGTGAATGAAGGTGTGTGGGTCAAACTAGACGTACTATTTTTGTAAATAAAGTTAGATCAGAGCATGGATATGCCCATTCTTTCATGTGTTATCTGTGACCAGTCTCCTGCTGCAGCAGCAGAGTTGAGCAACGGGACTCAAAACTCCTAAAATATTTACTGTCTGGCCCTTTAAAGATATCTGCTTTTTCTATGAGAGTTGTTCCCTAATTTCTACCAAATGGAAATGGATGAGCAAGTCTGTCAGCACCTTTTTCCCATCAGCATCTTCTTTTTTTAATATTTCTTTTCACTTCTTTTACTTGGCTGTGCCAGGTCTTCGTTGTAGCATGTGGGAGCTTTGCTCGTCCTTGTGGCCTGCGGGGTCTTTAGTTGCAGCATGTGGAATCTAGTTTCCTGACCAGGGATTGAACCCAGGCCCCCTGCGTTGGGCGTGCAGAGTCTTAGCTACTGGACCACCAGGGAAATCCCAGAGGCCTCTTATTTGCAGCTTTTATATTTCTCTCTCTTTGTAAACTTTCTCATGGATTTCATTTTCCAGATTAGCAAAGAGCTGCAAACTAGCCATCACAGGCTAATTCTGGTTATAAAACAGTTTTGTTTGGTTCGAACATTTTAAAAAGTAAATGCAAGCGTTTAAAGTCAGATTTGACGTGAATATTTGAGTTTCTGATTTCTTTTGAAAAATGAAAAGTTCAGAGTCTTGGCCTGCATGCACAGTGTGCCCCTCTCTGCGGGCGGAGGTCGCTGCCTCTGCAGACGCCACCCCTACAGCTGTGCTCTCCTTTATCCCAAGCCCGTCACTACCATTTCTTTTGCTGCATTATTGTTTTGTGTAGTAGAGTTAAGTATATTGATTGACTGTTTACAGGCCTGCTTCACTTTACAGCGCTCCACTTCGTTGCGTTTCACAGATGACTGCGTTTTCTACAGATTGCAGATCTGAGGCAGCCCTGTGCTGAACGAGTCTGTCAGCGCTGCTTGCCGACAGCATCTGCTCACTTCGTGTCTGTGTCTCCCGGTATTTCAGACCTTTTCAGTATTTTTATATTTGTTACAGTGATCTGTGATTTTTGATGTTTTGCTCTTGTAATCGTTTTGGGGTACCACAAACCACAACCTGTATAAAGTGTGGCAAAATGCTATCAAATAGCATCACGTACTACAGAGAACCCTTTGTGAAAGGGAGAGGTTGAGAAATCGCCATAGGCACTCCAGCTTTCAGCACCACCACCTTCATCAGTCAGCACCCACTGACGTCAGCGCAAGACCTCCACCAGCAAAGAGATTGGGACTTGCTGGAGTCTCAGATGATGGTTAGCATTTTTTAGCAATAAAACATTTTTCAATTAAGGCATGTACCTTGTGTTTTTAGACGTAATGCTGTTGCACACTTAATAGACCACAGTATAGTGTGAACATAGCTTTTATATGCACTAGGAGACCCCCAAATTTGAATGACTTTATCCCGGGAGTCGCTTTATTGTAGTCGTCTAGAACTGAACCTGCAGTATCAAACCAGCCTTGCATCTTTGAGATAAACCTGCTTGGTCATGATGTATCATTTTTATATATTAATGGGTTTTCCTTGCTTATATTTTATTAAGGACCTCCATGTCTGTGTCCATGGGGGATATTGGTGTATTATTGTGGTGTGTATGTCTATGTGATGTCTTTGTCAGGTTTTGATATCGTCAAAAATTGAAGAGAAGCAGTTCCTTGTTCTGTTTTCTGAAACTTTGTGTAAGACTGGTGTTATTTCTTCCTCGTAACTGAGAGAATTCAGTAGAAATTCAGGGCTTCTGTAGAATTTGTGACAGTACCCTTCACTCCTGTTGTTTATGATTGGTATTCTCTTCTTTCTTCATCAGTCTAGCCAGGAGCTTATCTTCTGTTGATCTTTGTCCAGAATCAACTTTGGTTTTGTTCATTTTCTCTATCACTTGTCTGTTTTCTACTTTATTGATTTCTGCTTTTTGTCGTTTCCTCCTTTCTCCTGTGTTTGGGTTTAATCTTGTACTTTTTCTTTGTTGTTGTTGTACTTTAAGGTGATATCTTAGGTGATATCAGTTTTAAGCCTCTTTTCTAACATAAGCACTCAAAGCTGTAAGTTTCCTGCTACATGCTTCTCTAGGTGTATCCCACAACTTTTAATATATTGTATTTTCATTATCATTAAGTATTAAATTTTACCTAATTTTCTTTGTAATTTCTTCTTTGACCCATGGATCATTTAGAATGTGTTAATTTCCAGATAATTGAGGTTTCCTGGGTATTTTATTTTGTACATGTATATGCTGCTGCTGCTAAGTCACTTCAGTCGTGTCTGACTCTGTGTGACCCCATAGACGGCAACCCACCAGGCTCCCCCGTCCCTGGGATTCTCCAGGCAAGAACACTGGAGTGGGTTGCCATTTCTTTCTCCAATGCATGAAGGTGAAAAGTGAAAGTGAAGTCGCTCAGTCGTATCTGACTCTTCGGGACCCCATGGACTGCAGCCCACCAGGCTCCTCCGTCCATGGGATTCTCCAGGCAAGAGTGCTGGAGTGGGGTGCCATCGCCTTCTCCGATATACATACACACACAGACTTTTATTTATTTTTGGCCGTGCTGGGTCTGTGTTGCCACTCAGGCTTTTCTCTGGTTACGGGAAGCAGGGGCTCTTCTATTTGTGGTGGGTGGGCTTCTCTTGTTTTGGGCTCTCGGGTGTGCAGGCTTCGGTAGCTGCAGCACATGGGCTCAGGCGTGGCTGTTCTCTGGCTCTGGAGCACAGGCCCAGCAGCTGTGGGGCACAGCCTTAATTGCTCCGTGGCATTGTGGGATCCTCCCAGATCAGGGATTGAACCCGTGTCTCCTGCATTGGCAGGTGGATTCTTTACCCCTGAGCCAGCAAGGAAGCCTGATATTTTATTATTATTGATTCTAAATTAATTCTGTTGTATTTAGAGAGCTTACTCTGTATGATTTCGTTCCTTCTAAAATTTATTGAGACTCTGGCCCACTTTATGGGGCCCACTTTATGGTCTTTCTCAGTGAATAGACCATGTGTACAGGAAAAGAATGTTTTCAAGAACTGTATTTTGCACTTGCTAGGTATACAGTACTGGATGAATATCCATCAAGCAAAGTGTTTCATGTTGTACCGCGGATGAACTGTGTCTTGATTGGTTTTTTTGCTCTAGTTCTGTCATTTATTGAGCCAGGTGTCAGAATCTCCAGCTACGATTGTGCATTTGTGTTTTTTCTTTTGATTCTTTTAGTTTTGATTTCATTTATTTGAAGGTGTTATTAGGCAAATATGTTCATGATTAAGTTTTCCTGATGAACTACATCTCTTTAAAATTTATTTAATTGGAAGATAATTACTTTACAATATTGTGATGGTTTTTGCCCCACATCAACAGGAGTCAGCCACGGGTATACATGCGTCCCCCCAGCCTGAACACCCCTCCCGGCTCCCTCCTCACCCCATCCCGCTGGGTTGTCCCAGAGCACCGGCTTTGGGTGCCCTGCTTCATGCATCGAGCTTGCGCTGGGCATCTATTTTACATGGTAACATACATGTTTCAGTGCTGATCTTTCAAATCATCCCATCCTCGCCTTCTCCCAGAGTCCAAAAGCCTGTTTTTTACATCTGTGTCTCTTTTGCTGCACTGCATGTAGGATCATCATTATCATCTTTCTAAATTCCATATATATTTGTTAATATACAGTATTTGTGTTTCTCTTTCTGACTTCACTCTGTATAATAGGCTCCAGTTTCATCCACCTCATTCTTTAGAGAAATATCTGTTCTTTTGCCCACTTTTTGATTGGGTTGTTTGTTTTTCTGGTATTGAGCTGCATGTATCAGTATCAGTTCAGTCGCTCAGTCGTGTCCGACTCTCATGCAACCCCCTTTGCAGCACACCAGACTTCCCTGTCCATCACCAACTCCCGGAGTTTACTCAAACTCATGTCCATCAAGCCGGTGATGCCATCCCACCATCTCATCCTCTGTCGTCCCCTTCTTCTCCTGCCTTCAATCTTTCCCAGCATCAGGGTCTTTTCCAATGAGTCAGGTCTTCACATCAGGTGGCCCAAGTATTGGAGTTTCAGCTCCAGCATCAGTCCTTCCAATGAATATTCAGGGTTGATTTCCTTTAGGATGGACTGGTTGGATCTCCTTGCAGTCCAGGGACTCTCAAGAGTCTTCTCCAACACCACAGCTCAGCTGCTTGTGTATTTTGGGGATTAATTCTTTGTCAGTTGTTTCATTTGCTATTGTTTTCTCCCATTCTGAAGGCTGTCTTTTCACCTTGCTTATAGTTTTCTTCGTTGTGCAAAAGCTTGTAAGTTTAATTAGATCCCATTTGTTTATTTTTGTTTTTATTTCCATTACTGGTGGGTGGGTCATAGAGGATCTTGCTGTGAACTGCAGCTTTTATCATTCTGATATAGTCTTCTTTTTCCCTAGTAATACTTTCTATTTTGCAGTCTACTTTGTCTGATCTAATGTGGCCACGCCCACCTTTTTTATCCGTATTTTTACCTAGCATTTCTTTTTTTTTTTTTTTTTTTATTTCCTTTCCAAAAGGAAAAGGAATGCACCATACAGCATGTGGGATCCCAACCAAGGACAACACCCGCACACTCTGCAGTGGGAGCATGTAGTCTCAACCCCTGGACCACCAGGGGAATCCCTGTGTTTTCTATTTTAAGTGATTGTTTTGTGGTGATGGTTTAATCAGTAAGTCTTACCCACCTCTGTGACCCAGTGGACTATAGCCCGCCAGGCTCCTCTGTCCATGAGATTTCCCAGGCAAGAATACTGGAGTGGGTTGCCATTTCCTTCTCCAGGGCATCTTCCCAACCCAGGAATCGAACCTGCGTCTCCTACGTTGTAGCCGGTTATTTTGTGAACAGTGTATAATTAGGTCTTGCTCTATCAATTCTGACAATCTTTGCCTTGTAATTGGAGTGTTTAGTCCATTGACTTAAAATGTATTTATTGCTAATAGTCAGGCTTATCTCTGTTGTTGTTATTTGTCCCTTCTCATTTTCCCCTCTCTTCTACCTTTCCTGTAGTCTTTTGGATCAAGTAAATATATTTTAGAATTCCATCTTGGTTTACTAATGCTTTTTTAGCTATACCTCTTTGCGTCATTTTTTTGGCTACTCTGGAGAGTGTAATGTTCACCCATAGCTTCTCATAGTCTGTTTGGAATTAGTATTGTAATACACCGTATAGACTGTGAAAACCTTGCAACTGTAATGGGTGCATTTCCTCCTTCCACCCCGTCCTTTACGTTACATTTGTTATACACACTGCATGTACGTATGTTATAAACCCCACAAGACAGTGTTTTAATTTTTGGTTTAAACTTTGGTAAAATAGTGTTTTAATTTTTGTATATATTATATACTTTTAATTTATTTTAATTTTGGCTTTAAACATTGTTAAAACAATGTTTTGATTTTTGTATGTATTTTAAAGAAACTAGAGGAAAATTCTTTAGTGTTTACCTAGGTTACTGTTTCTGACGTTCTGCATTCTTTTTTGAAGATCCAAGTTTCCATCTCGTAGCACTTACATCCAGCCTGAAGAACTGTAGCATTGCCTTTAGTTCAGCTCTGCTATTTATGACCAGATGCTGTACCATTGTCTTTCAGCCTCCATTATTTCTGTTGAAAAGTTAGCTGTCATTCAAATTATTGTTTCCCCAAATAATGTCTTGTTTTTTTCTAGTTGCTGCCAAGATTTTCTCTATTTATTTTGTTTTCAACCGTCTGATTACAATGTGCCTAGGTGTTTTTCTTTGATATTATCTTGCTAGTGGTTCATTGAATTTTTGATTCTGTAAATTTGTCTTTGACCAAGTTTGGAGAAATTTTCCAGTTATTTCATCAGATATTTTTTCCTGCCCTATTCTCTTTCTCCTCTCCTTCTGGGATTCCAAATGTTAAACTCCTTTCTGTTGTCCCACATATGTCTGAGACCCTGTTCATTTATTTGTAATCTATTTCACCTTGAATAATTTCTGTCAATTTATTGTCAAGTTCATAGACTTTCCTCTGTTGTTTCCATTTGGTTGTTAAGCCTCCTAGTTAATTTTTAAGTTTCAGGTATGATATTTTCTATATGTAGGATTTCCACTTGGTTTTTCTTTTATAGTTTATGTCTCTGAAATTTCTCATCTTTTATTTTGAGCATAGTTTGCTTTATGACATATAGTATCATTATAATGGCTGTTTTTTTATATATATGAAACTTTTAGTATTTTATTCATTTTCATAGTTTTACAGTATTAGTAAAAATAAAGGCCATTATAAATAAGTATAAAATGGAAGTTGATGAAAAAATAACCCCAAGTCTTCCTTGACTCCGACCCTCCCACCAAAAAACTAGCTAGTATATGGCAAATATCCTTTTCACACACTGTCTTTAGGCATATATTCACTTTGTAGTGGTGGATGGTTTAGTTGCTAAGTCGTGTCTGACTCTGGTGATCCTATGGACTGTAGCCTGCCAGGCTCCTCTGTCCATGGTGTTTTCCAGGCAAGATTACTAGAGTGGGTTTATAATGGCTGTTTTAAAATCCATGGAGAAGGAAATGGCAACCCACTCCAGTATTCTTGCCTGGGAAATCCCATGGACAGAGGAACCTGGTGGGCTACAGTCCATGGGGTTTCAAAGAGTCGGACACGACTGAGCAACTTCACTTTCACTTTCAAGAAATAAATAAATGTATTTATATTGCCAAAAATAAATAAATAAATAAAACCCATGTCCTAAAAAATAAAAATAAAACCTGTGTCCACCAGTCTTCATTGACTGACACTTCTCTTGAACAGGAATTGCATTTTTCTGTTTCTCTGTTTGCTGAGTAACTTTTTATTGCATCCTGGACATTGTGGATGTTGCCTTGTGGAATTTCTGGATTCTGTTATATTCCTCTGAAGGGTAGTTATTGTTTTAAAGGTGGATATTAACCTGGTTGGCCCCAGCTGCTAACATTTTCTCTTAGGCAGTGTTTGACTCGTTTTTCCTTAACTGGACTGCTTGCGGTTTGGACAGGAGATCAGCCAGAGACTTAGAAGTATCATTCCCCAAATTGGAGGCTCCCTCTTTCTGGGATTTCCTCCCTTCACTTTCCATATTCTGTGGTTTTCCAAATCTCTCCTCTGGTTCTTTAGGCCAGGAAAGTACATTGTGTGTGTTTTCTCTTAGAGTTTTAGCCACCCTTTGTTGAACCTGCACTTATTCTGTGCTCTTACCTTTGACTGTCCAGAATCCCCCTGCTTTGTTGACTCTCCAGGGCCCTCTGTAGTCTTCTTCTTGTTCCTAAGTTCGTGGTTGTTATCCACCGGTTTGGTTGATAGGATACACATCAGCCATACAGGAAGTGGCACTCCATGTAGTAAAGACAAAAGTGAAATTGCTCTTATCCACATCACACTTGAGAAAGTGGGAGATTTGGGGAGATGTAATTCCAGAAAAACGATCAGTGCATTTCTCACAGCTTAAAATAGTGTGCGTGTATCTAAAGTATGTAACTTAGATGCCATTATGAAGCAAAACCTTAGTGAGAACTATGGCTGACATATAAGAAAGATGGGTTTTTTTAAACAAAACAAAGCCAAAGAACATTCCCGGTGTGTATTGCCTCACGTGCCTTCCTTCGTGAGCCCCTCCTGGCAGGCGCGTTTTCAGTTGCTGCTTACTAGTCGGAATGGCCTTGCAGGATCACTGCCGCCATCTGTTGGCTGATTGAATGTGCTTCTGCTTGACTGTAGTCATGTTTTTATTGATAAAAGTTTCAAGACTTAAAAAAAAAAATTCTTCTGCATCTGATGCTTTGGCGTATAGAGAAATATGGATGTTCTTGCCTTCAGAGAGTTTGACACTAAGCAATATAAGCTTGTTCCTGCCCTAATTCAGTGAGATGTTATATATTAAGAAAAAGTTGATAGAAGAAATTACACAAACTGGCTTGTAACAAGTTTTAAATTAGTGGCATGGGAAATAAGTGCTCTGATTTATAGTAGGGAGAGATTATTGTGTACTGGGAGGGAGGCCTGATGAAAGAGAGGGCCTCACACTGGGTCCTGAAGCAGTTTAGGTGGAAAGAAATGGCAGGCAGAGGAATCAGTGTGAGCGCTGGCAGATGTGTGTGTCAGATTCAGACTGTCTGTGCTTCCCATCCGGTGATCCCAAACCACCAAACAGATTAATATGCTGTAGCCTGACACTGAGGTTTGTGCTTTTTCCCTTAGGGTGTAGGGGGAGCGTGAGGACAGAGAGAGTGTTTGTATCTGGTTCAGGCAGGCTCATTGCCCTGTTGGTTTGTTCTTAAAATCACTGTAGAAAGTTCAGTTCAGTCGCTCAGTCATGTCTGACTCTTTGTGACCCCATGGACTGCAGCTCCCTGTCCATCTCCAACTCCCGGAGTTTACTCAAACTCATGCCCATCGAGTCGGTGATGCCATCCAACCATCTCATCCTCTGTCGTCCCCTTCTCCTCCCACCTTCAATCTTTCCCAGCATCAGGGTCTTTTCCAGTGAGTCAGCTCTTCGCATCAGCTGGCCAAAGTATTGGAGCTTCAGCATCAGTCCTTCCGATGAACACCCAGGACTGATCTCCTTTAGGATGGACTGGTTGGATCTCCTTGCAGTCCCAGGGACTCTCAAGCATCTTCTCCAACACCACAGTTCAGAAGCATCAATTCTTCGGCGCTCAGCTTTCTTTATAGTCCAACTCTCACATCCATACATGACCACTGGAAAAACCTGAAGAAAGTTCAGTTCACCTGAAATCAGACCTGCTCTTGATAGTACTATAATCTTGGAATATAATGCAAAGTCTTAAAATCCTGGTTGAAAATATGGGTTGCTTTTTTTCTTTTTTCCCTTTTCTCAACTCTGAGGATTTATATTATTCCAGTCATAAACAACATGTTAAATACTCAAAAATATTCTGAATATTAAGTGGAAAACAGAAGGAATAGGAAAAATAAGACATGGGAAATGTAATCTTGGAACAAGGAAGTCCTTTTCAAACAAAAAGATTAATTCCCTTAATATATAAACAGTTCTTACAAATCAATAAGGAAAAATGTAGTAGAAAATGATCAGAGGGTATCAACAGTCCATTAATGAAAAAGGAAATAGAAAATATTTAAAATATAAATAGATGTTCAGTCTTACTCATAAGAGAAATGTAATAGGAGAGAAATAGAAAAACTACAGTAAAATTTTTACCTGACTAATAAGCAAAGATCCAAAAGTTTCATAACAACGTCATCTTGGCAGTAGCATTTTGAAATATTTTTTATTTTGAAATATTTTGTACTTTACAGAGATGTTATAGAAATAGTACTCAGTCTTCCCCTCGTTTCCCCTAATATTAGTGTCTTTGATGGACGTGGTGTAAGTATTGGAAACTGAAATAACATGGACACGGAGCTCTCAGCCATGTGCCCGTTTCACTGGGCTTTCGCTGGTTTCCATCCATGTCCTTTGCTGGCCCAGGACCCTCCATACTGTGCACTTGTGTCTCTTCAGCCTGTGCTGTTCCTTCAGGATCGCGGCACTTTTTTGAGGAGTACTGGCCTGTTACTTTAGAGGGTTTCCTTCTATCGGGGTTTGTCTGGTGTTTTCTTGATTAGCTTGACGTGGGTTTTGGTGAGAACACAACAGAAGTCAGGCTGTGCCCTCTCGCGCCACCAGGAGTTGCCGTGTGTGGACACATGTCCTCCTGATGCTGATGACGGCTGTGGTCGCTCAGTTAAAGCCGATCTGCCGCTTGCTGCACCGTAAGGTACCATTTCTGTCTTCGAAACCGGGGCGGGGCGGGAACTCTGAGATTCTGCAGATGTTCTGTTTGCGGTGACCGCCCCTCAGCCGTCTGCGCCTGTCACTCGCCTCGTGGCACTTGTCTGCTTCCATGGTTCCTCTTACTGCTGTCAGGAAGAGGGCTTCTCCTCCGCTTATCGACTGTTTCTGCAGGTGTGGACTTGCGTCTGCTTTGTTCGCCTGCTGACAGTCCACCCCTGTCACTGTTGTGCTGCCCGTTGTCCTGGGTTTCAGCACCGGGAGCCTGTGCCCTCCTGGCGTGTCCCATCACCACCTCTGGCACCCCAGGCATTCCAGGCTCATCCAGTGTGTTCTCCAGGGGCCTCAGTTCCTTCTGTGGGCAAAAGGCATTTGCACACTAGAGGTCTGAGTGCCGGGGAGGGCGGCCGCCCGCCTGTTTGCCCAGGCTGCAGCATCTCCTGGGAGCAGGTCCAGGCTGGCCGCTCCCCTTGGCGCGAGGTGCGCTCACTGCTGCGGGGCGCCGCTGCCTCTGGGCCTGTCCCCGGACAGACTCAGCAGGTGCACGTGTGTGTGTTGTCACACGCTTGTATGCACCTTGACGTTTATGTCTATGCTACACTGGTGCCTCCGTTTGCAGCATAACAGGTTCAGCCTGCCCTCCCCGCCCTTGACTTGTGCTCACGTGCTTGGTCTGCTGCTGCTGCAGTGATCCAAGCTGTCCTTTCTGAGCCCAGCTTTACAGTGTACGCTTAATCCTTGAAGAGCCCAGTTTGAACGGCGAGGGTCCCCTTATTTGTGGTTTTTTCCTGCTAAGTAGGTACTGCAGTACTGCACAGTCTGCAGCTGGGTGGAATCCACGAGTGTGGATGTGGTTGTGTTGGAGGGCCAACTGGAGGGCCATACTTGGGTTTTCAACTTCACGGGGTGGGGGTTTCTGTGCCCTTAACCCCACCCTCACGTGACTTAGGTGGGTTCTATCGGGGCGGCTGTGTTACTCATCTTACAGTTGTGCCTGCTTGTTACTGTTCGCATTTCATTTTATGTTCTCCATACACTCTGGCTGCTCTTAACTATTTACTTTTTGGGTTTGTGAAACATGACCACGGTTCTGAGTCAGGAGGGAAAAGGATGCTCAGAAATGTCATTTCCCCTCAGCTCTGCTCCCTCATCTCCACCCTTCCTTTCTCCATTCTGTTCCCACACATCTGTTATGGGTCAAATTGCAACTCCCCCAAAGATGCTGAAATTCTGACCCCAGGACTTGTGAACATGATCCTATTTGAAAATGGGGTCTTTGCAGAAATCAGTTAAAGATCATTAGGGTGGGCCGTGATCCAATATGAAGTGTCCTTATAAAAAGGGGAAGTCCAACCCAGGGGCAGACACGAGCAGAGGAGGACACTGCCGTCTCCAAGCTGAGGCTCCCTGAGGCCCCCCGAGGCTGGGGAGGGGGTAGAGCGGGCTCCCCCCTGCAGCTCCGCCAGCACTTGGGCTTTATTCCTCCAGCCTTCGGAGCTGGGAGGCGGTAGACTTCTGTTGTTTCCGTGGCCTTGTCGGGGTGCTCTGCCACAGCAGCCCCAGGAAGCACACACCCCAGGTACCCAGTTTCTTGTGGTATAAATCGTGTGCCCCCAGAGACCTGTGCACACCCTCATCTGTGAGTGTGACCTTATTTGGAAAGAGGGTCTTTGTCGATATATTAAGATGAGGTCATACTGGGTTAGAGTGAGCCCCAAACCCAGTATAACCGGTGACTCAGGAGAGAAATTTGGACACAGAGGAGACCCCCAGGGAAGAGAGGCTGTGAGAGGACAGAGGCAGAGATGGGGGTGAGGCAACCACGAGCCCGGGGGAGGTGCGCACAGATTGCCCTCGGGGCCCGGAGGACTCGGCCCTGCCGGCACCTTGGTTTTGCACTTCTGGCCTCTGGAACCAGGAGAGATGAAGTTTCTGTGGTTGTAAGCCACCCTGTCCCTTGTTATGACAGCCTTAGGAATTGAAAACACAATCTCATTAGTTTCTGGTTTATCCTTCCTGTTGTTTTTGCACAAACGAGTGAGAACATGGATATTTCCCTGTATCTCCTTTTCTTCCATGAAGGGTAAATGTGCAATAGATAACTCTTGATCACCTGGAGCATTATTTTCAACAGCACAAGACAGGAAACAGTTTAAACATCCATCAGTTGAACACTAGTTAAATACTTATTCAGTACAGTGGAGTATTATTTGTTCATTAAAAAGAATAAGCAGCTTTATATGTACTAAAACAGAGCAGTCACTAAGATGTGTTCTTTTTTAAAACGTTATTTACTTATTTATTTTTGGCTGTGCTGGGTCTTTGTTGCTGCAGGGGCTTTTTCTCTAGTTGTGGGGCACGGAGGCTACTCTAGTTGTGATGTGCGGGCTTCTCATTTCAGAGCACGGGCTCTAGGGTGCGTGGACTTCAGTACTCGTGGCACATGGCTCAGTAGTTGCAACTCCTGGGCTCTGGAGCACAGGCTGAGTAGCTGTACACATGCTTAGTTGCCCCTCGGTATGTGGGATCTTCCTGGGCCAGGGATCAAACCCATGTCTCCTGCATTAGCAGGTGGATTCTTTACCACTGAGCCACCAGGGGAGCCCTAAGATGTGTTCTTGATAAAAATATTTATGCACAGAAGACTGGAAATAAAATGTGCCAGTCATAATCCAACAGCCCCTTCCCCAGTCTGGGAGCAGGTTTAAAACGTAGTTCCTGGGGGTCTGAAAAGGAGAGGCGCCGTTATCCACTGAATTGTTCAGTTTCATGTGATTTCTGTTTCTTTGGGGGTAAAGATGGCTTACAACTGGGCGTGAGGGAATGTGACCTGTTCTTTCCTGACAGGACCAAGAGGCAGATGATGAGAAAAGGACCAAGGGTCCTTTGAGCAGGTCCTTTGAGGACAGAAAGCGGGGCAGGGCTGCGGTCAGGGCTCCTTCCCCAAGGTGGGCGGCTACAGGCCTGCGGGCCGGGAGGAAAGGGTGCGCCCTGGAGGTCTGGGCTGCTGCTTGGTGGAGGGCCTGGAAGGCCAGCCTGAGGCCCATGGAGTTGGTGGGGTTGTGTTCAGGAATGAGTCCCCTGAAATCAGAAATATCGAGATGGAATTGGTGTCAGAAGATGAAGGTGTTGAGTTTAAGAGACGGGACGGGTTGCATGGAACAGTGTGCAGGCAGGGGACCACCTGGAAGGCCAAGGGCCCTGGGCGCCGGGGAGGCCGGGCGAGGGCGGCGGGCGGCTGGGGAGGCCGGGCCAGGGCCAGCGCGCCCGCGAGCCCCTGCTGGAAGAGGGTGCCCTGGGGCATGCACACACACACACACGCACACACACAGTCATTTACACACACACAGACACACACACACTGTCCTTTTCACAGACACACACATACAGACACCCAGACACAGGGACACAGCCGTTTACACACACACACACACACACACACACACACACACACACTGTCCTTTACACAGACACACACACACAGAGACACACACACACAGCTGTTTACACACACACACACACACATACTGTCCTTTAAACAGACACACACATATAGACACACACAGACACGCGTGCACACAGACACACACTTACAGACACACGCTGTCCTTTACACACAGACACAGACACACACAGCCCTTTACACAGACACACACACACACACACACACACACACTGTCCTTTACACTGTCTTCTCTCTCTCTCTCTCTCTCTCTCTCCCCCCCTCCCTCCCTCCCTCCCTCCCCACTTTCCTGAGGCCCCCGAACAGGGAGTGGTTGTTCAATGTAAGAATCTCTAAAATACTTTCAGTGTCCTCGGACTTACGTGGAAGCATCAGGAACACAGCCAGTCTGTGCTTCCGGGGCTGCCTCCCATCTTCCTCCGGGGGTCTCCCGTCACTCCCAATTCCAGTGGTCCAAGCGCTCTGAGTCTAGACTGCATCCTGAGGCCCAGCCCGGTCTCGCATCCCTCACTGATTTCAGCCTGAAGTCCTCTCACTTTAAAGCAGAGGGTCCCCAGCTTTTGTGGGGAGCCAGGAGCGCTGTCCCTGGGAGGGGAGGCAGTGTGGGGTCACACAGTCTGCTGGCATCCTACGTCCTGCGTCAGCACCATCTGGAACCACGGGGACCCCAGCAGCCCTGCCTGGGCTGGTGCAGACTTGAATGCTGTAGCCAAATGCCACTTAATTCCGGAAGTAATACCCCAGTTTTTTAGGGGGAACAGGTATGGATGATGTGAACAATGCAGCTAGGCCAAAGAATTAAATATTCAGACTAACTGGAAACTGAATATTTTCTAAGTTAGGGTGGTTTTAAAGATATTCCTCATATAGGTAAAGGCTAAAGTGTGTTATCTGTAAATCCAAAAATAAGCTTAAAGAGAAGGCAGATATTTACACCTTGTAGGAATGTGGAAGCTGATAACGTTGATTTTTGAAAGCCATGAGTTACTTCTAAATCATTCCTTCCTGACTGCCACACGTGCGGAGTGTGTAACAGGCAGCTGCAGCTTGTCGTGGCCTAGACTTTGACACGGAGTGTCTGGTGTTCAGAGCCTTGAGAGTGCCGGGCAGCGAGTCCCTTCTGCACAGCGCCGGCCCCCGGCCAGTGTCTTCAGGGTGCTGGTGAGGACTGGCTGCATCCTGCCCATTGGGTGGAGGGGCTGTGTGTTTCTGTGGCGTCTGGCAGCCACGCCAGGCTGGGGCTGCAATGTCGTGTTGGCGGGTTTTCCTTCTCCCCGCGCAGTGGTTCCTTGGTCCACTGTGCTGAACAGGAAGTTACTGAAAAGTAACTGGAGAGACACTGAATCCCATTCCTAGTTATGAGGCAGAGAAGATCATGCCCTGGTTTGCAGACTGTAAATACACTAATTTAAAAGAGACTGGTGGACAGGAGAGGAAAGGACTCAATGAAGATTCTTTGGAAGACAACAGGACAGTTTTGGAACATGCACATCTAAAAATCTGACTCCCTCTTAGGGAGTATTTTTTCTCCTTTTTCCATGTTAGTTACACAGTAAGGAAGGCTGGCCTGTCATTATTTCTGGCTCTGGGAGGGGCTGTGAGCATGGAGGCACATGTGAGTTTGGTGGGTTTATGCACCAAATCGGGGGTGCATGTGGGAAGTGGGGTCAGAAGGTACCTCCCCGTTCCTGCTGTTCTGCCCCGAGTTTTCTGTGTTCTTGGTATTTGCCACGTGTGGGGCGGTGTTGGCAAAACTACCCGCTGACTACCGGCTAGGTGCGCAGTGCTTGTCACTTCCGATTCTCCAGGGTGACACTGGTCTCTGGAGCCTGCTTTGGTGTGAACAAATCAGGGTATTCTGTCCTGATGTCCTGTTAACTCTCATTCTTCTTTTTCAGGGAAACCAGTTCTGTGTCCCTGGAGGCCCCCAGCTCAGTCTTGGGGTCCCCGGCGAAGCCTGGCCTCGAGCTTCCACGTGGGACGGCCGTTCAGCTCCCAGGCTGCTGAGGACCAGGCGGAGGCGGGGCCCCTGCACTCGGTCATCAGCAGCTCGGAGGTCGTGCAGGGTGAGGCGTGGCGCAGGGTGGGGCGTGCGGCCAGGGGCCCCGGAGTCCGCTGCCTCCCGAGGGGGTACTGAGGCAGAAGCAGTGCTTGAGGGAACCACGCACTCACTTCAGACGAAGGAAGGGCTTGGTTGGAGGGAGGGGTCCCCAAAACAATGCCTCCTACGTTTCCGGCTTCCCTGGCACTTCTGACTTCCATCCTGGCGCGTCTGGCGCCCTCTGGTGGTCACCGGGAGTTGGCTCAGGCGCCTGCACATCTGCTAATGATCACCAAGCGGAGGGAACCTCAGCACAGCCCTGCGTTCCCGGGACGTGTAGAGGGCAGGCTCCGGAGCCGGTCCTGCCGCGGGTCCGTTTCTGGCTTTCAGATGAGACAGCAACAGAGTACTTAATGCTTGGGTTAAGAGGAGTGAGTTTTTCTCCTTTGCTTTCTAAATGATTAATCTGGAAACCACTGCATACAAGAATCGAATCCGGGGTCTGGTTGTGGAGGCAGGTCGACAGCTTCTCCAAGCAGCGTGACCTGAGGCCTGCAGGCTCCGGGGAGGAGGGTGGGTGCGGGCTTGTCCGCACTTCTAGGGGAAAGGGAACCCCTGATCTGCTCTTCTGTCTGAGCCCAGATGCTTGGGGTTTTTTTTTTTCCTTCTTCTTTAGTTCACTGTTTTGAAAAATGTTTAAAACTCCTTATTTTAAAGATTTTTTTGAATGTCGCAAAGTATGTTCTGTTAAAAAAGACGTTAACTTTCCTGGTTGTGTCTGTGGTTCGTTACTAGGTTCTGCTACCAAACACGAGTTCCAAGCTGAGACGAAGAAGCTGCTAGACATTGTTGCCCGTTCCCTATACTCAGAAAAAGAGGTGCGTGCCTGCTAATCACTCCCAGCGCTGGCTGGTTCTGTTGGCAAGACTGTTTCTGTGCTGTCCTGGGGAAATGCCAGCTAGTGGATTAGCAGTGAGAAGGCATTAAATTTGGACAGGTAGTGATCTTGGCTACCAAAGAGAGTATTCTTAGTAAAATCCATTGAGGTTTATGGACAGATATATCCAGGTGATTCTTTGAGCCACAATGAACCTGGGAAGTAATGCATTTTGCTGTTAATTTAAAAGTCTCAGGTGTTGGTGTGGGGCCCTGCTGAGGTCCATTTCTGGGGTATTGCCCACGGGCTCTGGACCCTGGATTCACCTCCCTCGTCACCTGGCCTCACCAGCCACAGTCTGTGGGGCTGAAGGAAGAAGACCCCCCTGTGTGGAGCAGAGCAGCAAGGAGCGCCCGGGGCCTTTGTGAGGAGACAAAGCTGCTCCAGGCTGACAGGCCATGGTGAACCATCGTTCCACGCTGGTTGTTGCTAAAATGCAGAGAATTTGAGAGGGGTAAAGCACAGCTTTCCAAAATGAAAGGACCTTCTAGGAAGTATTTCCAGGTCTCGTCCTGCTAAACTCCATCCCCAGGTGGCCCTGTGACACCCAGCTTCTTCTCTCTCGGGGCCAGGTCAGCCCTCCCATGTGCTGCGTCTGACTGTAAGTGGAGCTTTATCAGAGGAGAAGAGCTGTGCACACCCGGGTTGGTCGTGGGGCCTGTGGCCCCCTTTTCGCCTGAACGTGGGAGGTCTGGTTTGTGGCAACCCACTAGATTAAGTGAAGCTGGTGAGCCCTTCACGGAGAAGAGAAAATATGTTTTGAGGATATTTTGACATCCCTGGGCATGAGTTGAGAAAGAAGTCATCTCACGGGCCCTTGAAGTTGGCAGTAACAGACTCCTAGCTCCAGGCTGATGCTGAGGAAGCAACAGTAGAGTCAGAGGTGACAGAAAGCTGGGCCAGGGGAACATGATCCATCTCCAGTCATCCTGCGGGCGGCTCTGGGGAAACTGGCTTTGAGGACGGTGGGAAGTCTTTATTTGGCTAAATGCTTCCCCCCAGAGGCTGCTGACAGACAGGTCCTGCAGCACAGCGTCTCATCTCCATTTCCATAGGTGTTCATTCGTGAGCTCATCTCCAACTCGAGCGACGCCTTGGAAAAGCTGCGTCATAAGCTGGTGTCTGAAGGCCAAGCGCTGCCAGACATGGAGATTCATCTGCAGACCGACGCCGACAGAGGCACCATCACAATCCAGGTGCCTCCCCTGATGGGCCGGGAGATGGGCTGCCTGTCCGTCACGTCTCTAGGCTCCCAGTGGCCTGCTGACCACCTTGAACTGAATATAGTTCCCTGTGCTGTATACAGTAGGCCCTTGGTGTTTGCTCCTATATATTCCCGTTTGCATCTGCTCACCCCAAACTCCCAGCCCTTCCCTTCTCCACCTGCCCTGTCCTGTGGCAGCTGTGAGTCTGTTCCCTATGTCTGATTCTGTTACTGTTTCATAGATAGATTTGTGTCTTATTTTAGTCACATCTGAATGATATTATACGATAATTGTCTTTCTCTAATCTCTCAGTCCATCCATGTTGCTACAAATGGCATTGTTTCATTCTTCTTTATGACTGAGTAACACTCCATCGTGTATGTGTGTGACACACACGCCACATCTTTTCCATCCATCCATCGATGGACATTTAGCTTATTTCCAGGTCTTGACTGTTGTGAACAGTGTTGCTGTGAGCATGGGGTGTGTGTATCTTCGTGAGTTGGAGTTGTATCTGGATATATGCCCAGGAGTGGGATTGCTAGATCGTGTGGGAACCCTGTTTTTAGTTTGCTGAGGAGCCTTCATACTGTTTTTCATAGTGGCTGCGCCAATTTACATTCCCATCAACAGTGTAAGAGGGTTCCCTCTTTGAAGAGGAGCCCCGTCATTCAAAGATAAGTACTGTTAACATTTCAGTGTATGTCTAATAGGGTTTGTCTACATATCCAAACAGGTTAAAAAAGTTTTTTTGACCACTCTGCATGGCTTGTGGGATTTTACTTCCCCTGGGATTGAACCCAGGCTCTCAGCATTGGGACCGTGGAGTCCTAACCACTGGACCACCAAGGAATTCCCTTAACAGATTTTTAAACCACATAGTATTTTTTATGTAAGGTGACCCTTGAACAACACTTGGGTTGGGGGGGGCAGGCCCTCCTCACAGTCTAAGATCCACACAGAACTTATAGTCTGTCCTCTGAATACCTGGTTCCTCCACATTTGTGGGTCTCCCTCTGTGGTTCCTCTGTACCCACAGTTCTGCATCCACAGACTCAACCAGCTGCTGCTGTTCAAGGGTCAGCTGTGCTCTTCACGTTTTTGAGCATACTTTTACTGCATGTTCTTGTATGTTCTCTGGTACTGTATTTTAATCACAGCTGTTTGGATTAACAGTCTTACTGTAGACACAGCAATACTTTTGGCGGTTATTACAGTTTAAGGTCAGAAAGTTGGAAAGGCAGAAGTGGGGTTCATCAGGCGGTGGGCCTGAGGGCCATCACGTTCCCAAGGTAGCTGCTCCAGGCCCTGCTGCCTGCGTCTCTGGGGGGCGTCCGTCCCTGTGGGCCCCTTCCCAGCAGGCCTGGCTCCGCTGGTTTGTGATCTTCTGTCTGCTCCTGTCTGCTCTGTGCGTGTGTGCCTTTCTTGCCAGCCGCTGCCACTGTTTTAAGAAGCTTTACTCAAGTATGTTTATGTACGATCAGGTCCCCAGGTTCACGTGTTCAGGGAGTTTAGACTAACACATGCAGTTGTGGGCCCACCATAGCACTGGGGTCGTCACCCAGCATCCCCACCCTTCCTAGCCCTCATGAGCCACTGACCTGCTTTCTGTGGCTATGGTTTTCTATTTTCTACGATTTCACATAAACATAGTTACACAGGAGGTGGTCTCTTGAGTTTGACTTTTCACTTGTCACGGTGGTTTTGAGAGTTCTCCACGCGGTCAGACAGATCAGTAGTTTGTTCCTTTCTGTTACTGAGAAGTGTTCTGCTGTATGAAGGCATCACAGCTTCACCAGTCTCTTCACCAGCTTCTCCAGTGAGCACTGGAGATGATAGGGATCGAGCTGCCATGAATATTTCAGTCTTTGTGTGGACACATGTTTTCATTTCTTTTGGGTAAATACCTTGGAATAGGACTGCTGGGTTGTAAGGAAAGCGTCTGTTTAACTTTAGAAGAAACTGCCAAGCGTTGCCAAAAGCAGGTGTCCCATTCTGCATTCCTCCTGGCAGCACATCCTTGACACACTCGTCATTGTTGGTCTTTGATTTCAGCCATTTTAGTGAGCGAGCATTTTAGTGAACCATTCCCTAATGGTTGGGGACCCTGGTGGCTCAGAGGTTAAAGCGTCTGCCTGCAATGCAGGAGACCCTGGTTCGATCCCTGGGTCAGGAAGATCCCCTAGAGAAGGAAATGGCAACCCATTCCAGTGTTCTTGCCTGGAGAATCCCATGGACGAGGAGCCTGGCAGGTATAGTCCATGGAGTCGCACAGTTGGACACGACTAAGCTACATCACTTCACTTCACTTCCCTAATGGTTAAAGGTGCTTGCCATTCATGTATCTTCTTTGTGAAATGCCTTTCAGATTTTTGCTCATTTTTAATCAGGTTGTTTGTCATTTTATTGCATTGTAAGTTCTTTGTATATTCTAGATTCAAGTCCTATATCAGATACACTTTGCAAATATTTTCCCCTAGTCGGTGACTTGCCTTTTTATTTTCTTAGGTAATGGCTTTTGAAAAGCATAAGTTCTTAATGAAGTGCAGTTTATCACTTTTATGTTTCATGCTTTTGGCGACCTATTGAAGAAGTCTCTACCTGTTCCAGAGAGATAAACGATTTCCTCCTGTCTTTTCTTTTAGAAGTTTCGCAGCCTTGGCTCTTACACTCAGCTCTCTGATCACATGGTGTCTGCGTAAGGGAGACGGGCTGGGCGCTGCTCCGCCTGTGGCTGCTGCTTGTTTCGGCACCGTCTGTTCTTCCCGTCTGCAGTGATTTGTCTTGGAACCTTTGTCACAAATCGTGTGACACTGTGAAGCTCTTCCTGGACTCGGTTTTGTCCCTGTATCTAAGTTAGTCTGTCCTCTGGTGAGGTTTCCCCAGTAAGGCCTGGCTGGTGTGACTGGAATCCGCCTTTCCTGACAACCCTGTTGTGATGTCATGGGCCATGAGCAGGTCCGACTTGTGCGCTTGTGCCTGGCGCTCCGCACACGCGCCCTGGTGTTCAGCCTGTCTGTCTCCTAGGACACCGGCGTCGGGATGAGCCGGGAGGAGCTGGTGTCCAACCTGGGAACCATCGCCAGGTCCGGGTCAAAGGTGAGGCCCCCACCTTCCCTGGGGTGCTACCACCGCTCCCCTCAGGTCAAGCATCCTAAGGGCAGCTCTGACCAGGGCTGGTCCCAGACGCGCTGGATGCCAGCTTCAGAGGACTGTCCTCCAGCGCGTTTGTGCCACTGGGGGCCCTCTGTCCAGGATTTCCCTGCATCGTCATGGGGCCCTCAGAGGTAGTTTGTTATTTGCTGGATGGACCGGCTGGAGTGGGTACTTTGCCCACAGCTAGAGACCGGCTGACCCCAGGTTCAAAGCCAGTCCATTCCCACCTGACACGCCCCTCTGACCGGCCTCACCCTACAGGCCTTTCTGGATGCACTGCAGAACCAGGCAGAGGCTGGCAGCAAGATCATCGGCCAGTTCGGTGTGGGCTTCTACTCAGCCTTCATGGTGGCCGACAGAGTCGAGGTCTATTCTCGCTCCGTGGATGCAGGCAGCCTTGGGTACCGGTGGCTTTCAGATGGGTGAGTGAGTGAATGGGTCCCATGTCACCCATAGAGTGTCCCCCAGGCCCTGGAGCCACCAAGGCAACTGTCACCCGCCATGCAGAGTGGGACTCTGAGGCCTGGTCTGGAAGCCCCAGCAGCTTCTTGGGCTTTTATGGGAGGCCTGAGCCCCCACTCAGGGTCTTGACTCCTTTTGCTGCTGGGTCCCGCTCTGCTCCAGGGCGGGTGCCTCTTCTGAGGGCATGTCCTTGATTGCTCGGGGGTGTCAGGGTCTGGCCCCTGGCCACCCCACCTCCTGCTGGCCCACCACGTTCTGGGCTTACTTCACGGGTGGATGTCCAGGAGCATCTCAACTTTTCACAGAGGCTGGCACCTGCCATGGCTGAGGTCAAGTGTGTGTCTCCTGAACACCCAGACTTCATTTCTGAACCTGCATTCCTGCCCTGTCAGGGCACAGCCCGTGTCCCTCATCAGAACAGAGATTTCTGTTTTGTTCCACGAAAGTAGGGCCAAGTCACCTGGGGTGAGAGATGACAGGGTGCCCCCTCCGCTCCAGCCCCCACGTGGCCCCTGCTCTCCAGAGGCAGCGCCCGGCCGGGGCTCCGGAACGTGGAGGTCTCACAGGAGGGGGTCTCCCAGGGTCTGGCGCTCGCCGGCCACCACAGGGAACTTGAGGCCCAGAGGTTGTGCTCATGAGCAGGGGCCCCACACCCCAACCCCAGCACCACTGTCCCCGGGGGAGGGGGTTGCAGCTGGGTTCAGAAGCGGCGAGGCTCTGGCTCCCTTTCTGTTCGAGTCCTGGGGCCACACGGGCCTTGTCAGCACTGACAGATAGACTCACCTCCCCTCCCCCTCTTAGCTCTGGGGTGTTTGAAGTTGCCGAAGCCTCAGGAGTTAGAACTGGGACGAAAATCATCATCCACCTCAAGGCCGACAGCAGAGAGTTCGCCAGCGAGGCCCGGGTTCGAGGTGAGTGTGAGCCTAGGCCACCGGGATAAGCTTGGTGGGGGCTCAGGGTCGCATCTTCATCCCATTGCTGTGTGGTGTCGCTGGCCAACCACCCGGCCTGAGTCCAGGCTCCGGACAACCAGAGTGGGCGCAGTGCCAGGTACTCCCCGCTGTCCAGGTCTCACTGATGCTACTGAACATGCCCAGCGCCTTCCAGGGGTCACGTTACCCCGTGAAACCCGGATTAGGCTGCCAAGAGGTGTGCATGTCTCACAGTGGCCTGGGCCCCCTGACCCAGTTCTGGAGCAAGTTCTACTCCCCGTGGGGGCAGGGCAGGGACAAGGCCTCCCAGAGCTTTCATGTCTAGAAGTTTCTGGTATTCGTTGTTTCTGTGTCTTCCAGATGTGGTGACAAAGTACAGCAACTTCGTCAGCTTCCCTTTGTACCTGAATGGAAGGCGCATGAACACCCTGCAGGTGAGGCCTGCTGCCTGCGGGCTCGGCGGCCGTGGAGCTGAGCCGCTGCCTGTCGGGCCGGCCAGGCAGATGGGCCTGGGGTGGCTGGCCAAGCCCCAGCGTGTGATGTTCTGGGCAGGAAGGGCGGCGAGACCTGTGGGTGCAGGTCCATGTGCGCCAAGAGTCACCTTCACAGTGCACGCCCCGAGCTCCTGGCTGTGTTCAGTCACTCTGCCCTCAGCACCGTCAGTTCTAGAAAAGGTCACCCCTGCCCCCCCAGAAAGAGACCCCCAGCATCACCAGCCCCTTCCCTGAGCCCCCAGTAACCACCTTCCGGTTCCTGGTTGCCTATTCTGGACATTTCATAGAAATGGAATCAGACATCACATAGCCTTCTGCGTCTGGCGTCTTACCGTGTTTTCAGGGCTCGAGCTGGTGGGAGCGCCTTGGCGCTCTCTCCCTTTCCGGCTCAATTGCCTTCCCTGAGCCTCTCACCTCCTGGCGGTTGGTGCTGGCCATGTGCGGCCTCGTCCAGGTTTTGCCTCCTGCTCGCTCTTCCTGATACTGCTGGGGACGGGGCACTGGTTCCAGAGCCATGTGTGTGTCCATCTGTCTGTCCAGCACTGGGTACCGCGAGCTCCGCCCACACGTTGTTGGGAAGGTGTGTCTGAAACAACATCCCTGTTCCTCCGTTTCCAGGCGATCTGGATGATGGACCCCAAGGACGTGAGTGAGGGGCAGCACGAGGAGTTCTACCGCTACGTCGCGCAGGCCCACGACAGGCCACGCTACACCCTGCACTACAGGACAGACGCGCCGCTCAGCATCCGCAGCATCTTCTATGTGCCGGACGCGGTGCGCGCCCCCACCTGCCCTGGCCCGCGCTCGGGTCGAACCCAGCCTTCCTGGCTTTGAGCCTAGAGCCCATTCTCTCTGCTGAGCGTGCACATGCGTCCCCAGGACCTGTCAGGAAAGCAGAGCCCTGGGCCCCGCTTAAGCAGGTCCCTGCAGGGCTGTGTGCAGACTGCAGTCCTGGTCAGGAGCAGACTCGGCAGAGGTGACCCTCTGGCCATCGTAGGCCCCGCGCCAGCACGCGCTCCACTGCCGAGTTCATTGCGAGGGCCCATGGGCCACACTGAGACAGGCGTGTGGGGCTGGGTTCCAGAAGCTGCAGACATGGGAACTTGAATTTCTCTTACTTTTCACATGTCATAAGGTACTCTTTTTTGCTTTTTTCCTACCATTTAAAAATGGAAGAACTGTTCTAAGCTGCATGAACGGTTGATCTGGCCTGTGGGCTATAGTTTGCCAACCCCTGGCCCCAGCAGGTTGGGCTGTGTTCAGAGAGTCAGACCAGTCATCGTGTTTATGGGGAGGGCGGCAGCTGCCCAGAGAGGCCCCGCCTGGCCCAGAGCCTTGGTGTCGGGGCCAGCCTCTCCGGGCACCCCATGTACACCCCAAATCTCCGGGCCCAGACGGCCTCAGGAAGGGCCCCTGACTGTGGCACTCCGCCTCTGCAGGGCCTGCTTCTCCTGACACTGCCCTTGCTTTGCCTCCAGAAACCATCCATGTTTGACGTGAGCCGGGAGCTGGGCTCCAGCGTGTCGCTGTACAGCCGCAAGGTCCTCATCCAGACCAAGGCCACCAACATCCTGCCCATGTGGCTGCGCTTCGTCCGGGGTTCGTATCTGTGCCCAGCGTGTGGCTGAGGCCCTGCAGCCCTGGGAGCAGCTCCTCCTGGGAAGGCTCACCTGTGCTGAGCTCAGGGGAGGGGGGGTGTCAGTGGGGGAGCCGCATCCTCATAGCTCGGGGCCTCTTCTCGAGCTCCCCGCCTCCAGACACTGCGTTCGGTTGATTGATCCATGACAGTTTTATGATTTTGAGCAAAAAATCTAGGAGGTGGCTTTCAGAGAGTCCAGCAGATGCTGAAATTGTAGAAACTGTCCCGGCAGAGGCTTGCTGGCCTTGCCTGCTTTTCTTCCAACCCCGTGACCCAGGTCATGACCTGGACACAGCGTGGGTGAATTCTGGGACGAGGGGTTGGGCAGGGAAGCCCCCGAGTGTCCGCTGCTCTTACCCACACGTGGCCACGTCTCAGGTGTGGTGGACAGCGAGGACATCCCCCTGAACCTCAGCCGGGAGCTGCTGCAGGAGAGCGCGCTCATCAGGTGAGTCAGCAGATGCGGCGCCGCCTGGGCAGGCCTGCCTCTGCCACCATGAGGGTTTTGGGGACTGACGTGCAGAAGCGCTGCCGCTGCCATGTGTCCCTCCCTCAGCCAAGCCCCAGCCCCCGGCCCCAGGGCGGCCGCGGCAGGGAGGCTCCAGAGGCTGTCCTGGACGGACGAGGTGGAGGACAGGCCCAGAGCCAGGACGTCTGACCTCAGTCCAGAAGGTCACTAATGGTGGAAAGGAAGCAAGAGCTGGGCCTGGGACCTGCCTGGAGACGTTGCTCTTGGATTTCACATGGGCAGGGGTGGCCGTCCTTCTTGTCTCCCGTCCTAATGGTGGCCACAGTTTCGGTCTGCTGAGCGTTTATTCTCCCCCGGACCATCCCAAGCCCCTCCTGGGTGCAGCCCCTGTCTCCTCGGGGGTGGGACCCACTAGGTCTCCATGTCACAGTTGTGGAAACCGAGTCACAGGGAGGTCACTGCCACCAGGGAGTGAGCCTGGATTTGAGCCCACGTCTTCTGACTGCAGCCACGTGCTCTGCCCCCTACAGCCAGAGCTGGGCTGACCCAGACGCTGGCAGGACCGAGGCTGCAGGTGCGGGCGTGTCCAGCCATTCAGTCACTGCTTGTGGTTTTTCAGGGCTGGGTTGTCATCTTTACCAGCAGAGTCAGCCTTAAGTGAAATTCTTTACAAGAAGTGTGACACAGAATCCATTTTCCCTAAGCCCTGGGGAAAGCTGTCCACCGTGTGCCCACTGGCCCCGCGTCTCGGGTGCGCTTCTAGAGGACACACGTGGCGGGGCAGTCCTGCCACATCTCCGCAGACCGCCCGCGCTGCATGCCCATTGTGTCCTCTGCAGCGAGAGGATCCCGTCCAGGGTCACGCACGCCTTCAGCTGTGGCGTTTCTCTGGCCTGGAGGCTGGCTGAGGTCCAGTCATTCCGTAACTCTCGAGACCTGTGTGCGTCTGAGGTCCCCGTGATCTCCCGGGTGTCCCTGGGATGGGTCTTGATGCCCTGCGTGCTCGGGTGCAGTGGGGCCGTGTGCGTCCTGTCAGGTGGGCCGAGACGGGAACTGTCCCCTCACTGGCGCCGACGCTTGACTAAGGGGGTGTCTGCCAGCCTTCACAGGTGAAATTCCTCTTTTTTCCCTTCTGTAATTAGTAATGATATGTGGGAGTGGTATTTTGTGGCTGTGGGTTCATTTCTTATACATACACTTTTCGTAATATTTTTACAACTTATTTGCATGATTTGATTTCCGTTTTACTCAGGAGTCATGGTCTGCTACTGTCCCAGGCTTAGCGGGAGCTCGCCCAGGCTGACTCCTTCGCCCCGTCCCCATTGTGCTTTGTCTTCCACCTTCCCATCTGCTCCCGACGGTGCAGAATCTGCCTGATTATCCCCAGAGTGTTACCTCTCTGGCCCTCTCCCTGAAACAAGCCTGCCCTCCCCCAGCTCCCTAGCTCCCCAGCTCCCCCACCAGCTCAGGCCCTGATGCCACACTGTGGGCCACCTGCTGTCCCCAGCCTCTGCCCTCTTCTGGGGTCCTTGGGCTCTGACACGGCACGCCAGGCTTCCCCAACCCTTGCCCTGCACGGACACCTCTTCGTCCCATCCAAGCTGCTGTGGCTCCCCGCACCAGACCGCAGGCGCTGCCCTGTCCCGTTCTCCCTGTGGCTGATGGACCGAGTTATTCAGGATGAGAGTAAAAAGAGGAAAAGCTGAAATGAACGTTAAATGTTATTGTTTCCCTACCCTGAAAAACAGACGGTAATTTTACCTTTTTAAAGGAAACGCAGAATACTTCTTAAACATCTGTTCTTTTTCGGGTCGTGGCTGTGGCGCACAGGGCCCTCTGGTGCAGCACGTGGGCTCAGTAGTTGCGGCTCAGGCTCAGCCGCTCCGTGCCGTGCGAGGCCCAGCTCCCTGAGCAGGGACCGAGCCTGTGTCCCTCACTGCATGGTGGGTCCCCAGCCACTGCACCACCAAGGAAGTCCCAAGGAAGACTGTTAAGGAAGTAAAAACACCCCCTAATCCCACTAAAATAGTTGTTCAAAATTTTATGCTTTTATGTAACGTTCTGGTAAATATCCTGATGCAAAAATACCAATTTTGTAAAACTGTAGTGCACGTATAGTATGTCCAGGGTGAAAAGTGAAAGTGTTAGTGCTCAGTCGTGTCTGACTCTTTGCAGCCCCAAGGACTGCAGCCCGCCAGGCTCCTCAGTCCATGGGATTCTCCGGGCAAGAATACTGGAGTGGGTAGCTGTTCTCTTCTCCAGGGGATCTTCCTGACCCAGGGATCAAACTCAGGTCTTTGCACTGCAGGCAGATTCTTTACCATCTGAGCCACCAAGGAAGCCTCTATCCAGTATAAACCAAAATTAAAATATACAAGCATGGATCATAACTATGAAAAATATAATGTACAACAAGTAGTTTTTTACATACTTAGTATATATTTGTACTCTGTAATTTATCCATACTGGGATCTTTCTGGTTTTTCTTTCAACTCACGCACTTTTTCATGTCATTAAGAATCATGTTAGAGAGTGTAATTTTTAATGGTGTGTAGTTTCCCATCATTCATTTCAACCTGTTCTCTCCTGTTGAATACAAGCTTGTTCATAATTGTGTTTCATGTGCTGTGGTGAAAATCCTGGTCCATACATCTTTACCAGCTGAGCCACAAGGGAAGCCATAGGGGTTCCTGCCTCTAGGGGGCGCCTGTCTCCTTAACTGGAGTCAACCACAGGTCACCCTTCCTTTCTGGATGTCTTCACTCCTCTGATTATTAGGTGGCTCATGTCCTGCTGTTTGATGGTATTCTGTGAAAGTTGCTTTCTTGTAATAAATGCTTTTTCTGTTCTGTAGAAAACTCCAGGGCGTTCTGCAGCAGAGGCTGATAAAATTCTTCATTGACCAGAGTAAAAAAGATGCTGAGAAATATGCCAAGTTTTTTGAAGATTACGGCTTGTTTGTGAGAGAGGGAATCGTGACCACAGCTGAGCAGGAGGTCAAGGTAGGGTCTGGGTCTTGGGCCTTCCTCTGGGTGGCCTCAGACCATGGAGGACACCACTGAAGAGCAGACACCTGAGCTTCCTGGGACGTGAGGATGGCCAGCCACACTCCCAGGGGTTAGGCCTCTGGACCCCACAGGTGGTCCCGGCAGGCCCGGCTCCTCCAGGGCCCCTGCCTATGGCCAGAGGGGTGGAGGTGTGCGCCGTCTCCTTCCACAAGGGCCGGGGAGACTTGAGGTCACAGAAGCAGGGACAGGCCAGGTGCCTGGTTCACGGGTGGGGAAGGCAGCTCATGTGATGGGGCACAAGTCCTTCAACATGGGCCAGGGGTCAGTTAACTGCATAATTACTTTAAAACAGTAAGTTTGTTCCATAAACATTTTGGAGCCACTTTTAAGTTGTAATACAAAGGAAGGAGGGTGACTGACTGCCTGGGGTCTCAGGGGTGCTTCTGCAGGCCGGGGAGGGTGGGACAGGGGCCAAGCGCCCAGGCTGCCAACCTGTACACCCCCCCAGGCCCTTCTTGCCCCGGTTGTCCAACAGCTCAGGCACCACCTGCTTGGGCTCCACGTGTGCCCTCTGTGTCCGTGGGAGCGGCACCCAGGTGGGGCCAGAGGCTTGTCTAAGCCCTTTATTGGTGTCTCATGTTTGTTAGGATCTGTATCGAGCACCAGAGCATGAACTGAGCCTCTGCACCTAGAGCCCGGCTTGCCGGGTGGGCTCCCAGATCCCTGTCTGCTCCCCTTGCGTCCCCGCCACGTCACCCTCGTCTGGACTGTGCCCTTTGGGCACCATGGTTTGTCAGATGAGACGGTGGTGTAGACGCAGCAGGGTTTATCATCAGGACACGACCAGGCCCTGGCCTGTTGCTGCTCCTCCGTCCTCACTGATGACCACCCACCGTCACGTACAGGTCTCAGCCAAGCAGAGACAGACACACCCCTCCTTCCAGGGTCTGTTCTCCGAGTCACACACCCACTTTGGTTCACATACTGCTGTGAGGAGGGCTGGGGAGCGTGGACTTCACACTCACGTGCCCTGCTCCGCGAGAGAGGGTCTGTGATTCGGGACAGAGGGAGGCTGCTGGGTCTAAGAGCGGCTCTGTCACAGACAGGGCCTGACCACTCCTGCGACCGTGCACACGGCTCACCTGGAAAGGCCCACTCAATGAGGCCTTGGGCCAGCTGGAATGGCCAGTGGGGGGGCCCAGGGGCCTGCACTGGAGTCCCCAGGTCCCCCAGACCCCGAGTCAGCCCAGTGTGCCACCCCAGGCTGGGCTCCTGCAGCAGCTGCCTCGGCTGCAGACGCGGTGGGTCACCAGGCCAGCCAAAGCCGTCCTCCCTTACTGGAGGCCCTGAGGTCTGTGCCCCTCAGTCTGGAGGCTTCCAGAGCCAGGACCCAGAACTCCAGTGACCCGGCCTCTGCCATCTGCAGGAGGACATTGCAAAGCTGCTGCGGTACGAGTCGTCAGCACTGCCTGCCGGGCAGCTGACCAGCCTCCCAGACTATGCCAGCCGCATGCAGGCTGGCACCCGCAACATCTACTACCTGTGCGCCCCCAACCGGCACCTGGCAGAGCACTCGCCCTACTACGAGGCCATGAAGCGGAAAAACACGGAGGTCGGTGAGCCGGGCGCCCCGCACCTGTTCTCCCCTCTGGCCAGGTCAGAGGGCGGGGGCCCTGAGCCCTGAAGGAGGGGCGTGCTCACTGGGAACTGACAGGCTGTGCGGGGACCGGGAGAGCCGCGCAGTGAGCCGTCCACAGGCAGAGGCAGGCCCGGGCCGCCTTCTGATCCCCTCTCTAGCAAGTGATGCGAGGGTCTCTCTGTGAACATCCTCCGCGTTCCTGCTCGCTGAGGGCTGTCTCTAAACCACACACTTCATCCAGGAGCCCCGCTCTGTCCTGGGCAGAGGCTTGCCCGCCTGATGACGCCGTCTCGGCCCGCACAGGTTCTCTTCTGCTACGAGCAGTTTGATGAGCTGACCTTGCTCCACCTGCGTGAGTTTGACAAGAAGAAGCTGATCTCTGTGGAAACGGACATTGTCGTCGACCACTACAAGGAGGAGAAGTTTGAGGATGGCGCCCCAGGTCAGCCCGATTCCCTGCCCTCCGGGCTCAGGTGTGGCTGGTGGCCTGGGGGAGGGAGGGGCCGAGCGGGCCCGGGGAGCTGGCACTGTTGGCCTCACGGCTTCTTCTGTGCTGCAGTGGTGGGTGTGTGTGGGGTTTTCTTTTCAACGTGTCTTCATAAGACTGATCAAGCTAAGAGAATCAGAAGTTTTAAGGCCCTAATAAAATATATGTATATGGGCCTCAGGCACCCAAAAAGCATCCTTTCTGAGGTATGAATTTATCAGCTGTACTTTATTTTTTAATATTTATTTGGCTGCACCGGGGCTTAGTTGTGGCACTCAGGACCTTCAGTTTTCGTGGCAGCATGCAGGGAACTTGTAGTTGCAGCATGTGGGATCTGGTTCCCTGACCAGAGATTGAACTCCAGGAGCGTGGAGTCTTAGCCACTGGACCACCAGGGAGGCCCCTCGTCCGCTTGCTTTTGGATGCAGAGCGTTTTGGTAGCTTCTGTGGTTGGCCGGTCTGTGGCTGGCAGAGTGGAGGGAGCCCACGGGGAGAGCGTTATGCAGACAGCCTGAGCTCACCCTTGTGCTTGCCTGTAGCAGGAGACCGCCTGTCAGAGAAGGAGACCGAGGACCTGATGGCCTGGATGAGAAACGCGCTGGGGTCCCGCATCACCGACGTGAAGGTGAGGCTCTCCGATGGGCCACCAGCCAGCCGCCGTGACCCTCTGTGACCACACAGCTGGCCAGCCTGCCGTCCCTGGGCTGCTGGCCTGGCAGGTGCTCTCCCAGCAGTGGTTGGAGCCATGGCGTGAGGTGGAGACCAGGCATGTCACTGCCACCCCTGCACTCGTGTGCCCTCTGCCATGTGTAGTCACATGTGCCCAGGGGTGCTGCTGATGCGAGACGAGCAAGCTCGGCTTTGCCTCCACTTTGTAGAGCAGATGGAACCAAGAGTGGAAGGTGAGCAGTTGAGGGCCTGGTGGGCAGAGAAGAGGGCTCCCCAGTTGGTCTGCCTGGTCCAGGCCTAAAGGGGCTGCAGTAGCTGAGGATACAAGAGCATACCATACCATCCTGCTTGGGTTCTTAGTGGGGGTCTGGGTGGGCTTTAATGAGCTAGGAACCCACCAGTCCAGCTCAGAGCTGCAAGAGAAAGAAAGTCACCAGAGAACAGGCATCACTGGCTGAGGGACATGTTCCGGCGCAGCCGCAAGGGAGGGCAGGTGTCCGAATGGCCGAGAGCGGAGGGCAGACCCAGGGCCCTGTGGGAGGCGGCAGTGGGCCTCTGGGCCGCCAGGCAGGGAGCAAGGCTTCCTTATGCAGCGCACAGATCGTGTCCATGCTCTGCAGCAGCGGCTCACTTCAGGTGGCCTGCGAGGGAGGCAGAATTCTTGTCCGTCTCCTATGAAGGAACAGGCGCGGTACTGCACCAGGTCAGCAGGCTGTGGGCCCAGCAGGCCTGGAGTCTCTGGTGTTAAGTCAGGAGGCCTGTAGCCTGCAGGGCTGCGGGGGAGAAGGTGTATTTGATGAAATAAAGGCCAGAGGGAGCTGCAGGGCAGGGCCGGTGAGAGCCCTCTCTTGGAAGGACAGAATTAAGGGAAAGAGGCAGGGCCTAGAGACACAGGGTCGCTGTAGGACTTAGCAGCTGCCCCTGTGAAGCAGAGACATATAGGTAACACCAGGCAGGATGGACCCTGGAGGCTAATTGATAGGTTAGAATTTGGCGGCTTTGGAGTGTAGATGAGGAAAGTTCCCAAGCAGCATGCAGTCAGGCCTCCTCTGCTTAGGGGTTGATAGGGAGACAGGGAGGAAGGCGCACCACTGTCCTGGCTTGTCACCTGGGGAAGCCTCGTATCTGTCAAGACCCTGCCAGGGCTCCCCTCACCTCTGGCCGTGCCTGCAGGTGACTCTCCGGCTGGACACCCACCCTGCTATGATCACAGTGCTGGAGATGGGAGCCGCCCGGCACTTCCTGCGCATGCGCCAGCTGGCCAAGACCCAGGAGGAGCGCGCACAGCTGCTGCAGCCCACGCTGGAGATCAACCCCAGGTGAGGCCACTGGGGCCTGCGTCCCTCAATGCCCAAGGAGCATGCGTGCCCATTTCTGACCCACCGGGTATTCTTTGAGTTGTATGAATCCGTGTTCTTTCACTTATAACACATGGACAAGTACATGAGCTAATGGATAGTTTGGTTAATATTTGTAAACACTCATGTTTAAGAAAATTGGACCTTCCCGGCACCCAGAAGCTCCTGTTTTCCTCCCACTGGAATTGTCCCGCCCCCCAGGGGGAGCCACAGTCCTGACTTCAGGTACTTGTGCATCGTTAGACACAAGCTCAGTTCTCCGTTTCTGAGCGGCGTGTGACGGGACCCCTGTGCAGCCTCACTTTCTTCAGTCAGCCCGTGAGCCCACCCCATGGCGGGGTGACTGTGGTTTGTGTTCATAGCTGAATCGCATTCCGGGTATGAGTCTGCTCGGCACAGTAACTGTTCTGACAAACACTGGGGTAGTTTCTGTTCAGAGGCTGTTGGGAGCAGGTTGCTCTGAACGCCTGTCCTCCACCTGGGGCACGGGTGAGTCTCCGGGGCACGTGCCCAGGCGCGGAAGGGCTGTGTCCTCAGCTGGGCTGGACCAGGCCCAGGGCTTCCAGAGGGCAAAGCGTCAGAACCCGGTCCTGCGAGTGAGCCTTGGGCTTGGCTTTCTCAACAACGCCTTCTTTGTATATTTCATCAGCTGCAAATATCTTCACTTACTTTTCACCTGTCTGAAGGATTGTATCTTCTGAAGAGAAATTCTTTATGTAATTAATTTTAATATAATCAAATGTATGCCTGTCTGATGCTTTCTGGGGTCTTAGGAAATCTCTATTTCAAACACGTTTCTTCCCCTGTGTGCCTTTTGTGGAGCCTGTCTGGGATCCGTGTCGGGGGTGGGCAGGGACACGTCAGCTTCATGGAGACACCCGTTGCCTGGACTGTTAACTGCTTAATCTCCCCATTCCTGCTGATCTGTGCTGCATTCTCGGATGAGTATTTTTTTCTTTAGCATTCTTGTACATTTTTTATAGTTATTTGATGTCTTTTTTATTTGGAATTTTGAAATTTCATTTTCTAACTGTTGCTGTTGTAAATGGAGGCATTTTTTGTTTTGGAAACTAACTTTGTATGCAGCATTCATTTTTTAAATTAAATTTTTTAAATGAAGTACCTAAGTTACCAAAAATGTTAGAAAAAGTCCATAGTTTCCCACCATACTCACTACCCTATTGATATATTTCTTTTGGAATTTTAAGCTATGGGAGCTTTGTTTTTTAATATAATATGTGTCTGATTTTTTTTTAATATGTGTCTGATTTTTTAATTTACCACCTTAGCATATTTTTCCTCCTTTTTAAGCATTAATTTCCTTAAAACTATTCAGGAGTAGGGAAACGTGCCTTTTCCAGCTTCTGAGCCAAATTACTAGCCACACGATTACCAAGTGGAAGATCTGAATTGGCTCATGGCTGGCCACGCGAAATGTCAAGGGCCTCTACACAGCCACCCCGGTTGGCAGGTAGGCATAAGCGATACAGGCCTGCGTAATGGGTGCGTGGCTCCCAGCACTGATCCAGCAGAGATGGGCACTGACTGGACACCCACTGGCTTTAGTTCTGGCACAAATGTGGTTTTATAAGATAGCTGTGCAGAGGGCTCATTTTCTGTTGCTAGAAGACTTTAACTCATTTGCTCTAAAATTTGTTTATATGCTCCTTGAGTCTTTAGACTTCTCAACCATATGGAGCTCGTGGTGGGACACCTCCAGTGTGGGGTCCTCACCTTGCAGATGTTTGCTGCTGTGAACAGTGCTAGGAGGGAGGGAATCGCAGCGTCTCAGACGGGGCACTACGGACACTGCCGCTGTCCTCGGTACCTTCCCCCAATGCCTTCAGTTTTATCAAACACCTTTCTTTCTGCCATTCAAAAAATGAAAATTATACCTTATAATTTTGATGTTTCCTATTGTATTTTTCCCTCTGCAGAAAAAATTTCAGTTTTTATGTAGCCAAGAATCTTTTCTTTCTGACTTCTATGTTTGTATTTAGTCTGAAAGGCTTTCTTTCCCCTTGGAAGATTATAAAACACTTCTTCCCTGTTTTCTAGTATTATACTTTGCTTTTAGTTTTTACATTTAATTCTTGATTGGTCTGGAGATTATTTTGGTCCTTGGTTCAAGGAATCACACTTGCTTCCTGGGTGCTGCCCAGTTATCCTGTCTTATCAGGTACTAATAAAATTGCTGTATGAATTTGACCATTTATATACACTGTCCACTTTGCACTATTACCATTTCATTTTCCAGAACTAAACTACTTGATTATTGGTGCTTTATGTTTTAACTGGGACCTCCTCCTCCAATTTTTTCTAATCTTCCATTTTTACTTTTCTTTATGAATTTGGTAGATTTTTTTAAGGAATAAGAATATAATTTAAGGAAAGTTTCACTTCTGAGGTCCACTTATCCAAGAATATGTCTTTTTGTATGTTAAATTCAGCTTTCTTTACCTCAGGAGTATATAGTTTTTATATTAATATCAGAACTTTTGCCAGGTTTTCTGGGTATAATCTATAATCAGTTATAAAAGTTTTTGTTTTTTTTTTGACACTGAACTATTCTTTATTACCCTTTTTGTTGTTGCATGTTCTAACAACCCCAGCATTTCAGAAAAGTCACTCCAGGTCACAAGCCCTTGTGCTCGGTGTGCACCCCCCAGCTCTGAGCTAACGTGTGGTTTCCGTGTTGCAGGCACGTTCTGATCAAGAAGCTCAGTCAGCTGAGAGACAGCGAGCCTGACCTGGCCCAGCTGCTGGTGGATCAGGTGAGGCTGCTGGAGCGGGCGAAGAGCAGACTGAGGCTTTGAGGTTTCCTCTAAAACCCTGTTTTAAACAGAACAACTCTCTTCCCTTCTTCTCTTTGCATTTGAGGTCCCTGGGTTGGACCCAGGCCTTGCTCCCCCTCCCACTGACAAGGTGCTGCCCTGCCTTTCAGATCTACGAGAACGCCATGATCACAGCGGGACTCATCGACGACCCTCGACCCATGGTTGGACGCCTGAACCAGCTTCTTGTCAAGGCCCTGGAGCGACACTGATGGCCGCAGACGAGGGGACAGACGCAACCGTAGGGCAAGGCGGCCTGCAGCCAGTCACTAGGGTGTAGGGACGCACACGGCAACGACTGGGTGCGCGAATGACAACACCCCCTTTTGAGCTTTATTTAAATTAAAAGGCATTTCTTAGTTTTAGACTTTCTTTCCAGACTGAGAAAGTGGGGGGCTCTGATGACAAGACCGCCACACTTACAGTGGAAGTGGGCCTTCCATCCCTGTCCTCAAATTCCAGCTGCTGCGGGGTGGTTGGGGGCACACGGGGACGAACGGCACTGGGTTCCTTAAGCTCCACCCTCTGCTCTTAACTGTGACGGGTCAGTTGTCATCTTCAGCTCCGGGCGTGGGGCAGAGGTTGTGGACCCCAGAAAGGACTTATGTCAGCGTCACCTCCACCGGGTAATGGTCACTGATGGCCAGGGCCTGTGGGAAGACGGCAGTGAGCGCAGGGACCCCAGACACCTAGTCGTCTACGGTTGTGCGCCTGAGGTGAGTCAGGACTGGCTGAGGGCCATTGGTTTTCTCAAGTCAACAAAAAAAGCAGTGTGTCCAGGAAAAATACTTACCATCTCATTGCTCAGTCTGTATGCAGCTTGGAAGTCAAAGGGAGCGGCTGAGCCAGGAACCACAGAACTCTGGAGCCGAGACCCTGCGACCACAATCCTACAGTAGCAGACACAAGAGCCCAGGGTGTGACAATCTGCACTTGTCACACAACCCCAACCACGCTCAAATGCCACTGTGGAGTCGGTTGGGCCCCGGCTCAACATTGCCCCAAACTGCGCACCACTGACCAACCTCCATTATCTGCCAGTGTTGTATTCTCCCTAAACGTGCTCCAACCCAAAACTAAGAAATGCCTTTCCTAAGTCAGGAGGGTGAGCGTCCGGTCTTGGGAAGCACTTCTGAAGCTAGTCGCAGAGGCACCCCGCTCACCTGTCATAGGCGCAGTTCGTAGACGTAGCCGTGGTGTCGGCACTGTCAGGAATCAGCCACTGGAAGGTGGAGCTCGTGCGCAGGCGGATGGATGACCACTGCGAGGAGGTCACGTAGCTGCAGTCAGCGTTGAAATCGCCCATCAACATGACATCCTGCCAGGAGACAGCCACGGGTTGGCCCAGGGCACGATGCACGATGGAGGCCCCCAGAGCCCAGAGGGGGGGCGGGGGGGGGGGGCTCACGTTCAAGCCCCACTTCTGCTGGACATCCAGGTAGACGTCATAGAGAGAATTAATCTCAGCCACTGCGTCCGATGGGGCCGAGTGCAGGGCAACAATGGCAAATTCCTTGACCTCTGTGGAGACAGCAGAGTGGGTGTTGGCTGGGGTGGAGGACAACAGAGAGACCCCCCGAGGGTGGACGTCTTCCTAAGTAACTTCAGTGTAAGACCAAAGGGGCTGTGGGGTGCAGCACAAGACCAGCGTGTCCGGGGCAGGCACACTCACTGGTGGAGGGGGATGAGAACTTGACCACAGTGGGCTCCCGGCTGAAGCTGTCGTTCCCGCAGGACTCGCAACCGTCATCGTACTGGTAGGTGTCCAGCACAGACACCTTGTTGGGTCTGCAGAAGGCCAGGCCGGAGGGTGGTCAGCCTGGGCTCAGGCACCACGCAGACCCACTGGCACAGAGGCCTCCTGCCTCTGCATGGGCTGAGGCCTCGAGTGGCACAGCCCAGCTCAGACCCCTGCTCTGGGGGCCCCAGTTCTTGCCCCTAAACCCAAGGGGAGGAGGCGACATTGCAGCCTCCTGTGTGCCTGTGAGGCGGAGGCCTGCAGTGTTACCTGAACAGAAAGAGGTAGCGCTCCTTGTAGCTGTTGCGGCCCAGTGGCTCACTGACCACGTAGTGGTAGGTATTTGGGTCATCCCTGGATTGAGGAGACAAACGTCCCAGTCAGAAGTTGGTGGTGGGGCAAGTCCCAGGGACCTGTGTCCCTGCAGCCAGGCTGACCTGGCACCGTGCCCGGGAAGAGACAGTCGCCATCGTCCCCCTCCCCCCGGGGAAGGAGATCGTCCTAGGAGATCCTAGGACCCCACTTCACCCACTGGTTGAGATCGTCCAGGAGCTTCCCCACGGCCACCAGGTGGCTGTCTCTGACCTCCTGGATGAGGATGATATCATAACGACGCACGATCTGGGGACAAGGCCAGTGTTGCTGAGCAGGCAGGCGGAGACCGATGTGTCCGAGCCTGCCTGCTGTGGGTCCCAGGGCTGAGCTGCTGCCCCCGCCCCAGACACTGCATGTCACAGCCTAGCCTGGGACCCTAATACCAGCCATGAACGGCACGGCAATAACAAGGGCCTGTTTTCCTGACTGACAGGTGGGCTGAGACCTTGATGCCCCCCCCCCCCCCCCCCCCAATCACCACCGCTGCCAGTCATCCTCAGGACTGACCACTGGCCCAGGATTCCCAGGGCCTGTTAGACGGCCCACCTCCAGCTTCCCCACCCGGAGGGCCCTGGGGACAGATCTGGACTTACCCGCACAATGTAGCTGGCAAGCGTAGCGTTGGACATCTTGGTCTCCCCAAAGGTGCGGATGTTGAAGGCTGCTATCTTCAGGGACAAGCCCAGCTGCAGCAGACCAGCGAGGGCGAGCAGCAGCCCCATCAGCCTGGTGCCCCTCATCCTGGAGCAGGAGGGAGAGCCACAAGTAGGCTGAGGCAGCAGACTGGGCACCCTGTCCTCCCTGAGCCCAGCTGGACAGAAACAGACCAGGGTGAGAGCCAGATGCTTAGGACCACGTAATGGGCCCTAGATCTCCTCACCCCTCACCCGCCAGCAGATGAGCTCCACGAGGGTTGCCAGCCCAGGAAGCCCCTGGCAGTGCAGTGCCAGCTCACTGCCCTTCATGCTCCAGACACTCCCTCCACGGGACTGGCTAGGGTTCTCACGGTCGGGCGTCCACCACCTATGGGCCACAAGTCACCCAGCCCTTGGGGCACCGGGCATACTCACCTGAAACCTTTCACAAAGAATTCTGCCAAGAACTGGTATTCTTCAGTACCAATTTTCTCCTCTGGCTGCTTAAATAATACAAAGCAAAACACAAGCGGGATCTGCTGCAGCTCCACAGGAATGTTCGTCCCACCTGGGGTTTTAAAGGTTCAGGCAGCTGTGCTCTTTCCCAGGGCATCACCTGGAGGACGCAGAACAATAGCCCTGCCTGTGTGCCTTTCTCAGCAGGTGGGTGACTGGCATGTGTTTATTTTGAGAGGCACAGGTCCTTGCTTCTGTAAAAAGCACCTGATGATATTTGCACTTGATTTTAAAAAGTCATTCAATACAGCCAAAGGCTCTCTGGCTTTTGCACATGTTGCTCTCCCAGGGATGGGGAGCAGGTGCCCTGGAGGGCAGGGCCCCAGCAACACTCCAGCTGCAGGATCTGAGGTGACCTTGGTGCCAGCACAAAGCTCAACTGTGCCTGTTGCGAATGGAGCCCATGGCAGTGGCTCTGTTCCAGAAACCCCTCTCCCCCAACTCCAGCCCCGCTTCCCAACCTTTCCCTGTGGGTGCTTCAGGGCAGTGGGCACCAGGAAGGGGCAGGGGCTGCAGAGCCCACCTTAACTGTTAGCAACGGAGAGCCTATGTGTCCAGGCGCAGGTGACAGGAGCAGGTCACAAGAACACGGTCAGGCAGCAGATCAGGGTCAGGCCTTGGGTCCAGTCATTTCTTTTTGGAATCCTTTGCTTTCCCATTTGTATTCACTTCCTGTGGCTCCTGCAACAAGTCACCACAAACTTGATGGTTTAAAACTATAGAAACTTACTGTCTAATAATTTCAGAGGTCAGAGATCCAAATCACTGCACTGAGCTGAAATCAAGTGTCACAGGCTGCACACCCTCGGGAGGTTCTGGGAGGCCCTTTCGCCCTCTTCAGCTTCTGGAGGCTCCTGGTGTCCTTGGCTGTGGCTGCATCAGTTCACTGTCTTCTGTGTCAATTCTTCCCCCTCAGAGAAGTAGGTGAGTGAGTGTAGGGTCCTCCCAGATAATCTGGGACCATCTCCGTATCCTGAGATCCTTTTTGGCTGTGTGATGTTTCCAGGGATTAGGACATGGATGTATCAGAGGGAGAGTGGCATTATTCAGCCCATCACCCCATCAATGGGGGCTCCGCCCCATTAGGGAGAGGCTGTGGCAGGCGTGTGGGGGGTATGTGTGCAGGGCCACAGGGGACTGGGGTTCAGGGAGCAGGAGTAGCCTGAGAAGAGCAGTCTTCAAGGACCAAGCTCAAAAATCACAGAAGTGTCATGAAGGAGGAGGACATGGTGGATTAAAAACAACTCAGAAAGTAAACCAAGACCAGAACCCCCTGAAGTAATGAGAACATGCTGATGGACAGCTCTGGCGGTCAGCAGGAATGCTAGTCAGCTTGAAACGGCATCTACAATGCAGGGTCACGTGGCCTTGCCCTCAGGCTGCCAGGAGCCCCCCTGCAGCCTTTTGCTAAGGTTGGACTGCTGACTCTCCTGTTTAAAATCTCCAAGACTGCAAGAGGATCAAAATCAAGATTCTAACCACTAACCAAGACCATCAATGCATTCAGAATAGGTGCCTTCCTTCCATGGATTTCTTCCCTGGACACACAGGTGCAGATCTTTGAGGGGAGCACGGGAATAAACCAGTAGGTGGCACAGCCGTGGCTCACACAGAGGGTACCTGGACCCCCCCCCAAGTTTTCAGGGACACAGGCACCCCATCAATCAAACACTGCCCCGTACATGCCAAGGAGCTGCCCTCCCTCACCAACCTGCCAGAAAAAAGGTCCCGACTATGGCCTCAATTGCACCAAGTGCCCAACTCTGCTGCCACACCAGCGGCCCTAAGTTAGGCCCACAAGAGAGGCAGGCAGCTCAGCCCGGGAAGAGCCCAGCCACGAGTCAGGGGTGTGGGGCCCAGTCCAGTCTCACCCACTGCACCTTCGACCACTTTGAACCTCAGTATCTTCAACTCTAAATAAAACGGGGATAAATCCATCACTGCTTTCCTCTTAAGTTTGTCTTAAGGATCAACAGATAGAACAAAAAGACCATCTCACATCTTAAAACTTCATCCTATCCTAAACCACCACTTCCCTGGTGGTGTAGTGGCTAAGACTCCACGCTCCCCACGTAGAGGGTCTCGGTCGGATCCCTTGTCAGGGAACAAGATCCCACATGCCGAAATGAAAAGATCCTGCATGCTAACTAAGACATGCAGCCAAAAAAAAGACCCAGTGAGCGCCCCCAAGAACTTGGGGGTGGAGGGGCGTGACTTGCACACCAGCATGTGGCCCAGGAGACGAAGGTCCTCAGGCCCAGGGGCAAGAAGCACACGGGGCAGCAGGGCACGGAGGCGCCCACCGCGACCTGCAGGCACAGCAGGATGCGTTTTACTTTTGGGGAAATGGTTATACTAGACATCACTCAACACTCCAGTGCTTCAACATGACATCTTGCTACGTTGCTTTGTGTGGTTTCATGTCTGCAAAGCTAGGTTTCTGGCAGTTACGGAAAAGGCAATTACTGCGTAAGTCAATACAGAAAAGGCAACAAGGGTAACCATATCCAGTCTGATTCCAAAATTCAAGAAGAGCCTGACAGGCAAACGTTCCACTCCTAAGCAATTACGGTTACTTAAAAATGCAATGGAAAAAAATTACGTTTACGTTATTTTCCAAATGCCTATTATAAGTTGTTAGGATATAAATACTGTACTTAAACTGTTTGGACTTAACTATTTAAAAATGTCACTTCTTTGGCCTGTGGGTCCCTTAAAATATTTACTGACCTTAACTAGGGGTACTCTGAGAGTCTGGGACCCTCTAACAGAATGGGGGTGCCCCCTCCCACAATGGCCCTCGCCTGCCCAGATGCCTCAGGCTCACCTGAGTCCCTGCTTTCCCTCGGCTCCACCCGCTCTGGTTCTGCAGCACCCGTGCCTGCCCTTCCCCGAACATAAGCAAACGCGTCCATTGGTCTCCCTGCTCCCAGAAACTCTCCCTACAGTCCAGTCTCCACACAGCACCCACACATCTTGTAAATCAGATCACCCTATTCCCCTGCTTAGAATCTGTCATGGGTTCCTCCCGTCCTTTAGGGGAAAGCAGGCGCCTACCGGGGCTGGGCGGTGCAAGCTCAGAGCCCCACTCTGCCCCCAGGGCCGCCCAGGTTCCACTCACGGCACAGCCCCAGGGAGGCCGCCCTCCCCCGACCTGACCGTCCACCAGCATGGCCCCAGTGTCACCTTTTCCATGACCCTTATCTCTGCTTTTCTTTGTTTTAGTGTGTTTGCTCTTACCTGCTTACACTCACTGAAGGCCAGCCTCTGCACTATTAACAGAACATAAGCTGCACAGGAGCAGGGACCTCCTCGGTCTCATCCCTGAGAGATGCCTGAAGGGCAGAGGCCCTGAGCTCGCCCGCCCCACCTCCCACACGAGAGAACGTCCCCTCCTCACAGACCCCCCCGAGAGAACCCGGCAAGGCCTCCTGTCCTGAAGCACAGGGGACACTGCAGGGCATCCAGGCGGCTTCTGGACACTCGGCCTGAACCGATCAGAAGCTCCCAGGAGCCAGTGGCTGTTGCGCCAGCCCTCAGCCAGATCTGACGTGGATTCCTTCTCTCCCCTCAAGAGGGGTGTTCGCTGGCCCCAAGCCAGCATTCTGGAGGACGAAGGGGCTTCCGTCTTTTACCCGAGACGGTCAGTGTCTCTGCTGGGACACCACTCTAATCAGGGTCCGACAGACGGTGTAGGTCAGCAGTCATCACTCAGCTCAGCCACTGGCCTTGGCCCATGACCCCACCTTAGTTCACCATCCCTCATGAATTTATTCCCGTTCATTATAAGGAAACCATTAACCCAGGACGGAAAGTTTCTCAGAACGGCATGTGCATGAATTGCTATAATCCACAACAGTTTCAGAGTCACGCTCAGCACAGCCCCGACCCTGCCCCCTAACCCGCTACACCAGTGCCCACCGTGCCACTGCCACAGGCCACACCTGGGCTCCATGGCCCACCGGCCTGAGTGCCAACGTGTGCACCTTCTGCACGTCACAGACAAGCCTCCCCTGGCTCCTCGTCCCACCAGAGGCGTTTTCCAGGGTGTGTGCTGTGAAGACTGGCATGCCTTTAGCCTGAGCCCAGGAACAAACAGGCTCAGGTTCCTGATGCCTGAGGCCCTGACAGATTTAACTAGAGTCACGGAGCTCTACTGACTAGACTCCCAGTGAGCTGGTAACATTTCCAACAAGGCTGAGTGAAGAGCGTCCCCCAAACCCCCAAGCCCCCTCAGTCTCTCCCAAGCACAGAACGCCGTCTCAGCAGGCTCTCCCCCCATCCAGCGGGTCTCCAGAAGGGTTCAGAGTCCAGGACAGTGTGGGCAGTAGGAGCCAGTCATGGCAGGGTCTGCAGAGAGATTTTCTACTGATTTATCTTCCAGCTCACTGGTCCTTTCTTCAGCTGTCTCTCATCTACTTTTAAATCCACCTAACTGAATTTTAAATTTGTTATTGTACTTTTTCTCTTTTAGAATTTTCAATCTTTCATGAATTCTAATTCTCTGTGAAACTCTCCATCTTACCTGTTTCAATGTTAATCAGTTATTTTAAACTCTATGTCTGCCAACTCCAGCATCTCAGTCTTCTGTGGGTCTCTCACTCTTTCCTTTCTGTCCCATTTATCAGGGTACTTAGCGACTAGACGCAGAGTCAGGCGCTGTGTGTCACAGACGGGAGAGGCCGGGACGGGGTCTCCCTCCAGGGGGCAGCGGAGCGGACCGGCCACCCAAGGTCTGAGTGGAGAGACTGGCAATTTTAGGGCTGTTCCTCCTGGCAGGCTCTCAACTCTTCCTGGCACCATGAAACTGCCAAAGACCCAGCTCTGCTCCATATGCACCTTCTGCCTCTCTGGCCCGCTCCCTCTCAGGGATCTCTGCCCTCAGGTCCCACTGCCTCTGCAGCTCCCAAGCCCCCAGAGCTCAGTCTCCCCAACCCCACAAGATTACCTGGGGCTCCGCTGGGTTCTCTGCCTCTGGGCAGCTGCCCCTGCCCAGCCTCCAAGAGTGCCGGTATAGGAGGCAGACTCAGCTCTGCAAGCTCCCCTCTGCGTTGTGGGCCCCAGGACGGCGCTCCAGTCCTTTGAGCAGGTGCCTCGAGTCCGCAGCAGGACCGGTCTGCTGGGAGCAGTTCCATAGCCGGGAGCAGTCTGTCTGTTACCTGGAAGGCGTCACTGATAGAGAGCTGGAGGCTCTGGTGGGTAACTAGGCAAGCTGGTCTGACTAGCAGGCTGTGCGTGGACATCTCTGAGCTAAAAAGCAAGAGAAAAGCAAGCCAATGAGAGACAATCAGAAGGAAACAGACCATCCTCTCTGCCCAACCAAGTCTTTGGGACTGAAGATCTCTGTATCCTGTTTGAAACCTAGAGTATTTGTTCTCATCACCCCAGTCCTAAAGGTGAAGACGGCGCAGGGCAAGGATGCAGCAATGCTGTGCCCTATGGGCTGTCCTGCGGCCCCTCAGAGAGCGGCACACCTGTCCTGAGCTGAGGTTCCCCACCTCGCTCCTAGAGAAGGGGCCTTGGGGCCTGCAGGCGGCCAACTCTGAGCCTCTTTCCTCTCTGGGGACTCTGGGCCAGGTGGGCGATGCTATTTTCTGAAAACTCTAAGTACCTGAGTGCTTCCCCCCTGGGACCAGCCTGGGGCTTCTCTACAGACACTAGAGTGTTTCACACTGATGTTCTCCACCCAGTTGTCCTGGGGCTCCTGCGTCAGGGCCTCTGCTCTGCTCCTACCCCCAGACCGCAGGGCTCGTCCCGCACTTAACTGAAGCCTCTGCCCAGACGCCACCCACCACACACCGCACTCAGCAGCAGGCTTTGCCCCACCACCGTCTCCTCCACCCTGCTCACTTTCTCCTGCCCACAGTCACATCCAACACCCGCTGTACGGTCAGCCTCATCCCACTGGGGCCAACACAGCAGCAACTGAGCGCGGCCTGGCTGAGTGAAGAGATGAAGGCCGGTCAGCGGCCTGCTGGACAGAACCAGGGCTTTAGCTGCTCCAGCCTCTTCAGCCCATTTAAGTGCATCTTACACAAGAGGAACCCAACGTGGTCTTCCCAGATGACTGAGTAAAGGAACAGGCTTCTGCACGGGGCCAGGCTCCTCAGCCTGGCAGAGATGTCCGCCTCCTCGGGAACTGCAGGGCTCTGGGCAGTGGTACTGACTGCACCCCCTGTCTATACCAGCTTAGAAAACACAGCCACTTACCCATGAGGCTGGCTTTCCAGACGCCTTCCCCAGGGCCAGCATAAAAGCATAGTCGCGGGTCAAGGGACAGGGTCTCAGGCAGGAGCAGCGATGACCCCAGGAGACCAGGAATGAGTCCAGTCCGGCTCACTCCGGGCAAAGCCAGAGGGGCCTGAGGTGGGTGCCCTTGTCGGTCCAGGTCCCCACTGCCCAAAGACTGCTGAAGTCGTAGCAGGCCGTGGAGGAGGCCTGTGCAAATGCCTTGATAACCAGTTGGTTCCTCACTTGGGCTCCTATGAGGAGACACTGATCTTCGCAGGAGCCGCAGCCCACAAATGACACAGCACAGGAAGCTGCTGAAATGCAAATCTGCTGCAGGAACAAACCAAGCTGCCACCGTGTCACTCCCTCAGCCTTTGCCATCTTGCTGGTCCCATTCACACATGACTAGTTTAAAAAGAAGGGAAAAGGGAGCGTTAATAATGTCAGCTGAGCGATAGGACACCTAGCTGTCCTGAAATTTCATCAAGCTCCTGACAGGCTGCTTCATTTGTGTGCTTTACTCACTTTTTTCAAGACAGAGTAACAGGGGCCCCTAAACAATGAGAAAACCAGGCAAGAGGTGGTGTGATGTGTTTTCAGCCAATGGATAAGTGCAAGACAAGGATCCGAGAGAGAAGGGAAACCAAGACACGGGGCCCAGTGGTTTGGGGTGGGAGGGCACGTGCGGGGCACCAATGCAGCTCGAGGGATCTCAGTTCCCTGACCAGGGAATGAACCCAGGTCCATGGCAGTGACTATGTCAAGTCTTCCCCACTGGACCTCCAGGGAATTCGGGGCTCTGTGACCAGCCACAGCCGGTGTGGGCTCCAGGCTACAGGGAAAGGGAACACAGACCAGCTGTCCTGTGAGTGGAAGAGACACGGGAGGTCAGAGAGGCCCAGGTGGCTAGAATGTGTGGCACAGAATATTGGGGAGCAGCACTGTAAAGAAAGCAGAGTTCCAGGATCTACAGAGCACCCCCTCAAGTCTTCAGTTAAAGTTTGCACCTGTGTGAGAAAAACTGTGAGGAGGCTGGAACAAGAATCCCTGGAAAGGAGCGGACAGAACAACCTCTGGAGCTCACACAGAAACAGGAATAAACTGTGCCCCCATAAGCCACCAGGGAACGGCTCCCTCATTCACACAGTACTGCCTGGCATCCCCAGAAGGGCTTCACCCTTAGTAATGAGGCCAAATTATCTGTACACCAAAGGCAGCTCTGGATCACCCTAACACAGCTTAGGAGCAGTTCTCTAAATGGTCAACTGATGACAAGCAACTTAACTGCGTGCCAGACCAAGATAAATACTATATGAAGGAATACGACAAAACAACATAAATACATAATGTCCAGTATCCAATAAGGAAATGGGCAGGTCTATTGGTCAGGGGACAGAAACCACAAGGTATTTTAAACAAGGGGAGTTTAGCATAAAGAGCTATTAACTATTTATAGGAACTGACTAAAATGAACCAAAAGGTACAAAATACTCTAGGGTGCAGAGAGGATTCAGAGCTGGGAGACAGCAGTTTACGGGATGGTGAAGTTCACCAGGCTGAGAACCATCTGAGACGCTGACAACACAATCAGCCCAGAAGCTGTCTGCAGAGAGTTCTGCAAAGCCCCCAGGGTGGAGGGGCTGACGAACTCACCAGAAAGCTGCCAGGAGACCAACTCAGGTACCCGCGGAACATGCCTGGCAGTGCCTGTCCCCTTTCAAATATATGAAGAGCCTCATCACTGGCACTCAGGCAAGTGCTGCTGAGTTACTAGGACACTGCCTGAGAAGGTGCCAAAGCAGCTCTCTAGGGCTACGCCGATGTCACAGAACAGGAATGAGCAAAGCGCAAAGCACCAGACACAGGCCCTTTCTCCTTCAGCCCCTCCAATGACAAAGGCTGGCATCAGGCTAGCTGGCAAGGAGGGTAATGCTCCACTATCACAAGCAGGCAATGAAGGGCGGACAGACCAGGCATGTGAAAAAGAAGAAAATATGACTTATGACCATAAGAAAAAGCAATCAACAACAACTGACCTAGAAGTGACAGATATAAAGGAATTATCAGACAAGCACATGCTTCATATACTCAGGAAAGTAGAGGGAATATGACCATAATGAGAGAAACAGAAAATATAAAAAGGCCTAAATGGAACTTCTAGAGATGATAATAATATCTGAAATATAAAACACACAGTCTGGGATGAACAGCAGATCAACACTGAAAAAGATCATACAACTCAAAAACAGCAACTGAAAACTGTTCAAAGAAAGGGCATCGAGGAAAAAAAGGCATCAGACCAACAAGCAATCCAATGTACACGAGTCGGGATCCCAGAAAAAGGGCAAGGAGGCTCTTTAGTTCCTCTTCACCTTCTGCCATAAGGGTGGTGTCATCTGCATATCTGAGGTTTATTGATATTTCTCCCAGAAATGAAGCTTCTGCTTCATCCAGCCTGGTATTTCGCATGATGTACACTGCATATAAGTTAAATAAGCAGGATGACAATATACAGCCTTGATGTACTCCTTTCCCATATGATCACTACAAAAATGTACACAAAAATCTATCACTACAAAAAATTAACTAAAGGCCAATCAACACATGAAAAGATGCTCAACATAAATCAGTCATTATTAAAGAAATGCAAATCAGAACTACAATGAGGTATCATCTCACACCTGTCAAAATGGTCATCATCAAAAAAATCTACAAACAGTAAATGACAGAGAGGATGTGGTTGGTGGGAATGTAAATTGATACAGCCACTATGGAGAACAGTAGGAAGATTACTTAAAAAACTAAGACTAAAACTATCCTATGACCCAGCAGTCCTACCAGTGGGCATACATGCTGACAAAAACACAATTCAAAAAGACAGGTACCCCTATGTTCACTGCAGCACTAGTTACAATAGTCAGGCCACGGAAGCAACCTAGATGCCCACTGAAGGGTGAATGGATAAAGAAAACTGGAAAATCCACAATACGTGGCAGTTAAACGACATGCTCTCATACAACCAACAAGTCAAAAAGGAAATCACAAGAAAAATTAGAAAGCACACTGAGACCAATGGACACACACACACCAGAACTCTAGGATGCAGCAAAAGCAGTGCTAAGAGGGAAATTCACAGGTATGAATGTCTCCATTAAAAAAGAAGAAAAGTATCAAAGCGATAGTCTAATGTACACCTTAAGGAAATAAGAGAAGAGCAACTAAACCAAAGCTAGCAGGAGAAAGGAAATAATAGAAGAGTATAGCATCAATAAACAAAAAAGAAAAGAAAAAGAGAGTCCAGTTGTATTTCTACACTAACAATGAACAATCCTAAAAGGAAATTAAGAAAACAATTCCACTAAAATAACATCAAAAAGATTTAAAATACTTGAGAATAAACTTAACCAAGAAAGTGAAAGACTTAACACACTGAAAAGTAAGCATCGTTGCTGAAAGGAATTGAAAAAGAACACACGGAGACACAGAAAGACGGCGTACCCACGGGCTGGAAGCTTTAGTCAGATGCTCAGCTCAGTTCAGTTGCTCAGTCGTGCCCGACTCCTTGCGACCCCATGAATCGCAGCACGCCAGGCCTGCACCACCCAAAGTGATCTACCTATTTACGCAATCCCTATCAAAATCTCAGTGACTCTTGTCACAGAAACAGAAAATCCTATCTTAGGGTTTTCCATATGGAATATCAAAGGAACTCCCCCGCCCCGCCAAAGTATTCAAAACCACCTTGAAAAAGGACAGAGTTGGAGGTCTCACATTCCCTGACTTCAAACCTCTGTCCAAAGCTACAGTAATCAAACAGCGTGATACCAGCATAAAGACAGACGCACAAACTGCACGACTTCGGGACTGGCAGGGATTTCTTGGATATTACACCAAAATCACCAACAAAACAAAACACAGCTAAATTGGATTTCATTAAAATTTGAAACTTTTGTGCAAAGGACCTATCACAAAACTGAAAAGACAACCACAAAATGTGAGAAAATATCTGGAAATCATTTATCCCATTAGAGTCTGGTATTCAGAATATATAGAGAACTCCTACAACTCAACAACAAAAAACAACCAAATTTTTTAAATGGGAAAAGAAAAAAACTTTTTGTAATGGGCAAAGGACTTGAATAGACATTTCTCCAAAGATAAGCAAATGATCAATAAACACATGAAAAATGATGACTGTCATTAATCAGGAGAGAACTGCAAATAAAAACTGTGATAAACTATCACTATCTTCCCATTAGAATGGCTACTATATTTTAAAAGTATAAGTTTTATAAGGATGTGGAGAAACTGGAATCCTTATGCACCACTGATAGGGATGTAAAATGGTACAGCCACAGCAGAAGACAGTATTGAGATTCTTCAAAAAACTTACACAGAATTACTATGATCCAGCAACTTCACTCCAAGGTATCCAAAAGAACAGAATGATGAGAAAGTTCTGAAAATGGATAGTATGTGGGTAGTGGTGATGGTTGTACAACAACGTGAAAGCATTTAATGTCACTGAACTGTACACTTAAAAATGGTTAAAATTGTAAATTTTATATTACATATATTTTATCACAATGAAAAACCATACAGCTAACAGTATACTTAATGGGAGAAATTAGATGCTTTCTCACTAAGATCAGGAAGAAGGTAAGATTGTCTTTTCACCACTCCCATGCATCATCATACTGGAAGTCCTAGGTAATACGAAAAGAAAAGGAGATAAAAGTTACACAGATCAAAAGGGAAGAAATAAAATAATCTTTAGACAGAGATGACATGAATTATCTATGTAGAAAATACCAAAGAATTAACAACAACAAAAAACCTCCTCAAACTAATAAATAACTATGACAAGGTTGGAAATATAAGATTAATTGACAAGGGTCAACTACTTTCTTATCTACCAGCAACAGGACTTCTGGTTTTTAGTTCCACATGTAAGGAGATTGGAAGTCACCACTCTGTCCTGACAAGTAATAAAAAGCTGAACTGACTGAAAATCAACAACTTTTCTTGGATCCATAAAGAGCAGGACACCGGGCAAATCACTGTCTCCAAGTCTGAGAGACAGACACATGAATACAAGAACCTTAAATGCACATTACTAAGTGAAAGAAGGCAATCTGAAAAGCCTAGTTGCCTGTTTCCCTGGTAGCTCAGATGGTACAGCATTTGCTCGCAATGTAGGAGATCCAGGTTCAATCCCTGGGTCGGGAAGATCCCCTGGAGAAGGAAATGACAACCCACTCCAGTACCCTTGCCTGGAAAATTCCATGGACAGAGGAGTCTGGCAGGCTACAGTCCATGGGGTAGCAAAGAGTCAGACACGACTGATTGACTAACACACACACACGCACACACCATCTGAGTGTGATCAAGGGAGGGCGGGGCTCCCGTATTCTGCCCAGCCCCTAACTCATGGGAGGGAGGCCCTCTCTTGGGCTGGGTGTTCTGAGAGTACTGCGGCCCTGACCATGCTCATCCCAGCTCACGATGTGGCAGATCCACACCAGAGGCGAGCTGGGTGGCCCCAGGCTGCTGCCTTCCCTCTCCCACAGAGTGCTCAGCAGTAGCAGTGGAATGTCACTCAGAGAGCAGTTCACCCCTGTTCTACCCACAGCTCTACGGCCCTGGCTTACAGATTTTTGCCTGGGGTAGAAATAGGCCAGAAAGCACTGACTCCTAATTTCCTCCAAAGGAACTGATTTCATTTGCAACAGAGAGGGAATCAGTTCAAGCTCAAAGGTGCTCTCAACAAAGTAGAGGGTGTGGTGAAAGGCAAGCGGCAGGAGAGTAAAGACAGAGGCTGAACCACAGATGACGACACTGCACACTGGCGCCACCAGATGGTCAGTGCCTAAATCAGACTGATTATAATCTTTGCGGCCAAAGATGGAGAAGCTCTAAACAGCCAGCAAAAACAAGACCTGGAGCTGACAGTGGCTCACGCCATGAAGTCCTTACTGCAAAATTCAGACTTAAAGTACTAAAAACCACTAGGTCATTCAGGTATGACCTAAATCAAATTTATGATTATATGGCAAAGTGACAAATAGATTCAAGGGATTAGATCTGACAGAGTGCCTAAAGAACTACGGACAGAGGTTAGTGACACTGTACAGGAGGCCATGATCAAAACAGCCCCCAAGAGAAAGAAAGGCAAAATGGTTGTCTGAGGAGCCCTCCAAATAGCTGAGAAAAGAAGAAAAATGAAAAGCAAAGGAGAAAAGGAAACATATACCCATCTGAATGCAGAGTTCCAAAGAATAGCAAGGAGAGAGAAGAAAGCCTTAAGTAAACAATACAAAAATAATAATAATAATAATAATAATAGAGGAAAACAACAGAATGGGAAAGACTAGAGATCTCTTCAAGAAAATTAGAGACACCAAGGGAACATTTCATACAAAGATGGGCTTAATAAAGGACAGAAACGGTAAGGACCTAATAGAAGCAGAAGATACTAAGAAGAGGTGGCAAGAATACAAAAAACTGTACAAAAAAAGGTCTTGATGATCCGGATAACCAAGATGGCATTGGTCACTCACCTAGAGCCAGACATCCTAGAGTGTGAAGTCAAGTGAGCCTTAGGAAGCATTACTACAAACAAAGCTAGTGGAGGTGATGGGATTCCAGCTAAGCTATTTCAAATCCTAAAAGATGATGCTGTGAAAGTGCTGCACTCAACATGCCAGCAAATTTAGAAAACTTAGCAGTGGCAACAGAAATGGAAAAGGTCCGTTTTCATTTTGATCCCAAAGAAGAGCAATAACCAAAGAATGCTCAAACTACCGCATAATTGCACTCATCTCACATGCCAGCAAGGTAATGCTCAAAATACTTCACACTAGGCTTCAAACAGTACATGAACCGAGAAGTTCCAGATGTACAAGCTGGATTTAGAAAAGGCAGAGGAAGCAGAGATCAAACTGCCAACATCCGTGGATCATCGAAAAAGCAAGAGAGTTCCAGAAAAACGTCTACTTCTGCTTTATGGACTATGCCAAGGCCTTTAACTGGGTGGATCACAACAAACTGGAAAATTCTTAGAGAGATGGGAATACCAGACCACCTGACCTGCCTCCTGAGAAATCTGTATGCAGGTCAAGAAGCAACAGTTAGAACTGGACATGGAACAACAGACTGGTTCCAAATGGGGAAGGGAGTACGTCAAGGCTGTATATTGTCACTTTGCTTATTTAACTTATATGCAGAATACATCATGTGAAATATCAGGTGGAATGAAGCACAAGCTGGAATCAAGATTGCTGGGAGAAATATCAATAACCTCAGATATGCAGATGAGGCCACCCTTATGGCAGAAAGGGAAGAACAACTAAAGAGCCTCTTAATGAAAGTGAAAGAGGAGAGTGAAAAAGCTGGCTTAAAACTCAACATTCAGAAAACTAAGGTCATGGCACCCGGTCCCATCACTTCATGGCAAATAGATGGAGAAACAATGAAAACAGTGCGAGACTTTATTTTCTTGGGTTCCAAAATCACTGCAGATGGTGCCTGCAAGCCATGAAATTAAAAGACGGCTTACTCCTTTGAAGAAAAGCTATGACCAAACTAGACAGCATATTAAAAAGCGGAGACATTACTTTGCTGACAAAGGTCCGTCTGGTCAAAAATATGGTTTTTCCAGTAGTCATGCATGGATGTGAGAGTTGGACTATAAAGAAAGCTGAGCACGAAAGAATTGATGCTTTTGAACTGTGGGGTTGAAGAAGACTCTTGAGAGTCCCCTGGACTGCAAGGAGATCCAACCAGTCCATCCTAAAGGAGATCAGTCCTGAATATTCATTGGAAGGACTGATGCTGAAGCTGAAACTCCAATCCTTTGGCTATCTGATGTGAAGGACTGACTCACTGGAAAAGACCCTGATGCTGGGAAAGATTGAAGGTGGGAGGAGAAGGGGACGTCAGAGGATGAGATGATTGGATGGCATCACCGACTGGACAGACATGAGTTTGAGTACGCTCCGGTAGTTGGTGGTAGGCAGGGAAGCCTGGAGGGCTGCAGTCCATGGGGTCACAAAGAGTCGGACACGACTGAGCAACTGAACTGAAGTGCGGTTCCACAACCTTGTGAATATACTAATAACCAATACTGTGAGAGTGAATTTTATGATATGTAAATTATAACTTCAAAAAACAAACAAACCTAACTGTATCAGTTCCCCAACAAAACTCCTCCTCCTCCTGTATTCGTCACTTCAGTAACTGAAACCACGTTCCCAGAAACTTAGAAATTCTTTTCCAGAAACCCACAAGTATTAACAACTAATTTGGTCACGGCAATCCAAACGCCTCAATATTTCTCCTTTCCCCCAACTTCAACTCCTAAATGCAGGACGCCCTCATTTCCCGCCTGCATCACCGCAGCCTCCTGATGAGTCTTCAGGCTTGCCTCTCCAGAGCAACTTTCACACTGCAACTACAAACTCCTTTAAAAACAGTATCTATGTCGGCTCCCAGGGACCCCAGGTTGAAGTTCGAGCCCTTAATACGATTTATAAGGTCTCTCAGACTTCAGTCCGCGGCGAAACTCTCCGGCTTCACGAGCCCCTCAAATCCTGACAACGTGCACCTGGGAGCCTGGAGAGGGTGGGCATCGCCTCACCTCGGCCCCCGCCCGCACGGGGCCTCAACCTGCTCGCAGGCGTCTCCGGGAGGAAGCCCGCGCTCGGTCCCTCTGCTCCCGCTCCCGGTCTGGCGCCCCCGTTTACCTGTCGGCTCCTGACGCAGATGCGCTCTCAGGGGCCGCCAATGAACCCGCATACATTTCCTGTGTGAACCGTGGTGCACCCAAAATTCAAACTGCGGCGGAGCCCGAAACTCACCTCGACTCTTCCTCAACACTTAGTAGACTTCGCCGGGAGCCTCCTACAGAGCCTCGACCGCGCGGTACTCTGGCGCCGCGCTCCGCCTGGTCCTGCCCCGCGCGCTTGAAGAACGCTCTTAGTCGCGCGCCCCGGCCGCAAAGCAGGATGGGACGCGAGCTTCCAGGATCCCTCTGCGCCCGCGCAGCCGCAATTATCCGCCGCGCATGCGCAGGGGCTTGGGTCGCCGTTGAGAAGGTGCTGCGGCCGCGCCAGAGGTAGGAGGAGTCGGGCTTTGGGGCCGGGAGTCTGCACCGGGGAGAGGAGGTCCTGCCGCCTCAGGCCTTTCTCGCTCTCCTGAGAGAAAAGAGCCTTCCTCGCCCGCCCCCAGCCGCGGTTAAAGGCAGGAGCCGGGCTTAGGTAGAGGGGGCCAGGGCTGTCTGAACGGAAGATGGGTGGGGGGATCCGGATATCCATGGGTCACGGCCCGGGCGTCCGACTGGCGATCGGAATTAGCCATCTGCCTTTGTAGCCGCCAAAGTCCTTGGCAGCCCTTCCCCAGGTGGCAACCCGTGTGTCACCGGGTTAGGGGAGGCGGGGGGTCCGCCCCTCACCTGCCCATTCATTCTTTCGGCGTCTGCAGTGAGCCCGGCCGCGGTAGGTACCAAGCTGGGTAGGCAGAGTCCCCGGCCCTCTGGGAGTTGCCGTCTCGTTTGGATCCGTTACTCCTTAACAAATACCGATAGAGCGCCTATGGCAGATACACTGTTTTAGACTTATACCGGCAGAGATGTCGCGACTCAGGGCGGTGTGGAGGCTGGAGTTTGCTCCAGCTACCACGTCCAACAGTTTGCTTGGCTTGACGTTCCAGGCGCTCAGACACGCATCTCTGCTTCTCTGTGCAGCCTTCGCTCCCACCACTTTCTCTGGTGCTCCCGATCGTACCGAAGTCAACAGATTACTGTCGAGCACTTAAGTCAGGCACCTTGTCAGCCAAAGAGAATACAAAATGAGTGCGTGCCCTCGTGAAGTTTTGAGCTTAGTAGGGAACACAAAACAAGCTACTGAATAAAAATATAAGAGCTAATGCCCTGGAACCACACTGCCTGGATTTGATCCCAGCCTGCCTCTTGAAAGGCTGTGTGAACTTGAGCCAGTTTCTCATTCTTGTGCTTTGTTCCTTGCTGTACAGAAGGGATGTCAATAGGTCCTACCTAGTAGAGTTGTTGTAAATATTAAACTAGTTAGACTTTTAAAGCACGTGGGATGGCTGCCTGCACAGTAAGCATTCAATAAATCTATTACATGTGATTATAACATGATAAATGCCACTGTGAAAACAGTGTGTGATGATAGAAAATAAATGGGAGTGGAGAGGGTTCAGTTAGGTAAAGACTGAGAAAACAAGCTTCTCTAAGGAGATGGAAGATGAAAATGAGCCAGCCATGCAAAGTAGATTTTAGGTGTGTGTGTCTGCCCCACTCTGGAAAACTAGATGATTAATGGATTACCTGGACCGTGGAAACTGCCTTATGGTATCTGAAATGAACACTCTATCATTGGGTTATTCAGTTTTGATTTTCAAAACTCCACTAAACTGTGCCAATATAAATAATCATGCTGGTAAGGCCCAGCCTTTGCACATGGGCAGCATTCTGGTCACGTGAGTTAGGAGAGTTGCTGGGGTGAGAATAGAGAAAAGTGATGTTTTTCTGATTTGGAAAAATTGGTTCTGTCAATGAAGGATGAGACTGCTGTATTCCTGTCTTTGGTTTCTTCCTGAGAGTTCAAGTGCACATTCCCTCTTTCTCTTATTATATTGCTTGCTGATAGAGCCTCTGAGACCTGAAGGCCTTGGGACCAGAGATAGTTTTTCTGGATTCAGGGACTATCTTGATTCTGTGGTGACCGCTCTTCATGGGATTCATTCCCCAGACTCTGGTTATTCTTCCAAGATGCATACATTTTTCTGCCCATGGAAGAACATGCTTTGACAAGTCTTTAGGTCCCTCTCCCCTGTTGCTTTGTGGTAACCTGTAGGATGATTATTTTGTGTTAACCAGGCTATAGCTGAGTATTTGACAGGGGTATTGTTACCCTGAAGACTTTTCCCATACTCCACATGCTCTTGTACCTTCCTGAGAGAAATGGCATAAAATGACAATATCTATCTAATTACACTTCAATGCTTTTGGTTTTTCTCAGGTGAAAACTTAAATGGACCACATGTGCTTTATCACCATGGAGATCCTGGGGAATCACCTGAGCACCAGGGCCACATGTATTCTCTCTGGGAGGCGTCTACTGGACAACAGACCCTCTCAGATGTGAACTTTAATAAAGGTAAGCTTTCAGTGTGCTAAACACAGGTTCAGTTTGAAGAAAGACACTTTAAAAATTTTATTTACTTATCTTTCTTGGCTGTGCTGGGTCCTCACCATTCTTGGACTTTCTCTAGTTTCAGTGAGCCGGAGCTGCTCTTCATTGCGGTGCATGGGCATCTCATTGTGGTGGCTTCTGTTATTCCAGAACACAGGCTCTGGGCTCACGGGCTTCAGTAGTCGCCACATGTGGGCTCAGTAGTGGCCCATGGGCCAAGTTGCTCTGCAGCACGTGGGATCTTCCCAGACTGGGAATCAAACCCATGTCCCCCGCATTGGCAGGTGGATTCTTATCTACTGGACCACCGGGAAGTCCAAGAAAGACATTTGAAATCATTATGGAGGGAGGGAACAGTACATCCTGCTCAACTGTGCAAACTCTCCAGGTACTACAGTGAGAAGCAGCGAGGAACCATAATGAAGCTTCCAGTGTGAATGAGGCCTGGCCAGGCTCACACTTGGGTTCACTCTCTCACCTGTGCACACGCCCCCATATCGACCCTCACTTCTCCGAAGACCAGCCTGAAAGCCTTCAAACCCGTCAGATGATGGATGAGTCAGATGATGACTTTCAGGAACTCTGTGCCAGCTTTTTCCAAAGGGTGAAAAAGAATGGCCCCAAGGAAGTGTCAAAGGAAAAGAAGACACAAAAGACCTCCAACGGCACCCAGATAAGAAGCAAACCAAAAAGGACCAAACCAACAGCTTCTAAGAGCAAAACCCCGCAAGGCGCCGCTGAGAGGAAAACTTGCCCTGGCGGCCAGGTCCCACGGACTCAAAAGCACAGGGCACCCAAGAGGCCAGAGACTGCACCAGCTCCCCCTGAAAACACCGAGGGAGGTGTACCCACTTCTGCTGTACTCCAGGATAGCGCATGGAGCACCCAGACAGGTAACCAGTCAGAACCTCTGCCAGAGAGGACACCAGAGGTGATTTGCACCATTTTAAACCAAGGATCAGAAAACTTTCTGAAAGCTAGTAAGTTTCTTTGGCTTTGCCGGCCATACAGTCTCTGTCCCAAACTACTTCCTAGACAATGTATAATTGAATGGGCTGTGTTCCAGCAAAGCTTCATTTACAAAAATAGGCAGCCTGCCCAAGACCATAGTTTGCTGACTCTTGTTTTAAACAATAGTCATTAAGAAAATATTCATTACCCTTGTATGAATTGTCTACATGATATATTTGGGGCCATCTGCTCTTTCATTTTCCTATTAACGTTTACATCATGCAGTTAACATGAGTTTGTGTTGTTTTTTTTTTTTTCATGAACATAAAAATAATGCTACTTCTCTCATTTTCTTGGGTTCATTCCAAAGTGGGTAAGTTGCAATGGGTAAGCCAATTTGCTTAGGCTGCTGAGAAGGTAGAAGGCATATGCCATGTGGGTTTGAGTCCCAGGAGAATCTTCTTGTCCTTCCTATCTCTTCCAAACACCTTTTATTCTTCTCTGTTTATTTGTTTAAAGCAACTTGCTCACCCTGCTGCCCTGGTATATTAAACCACATGCTTAACATACATTCTTCATGCAGAACTGAAAACCAGCCTTGCGTATATAATACAGCACAAGATCTTTGGACTCCTGAATTCTGTTTCTAAATTTTTCTCACCGTCACTTCCTGATCTTAAATACTGTTTTTACCTGTGTGGTCAGCGTGACCTCCCCGGTGCAGTGGTGGTAAAGCCTTAGCTCACAGAGACTGTTGGAAGGCTTCATTAATGTCGCAAAACGTTACTGGTCTTTCACGCTCCCTTTGCGCGTCTAGTGAAAGCTATGCTTGATTCCCCCGAACACTGCACGCTCCCCAAACACACCTGCGGGGGACATGCAGCATCAGGGGCTGCATGGATCCCCCAGAGGTCATCTTCAGACACCAAGTTAAAGGAGAACTTCTGACCTAGAAAGATATGTGTTTGTCATTAATAACTCTTTAGTAACAGCTTTATAGAGATACAATTCACATTCTATAAAATTGACCCCTTTCAAGTGGACGGTTCAGTGACTTCATTCACAGAGTTGTGCAGCCATCCCCACCACTTAATTTTAGAACATGTTTATCACCTCAGAAATGTGCCCCCTCCCATCACAGATACACATGGCAGGGATATTTTTATCACCAGAAACAGTGAGGCTACCAAAAAACAATCAGTACTTTAGAGTTACACCTAATGTAGTCAGTAAAGGACCCCTTTGAAAGCTGAGGTCTTTGGAACTAGAAGAACCTTCGGTTTCTCCTGCTAGAACTGACGCATGTGAATGTTCTCCTCCTTGCCAGAGGCCACCGTGGACAGCCTCTTGCAGCCCCCTCCTTCCTGCCTGACTGCAACGGCGCCAAGTCCTTCCAAACCCAGGGCGGCAGAGCTGGTGCTCCAGCGAATGCAGCAGTTCAAGAGAGCAGACCCTGAGCGCTTAAAACATGCTTCCGAAGGCTGCTCGCTCGAGGCTGCACCTGAAGAAAATGTCCCAAAGGGCCCTCAAGATGTGATGGCGGTGAACGGTATGAAGGAAGCGCTGTCTTCCCAACAGGGATGATGTTGGGGGAAAGGGGTCAGGAAGGAGCCTGCCTTCTCAGCCAGGGGTGGGCCTTCTGCCCCATGCTCTGCCTTTGCCACTCTGGCCAGAGAAAAGAGGGTCCCCTGGGTCATTTCTCACTTAGCTTCTTTGAGAAGGTACCACTTCCTCTTTTTTCATTTTGACTTATTAGAAAAATTTTCCCATTCAAAAGAGTCAGAAAAATATATTACAATGAAATCCCTATGCCCTCAACCTAGATTTAACAAACAGTGGACATTCTGCCACACCTTTTTTGTCTCTATAAATGGACACCACTTCTGTACTGTCAGAAAGCAAGTCACAGACATCATGATGCTTCACGCCTAGACTCTCCTACATAACCACAATTCCATAAACACACGTGATTCCAGAACACTGCCTGCTGTCCAGCGCACATTCAGATTTCCCCGGCTGCCCCAAGGACTGCTTCTGTAGCGAACTCTTCCTGAACAGGGATTCGTCACACGCTGCTTATAGCCGTGGCTCAGTAGTCTCTCTGGTCTAGACTCTATAACAGTCTCTTATCTTGTCCTTGTTTTTTGTGATACTGACTTCTTAAAAAATCCAGGACAATTGTCTTTTAAAACTCCCCACTTTCTGGGTTTGCTGGTTTCTGCCTGATGTCATGTAACCCCTTCCTGCAGGGAAGTGCCATATGCTGCATGTTGTACCACCCCAGGAGGCTCGTACTGTCCATGGTGCTTTATCCCCTAAACAGCAGGAATCCTCATCCCTGGTGAAAATACACAAAAGGAAAAGAAATAGGAAGAAAGTATTGACAGAGCTACAGCCAGTAAATCCATAGTTTCCCAGGATTTACTTGCAGGTTTCACCTCAGGACTACTGAGCATTCTCAGGCTACCCTAAAGGCCCACGCAGGTGACACAGTGATGTGGCATCAGTCCTTGGTCCACAGGGCACCAAGGGGTGCAGAGGGGTCACTCAGCCAGTGCATGAGCCCAGCCACTGCCCTGCATGTGACTGAGTTGTTTCCATCAGTCTTCACATCATACCCAGTAATAATAAGGAGAGATAAACCATTTCTTTGTTTAAAAAAAGTACTGGACCAAAATGAAGTATGGTGCTTTTCTGGCTTTGTTCTCAGGGCACATCCCGTGTGAGTGCCAAGGGTCTGCTCCAGCAACATCAGGTATGACAGGGCCACAACAGCAGGCACGGCCGCCTTGGGCACCATCCCAAGATTAGAATCAGTCCATCCTCTGGTCTGATGCCAGGAAAAACCAAGAGCAGCATTCGACTCTGACCTGGAAGGGCAAGAAAAAGTCAGAGCCGTAGGAGAGGTTGAGCTTTAAAGAGGAAAGCTAGGATTCATTGGAGTAGGAGCCTTACAATCCTGGAATGCCCAGGGTTGCCACTTTAGCAGAAATGGGAAACAAAAGGCAAGTTCTTCAGGGCTCTGATGTTCAGAGAGTGGTCCTGGACCAGCCACAGCGGCCTCGCCTGGAAGTTGGCCGAAATGCAGAGTCTCAGGCTCCACCTAGCCCCCCAGAGTGCCAGCCTCCTGACCTGCACTTTAACGAGCTTCCTGGGGGTCCTTGTGCCTGTTAAAAGTTTGGGGAGTACCCTGCTTGGTGTCCGGTCTCCCCAGGCTGGGGCTGGGCTCCTCACGCCCCACCCAGTGTCCTTGCTCCGCGAGGTCCAAGGACGAGCTGGTCCTCATGGGTCCTTGTGTCTCCACAGGGTGTGGGCCCGGGCTCCCCACCACAGAAAGCGACACTGCAGTGGCCTTGGCCCTCCAGCAGGAGCTTGGGCAGGAACAGGCGTCCACGCCCGACGACAGCCTGGAGGGGACAGGGTTGTTCTTTTGCCAGATCTGTCAGAAGAACCTCTCAGCCATGAATGTGACACGGAGGCAGCAGCACGTGAACCGGTAGGAGCAGCTCCACCGTCGCCTGTCTGTGCTCACCTCGCCCATAGGTGTAACCAGCTCCAAGGCTCCTGTGGAATCTCCAGGGCTCCAGGGGGGAATCTTGAGAGTACTTCAGTATCAGGGTTGGTCCAGCCTTGCTTTTTTTTTTTTAAACAGCTTGAGAGAGAATTTGTGTAGCATACAATTCAGCCATTTAAAGTGAGCAGTGCAGTCGGGTTTACTTAGTGCATTCAGAGTTGTGCAGCCGTCACCACGGTCAGCCCCAGACCCATGAAGCAGGCGCCCCCATTGCCCTCTCTTCCTCAGCCCCTGGCAGCCACTCACCTGCCTTCTGTCTCTGGAGACTTGCCTGTTCCAGACATAAGTGGACTCACAACCTGCGGCCTTTCGTGTCTGGCTTCTTTCACTTGCCATCCATGCTGTGCTGTCTCCGTGCTTCCCTCCTTTTTATGGTTTGATGATATTCTACTGTATGGCTGGACCGCATCTTGTTCATCCATTCATCCACTGATGGACATCTGTCTCCACCTTTTGGGTTTTGTGAATAGAGCTACTGTGAACACACTTTTCATGTATTTGCTTGAGTATCTATTTTCGGTTGCTGGCTCATATGCTGACTCCAGTGACTCTGTGTTTAATACATCCTTGCTTTCCTCAGGCACCTTTGCTCACAGAAACCTAAATGCAGGGTCTGGAGGCTGACTGCAGGCTGTGGGGAGGCCCCAGCTTGTGGGGGGAGCAAGCCTTGGCCCACAGCACGACCACACTGACCTGAGCCCTGTCTGCAATCACGTGGCCAGGGAAGGGTGGTCCCACCTTTGCTGTCTTCTTCCAGGTGCTTGGATGAGGCTGAAAAGGCGCGGAGTTTCCCCACGCCTCTGATCCCTGAGTGCCCCATCTGCGGCAAGCCATTCCTTACCCTGAAGAGCAGAATCAGTCACCTGAAACAGTGTGCGGTGAAGATGGAGGTCGGCCCGCAGCTCCTGCTCCAGGCTGTGCGCCTGCAGGGGGCTCAGCCCGCGGGCGCCTCGGGCACTCCGGCACCCAGGTAAGTCAAAGGAAGAGGAAGAGAGATCAAAGTATGTTGATTTTTTTTAAAAAAAGAAAAAGGCCTTTTGTAGTGGTGGAGGACAACAGAGCGCTGATTCTGGAGATGAAACGGTTCAGAAGGAAACTGGGCACAGTCTCCACAGGGACCGGGAGGGGACAGCGCTCCACCCTCAGAGGCTCTTGAACCGACCAGCTGGCATGGACTGGTTTCCACGAGTCCTTCGTGATATCCTCCCATCCCTAACAGTTTGAGCACACAAAGTGCTGATCCTTCTGTATGTTGAATCCACGTTTACCCCTTTCCTCTCATTCCCCCCACCGAGGAGAAGGGGTCCAGAGCGGGGACCCTCAGAGCAGGAACTGCTCACCCCTCTAGCCTCACTCACCTTTTGGTCTGGCTGCCATTTAAGCCTCAGCGATGGAGCTGGCTGTCTGAAGCGGAAGGGAGCCACCACCAAGAAGGAGCCACGGAAGAGGCGGAAGGTCACTGAGCCCGAGGAGCCCTCCGAGGACCTGCTGGTGGCCACAGCTCTGTCCCTCTCGGAGACGGAGCAGAAGGCGGTGCCGGCAGCGCTCAGGCTGGGGAATGCTTTTGCAGAGAGGACAAGGCTAGGAGCAGGTGCGGCGGCTGACTGGGGTGCTGAGAAGCCTGGCCTCAGGCAGCTGCCGAAGCTTCCCCTGGGGTCTCCGGTGGGAGGATGACTCTATGCTGCTTCTGTTTTTTCTCCAGAGAAGAAGACCCGCAAGAAGAAAGCCCCCACGACCCCACCACAGCTGTTAGTCCAGGACGCAGAGACCACGGGCCGGCAAATAGAGGACCGCGTGGCCCAGCTCCTGTCGGAGGAGGTGGAGCCGTCCAGCACGCCGCCGCTCCCCGCCAGCAGGATTCTAGAGGAAGAGCTGGCCAGGGGCAGCTGGGCCCTGCGACCGCCCGGGGGGCCGAAGAACCTGCTGTGGGAGGCCAGTGCCCTGACCGGGGCTGGGGCCCTGGAGTCCTTCTACACGGCCAGCCTGGTGCCTCCCCTGGTGCCGCAGTGGCCCGCCAAGGTGTGCTCCCTTCCGGTGGGGCAGGTGGGCTCAGGGGGAGAGGGTGGAGGCTCCGGCTGCAGCACCAAGTGCAGAGGGGAGGAAGCCGAGGACCGTGGTGTGGAGTCTCTTGTGTTGTCTTTGCAACAACTAGACGGTTCGCACAGTAGGAACAGGGAGGCCCACAGGTTTCCAAATGTGTTAAGATTCTGGAGAGTTCAGAATGCAGGGTCCCAGGTCCAACCCTGGACTGGTATAATCTGCCTGTGATGGGACCCAGGAACAAGACAGGCCTGTGTACAGGTGTGGAATTGGCACTCACCTGCTTGAAGCAATTTAGATGCCACTAGGAGAGCGGGGGCCCCTTTTGTGGATGCGAAGGCCCCAGGCGTGGCCCCTGCCAAGACAGAGGTGCCTGCTGACAGGGATAACGGCGACAAGCTTCCCAAGTGGCTCTGGCTGGGGCTCGCTCCCCAAGGACCCTCAAGGTGGTGGAGGACACATGCTCACTCTGGCTCACCTACTTCTTTCAGGGTCTCACACAGGAGCCCACACGGCTGCCACAGCCACTCAAGCTGCCAGAACTGAGTGTGGGAACACCCGCTTCTGCCCCCAGCACCCACCCCGTGGGCCACAGCCTCCGGAGCCCAGCGCCCTCTGCCAGCCAGAGGGAGCGCCAAGCGCTGCAGGATCTGCTGGAGCTGGCGGGAGAGGGGTTGCCCGCCAGCCCATGCAGCAGGGACCTGGCCGGCTCAGGAGGGGCTGCAGGTGAGACCCCGACCCTCAGGGCCTCCCCGCTCCGGTACCAGGGCCGCGATGGCCGCTTGGGTCCACAGGCCTGGTTCACCCTGTCTGACGGGAGGAGGTGGTCTCTCTGGGTGCTTTCCTTTCTCCTCAAAGGTGAATGTGACTCAGGCGAGTCCGTCAGTTTTCCTCCAGCTTTGACTGAGAAAAGAGCCTTCGCCAGAGCGAGTGGTCGTGAGGGTTGACTTTGGCTTTCTCTTGCGAGTACAACTCTGTTGGGCAGGGGTGGCGGTGCAGGTGGCCTCTGGGCAGTTCGCCTCACGTGACGACGTCCTCGGGTCAGCTGGATGATGCTCTTTCCCAGGTGTTTGATGATTTTAACCTGCAAATCCTTTCAGGGATGGACTTGTCACTCGGTGGCCTTCCACTGACTGGGTTTGTCCTGCCAGCCAAGGAGAAGTACCCGGAGGAGGGCGGCCAGGCTTCGGTGAGCATGTCTGGTCCTGCTCGCAGCTCCGTGGTCACAGCTGCAATGCTTGTTGTATGTTCAGTGCGGCCGGCTCCCAGCCAGCCTCCAGGCCCCTGCAGAGCCCACGGGCGCCCCTTGATGGCCCCTGAGCTGAGCCAGGTTCTGTCCCTTCTGTTGTTGAACCCCAGGGGCACCTCAGTAGCCAGGCCCCGGGAGCCTACTCTGTCCTGGGGCCCGGGGAGCACCCTTGCTCTGTGAGGGTGCTTCATCCAGCCAACGGGACTGACCAACTGACTCGTGAAAGTCCTGGAGGCCTCCAGCTAACAGTTCATGTTCTGTACTGGTGACTTTCTGGGTTAGAAACTGGGTTTTCCTTAGAGAAGGTGTCATCCCATGAACACATTGGTATCAGCCAAGCGCTTGTCACCAAGTTCTCCCTGGGACGTCAGAGAAGGGACATGGACTCCTCCCAGCCGGCCCCACAACTGCTTGGGCTCAGGTCCCACCTGTCACATCCGGCTGAGCTGGTGGCTTCCTCACGGAGACCTAGCAGCTGCTGACGCTGCCACTGCGTCCTGGTGAGGCCGTCACCCACGCCTCTCCACGCGCCGGGCCTCCGTCTCCACAGGCCGGGCCTCCTTTCTAGGCCAGGGAATTGGGTGTGACAGAGAACTTGAGAAAGGACTGGGTCTTGCTCTTCCCTGTCTCTGAGGGCCTGAAGGTAACTTCAGGGTGGAGCCCAATGTTGGACCTTGTGAGGCAGGAGGCCCTGACTGGCTGCCTGCGCCCCGTTTGTTGGGCACCTGCACGGTTCGGGGGCCCACAGGTGGGAGTGGCCACTCTCCCCCTCTCTTTTCAGCTCGCCCTCGGTTTGCTGGTGGCCGACTTCAGTGCCATGGTCAACAACCCTCACCTGAGCGACATCCAGTTTCAGATAGACAGTGGGGAGGTGCTCTATGCCCACAAGTTTGTGCTCTACGCCCGATGCCCACTTCTCATGCAGCATGTAAGTGCGTGGCCAGGCGGCCTGCTCCCCCTTTGCTCTTTTCCCTCCTCCCTCCCCTCCCTCTCACACCTCTTCCCCCCGACTCTCCCCTCTGTCCCCAGCCTCTCCCTCCGTCTTCCTGCCCCTTTCCTCCCCACACCCCTACTCTCCGCCCACTGCCTCTGACCTGTTCTTCTTCTGATGCCATCAAAGTTGTGCTTCCCTGGAGAAGACAGGTCTGAGTCAAGAAGTGCTATGAGGAGATAAGCTCAGGGTTCGGAAACATCAGATTTCTTGTTCCGTTGAATAAAAATCCTGTTTTCCCCAGAACTGTTTCCTTTTCCTCTGTTTACATATCAGTAAAGTCTTATAACCACCTTCTGTTTTTTTCTGCCATGCCGTGTGGCTTGAAGAATCTTAAATTCCCCAACCAGGGATTGAACCCTCACCATTGGCAGTGAGAGTGTGAAGTCCTAACCGCTGGATCCCCAGGGAAGCCCCTGACTGACCTCTTTAAGGCTGAGCTGCTATGACATCTCTGTGTTGCCATGTCTTGACTTGAACGTGCCATGGACTTGAACGTGGCGTCACAGAATCCCGGAAACTGCTGTCAGTCTCGTCAGAAAGTTCTAGTGCCTTTGATAGGCTTGTCAACGAGGACTGACTGGCTCCTTAAGCCTCTATCACTGACTTGACTTTGGAAACAGACAAGTTTTGTGCCCTAACCTGCAGAATTCCTGGTCAGCTAAATGGAGCGACTCTGGCTAATGCCCATCCTAGGCCGAGATCCAAGGCGCCCAGAACCTCCTGAGGCCTGTTTTGCCCTGGGTCACGGCTGTCCCATCAGTAACTCTTCCATGTGCATCTGTCCCTCAGATAAACAGTGAAGCCTTCCTGGCCGAAGAGGATGGTGACCTGAGGCGCCAGCGCGTGCTGCTGCGTGACGTCAGCGCCGAGGCCGCCCAGGCGTTCCTGCATTACCTCTATGCCGCCGACACCGTCCTGACTCCCCAGCTGGCCCCTGACCTGTGCTCTCTGGCCCAGAGGTCCGGGCTGTTCTTTCCACTTACTTCTCGGTTTTTGACAGTAACCGACAGGGATTATCTGGTTGATGGCCCATGAGAGATCAGGGCTGAGTCCTTCCTGTACCTTTTAATCCCAAGTTTATGGCCAGTGGTGACCTTGAACAGGGTGTACTGACCAAGATTCTGGCCACAGGGAACACTTGGAGGGGAGCCCAGTGGCTTTCACTCTCTGGGAGTAACGAGGGGGTGGTCTCAGCCCCCACCCCCAGCCCTGCCACCCTCGGTGGTTCCGCCACCAGAACTGCCCAACGGCCACCCCTCCAAGTCCCAGAAGGCTGACGTCAGCAGGATGCTTGCTCTGACGCCCCTGACACTGCAGCTGCCTGGTCTCTCCACCCCCGTGTCCTGCTTCCACCTCTGGGCTGGAACCTGGGGAGGGGCAGGCTTGGCCTCCGGCGTCTCCGGGGTGCCGATGAGATGGCAGAGCACCAGGCAGGCCGGCGCACGTGTCCGGGCTAACCCGAACCGGCCTGGGCGTCCCCGTGTGTGTCAGTCCCGGTGCTTTGGGTCCGGTCATAGAACCACCCAGCCCCGCGGTCCCCTCTCAGGCCACGCTCAGGCTGCACAGTGGGGCTAGTGGGCCCTCCCCAAATGCTGTTTCTAGAGCTGAGTGGCCTGGGGCATTGCTGGGCATGGACATGGGCACTGTCTCTGCAGGGGAGTGGGGAAGGGCCAGGGAGAGTCATGGCCGTCCCGCCCATGAGGACTCCTGCCCCAAGCCTCCTGAGCCAGGGCGCTGCCTCTGCGCAGGGGGTGGTGACGCATGGCTTTCCTGTTGCAGGTTTGGGGTGAGTGAGCTTGTTGACCTGTGCGAACAAGTGCCCTTTGTGATGGATGCAGAAGGTGGACAGGGAAAGGAGCAGGAAGACGACGCTGACGGCAGAGTAGAGACTTTCCGAGAGCTCCTGCACTTCGTGTGGCTGGGTGAGGGGGAGGGAGCAGAGGACCTGCTGAAGCCTGAGGGCCGCGAAGAAGACAGAGAAAAGGTCAACGAGGAGGAGATGGAAGAAATTTATGAATTCGCAGCTACTCAGCGAAAGCTGCTCCAGGGGGAGAAAGCTCCAGAGCCAGAGGGAGAAGCCGACCTGCTTGGGGAGGATGGTCCAGTTTTGGGGGAAATCCTCACAAGTGAACAGGATAAAGAACAGCCAGAAAATGCAGAGCAGGTGGAATCATCCGGGCAAGGAAGAGATGAGACCCCAGCCAAATGGGGAAACACGAGACAGTCCACACTCCTGCCCCCCAGCAACCAGGCTTTGAACGAGGGAGAGAAAGCAGAGGCCCCAGAGGGAGCACTGGCTCCTCCCTGCTCCTCCAGCCCCACCCAGGGCCGGGCAGAGAGGCAGGAAAGCGCCCCTCTGTGCTCAGCTGATGATGATAACATTCAACAGCCTTTTTCATCACCTCAAGCGGGATACCCTGAACTCTCCCGGGTGACGAGCGATTGGGAAGAAGGAAACAGGACCATCCAAGAAAGGGAGGTAGAGGGCTTCCATCCCCCTGTCCACCAGCAGGCACCCCCCTCACGCTCACGCTTCTTCCCACCACAGCCCCATCAAGGCCGGAGTCCTCGCCAGACACGTCCTCACCCTCGTTGCCCCAGTGACCTGTCCCCACCGATACCCCAGTTACAGGGCACAGCTTCCAGCATGGCCTCCCAGAACTCATCACCGAAGCCAAAGAGAGCCAGGCGCCTTCCCTTATCGTGTGAGGACCCAGGCCAGAAAGACAAGGAATGTAGTTCCACACTGGAACGCAGAGGTAAAGGGGTCCTGATCTTCCCAGAAAAATCTCCACCCATGGATCTAACCCGATCAGGACCTGGCCGCCGGAGCTCCAGGCCTGAGACCTCTTCCTGCAGTGTGAACAGAGAAGACGAGGTGATCCTGTTACTGGATTCAGATGAAGAGCTGGAACTGGAGCAAACCAAAGCAAAGTCATTTCTGAACAGTCCCTTAGAAGACAAGAAAGTTCTGGAAGTCAGCGCCAAGTCCTCTGAACTGTTTTCCATCATCGACCTCGACGCGGAGCAGGAGCCTCCCCAAAGCCCACGAGGAAGCCAGGCCCCGCTGCCGCAGGAGGTGGAGGGGCGGCGGGGGGCCAGCACTGACGACAGCACCTCAGACACCTCGTGGCTCGTGCCCGCCACCCCGCTGGCCGGCGGAAGCTGCGACTGCTCCTCGCAGACCCAGATCACAGGCCTCGGGGCCAGGCCACCAGCAGACCCGCTGGCCCCGCCCAAGCCCAGGGCCCTGTTAGAGAACAGGGACGAACCCGAAGCCACGAGTAAGTTTTCGGTCATTGTACCCCAGATGTCATCCCCACACCTGGGCCCCGCCGCTCCTGGAGGCTCTGACGGGAGAAGGCAGGCTTGCAGCAGCCCATCCAGCCCCCGCCGCAGACGCCTCCCATGTGCTTCTCCTCTGGCTCCCCGGCCCATCTTAGGAGGCCTCACCAACCTCCCCGGGCAGCTCCCGAGGTGCCTGCCTCCTGCCCGGAGCCCCGCGGCTCAGGCCCCCGTGAGTGAAGTGGTGGAGGTGGAGGACAGTGAGGACGAGCAGGAGGCAGCCTCCCAACAGGCGAGCAGCAGCTCCCTGCTGGACGGTGACCCCCCCATTCCAGCCGAGGACTGGTGCTGGCACATGGAGCCCCTCTCACCGATCCCCATTGACCACCTGAACCTTGAGCGGACGGGCCCCTTGAGCACCAGCAGCCCCAGCAGCAGGGCAGAGGGCGCCCCAGACAGCAGGGACTGCCGCTCCCCGGCACTGCTGGGCACCACCCCCATCCGAGGGAGCTACACTGGCCGGAGGAAGTCTCAAGAGAAGTCTTCTGGGGCCGGCTCCCCTGGGAGCCACGGGCAGAGCTTTCTGAACTCAGCTCTGTGGGATGACTGGAACGAAGAAGATCAGAGGTCCTCAGAGGCTCCTCCTCTGCCCCAGACGCCGCGCACAGATGGACCTCAGAGGTCACACAAGTTACAGACGCCACGTGAGTATTGGGAGGGTGTTTGTCTCTGTTTCAACACTAAGGGTCATAATGACAGCGAGGGGCGGCCAGCCCTCCCCTTGCCTGCCTGACCTCCATGGTTAGGGAGGAAAGGCCTGCTGTCAAACATACACTTGTTAAGCTAGTAAGTGGGGGAGTCCTAAAGCTGCCTGGATCCTGCGCTCACCTGGGCTCCTGTTAAGGACCCCTGTCTGCGGCCCCACTCCAGAATACCTCACCAGCACTTCAGGGAGACTGATGAGCCCCTCAGGTTCATCTTAAGAGCAGACACATGTGGCTCCTCAAATAGTCAGACAATTGCCATTAGCACCAGGCCATTGCACTCCAACATTCAAAGACTTGAGATCCGGACTCAAACACATCCTGCACACTCGTTCACAGCAGCGCTATTCACAACAGCCAAAGAGTAGGAACAGTGCAAGTGTCCATCAGCTGATAAGGGAATAAAGGGCGGTCCATCCCGACAGTGGAGTCTTCCTCAGCCATACAAAGCTCTGACACAGGCTACAACACGGACGAACCTTGAAAACATGGTGCTCAGGGAGCGAAGCCCGACACAAAGGCCACGCCGTGTGACTCCGCTTATATGAACTGCCCCGATGGACAGGTCCACAGAGACCGAAAGTAGATGAGCGATCGCCAGGGGCGGTGGGGGCGGAGAACGGGGACAGACCGGCATGGAGCTTCCTCTGGGGAATGAAATGTTTTAGAACAAGAAAGAGGTGGGGGCTGCACAATGCTGTGAATGGTCTGAGTGCTGCTGAATGGTTCACGTGAAAAGTTACCTGACTTTCATCTCAAAAGAAGACTAGGCCAGGTTCCACCCCAGAGCGGCTGCTTCAGGAGATCTGAGGTGTGACCAAGAATTTGTATTTCTAACAGGTGCCCAGGTGGCGTGTGAGAACCACTTCGGGAGACTTGAGACCAGGGTGTCTTAGAATCTGAGGGGAGATTCACGGGGGTGATAGACTCTCTGAAATTGTATAAAGAACCTTGTGCATTTTTCAGGAGACAGAGCCTGTTGTTTTCATTGGTGTCTCAAAGGGCTCCATGCTCATAAAAAGGATAAGAACCCAAGTCCAGATGTGCCTAAATTGTCCCTAAGTTGTCTTTTAAATATTGATTTAAAAAAAAAAAAACACAGCATTACTAAGATGTTATTCACATACCATAAAATTCACCCTTTCAAATGTACAATTCAGTACTTTTAATACAATATTCTACAACTGTCCGATTTCCAGGATCACCTGAAAATAAATCCTGTCCCCATAAGCAGTCACCCCACTGCCCCTTCAGCCCAACCCCTGGCCCCCACTTACCCGCCTTTGAGCCCCTAGCAGCGTCAAAACCGCGGAGCCCTGGCCTCCCCCAGGTGCCATGTGATGCTTCTTGGTGGGAAGACAGGATGCCAGAGTCAAGTGGGGAAGGGTCATCACCGCTCTCCCAGAGCGAGGGCAGCACGAGCAAAGTGGGCGACACTTCTCGAGCCAGAAGAGGCCCTCCTACTGAAACGTGTTTCTTTTGTTCTGTCCAGAAGGTGCTGATCGGAAGAAGAACTTGCCCCCAAAAGTGCCCATAACCCCAATGCCAAGGTACTCCATCATGGAGACTCCAGTGCTGAAGAAAGAGCTGGACAGGTCGGTGTCCTTCTGGAAAGCTTGTTCCGAGCAGACCCTCCCTCCCATGTGTGTCCAGGCTCAGCTAAGTGGGGAACAGGAGGGTCTGCTGTGGTGGTCCGCTCTGGGCTCTGGTGGCAGGAGCCTCTGGTTGGTGGGGGCTGCGCGTGACTCCTGGCTCTTCACCTACTGTTCCCCATGTGACTCAGGGCTGAGAAACATGCTCCTCCAGGTCACCCGCTGGGGACGGGCCTCCACGTGCCACGTGGATGGGAATGGGACTCTTGCCCTAGTGGTCTGAGAATGGGGGCCTAGTTTTTTAAAAGAACATCACAATTATCACATTCCAGTGAATTCCACTGTTCACCCTGGGCCCCAGGAAGGTCCTTGCTACCCCGCCACTCACAACTCAGAGTGTGGTCCTTCTGGAATATTCCTGAGTCTGCTCTGTGGGTATTCAGGATGGATACTGAGCTCTGAATGCTTATGAGTCAGGCATTTAAGATTCAAGTACACAAAGCCACCAGTTTAATTTGTTGATAACTGTTTGCTCTTTGCTGAAGCGCACTTGTTTCCCCATTCAGGTTTGGGGTCCGCCCTCTGCCCAAACGCCAGATGGTCCTGAAACTGAAGGAGATATTCCAGTACACTCACCAGACTCTGGAGTCAGACTCCGAGGACGAGGGCCAGTCCTCACAGCTGCCCTTGGAGGCTCCCTGCAGCCAGACCTACACCACCCGGACCTCTGAGGCTTCAAGGGCAGCTGGCCACACCCAGCTGGAGGCTCCTCCTGGCCGCGTTCCCCAGAGGTCAAAGGGACCTGCCAAGACCAAGGGCCCCCAACATCACAAGCAGCAGCCTGGTGGCAGCATCTCTACCCTGAGCGTGTCACCAGCCAAGGAGGAGCCTTTGGACCCTGGTGGGGACGCCCAGCTCCCGGCCTCGCAGGAGTCCACGGCCACCCCTGTGGACAGCGGGGACAGCTGCTGCAGCTCACAGAGGTAACCGCGTGAGAACACAGTGTTCATAAGCCCTCTGACCCTGAGCCTCGAGAGCTGGCATAAGCGAGGCTTGACGGCCGGCACTCAGAAATCCCAGTGGCCTTCTGGCTTTGGACGACAGGAGACTGCGGTGGGGTTAAAGGTCATCCCCCTGGGCCTCCCAGGCAGACCTCTGGGGCTCCCACACGCTCGCCCACAGGTGGGGCCAGCCTAGTGTGGCTGCCCTCGGCATGAGATCCTGGCTGAGGGCGTGGTCCCGCTCAGGCCGGCAGTTACAGTGCCAAGGACATAGCAGCCTGGGGCTTCCTGCCGCCCCAGGGTCGTCCCTGCCACATGCCGGGCTTGCAGGGGATGCAGACACACACACTCCTGCCCTCAGAGAGGCTCCTGGTCTTGGGGTGGAGGTGGATAGAAGGGGTGTTGCAAGGTGTTACCATCTGGTGCTTTTCAGCTCATTCTGTGAGTTTGGAGCGGCCTTGGAGTCTGTGGGAGAAGAGGAGGCGGGCGAGGAGGTGGTCAGCGCCTCACAGGTGGCCGTCCGGGCAGTGGCCACAGAGGAGGCTGTGCGGCGCTATATCCGCTCCCAGCCGGCCCTCTACCGCAAGGTCCTGCTATACCAGCCCCTCGAGCTGGCGCAGCTGCAGGCTGAGCTGAAGCAGCAGGGCATCCACGTGGCCTCGGGGAAGCTGCTGGACTTCCTGGACACCCAGTGCATCACCTTCACCACAGCCGCCACCCGCAAGGAGAAGCTTGCAGCCCGCGGCAAGAGACGGCAGCCCGCGGGCAAGAAGAGGGGCAGAGCCCGCAGGCCCGCCCCTCACTCCCCAGCCCCGGCCGTCAGCAGCCTGTGAGGGCCTACGGCCCCTGTCCATCCACAGGCCAGGCCCCCATGGTGCTTCCGGGTCTTCTGACCACACTCTCCCTCTATGAGTAACTGCCCTGGAACAGCCTGCTTTCAATATCCTGGAATATCCTCATAGTGGTCTGCTGGATTTAGGGCCCAGCCGCCCCCCTCCATTGGTGCCCACTGTTTGTCTCCACGTGTGTCAGGAGGGGTGATGGGCCACTGCCAGCTGCCAGGGTGAGGCCTGAGTCGGGCGTCTTCCCCTCTGTCCACCAGTTACAGGTGCCCATGTCCTGAGACAGGCGGCAGGTCGAGCCTGCCCCTGCTGTCTTCCTTCTCAGTCCTCGGGCCTCCACCAGCAGATCGAGTGTCCACAGGCTCCAGGTGCTCCAGGTGCTCCAGGTGCCATCCTGCCCAGACACCTGTCATTGTCACCAGCAGTCTCCAAACTGAACAGTCCCGAAGGCCAGCACAGCGTGTGAGCCCCCAAATAAACAGTTCTTTGTTACCTGGTTTTGCCAGTACGTGTGGTAGCTGTGGAACACAGGTGAGGGCCAAAAAAGAAGAAAAGTTTGGTCTCTATGTCCTTGTGAATGTCTTGTCTGTTTCAAGTGCAGTGCAGTTCATTTTATATGATGTGCAATAAAAACATAAAGGCTTTACTGAAAGCTTCTAGATGCCACACTCCAGGAACGGGCTGTGGGAGGGGGGCCCCAGCACCCCCACACGTTGTCTGCATCTCTGGGGCACCCAGGCCTGCTGGTTATTACTAATAGAGGTTTGTTCCCTCACGCACACGCTGCCCACCCACACGCCCACAGTCAAGAGTCCTCAGCAGGCGCTGAGCTCTGCCCTCTATGCTCCCCCGCTGGTTTGTTACCTGCAGGCTCGGGCCGCCCACCTGCAGGGTCCGTCCCCCTGGGTCAGAATCTGCATTTTAACAGGGTGAGTTTGTGAAGCTTGCTCTGGCCCAAGTGCTGGGCCCTGTGGAGAAGTGGGAACAGGCCAGCACCTCTGGTCACCTAGTGGAGGCTGTGAGGGTCAGTGCTCGGGGGGCCCAAAGGGACAGCTTCCCGGAAGAGGGGTTTGTGAGCTGGGCCTCAGCAGCCTGCAGCGTTTGGGGAGGTGAAATGGGGCTTCCTGAACATGTATTGTCTGTCCTAATCCGTGACCAGGCAGAGGAGGACCCGGCCTTCCCCGTGTCTGCTGCCTGGGGGCGGGCGACAGGAGAGAAGCCGGGGCTCAGATCCCCGCTTGATCAGACCGAAGAAGCTACCATGTGTTTCCTGGATGAAGGGCTTGAGGCCTCCTCCCCTGTGGGCTGTGTTAGGGGAACGAGATGAAGTCAGGCAGGAGGGAGCTGACCAGGTCCTCACCTGGGTCACTGGCTGGCTGGGAGACCCTGCGGCTTCAGGTGCACAGTCCAGGGTCGGGGATGGGGGTCCTGGCAGACGGCATCCCAACTCCCATAACACTACCAACTCCGGGTGGATAAGGAGGCATTGGGGGAGAGATTAAAGTTGATAAAAAGCCGCCAGCTGGTGAAGCCAGGGAAGGTGGGCCTGGGGGCCAAAGACCCTGAAGACCCTGGCCTGTGCAGTCTGGCCGGGGCATCCCTGGAGGCCAGCAGGAGTCAGCAGTGGGCCTGGCCAGGCTCAAGGCACAGCCTGAACTGAGTGCAGAGCATGGAAAGGCGGTTAAACCAGCCACTACATTCTGTAGGAAAGACCACTACATCCAGATAGTCGATGGCGCCTGGGACAGCATGACTGAAAGAATTAAACCCGAATCAGGCACGAGGGACTAGGTCCAGCTAACTGGCTGAAAAGGAGCCAGTGATGAGCTGTCGTCTCCCACCGCCCACAGGGAGCCGAGGCCCGGCTGGCCAGGGCACAGGAAGGACGCACACTGAGCTCCAGGCAGCGGAACGTTTGCCCGTCGGAGGAAACGACGGGACGCCCACGCTGCCCTGTGATGTGATCTCCCGGGTGGGTTCCACTTCCTGTGGCCTGGCCTCGGCCTGGACAGGGCCACTCACAGCAGTCGAAGGAGGCCCACAGCCCAGCTCAAGCCGGGCCCAGGCAAGGGGGCCCCGGGGGCCTGCACAGCCCCAGAGAGGCCCCTGCAGGCAGGAAGCCTCAGGCTGTGGGCAAGCTGGGAGGGGCCCGTCCAGTGGACCTCAACTCCGGGTGGATGGAAAGTCCCAGAGAGAACCACCATGGGAGATGCCCACCCCAAACACACGAACACCCCCAGGAGAGCCGGGAGAGGGCCTCGAACTTGTCAGAGCGGCCGGTGGAGGCAGCCTGGGGTCCGGCCCTGCCGGCCACGGGCCATCCCTTCGGGGGTGGGTGGGGGATGGGGGAGGGAAGTCGTGGGGCAGTGCCTACTCGGGGTGATCCCGAGATCCCCACAGAGGATGCTGTTTCCGCCTGCACCCAGGATCCTGAGTGGTGGAGGGAGGAGCAGAGCAGCCTTCCAGCCTCTGCCGCGTGACTGCGGTTCCCAGGCCCCTGCGGTTCCCACATCCTGTGGGCGCCTGCTCTCAGACGCCTGGGCTGCACCGCCGGACGAGGCTGCAGCCGCCAGAGTGCACTCTGCCTGCCTGCACCCCAGGGGCTCCTCGAGGGCAGCCTCTGTGTGTCCCCCCAGCACCCGGCCGGCACGTGAGAGGGAGGGAGAGATGGGAAGGTTGGCCAGGAGGGTGACCCTGTACGAAGCACTTCTGATCTGCCGCCCTGGTTCCTCTCTCCCCTCCATCATCCACGCAGCTCTTGACACCAATGCCCCCTCCCACCTCCCCTCACACACAGCCTGCTGCAGGCATCTGAGCCTACCACCCTCCTGCTCTGCAACCATCGCTGGCTCCCACCTGCTTGCAGAGGGAAGCTGAGGCCCCCCTCCTGTCACTCCGCCCCCACGTCATCACCTGCTGCTCTCGGTGGCTTCCCATGAAGTGGTTTGCTCCCTGTCACCAGAGGATGTCCTATATTTCTCCTCCTTTGTAACTTTTCTCACGTTCACGCTGGGCCGTGTCCTTCCCCATCAAGGCAGCTCGTGTGCTGTGATCCACCTCCAGGGGCCTGAGTGAACCACCACAGCCTGGTGTTTCAGGCGCAGCTGACCTGCCTCGGGGACAGGAAGACACTGCGGGGCACGGCTGAGGCAAAGGTTCCTGCTGGGTGCTAGAGAGAAGGAAAGCGGGTGAGGCTGGGGAGGAGGGGTGACCGTGCGGCCCGGGGCAGGACACAGCCCCAGCCCTGGCCAGTCGGCTGCCTGCTGTGCGGCCTCGGGCAAATCACTGAACGCCCCACATGCGCCTGGTTCCCTACCCCCACCACCACCCCCCAAAGGCAAAGGTCTGCTGATGTGAGCCTGTCTCCTCTGTAGCCTTGGCTGGACCACTTTCCCCTGAGCATCAGGTCCGCGGGGGCACTTGGTCCTCGGAAGAAGCCCTGGCAGCAACCCCTGCCTCTGGCTTTCGGGGTGATGACGAAGCCAGAGAGCTGGCCAGAGGCAGCCACAGCTCACTCATTTGTCTGTGAGGCTTGTTGGCTTTTGAAATGAGACAGGAAGGAGGGTTGAGGTGGAGCCCGGCACAGGAAGAGGTGAGGAGCCCCGGCTGCCGTGACAGCCGGTGGGCTCAGGGGAGTGCAGGAGCTGGCGGGCCGCGTCCCCGCTGCCCTGCACAGTCAGCAGCCCCCGATCCATCTGGACAGGGATCACTCCCGCCCTGGACAGATTCTCTCGGCTGAGGGGCCCAGCTGACCGGCCGCAGAGATTTCCAGGACATCCTGCCCTCCGCCCAGCTGCCTCTGTCCACTGGAGCAGGACGGAGCCCAGAAGTGCCAGGATGGAGCAACCCCAGTCCCCCAGTCTTGGCCTCCCTCGGGAAATGAGGCCTGGGAGGTAAGTCGAGTGCAGGATGGGGGAGGAAGAGGAGACAGCTGACAGGAAGGACCATGACTCTTAAGGCCTGTGCTGCCCTGCGGAGGGCTGGCTGGGGCGGCCCCGGGAAGGTGTCCCTGCAGGTGCCGGGAGCTGCTGGGCAGGACGAGATCACAGTGTGGATAAACAAACACATGCCCAAGGGCAGCCCACCATGGGCGAAGAGGACAAAGCCCAGCTCCCCAGGTACCAACGACAGGACAGGAGGAGCAGGAAGTAGCTGGAAAGCACTGCAGATAGGCAGAGGTGATGCTGAGCAGGGCAGCCTGTGGTTAAGCTTGAAATCAGCGGACCTTGGCCCCATCCGGGCAGCCCTCTTCCTCCCTTAAGATGGAGGGGACAACACCAGACCTGCCCAGTGTCCTGAGGACCCAGGGAGGTGGTGCAGGGGGTGGGATCGGTCACCCAGAGCCTGCTTCCTAAATGTCACCTTCATGTTGGGTGAGCAGCCTGCAGGGGCCTCACCCAGCCGCGCCCACGGACAGAGACGAGGCTCATCATTCTGAGAGGGACAGTAACCACAGACTCCTTCTCAGAAGAGGCGCCACGGAGCAGGTCCAGAGTGGCTGTTGGCCTGGGGTCCTCTCCCATGGCCAGTCTCCTGGGCCCGAGGCTTCCTCCCTGTCCTCTCAGTGCAGACCCCTACTTCCCCAAGCCCTGGGGCTCAACTTGAGTCATTGCAGGCCATCCTGCAGCGAACACCCCTCAGCAGCCACTGCTGCTGGCCCCGGGAGGTCCTGGGAGTGGGATGGTTCCTGGGCCACCTGCTCGGCTCCCCTCCTCTGTTCTTACTGGTCCAAAGGTGGAGGCCAGGTTGCAGGGGGCTCTTATCCGAGAAGGGGTGCTAAATGATAGAACAGTCTATTAACTTTGAATCTCAGATTAAACAATGAGGTGGTTTTTTCTTTTAAAGTTTAAGTATGTCCCAAGTATTACATAAGATAAACTAAAAGAATTATTTGGAGACTTCCCTGGAGGTCCAGTGGTTAAGATTCTGTGTTCCCAATGCAGGGTCACAGGTTTGATCCCTGGTCAGGGAACTAAGATCCTGCATGCTGCACGGCGCAGCCAAACCACCCCCCCAAAAAAGCTGAAAAGAATTACTTGTTTACCTGAAATTAAAATCTCACTAGGTGTCCTGTATCTTAATTTGATAAATCTGGCAACCCTAGGCAAGGCTTAGTGGGGCAAGAAGGATGGGTGTCTGATGAGGGAGTATCTGCCCTGGTGCCGGTGGCTAAGGGGACCCAGAGTTGGGGAGCTCACCCCCCCCACTTTCCCAGGCACACGCGGCCAGCCTCTTCCTCCCCGCTCACTCCTGCCTGCTGCCTTCTTCGTCACTTGCCTAACTGCTCTCTGGCCCAGGGGTTCTCCATTCTGGCTGCTCATTAGAATCATCTGAGCAGCTTTACCATGAGTGCATGTAGGGGCCCTACCCTAAACCAGTGAAGCCTCTGTGTGGCCGGACTAAGCAGCGGCTTTTCTAAAACAGTGCTGCAGAGAATGGCCATGTAATCCAGCCACCCCACTTCTGGGTGGACACATGGAAGAGCTGAAAGCAGGGCCTTGAACTGCTAATCTGTCCTCCCTTGTTCACAGCAGCATTGCTCACAAGAGCCAAAAACTGGAAACAACCAGTGTCTGCCTATGGGTGGAGGCCTAAACCAAATGTGGTCCATCCATAAAATAGAATATGATATAGCCTTAAAAAGGAAAGACATTCTAATACACATTACAACATGGATGAGCCTGGAAAACATTATGCTCAGTGAAAGGGGCCAAATATACTGCGTGATCCCACTTACATGAGGAACTCAGAGTCATCAGATACACAGGAACAGAAAGTGGCCTGGTGGTGACCAGGGGCTGGGGAAAGAGGGATGGGAGCCAGAGTCTCCATTTGGGAAGACGAAAAAGTTCTAGAGGTGGATGATAGTGATGTTTCACAACACTGTAAATGTACCCAATGCCACTGAATAGAATGCTTAAAAATGGTTAAAATAGTAAATTTTATGTTACATACATTTTGGTGGTGGTGGTTTAGTCACTAAGTCATGTCTGACTCTTTGGGACCCCAGGCTTCTCTGTACATGGGATTTCCCAGGAAAGGATATCGGAGTGGGTTGCCATTTCCTTCTCCAGGGGATCTTCCAGACGTAGGAATCGAACCAGGGTCTCCTGCACTGTAGACGGTCTCCTGCATTGCAAACAGATTCCTTACCACTGAGCCACCAGGGTACACTTTACCACAATAAAAATTTTAAATTAAAAAAATATATACAGTGCTCCAGACAATGTTCTAGAGGCAGTAAGCCGGGCCCTTCTTCCACATGGTCCTGCGTACTCCTGGCCACCACCCCGTCCCCACCAAAGCAGTCAGTTACCCAGTGAGTGCACCTGGACATCCAATGCAGGGGGCTGTGTCCAACCTGGGCCACACCCTGACATCACACTGAGAGCAGGACACGGGCCTGGGTGTCCCAGCTTGTGTAAGAAGAGGCGGCAGGAGCAATTGCTTTGTTTTGGTTTACGTATATTTGAACTTTTAGACAGCTGCTAGCATAACCGTCTCTAAATTGAGGTATAACTTAGCCAGTAAAGTGCGCTTGGGGCTTCCCACGTGGCCCTAGTGGTAAAGAACCCACCTGCCAATGCAGGAGATATAAAGGACACTGGCTCGATCCCTGCGTCGGGGAAGAATCCCTGCAGGAGGGCATGGCAACCCACTCCAGTATTCTTGCCTGGAGAATCCCATGGACAGAGGGGCCTTGCAGGCTACAGCCCATAAGGTCACACAGAGTTCACGACTGACGCAACTTAAGCATGCACGCACAAAGTGAGCTCAGTGGAGTTTTACATATGTGCATACCTGTGTGTACTCTGCCCAAATTAATAGGTAGAGGTGTCCAGCACCTTTGACGGCTCCCTCACACCCCTGTCCAGTCAGAACCACCTCCAAGGGTGACCACATGTTCACTTCTATCTTTTCAGATCAGTCTGGCCTGATTTTAAACCCCCTGCAAATGGAATCACAGAGGGTGTCTCTTTTGCATCAGATTTCTTTCTCTCACAATGTCTGTGAGAGTCAGCCATGTTGTTGAGGATATCAGTAGCTTATTCTTTTTCTTTATTATGTAGGATTTCATTATATGAACGTTCATAAAAAATCTCATTCTTTTGTTGATGGACATTGGTTGTTTCCATTTTTTTTGGACTTTATGAACAAAGCTGCTATAAATGTTCTGATCTGTGGTTTGGTGGACATAATCACTCATTTCTGTTGGGTTTATACCTCAGGGGGAAATTACTGGGTCACAGAAATATGCTTATTTAACCTTATTACTAACAAATATTTTTCCAGAGTGATCTTAACTTGCATTTCTCTAACGACTTCTGATATTCTCTTTTGTGACATTCTTCAAGTTTTCGGCTCATTTTATCATTGGGTTTTTGTTTCTTCCTGATTAATTAATGTGTTTGGGATGTCATCTCCAAGTCAGTGGTTTGCTTTCTCACCCTTTTAATTATGTCTTCTAACAAACAGATATTCCTGATTTTATTTTATTCAGAGATTCCTGAATCCCCAAATACTGTTCTTTTCTTTCATGGTTAGTGCATCTTATGATCTGTTTAATCTTTACCTAGGCCAAGTTCATAAAGATGTTCTCCCATGTTTTTTCTAAGGCTTGACTATGTCAGCATTCACATTAGATCTATGATCCAGCTTAAACTAATGTTTTGTGTATGGTGTGAGGTAGGGGTCATGGTTCCTTTTTCCCACATGAACATCCCATTAGCTAACACAGTTTAATGCAAAGACCACCCTTTCCCCACTGAACGGCAGTGGAGCCCCGTTATAAACCCAGTGATCGTATATGACCAAGCGATCGTATATATGTGGGTCAGTTTCTAGACCCTCCATTCTACTGTACGGTCTATTTGTCCGCCCTTGTACCAATATCTATAGCTCTACACTAGGTTTTGTGCTTTTTTTTAAGAGAAGTTTCTTAAAAAATTATTTATTTTGACTGTACTGGGTCTTTGTTGCTGTGCTTAGGCTTTCTCTAGTTGCAACGAATGGGGGCTACTCTCCAGTTGCGGTGGGTGGGCTTCTCACTGCTGGCTTCTCCTGGCTTGAGGGCTCAGTACTTGTGGTACACGGGTTTATCTCCCAGTGGCATGTGGGATCTTACCAGACCAGAGACAGAACCCATTTCCCCTGCATTGGCAGGTGGATTCTTAACTACTGGACCACCAGGGACGTCCCTATACCAAGTCTTGATACTGGAAGTCCTCAGGCTTTGTTCTTCTTCGAAATGATTTTGTCCATTTCAAGGTTTTCTGTTTAAGTTTTACAATCAGTTTTCTTCTCTTCCCCCTCTCCAAAAAGCCTGCTGGGATTCTGATTGAGATGTCAATCTATTAATCTATTTGGGAAAGACAAACAGCTTAATAATATTAAGTCTTTCAATCTATGAACATAGCAAATCCCTAATTTTAGGTCTTCTTACTTGTTTTATAGTTTTCAGTGTAGAGGTCATGAAAACTTTTTGCTAGATTTATTCGTACATATTGGATATTTTTATGGCATTTCGAAATTTTACTTTTGATTTGAGTGTTACTTAGTAAGTAGAAATATAACTGATCCCTTTTGTGTATTGATCTTGTGTCCAGAAACCTGAAGTTCATATATTTGTTCTAACAATTCTATTGTAGATTCCTTTGGATTTTCAATATATATAATCATGTCAACTATGAATAGTGATCACATGCATTTATCTTTCCCTTTTCTAATCTTGATGTCTTTTCTTTCTTTCATTTGCCCTATCGCACTACCACCTACTTTATTAAAAAAAAAAAGCATTAAAAAAAAAATAAAAAAAAAAAAAGCAACCATCAACTAGGATAGGGTGCCCCTGAGGAGTGGAAGTCAGGTTTATATTTCACTTACTTTTATGTTACCTATGTGATTTTAGTGTTTGACTTTTATAATTCTATAAGTGATCTTTTTAAATGAGGGGAGAGCAATATATATCAGTTAGCAAAATCTTTCACTTTCATGCATTGGAGAAGGAAATGGCAACCCACTCCAGTGTTCTTGCCTGGAGAATCCCATGGACAGGGGAGCCTGGTGGGCTGCCGTCTCTGGGGTCGCACAGAGTCGGGACACGACTGAAGCGACTTAGCAGCAGCAGCAGCAGCAAGCAGTTGAAATTCACAAAATAAGAAGCACTTCCTTAATCCCTCTGTCATATATTTCCAGCTATCCTCTAGCCAGACAAAAATGGTATCCTATTTTTTTTAAGTATCTTATCATCATTCTCCTTTGCACACTGATTTTTTTCCCACATAGAAATACACTGTAAAACATACAGGAAGTTCAACAAACTCCAAGTCAGATTAATTCAGAGACCCATATCAAGACACGTTATAATCAAACTTTCAAAAAACAAAAAGAATCTTGAAATCAGCAAGAGAGAAGCCAATCATCACATACAAGGGATCCTCAAAAGGATTATCAGCAGACTTCTCACCAGAAACTTTGGAGACCAGAAAAGAGTAGGCTGACATGTTCAAAGTGCTTAAAGAGAGGATCTATCAACCAAGAGTCCTAAAACCAGCAAAACTGTCCTTCAAACCTTAAGGAGAAATTTTGTGTTTCATGTAACGTACAATTCAAAAAAATGTTTTTTCATGGGCTGGCCAAATCCACTGACTTGAAATGTTATTTCTGTCACATTACCAAATCCCTTCCTATATAAATAATATAAATATATACTTGCTCCTGGATCCTATATTATGTTTTATTGACTTATGGTTCTATTTTTGTGCTATCCCACCCTGCTACATACATAGCTTAATAATAATGGAAGATTATATTCAAGAATGCAAGTTCTGTTGGAGAGAAGGTGGGAAGGGATAGTTAAGGAGTTTGAGATGCACATGTACGCACCACTATACTCACAATGGATAACCAACAAGGATCTACTATATAGCACAGGGAACTCTGCTCAATGTTATGTGCCAGCCTGGATGGGAGCGGGGTTTGGGGGAGAATGGATACATGTATACGGACGGCTGAGTCCCTTTGCTTTTCAGGTGAAACTTCCACAACATTGTTAATCGGCTCTACCCCAATACAAAATGAAAAGTTTACAGTCTGGAAAAAAAAATCATGGAAATCTAAATAAAAAAAAAGAATGCAAGTTCTTGCCACAACAAAGACCCAAAGCAACCAAAAAAAAAAAAAAAAAAGACTGCAAGTTTGGTTTGAAGTTAGGAAATCCACAAGTGCAGCTCACAGTTTAAAGGCAAGATAAGTCACGGCACTCCCTCCCGTGACTTCACACACACTGAGATACGTCCACACTCCTGAAGACCAGGGCTCAAGCCCCTCTGACCTTGCCTCCTAACCCCATGGTGAGCCCACTCGCTCGCCGACTGTGCTCTGGCAACCGGCAGGGAAGTCCACTCGGGTCTTGTCCTGCCTGCTAGTCTCCTGGTTCTCTGCATGACTCTCTCCCACCTTTCAGATCTCTGCTCACGTGTAGCTCTTTCACAGAGGCATTCCCTGGCCACTGGGACCCCCCCTGCCCTCCCCAGGGACCCTGACCCTCTCCATCATGCACACGGTTTATTTTATTCAGGCACTAACTGCCATCAGAACCGCCCTGCTTAGTCACTTGTTTTCTTCTTGTGCCATTATCCTCCACCCCCACCACACTCAAAAGGTAAGGACTTGGTCCAATTGTTCACCATTACATCGCCAGTGCCTTCAGCCCACATCAGGCCCCCAGTGAACATCTGGTGACTGGATGAATGACTGGAAGGATAATGCTGCTGCTGCTGCTAAGTCACTTCAGTCATGTCCGACTCTGTGCGACCCCATAGACGGCAGCCCACCAGGCTACTCTGTCCATGGGATTCTCCAGGCAAGAATACTGGAGTGGGTTGCCATTTCCTTCTCCAATGCATGCAAGTGGAAAGTGAAAAGTGAAAGTGAAGTCGCTCAGTCATGTCCAACTCTTAGCGACCCCATGGACTGCAGCCGACCAGGCTCCTCCATCCATGGGATTTTCCAGGCAAGAGTACTGGAGTAGGGTGCCATTGCCTTCTCCAGGAAGGATAATAAATCGTGCAATTAGATCAATGCCACTAAAAAGTCATTTGCTCATTTAGCAGACAAGCCTAAAAGTTTTATAAAATGTGGAAACATACCTTACGAGGCAGGTAGATTATACAGCATAAATCTTATTGTCAGTGAAACCATGGTTTTTAGTCCAATTCAACTGCTTCCTGGTCATGCATCCCTGGGCAAAATCGTTGAAGCTCTCTGAACCTCTATGTTCTTCTCTCTAAAATAGGAGAAACAATGGTAATGAGAATTGTTACAGAACATAAGGAAATGATGTGAGTCCAGTGCTTAACAGAAGGTCAGGAACACAGTAAACCTTCAACAAGTATTATACAGTGTTAACCTGAATGGCAAGAAGAAATGAGGAATTGAAGGAATCTTTTCCCAAGAGGAAAACTAATTAGAAACTGGTCATAGGGACTTCCTTGGCAGTCCAGCAGTTAAGATTCCACTGCATGGGTTCCATCCCTGGTCGGGGCACTAAGATCGCGCATATGACTCGGTGTGGCCAAGAAGTTTAAAAATAAATAGAAACTTTTAGTTAAAAAAGAAATAAAAGAAACCAGTCAAAAACATCAGGTCTAACAGTTTGGGCTAGAACTCCTCCTGGGAGAGTCAGGAGTCGGACAAGGATGCTGTCCTTCACCACTGCTGGCAGCAGCGGTGAGGTCTGGCCATGCAAAGAAAGTGTTCAAAATCAGAGTTATGTTTTTAGAGAAGAGCTGAAATTATTGTATTGCAGTCATTCAAAAGCCTGAAGAGACGGTTTTTTGTGTTTTTTTTTTCTGGTTTATAATTCATTATTTTTGGCTGTGCTGGGTCTTTGTTGCTGCCTGGGCTCTTCTCCAGTTGCAGCGAGAAAGGCGGCTCTCCAGTTGTGGCTTCTCACTGCGGTGGCTTCTCTTGTTGCAGAGCAAGGGCTCTTAGGGCTCACAGGCTTTAGTAGCTGCAGAACAAGCGGCCAGTAGTTGTGACTCGCAAACGGGTCAGGAGGCAAGGTCTGAGAGGCTCTGGAGCACAGCTCAACAGCTATGGGCACACGGGTTTAGTTGCTCCTCGGCATGTGGGATCCTCCCAGGTCACAGATGGAACCCGTGTTTCCTGCATTGGCAGGCGGATTCTTTACCCCAGAGCCACCAGGGAAGCCCCTCAAAAGCCTAAGAGAGTTAACTGAGAAATGATGAAAACTCCTGGGAATACTTAACACCTGGTTGGGATAATGAGATTAAAATACACAACAAGTAATTGTCTTCTTTGACACCAACAAAATTCATAACAACAAGAATTATTTAAAAATACTTAGACACAAAGAAGAAACTGGCAAGATCTAGATAAGGAAAACTATAGTTTAGCAAAGGATCTAAAGGAAAACCTCAATAATAGCTCCATTAATCCATGCACGTTAATACAACTTAAACCAGTATCCTAGCCAGTTTCCTTTCCCCTTGGTCTTAACATTTAGAAAAATGAAATAAAAGAGCCAGAAGGGACCTGGAGAAGTAGAGGGAGTGTGGCCTTGCTGCTAAGTCGCTTTAGTCGTGTCCAACTCTGTGTGACCCCATAGACAGCAGCCCACCAGGCTCCTCCGTCCCTGGGATTCTCCAGGCAAGAACACTGGAGTGGGTTGCCATTTCCTTCTCCAATGCATGAAAGTGAAAAGTGAAAGTGAAGTCGCTCAGTCGTGTCCAACTCTTAGCGACCCCATGGACTGCAGCCTCCCAGGCTCCTCCGTCCATGGGATTTTCCAGGCAAGAGTACTGGAGTGGGGTGCCATTGCCTTGTCCTGGCCTATTTCTGAAGTCCCAAAGTAGTTCAGCCCAGTTGGACACTATCTACCTCAAGCTTGCTGCACTAACTCTTCAGTGTCACCATGAACTGAATGTTTGGAAAATACTGTTTTACTTATTGCCAAGCTTCTTTTGCGCTTCCCAAGTGGCTCAGTGGTAGAGAATCCGCCTGCCAATGCAGGAGACTCAAGAGACTCGGATTTGATCCATGGGCTGGGAAGATCCCCTGGAGGAGGAAATGGCAACCAACTCCAGTATTCTTGCCTGGAGAATCCCATGGACCAAGGAGCGTGGCAGGCTCCAGTCTTCTGGGTCACAAAGAGTTGGATGCGACTGAAAACACACACACACACACACACACACACACACACACACACACACACACACTTCTTTTAGTATTTTCCAGGTAGAAAGATCCATCCCAAGTTAAAATGCCTGGGAAGCCCAATTCAAATCCAAAGTAGAGGAGTGTATTGGATCCTGGGGGCTATAGCCAGTGGATCTCTCTTAAATGAACCCTATCAGGACCCAGACAGCTCCAGGGCTGGAGGGTGTGGGTCAACCACTGCCTCTGCCACCCAAGGCAGCAGGTGTAGCCTCTGCCCAGCCTCACGTCCTTTTTTCTCTCCTAGACCCATGGACAAAGGATGGCTGACCCCTGCCCGCTGAGTGCCTGGGGCCCTGCTGGAGGGGCTGCCAAGGGCTGGACACCCTGCCCACTGCAGGTGAGGAGGGGGTCCTCCAGTGCCCACCTTGGTTGAGAGAGGGACACGCGGGGGCGGCCAGCTTTAGCGGTGGGACCCACTCCAGTCCCCAGGGAGGAAAGGGAATGTAGGTGGGCAGGGCTTTGCCTCTCAGCGCCTGCATCGCTGTCCCCGGCAGAAAACACGCTGCCTGCGGTTCAGGCGGAGCCTGTGCTTCCCAGAGACAGAGGACACGAAAGGAGCTGAGTGGCTGCTCTGAGAACCAGTTCTCCCCTCCCTTTCGTCTCCTCCTTTCTTCTTTTCTTTTTAAATTAGCAGACTTTAGTTTTTAGAGCAGTTTTTGGTTCATAAAAGAATGGAGTGGGAAAGACCGGGATTTCCCCCTCCCCGCCTACACGCACCCTCCCCCGCCAGAGGGGCACGTTGGTTACAATCGGTCACCCACACCAACACGTCATGGTCACCCAGAGTCCAGAACCGGCATCAGCGTCACCCCTGGTGCTGTTCCTTCTACGGCTTTGGACGAACATACACACCACTGCAGTATCACAGAGTCGCTTCCGTGCCTCAGCAATCCTCTGCGCTCCACCAGTTCGTCCTCCCCAGAGCTCTGCCAGCCACTGTCCGCTCACTATCTCCGTGGCTCTGCCGTTTCCAGAAGGCCATGGGGCTGGAACTGTACCACACGCAGCCTCTCCCCGTGGGCCTCTTCCACCCTTCCCTTCTCGCCGGTGGACCTGTTCCTAATTAGCCCCGTTTCCAGGTTACAAATGAGGACACCACGGCACAGAGAGCTCAGGCGGCCTGTCCAGTGTCGCACAGACGGTAAGTGGCAGAGCTCAGATTCCAGCCCGGGGCCCCCTGCCCCTGGTGATGCTCCTGGCAGCAGGGCCCACTGTGGCCACCCAGGAACAAACCACGCCCCCCCCCAGACCCGTTCTGGAGGCCAGACCGAGGGCCGGCCACCCGCCATCCGGGGAGGGAGAGAGAGTGGGCCTTCATCCCACCTGGGCCCTGAGGCTCGGTCACCTGTCCCAGGCCACTGGGCGGGAGGACAGAGGCAGCAGGCCCAGGCTTCTCTCCACAGCCCCTGGCCGCAGTCCCCGACTCCATGAGAAAGCAGGAATTGCGCCCGGGTGGGGAGACTGGCCAGGGCCACACTGCCAGCTCCCCAGCCGAGCAGGTGAAAGCCCTGGTGGACCTGCTGGCCGGGAAAGGCGGTCAGGGTTCCCAGGCCCCGCAGCCCCCCAACAGGACGCCAGAATGCCCGCTGAAGCCCCGTGGCAATGGTAGGCCCATGGATGGGAATCCCCAGGCCTTTTCCCCCCTTCCCCTCCCCCCTCCCCTCTCCCACCCTCCCCCATGGCCTCTGTCCCGCAGACTTGAGGATACAGAAGCACCGGGAGGCCCTGCTGAACAGGACTGGGGGCGGCCCCGAGCTGGGCAGCCCCTCCCCAAGGCTGACCAGCCTCCTGATGGTGGAGGGCCTGACGGACCTGCAGCTGAGGGAGCACGACTTCACGCAGGTGGAGGCCACGCGCGGGCGCTGGTGCTCAGCCAAGACCATAGCCCTGGACAGGCTCTTCCTGCCCCTGTCGCGTGTGTCCATCCCCCCCCGCATCTCCATCACCATCGGGGTGGCCGGAGTGGGCAAGACCACCCTGGTGAGGAACTTTGTTCACCTCTGGGCCCGAGGGCAGGTGGGCAAGGACTTCTCGCTGGTACTGCCCCTGACCTTCCGGGATCTCAACACCCATGAGAAGCTGTCTGCAGACAGACTCCTCCGCTCCGTCTTCCCGCACGCTGGGGAGGCAGGCCTGGCGTCAGTGGCGCTGAGCAAAGCCCTCCTGGTCCTGGATGGCCTGGACGAGTGTAAGACGCCCCTGGACTTCTCCAATACTGTGGCCTGCATGGACCCCAAGAAGGAGATCCAGGTGGACCACCTGATCACCAACATTATCCGGGGCAACCTCTTCCCGGAAGTGTCTGTCTGGATCACCTCCCGTCCCGGCGCTGCTGGCCAGATTCCGGGGGGCCTGGTGGACCGGATGACCGAGATCCGGGGCTTCAGCGAGGAGGAGATCAAGACCTGTCTGGAGCAGATGTTTCCCGAGGACCCTGTCCTCACAGGCTGGGTCCTGAGCCAGGTGCAGGCTGACCGGACCCTGTATCTCATGTGCACCGTCCCGGCCTTCTGCCGGCTGGCGGGGGCAGCGCTGGGCCACCTGCACCGCAAGAGGCCAGGGCCCCCGGACGCCGAGCTGTGGCCCCCGAGGACCCTGTGTGAGCTCTACTCGTGGTACTTCAGGATAGCCCTTGGTGGAGAGGGGCAGGAGAAGGCCAAGGCGAGCCCCCGCATCGAGCAGCTGGCCCACGGCTGCCGCAAGCTGGTGGGCACGCTGGGCCGGCTGGCCTTCCACGGGCTGGTCAGGAAGAAGTACGTGTTCTACGAGCCCGACCTGAAGGTGCTGGGCGTGGACCTCGCGCTGCTACAGACGGCCCTGTGCGGCCGCTTCCTGCAGCGGGAGGAGACGCTGGCCTCCGCGGCCGCCTACTGCTTCACCCACCTGTCCCTGCAGGAGTTCGTGGCGGCCGCGTACTACTGCAGCGCCTCCAAGAGGGCCATCTTCGACCTTTTCACCGAGGGCGGCATGTCCTGGCCCCGGCTGGGCTTCCTCACACACTTCCGGAGTGCGGCCCAGCGGGCCATGCAGGCTGAGGACGGGCGGCTCGACGTCTTCCTGCGATTCCTCTCAGGCCTCTTGTCCCCAAGGGTCAACGCGCTGCTGGCCGGCTCCCTGCTGACCCAGGGCGAGCACCAGGGCTACCGGGCCCAGGTGGCCGAGCTCCTGCAGGGCTGTCTGCGCCCCGACGTGGCGGTCTGCGCCCGGGCCATCAACGTTCTGCACTGCCTACGCGAGCTGCAGCACACCGAACTGGCCCGCAGCGTGGAGGAGGCCGTGGCCAGCGGGGGCCTGGCCAGGCTGACCAGCCCCCCGCACCGTGCCGCCCTGGCCTACCTCCTGCAGGTGTCCGACGTCTGCGCCTGGGAGGCACCCCTGCCCCTGTGCCTCAGCCCGGGCGTCCTCCAGAGCCTGCTGCCCCAGCTGCTCTACTGCCGGAGCTTGAGGTGGGTGCTAGGGGCAGGGGCAGGGTGTGCAGGAGGAGGGTACAGTGAGGACCGGGCGGGCTCCTCCCGCCCCCATGCCCCTCCGTGTCCCGTCCTGGGGCTGCTGTCACCAAGGACCACAACCCAGGCGGCTTCAAACGACAGAAACCTCTTCTCTCCCGGTTGTGGAGACTGGAGTCAAGAGGACGTCGTCAGCAGGGCCGTGCTCCGTGGGAAACCTGTAGGGACAGTCCTTGGGTCATTCCTGGCCTTCCCAGCCTGCGGTGTCTGCCGGCAGTCCTTGGCTTGCAGACCCAGGCTCTGCCTCTGAGGTCACACGGCTGTCTCCTCCGTGTCTGTCTTCTCATCGATCTCTCTCTCTCCTGGGGACACTGGTCCCCACGCTGGGTTACAGACCACCTCACTCCACTATGACCTCATCCTCACTCGTTATCTGCAACAACTCTATTTCCAAAGAAGGTTGCATTCCTGAGGCACGGGGGTGGGGGGTTGTAAACACCAGTATATCTTACAGGGGTACACCACTCGACCCACAACACCCCATATAGCACCCCAGTGCTGACAGAGGCCACGCCCATTCACTCCACCCTCAGCCTGTCATCCTCTGTCCACTCTCTGGACTTCGGTGGCAGGGAGGGGAAGGCTGGAGGACCAGGGCCATTCTACAATCCTTAAAGGAGGGTGGCTGGTGTCCGACTGACACACACAGTGTGGGGGCTGCAGGGAAGACAGCCCTGAGGGTCAGAAGCCCACGGTTTATGCCACTGAACCTCCCAAGTCGCCTGGTGGGAGAATTCTGAGCACGCGGGTGTCCTGGCACAGATCTCTGAGTCGCTCAGCAGGGGCTTCGCTGGGATGGAGAGGAGGGGGCGGCAGAGGGTCTCAGCCTAGGTGTCTGAGCTTAGCGGCCACTCCGGTGCCAGGGACCTCATCCCACCTGCCCACGGGCAGCAGTACGACCACTCACTACCGCTGTCCCTCCTGACCAGGCTGGACACCAACCAGTTCCAGGACCCCGTGATGGAGCTGCTGGGCAGCGTGCTGAGTGGGAAAGACTGTCGCATTCAGAGGATCAGGTAACACAGACCCAGGAGACCCCACGCAGGGTGCTCGCCTGTCTCTCAGGGTCCGGGGCTCTTTTCACATCCTCCTCTCTGCTCAAGTGGCCTGCGATGCTTTCCAAGAGAGGTATCTTCAGGGCGTGTGGCTCAAGGTGCAGACTGCTTATTTCCACCCATTCCAGAAAGTTCCAGAGGCCCAGGTACCTCACTTGTAAGAAGAGAGAAAGGATATGGCAAGAGTCAGATGCTACCGTAGATACGTTTTCCCAATACTGTATGTGTGGATGTACTGCCAGGCCCGATTCACTCTACATTCCTCTCAGAGTTTGCCCTCAGATGGTATTCTGAGCACAGGATTACATCTTTAAAAAAAAATCCAAACGTTTAAATTAAAAAATTCATATTAATTAAAACAATTTTAAACATCGCATCTTTACTATTCTAATTAATGACGGTTTATATACTAACTGCAGAGCAGATCTATATGCTCATGAAATCTCTCCTATAAATAACATATCCAAGCCCAAATAACACCTGATTTGAATCGATGTGATGACCAGCAGCTGGCTTTGGGAGAACTAGGGAAGTGAATTTAGAGAAAATAAGACTCAGAGTGTAACTTTTCATAAGCCTCACATAAGCTTCCAGCTTTTGAAACCATCTTAATTTGAAAAGACAAAAATATAGACTGAGTCCAGACCAAAAGTAAGTCATTGAGGATAGTGGTCAGAGTGGTGAGCTCTGTGTGACCTTGGACCTCTGTGTGACCTTTGTGCCTGAGGAGGGTAAACAGTAGGGGTTCAGGGGTCCCCTGGACCACTCTTCAGTGTGTTCAGGGTACACCCTTTCAAGGTAGATAGAGATGTACATTTTATTAAAGTCAGCTTCATGGCTCAACCATTTTGCTTTCCTGCTTTAGAGAAAGGACAGGGGCCACGGGTGTGCTGCAGCCACGAGTTCAGCAGCCAGGTCCTGAGCAGGAATTTTTACATGTTGCCAGTGCTAGAAACTGGCCACAGTGGGAGCATTTCCACCATGGAAATTAGCCAACGCAACAAATCAGGGCTTTCGTTATTTCGCTTTTTCCTGAGAGCTGGTTCTCCAGCACAGCCCTGGCTGGAATCCACGTGGTCGTCTGCAGTAACTGCCCATCCTCTCTGCTGCACTGTTTGTGTAGAAGCTGTTGCACTCGATTCTGGTCAGACTTCTCCCTGGGGCCCTCTGCTGGGCTTCCCAGGTGGTACTAGTGGGAAAGAACCTGCCTGCCGGTGCAGGACACAAAATGAGACAAAGGTTTGATCCCTGGGTCTGGAAGATCCCTAGGAGGAGGGCATGGCTGCCCACTCCAGGATTCTTGCCTGGAGGATCCCATGGACAGAGGAGCCTGGCGGGCTGCAGTCCATAGGTTTGCGAAGAGGCGGACACGACTGAAGTGACTGAGCATGCACACATGGGGGTCTCTGCTAATGTGAGGGCCTGTCCACCCACTCTGGTCCTACCATGCCCATCTGCTGGGCCTGGCTCATCTGGTCTCCCCCTGCGTCCAGGCCCTGATGATGCTATGGTGGCTGACGGGTTTGGATCACAGGCCTGGAGTTGCAGAAGAGGTGATGAGTTTACAGACCCTCATTAAGCACCCTCTCCTTCTCTTCGGGCAGCTTGGCTGAGAATCAGATCAGTAACAAAGGGGCCAAAGCTCTGGCCAGATCCCTCCTTGTCAACAGAAGCCTGACCACTCTGGAGTAAGTAGGACCCTCACCACTGGGATGGGGGGAGCCTGTGAGCCGTCGTTTGAAGCCCCCTAGGCAACACTCTCCCCAGGGTGGGCTGGAATGACAGCTGAGCCAACCAAGTCTTGGCTCCTCCTCAGCTGCTGCGGCTCGCTCACAGAAGCACCATAATATTGGCCTTGAACCTGGTGTTATCATCTCCTCTCCACACTCAGCCCAAGCCCACTAGTCCATCAGACCCTGCTTTCTTCCCTGCTTCATGTGGGGCCATCATAGGGAATGCATTCCTCATTTGCCTAAACAAAGATCTCTGCCCCAGTCCCACCAAACAGGGCTTTCCTGGTGGCTCAGACAGTAAAGAATCCACCTGCAGCACAGGAGACCCAGGTTCAATCCTTGGGTCAGGAAGATCCCCTGGAGAAGGGAATGGCAACCCACTCCAGTATTCTTGCCTGAAGAATCACATGGACGGAGGAGCCTGGTGGGCTGCAGTCCATGGAGTCACAAAGAGTCAGAAACGACTGAGCAACTAACACCACAAACCCTGGCAATTCTCTTCAAGGAGCACAGATTTAAAGATCTGAGTAACTTCTGTCCTGCCTTCCCTCCCTGGGAACTGGATAACTGGTCCTTTCTCTTCCTCTGCCAGTCTCCGCAGTAACTCCATCGGACCTCAGGGGGCCAAGGCGCTGGCAGATGCTCTGAAGATTAACCGCACCCTGGCCTCTCTGAGGTACGTGTCACCTGCTTGCTGCCTCTGCCCCCAGGAGGTGGCTCAGAAAACCGTCTCCTCAGGTGCCACCCGTGCAGCGGGAGGTAATTCCCAACAGCAGCCACAAGATACTGGCTCCCATCCAGTGGATGCCAGGGCATCCTGTATGCTGAACGAGTTCCTAAGTCCAGCTCTTCACTGCGCCTGTGTTCAGGGTCTGAACTGGGGAAGGAGGAGAAGAGGGAGAGAGGTACGAGGAGGTCTGACAGGCAAAACAATCTACGAGGAAAAGTTCTTGTCTCCATGAGTGGGAGGTCCCCAAGGCCATGACACCAGGATGACCCCTGAGCTGTCTTCCAAGACACTGAAATCCCATCTTCCAGATGCTCCCCATGGTTTGCTGAGGTTTGCTGGGCTCCTTTAAGGGGCCAGTGGCTGTATCCATCCTTAGTTGATGGATACAATGCATTGATGCATACTGTCGGTTTGTTTTGCTCATTTCCTTCTTTTTACTGAGGCAAAATTCACATAAAATTTACCATTTTGGAGTGTACAGTTCAATGGCATTTAGTACGGTCACAGTTATGCAACCAACACCTCGATCTAGTTCCTAAGTATTTACATCCCCCTAGAAGGAGTCCCTCTACCCATCAGCAGTCACTTCCCATGCCCTCCTCTCCCCTCAGCCCCTGGCAACCACCAATCTGCTTTCTGTCTGAAGATTTCGTGTAAACGGAATCAAACAGTAATTTTGTGCCTATCTTCTTACACCCGGTGGAATGTTTTCACGGTTCATCTATGTCGAAGCATGTGTATTTCATTCCATTTTAAGGCTGAATAATATTCTATTACGTGGACCACGATTTGTTAATCCACTTGCCAGGTGCTGGACACGGGTTGTTTCCACCTATTGGCTATTGTGCTGTACATATTTGTGTACAAGCTTTTGAGGACCCTTTTTTCAGGTCTTCCGGGTGGATACATAGCAGTGAGATCTGCTGGGTCACAGGTGACCCTGTGTTTAATCTTTTGAGGAAACGGCCCGGCCTGCTTTCCTTGGAGGCCGCACCGTCTAATGTTCCTACCAGCAACTGGGATGAGAGCTCCAAGTTTTCCACGTCCTCACCAACACCTGGCTGCTATGTTTCAGCTGTAATTCAGACTATTGATGACCTTGTGGTCCAGTGATCAGGGGCTCCTTGTCCACAGCCAGCAGGCAGGTGCCTGGAGAACCCAGGGAAAGCCTGAGGCCAGATCAGCGGTGGGAAGGGCCAGCTCCCCCACTGCCTTGGTGTGTGGGGTGAGGGCCTGCCAGGCACCCTCCTGGGCTCCACCAGTGATGCCTCTCCTTGCCTCCACAGCCTCCAGAGCAACAGGATCAGGGACGACGGTGCCAGGTCCATGGCTGAGGCCTTGGCCGCCAACCGGACCCTCTCCGTGCTGCAGTGAGTGGGCATGCTGGCTGGCAGAGAACGGTTTTCTCTCCTCTCTTCTCCTCCCCCAAGGGCCTCTCTGTTTCCTGCACAGAGGGGTGGATGGGACAAGGCCCGGAGGCTTTCTGAGCCATCTGCACGGCCCCTGGAAAACCTGACGTCCACTGCTTTTCCGGAGAATAGGTGTTGGGGGAATAATTACAAACAGAGCCTCCCACCAAGATGGGAAATCCTCTCCACAAATGCAGAAAAGTACGAAACAGCTTAGTTACTGGAGTAAGCACTCAGCTAGCCTGCAGTGAGCATCCAAGGTGACCCGCCAGTGGGATGGCAAAGACAGAAAGGAATCTCACCCTTTCCTGCAACCGAGCAGACACAACCCTTTACATGTGGGTTTTCCAGAAAGACCACAGCTTGTCCTCAAACAAGAGAACTGGAATAGCACCGTTTGTCATCCTTAGTTTATCCTAAATTTGCCTGTCGTCCAGGACGGGGAGCTGTCTATGCCTGCATCCTGCCTTCATGCCGAGGAAAATGAAAATTCCTGTCTTTATGACAAGCAGGCACTTACAGCCGGAGCAGGTGTTCCCTTCCTTGATGCCCAGGGTTCAAAGAGATGGCGCAGAGGCCCTTACCAAAGACATTCCTAGGCTGTAAGTCTGGCAAGAGGCTAACTTCTATTAATAGCTCTTAAAAAGATTTACATACTCTCAAAGGGACAGGGAAAGGATTTATAATCCCTAGTTTCCTCAAGGAAATACTCTACGGGAGGGGAGTGTTTTTTTCTCCCCCTGCTCTTTTGGAACCAAGGAAAGTTCCATTTTGCTTAGATTGTAGTTAGCCTCATACAGATGAGGTCCTGGCCTGCCTGTCCTAGGATGAACACAGGGGTCCTCCTGTAGTGTCTTCCTCCTCCAGATTTAGTGTAAGAGGACGTAACTTCTGCAGAAGAGGAGCCTAAGCCAGGGTCCGCCCTCAGGAGGACTGTAGGGTTGGGGGGAAGGCTTCTGGTTGATCTGAATGGAGGCAGACTGCTGAGTGTTGAGAAGGCTGGTCAGGTGAGGGACCAGTGGGACTTGTATGTAGAAGTCTTCAGAAAGTCTCCAGTTTGGAAGTTGATGGATATTAACAGTGTCCGCTGGTCACTGCTTTCTGACCCCTCAAGGGAAGGCCCAGCTGCCCTTGCCTCTTTTTGTTGTTTAGTTGCTAAGTCGTGTGTTACTCTTTTGCGAACCTATAGACTGTAGCCTGCCAGGCTCCTCTGTCTATGGGATTCTCCAGGCAAGAATACTGCAGTGGGTTGCCATGCCCTTCTCCAGGGGATCTTCCCAACCCAGGGATCGCACCCGCGTCCCTGCATTGGCAGCAGGGTTCTTTACAACTCAGCCACCAGGGAAGCCCCCACTGGTAGCCTCTTACTCTTCACATAACTCCATCAGTCTAATTAGCAACATTTTGGCAACAATCCAAGGACCCCTCCCCCATGCTGCGGTAAACTTGAACCAGACTGTCCTTGGTCTGGGACTGCTTGTGGCCAGCTTTACCGAAGGACCCTTCTCCTTCAGCCTGCAGAAGAACTCCATCGGGCCAGTGGGAACCCAGCAGATGGCAGATGCCCTGAAGCAAAACAGGAGTCTGAAGGAGCTCATGTGAGAAATGCAGAAGGGCCAAACTGGTACCCTTCATGCCTGGCACAATGCCCAGCTTATCACACATATTTGTGAGCATGGGGTGGGTAGATGGATGGATGGATGGATGGATGACTGAATGGGTGGGTGGATGAGTCAGTAAATGGATGGATGGATGAATGAGTGGGTAAGCAGATGGATGAGTGAATGAATGATTGAATGCATGGGTACTAGAGAGCTGGTTTTGGACTCCAAAACCCTGAGCCAGGAGAATGGAGATACAGATTCCCAGGAAGGAGTGAGGTCCAGCTGTCTCAAGCTCACCTTTACTGACATCCCAGCCACATTCACATAAAGATCACAAATGCCTCTCGCTGAAGGGTTGGCCCTGCCCCCGTCAAGGAGTCGAGAAGGACACTGCTACCTTGATCTCTTACAAAAGCCGCCTGCCAATCGGCTTCAGGCAGAAGAAACTGTGTACTGGGCCCCCTTGAGACCAGAGACAGCCCTTCCCTGGAGGGCTCCCGGACTCTGACCCCTCCTGGCCGCACCCCGCCCAGCTGCTCCACCCACATCCCTTCTCTTGCAGGTTCTCCAGTAACAGCATTGGCGATGGAGGCGCCAAGGCCCTAGCGGAGGCCCTGATGGTGAACCAGGGCCTGAAGAGCCTGGAGTGAGTCCCCAGGGGGTGGATGTGGGCAGAGGGTGACTCCCCGCCCGGCTTCCCTGGCCAGCAGGGGGGCAGGTCCTGGTGAAGGGCTGTCAGTCAGAACCCACCAGCCCGCGACCCCGGGCACTCTGTGCTCCGAATGTCTCTCCCTCCAGCCCACCAGGCCAGCTCCCTCTCCCTGGACAGTAGGTTGGTGTTGGTTCTGGAGTTCCCAGAGTGACAAGCACCGAGTGCCCTTTAGGAGCCGGCCTAGGTGGCTGTGGAGGGGGCTGGTTCCGGGGGCCATGGTGGGGAGTGGGGACACCTGGCTGTGCCGCTTTCTCCGGGGGCTGCAGACACATGTCCCCTCAGAAGTCATGCGGAGCTGCCCAAATCAAGGTGACGTCTAAACTCGGGCATTGGTGGTGCTGGACCCACCTGCCCTCAGCTGGCAGGGGCTGGACTGAGCGGCACGGGAGAGGAATGAGGAATGGGGAGGGCACAGGGGTGGCACAGGGCCCCCAGCCCCCTGCTGCACGCAGTGCCCATGACCCCGGAAGGACTCCCCCCGGGTCCTGAGGCGGCCACACCCAGGGCACCCTGTCCTCTGTCTGCAGCCTGCAAAGCAACTCCATCAGTGACCCGGGAGTGGCAGCGCTGATGGGGGCCCTCTGCGCCAATCAGACGCTCCTCAGCCTCAAGTAAGCCCCGCCCTTCCCTCCGTTCCTTGGCTGGGGGTCTGAAGGGACTCTGGGACGTGGAGGGAAAGGCTGGTGCTGAGAAACCCCCACTCCCACCTCCACCCCGAGGGCCTGGGAGGGGGAAGAGCCGTGCTTGGGCAGCTTGACCCTGGAGCCCGGCCGCCTGCGCCCCAGCTCACGGGGACGGGGGAGGGGGACAGCCTCTGCAGGCGGGTCTGCCACCCCCTTCCTGAGGGCAAGCCTGCAGCCACCAAGCACGCCGGCCTGCCCCTCCCCTCACACCTCTGAGGTCCTGGCGTCTTATCCTCTTCCTCCTGGACTGTCTGTCCTCCTGCGGACAGTCCTGGGCAGGGGAACACGTGGCTGGCAAGCCTTGCGAGGGGGGCTTCCTGGAGTGGGCTCTTCCCGCCTCCACCCAGGGCCCACCTAGGGTTCCAGGGTTCTAAACAGCCTGAGCACCTGGATGCCGCGCCACCCACCCGCCAAAGGCCTGCCCTGTCTATCAGCAGCTTAGGGTCTTCTCTTTCCTCAGCCTTCGAGAAAATTCCATCAGCCCGGAGGGAGCCCAGGATCTGGCACGTGCTCTCCGCACCAACAGCACCCTGAAGAGCCTGGAGTACGTGAGGGGGCAGGCGGGGCTTCCTAAGGCTCTCTTATGCCACCAGGGGCCCTGCCAACCCCAGGCTGGGAGCTGACGGGCGGGCCCTTGGGAGAAGGATGTGGTTGGGGGGGGGGGGCTGGCCGGGAGGCCTGGTGGTGACCCTGACACATGTCCCCCTCTGATGCTGCAAAGTACACAAGGATGGAGCGAGTGGTGACAGTCGCCCTGCCTGAGCCCGCACCCCCGCAACAATTTAGGAGAAAGGGCGTGGGGGGGACAGCGCAGGGGCCAGGAGTGAGTGAGTCACCAGGCAGCTCTGCCACCTCCCGGCAGGTGACCAGGCAGGGAGGCCCACCAAGCAGAGCCTGCCCCCTGCCCACCCCCAGGACGCGTGGCAGGCGCGGCGCCCGGGAGCACATTCAAGTGCCCTGAGAGCCTGAGCCCAGCAATCCCAGCAGACAAGATGCAGCCCTGGGGTGGGGCTGGGGATCGGGGAGCGGTCTGGATCCCCAGGGAGCAAGGACGGGGGCTGCAGCGCTGGCTGCGGCTCACTTGCCTGCTCCCCTCTGCCCAGCCTGACAGCCAACCTCCTCCACGACCAGGGCGCCCAGGCCGTCGCAGAGGCAGTGAGGGAAAACCGCACCCTCACGTCCCTTCAGTGAGTCCACGGCGCCCCCAGCCGGCCCTGTCCTCCCAGAGCTGCAGGGCCCCACTCAACCAGGGGAGGCAGGAGGCTCAGGGTCCCCGCCCCCCGCACGGCCTCAGCAGGTTGTGCCTAGCCCCCTGCTCTGTTTCCTGGGGCTGATGCATGGAGAGGCCAGTGGTGGGCGGTGGGCGCCCCCGCTGCACTGTGTCACACGCTCCATGCAAGGGCCCCTCCCTGGGACCAGCCTGGGGGAGGGCTGCAGGAGCTCTGCCCACCCTGGCCAGGATCCCATCCCCAAGGATTCCACCCGCTCTGGTCACTCTCCTGGGAGAAGCCCCTTCTTTCTGGAGCTCCCAGGACCTCCTGGCTCTGCCCTGGGCCATGTGGTCATGTGTGTGTGTGTCTGCCCAGCCTGCAGTGGAACTTCATCCAGGCCGGCGCTGCCAAGGCCCTGGGACAAGCACTACAGCTCAACACGAGCCTGACCAGCCTCGAGTAAGTGGGGCCTCCGAGGGGGTGGGAGGTGCAGACTCAGCCACCCTGCTGCCCACCGGCTCTCCTGCCCTCAGCACACAGCCTCCACTGCTCTAGGGCCAGAGAGCATGTTTCCATCTGACTTGGTGTTGTATATATATATATATATTTTTTTTTTTTTGAACAAAATAACAGCTTTGCTGAGATATAATCCACTCTTTGGGTGTACAAGTCACTGGTTTCTAGTATATTTACAGAGCTGGGCAACCATCACTAAAATCAATTTTTGAACCCTTCAGTCGCCCCATGAAAAACTTCATGCTTATCAGCACTCACTCCCCACTTCCTCCCCAGCCCTCTAGTCCTGACAAACACTAATCTACAGTCTCTATGGATTTGCTTATTCTGGACATTTCACAAAATTTAAGTCACAGAATATGTGATCTTTCTGACTCACGTCTTTCATTTAGTGTAATGGTGCCAAGGTCCATCCACACACTGCAGCATGTGTCAGGGCTTCGTTCCTTTTTACGAGTAAATAACACCCCACTGCATGGGCAGACATGGTGCTTATCCACTCACCCGCTGATGGACATTTGGGCTGTTTCCACTTTGGGGCTATTATGAGTAACACTGCTGTGAACGTTTGTGCACAAGTTTCTGCGTGTGGATACATGCTTTTAATTCTCTCTTGTGCACGCCTGGGAGCAGACCTGCTGAGTGAGGTGCTCACTCTGTGTTTAACCTTTGAGCTTCACCTGCTTTTCATGCTCCCACAGCTTCTGATATTTGCCCCGTCTGGCAGGTCCTTCTGTTTGACTCTGAACATGCTATTCCTCAGGGTCCTGTCCTGGGTCATCTTCCCCTGAATGATGTCTCTTTCTAGAAGCTCCTCCTCACCCAAGGCTCCAATTCCCTTCGAAGTCCTGGAGGCACCCACATCTACAGCTCAGACCTCTCTCTTGAGCTTCAGACCCCCGTGTCCACTGCCCACTCCACTTCCCCCTGGGTGGACCCAGTTTACCTCCCCCACAAGCCTGCTTCTTGGTTCCTCACCATGTGAGGGGTTCTGGCCACCACTGTGCAAGCTAGAAACATCGCCGTCCTCCTCACTTCCCACTGCAGCTCATCTCCAAGTCCTGTCGCTTCTCTTCCCAACATTCCACCCAGCCTCCTCCACCCGCACGGCCACTGTCCAGGGGGCTAGCGTCACTCACTAGCCTCACTGCCGCAGCCTCCACATCCAGTCCCTCCTCTCACAGTGCTGGCCAAAGATCTCTCCCAAATGTCAATCTATCCCCATCCTGGACAAGTTTAGCTGGCTGCCCAGTGCCTGCAGAGTGAAGTCCAGCCCTCAGTGTGGCTCCCACAGCCCTGAAGTTCTGCTTCCTCTGCACCCCTGGGGCCTCACTCCGCACCCCAGCAACTTGACCCAATTCTTCTGGGTTCCTTGGATGTGTCAGGCCTGCCCCCATCTCTCACGCGTGGGCTTGGTCTAGACCTATTTCTGCCGAGCAGCCTCTGTGACCACGCTGGGGAGGGCACTTCACACTTGGTCTCTCATCTCACACGTTCCCCCACCTGAGTTCCAAGAGGCCAGGATTGGGTTTGCTGATCCCCAAGGCACTTAAATATTTGCTAAAATTGTCAGTGCAAACTGCTCCCTCAAACGTGCCAGTGTCCACTGGAACCAAACTCTTAGTCATTTATTGCTCCAGGGCCTTCCACTTTCCTCCAATGTGGAAGAAAAAGGGGGGGAAAAAAAAGCTGTAAAACACTGACCAGCAAGAATGGCTTGAGGACTGAGAGCTTTGATTTTGGGGATGGCTTTGAAAATCACACCAGTTTCTTGTGGACAGTATTTCCATGTGTCCGTTTCTGTTTTGCCTAATGGTCTAGACTCATGCAGACTCCAGACCACTGTGCAGGCTTAGGTGGCCATGGGGCAGTGGCCACACAGGAGGTGCAATGATCCCCAGAGATCATCTACTATGGGGTGTGTGCTCTGATTTAAATCTAGAAGGTCCAAGCTCAGCACGTCCTGCCAGAGCATTGGCTCGGGTCCTGTGCACCCGGGTCAGGCTCTGCATTCAGTTTACAGGAGAACGCCATCGGGGACGAAGGTGCCTCTGCGGTGGCCAGCGCGCTGAAGGTGAACACAGTCCTCACTGCTCTCTAGTAAGTCCTGACGTGCACAGCTGGCCCTTAGCCATCTTTCCACACTAAATATCCCTGTTTTTCCCAGGAAAGGCAGGTGGGTTTGACTTTCTTAATATTAGTGATTAGGACATCAGGCATCTAAAAAGTAAGAACTAGGGGTTCCGGGGTGTCCCCCAAACTCTCCAGAACACCTGCACTTCCTGTGTCCAGATCTCTGCCTCGCATCAGTGTGGGCAGGAGATGCAGCATTCTCTGGACACACCACAGGCCAACAACTTTCAGCACTATTTCACCGGTTTCAGCCCTAGGTCAAGGGGGTGGAGATGAAGGGTGAACGCGGATGGAGCTGGGCCGGTGGGTGTGCGGGCTGGAGGCTGCCCACCTGCAATGACCGCGTCTCCTCTTACAGTCTCCAGGTGGCCTCCATTGGTGCTCCGGGGGCCCAGGCACTCGGGGAGGCCCTGGCTGTGAACAGAACCTTGGAGATTCTAGAGTAAGTATTCCAGTCTCTGGCTACAGCCTCTTGCTCATGAAGTCAAGCTGTTGACTCAAGAGTGATCATATATGGAAGGAGGACATGTACATGGAAACTCCCAGATCACTTCAATGCCTTCAGAGAGATCAAGGAGCCCTGGCCTCTCCAGCCCCGTCACCCTCTTTTCCTGGGGGTCACTCATGGGTCCTCTTCTGCTTGGCCTTGCCCAGACTGAACATGTCTGCAGGCCGTTTCGGGGCCCTGGGGAGGGGGCAGTGGCCACTGACCCAGCCTGTGAGAAGATTCGAGCTCCAGCCCAAGCTCTGTGGGGCTCTCTGCTCTCCGCCCCTCTTTCTTTGGAATGAAAATGGAGGATGAGGGCTCCCACAGACCCCCAGCTTGGGCTGGCCTCACCCCTCCCCACATCCTGCTCCCCAGAGCCAGTCCCTGTTCTGTGCCCGGGAGCGAGGGAGGAGCAACCGCACCCCCACAGTTGCTGAGTCCACACTGCCTCCACCCAGGCGCCTATGCTCACCACAAGGGTGCCGGGCTCCCCTCTCAGCTGCCACTGTGCCTGAGATTGCGCCTCAGGGTTCCCGCCTTTCTCAACAGCTTAAGAGGAAACACCATCAAGGTGGCCGGAGCCAAAGCCCTGGCGAATGCTCTCAAGGTCAATTCCAGTCTCCGGAGACTCAAGTGAGTGGCTGCACAGATGTACCCGTGTCTCAGGACAGCCGGCTTCTCTTCTGGACTCCCCCTGTAGCATAATACTTGCTTTCCGCTGTAGCTGCTCCCTTCAAAATACAAATAGCTGACACTACAGTCATTATTAGTCAGTATTGTGGATGGGTTTGTTCCCTTTCATGTTTTCGGTCATACGTCCTCTGTGGCACCTGCATGAGACAACCTGGCTGCGTGCAGACTTGGGTCTCCGGGTTAAATGCCACTTGGCTGTTGCTATGGCACCTGAGGACCAATGAGGCCCAGACGGGTCCCTCCAAGAGAGTGCTGTGCTGCTTCCTGGGCGTGTCCTTCTGTCCTGAAGGGCTCACTGTGGCATCTCCATCTCTTCTCTGCCTAGTCTTCAAGAGAATTCCTTGGGAATGGAGGGGGCGATATGCGTTGCCACTGCACTGTCTGGAAACCACGGGCTCCAGCACATCAAGTAAGTGGGGCTCAGCGGCACCTGCCCTTTCCCACCAGCTTGGTTCACCCTTAGAAGTGCTTCCAGGTCAGGCCCTGCCTCGCCTCTGAACCTTGGAGCCAGCTGACCCCAGTCCGCCAGTAGCTCTACAGGGAACTCCGTATACAAGGGGGCCATTTGGAGCCTCGTCCATGGGAGGGATAGTGGAAGCATGAAAGTTTCACCTGGGTTTAGCGTTTCAGGTAGTGACCACCTGCTCCTTACTGATGAGGACCTTCAGGCCTCCGGTTTCTCAAGCCCTGTCCTGATCCTTCTCTTCCAGTCTCCAGGGAAACCACATTGGAGAGTCTGGTGCCAGGATGATCTCAGAGGCTATCAAGACAAATGCTCCCTTGTGCACTGTGGAAATGTGAGCAAAACAAGTTCCTGGTGGATCCGGTAGACACACAGCTGAAAGCTTTCCAACAAAAGGACCATTTCTCAAGGGTGCCTTCCTGCGGTCTGGGAATGATGCTGACCCCCAAGAGTGCTGGTCTCCTGCAAGGAGGCAGGAAAGGTGCTGCCAGAGGAGGATACGAGCCCTTCTCCTGGTCCAGGGTCAGTCCAGGCAGGGGAGAGATGGACGCCCCACTACAGCACGGAGCACAGATGGTCTTCTGCCAAGGGACTCAGGGATGGGTCTCAGAGCTCAGCAAGAAGCCAGTCAGCGCCTATTTATATCCTGGGGTCTTTAACGTGCCCCAACCTTTTCTTATCATGACTGCCCTGGATAAAATCACTCCTTCACTCTGAAATGAACTGCCGTCTTCAAGCCCATGAAGAGTGTCAATTTGGCATCAGTGACAGAGGGAACATCTTTTTTCAAGGAGAAAAGCCTACAGGAGTATGATCTTTAGAGTCATATGGAAAAATAAGGAAAAAATTTTTGAAGAGAAAGGAAGGCTTTAATTATAGGATTCTGGAGCACAGACAAAAAAAGTTCTCCAAGGTTTCTGTCATCTTTCACCCATTACAAACTCTCTCAAAGGCAGAGATTATGTCCACTGTATGTCACTTGGAATCTGGCATTGTGGTTATCAATACGATGTTAAAAATCGGTGTCTTCATACTATCTTTCTGTATTAGGTTCCCCAAAGCACTTCTGCATCTACAGCTTCCCCATGAGAGCAAGACAGCCGAGCTTCCACATGGCATAAACTCCCTCAGATGCCTTTCAATGTTGGAAGGAAAACTATTCCAAATGAATATCAGGGGTTCTTCAACTACATAACCAAGGAAAATGGTTATGGAAGCTATAATTATCATTTTTAAATTTGAACACGAACTATTGTTCCAAATGTTTCTTTAAAAATGAGTATTTGGGCAAGAAACATCATTGGATGATATAACCATGAATGAAATCCTATTAAGGGAGAAAATCATAGTCTCTGAGTATCACCCCACAGAGAGGTATTTACAAAGGCCCCATAAAAATGGAGACATTTTGGGGATTTCCTTGGCATTCCAGAGGTTAAGACTCTGTGCTCGCAATGCAGGGGGCGTGGGTTAGATCTCTGGTTGAGGAAACTAAGATCTCACAAGCTAAAAAAAAAAAATATGCTGGTATAATAAATATTTTTTTTAAATGGAGACATTTTGCAAACGTCACCTTGTCAAAGCAATGCAACTCCACATGACTGATGACGAGAAAAATGGGACACTCTGTACCCCCAGTGTGATGGCTGAGAAGGACACATCACTGATGCACTATTCCTGCCAAAAGCGTTTATCTGAATCTAATCATGAAGGAACAGTCGGACAAAATCCAAATTGAGGGGTACTCTGGGAAAAACTAGCATGGCCTCTTAAAAATCGTCAACATCATGAAGAAAACAAAAAGGCTGGGACTGTTTTATTATTAAGGAGTCTTAACAACTTAAGAGCTTTGATTGGATCCAAGACTAGAGGGGAAAGAATCAGCTATAAATAACATTATTTGGAAGGCAGGGACATTTGCTCATAAGTCTTATATAATCCTCACTAGATTACTGGTTCTGAAAGGTATTTTTTCTGGGTATAGAATTCCAGGATGATAGTCTTTTCTTTCAGCACTTTCAGGAGGTTGCTACACTGTCTTCTGGTTGGCACTTTCTGGCTGAGTTGAGAAGGTGATGGACAAGAGTCACAGCAGGTCAGATGCTGGGGACAGCTGTGCCTTGCAGGAAACTAGCACTGGAGAAACCTCAGGGGCTAAAATGTGCTCTGCAGGGACCTCAACGCAAGCCACACTAGATTTGGAAGGAGAGCCTCCTCCCTCCTTCAAAGTCTCTCAAGCATCCTACTGACCATGCTTAACATGGTTCAGTCACCAAGTTGTGTCCCATTCTTTGCAACCCCATAGACTGCAGCATGGCAGACCTCCCTGTCCCTCACCATCTCCCAGAGTTTGCCCAAGTTCATGTCCATTGAATTGGTGATGCCATCCAACCATCTCGTCTTCTGTTGTCCCCTTCTTCTGCCCTCAATCTTTCCCAGCATCAGGGTCTTTTCCAGTGAGTTGGTTATTCACATCAGATGGCCAAAGTATTGGAGCTTCAGTTATCAGTCCTTCCAATGAGTATTCAGAGTGGATTTCTTTTAGGATTGACTAGTTTGATCTCCTTTGGAGAAGGCAATGGCACCCCAATCCAGTACCCTTGCCTGGAAAATCCCATGGATGGAGGAGCCTGGTAGGCTGCAGTCCATGGGGTCGCTAAGAGTCAGACATGACTGAGCGACTTCCCTTTCACTTTTCACTTTCATGCATTGGAGAAGGAAATGGCAACCCACTCCAGTGTTCTTGCCTGGAGAATCCCAGGGACGGGGAGCCTGGTGGGCTTCCGTCTATGGGGTTGCACAGAGTTGGACACGACTGAATCGACTTAGCAGCAGCAGCAGCAGTTTGATCTCCTTGCTGTCCAAAGGACTCTCAAGAGTCTTCTCCAGCACCAGTTTGAAAGTGTCAATTCTTCAGTGCCCTTCCTTCTTTATGGCCCATCTCTCACATATATACAAGACTACTGAAAAGACCACAGCCTTGACTACTTGGACCTTTGTCAGCAAAGTTATGTCTTTGCTTTTTAATACAGTCTAGATTTGTCATAGCTTTCCTTCCAAGGAGACTGACAAGCAACAGCTTCACTAGCATAGAGCAGACCAGAAGGTGAATTTGAAGCTGAGGCAATAAATGGATAACCACCACAATGGGACTTGGGGGGTCATTTTGGTATTCCATATTGGACAAACATGCCCTGTGTCTTCAGGGTCAGCAATGTTTTCTTCTGCAGTGTACAATCTGCTCTTAATCTCAGTGTGCACAGTTTCCCTCTTGGTTTTTAAACCTCCAGTAGCTCTCAAAGTCTAGAGACTTTCCATCTTCCACATCTCACAGCCTGCTCACGCTTTCCTCTGTTGTCTGAATATATGGAATACAGTCGTAATTGTCTGTCCTTTTCCACTAATTGACTGGCATCTTACACCTGGTAATTTTTGATACCAGACATTGAAAACTTTCTCTTGTTGGGGACCGATGATTTTTATATTCCTTAAAATAGTCTTGAGCTTCATTCTGGGACACAATTACCTAGAAACAGCTGGACACATCATCTGTGACATGGGCAGAGTTCCCATGTTAAAGCCCATCAGAAGAAAGAATCACATGAGGGAAACAAATACATTTTTTGTTTTTTAAAACAGAAGTCAGGTCAGATTCAGCTAAACCATAGCTGTAACATCCAAGAAGATGCAACTTATGCTTAAAAGCCATGGCTTCCAAGTAGGTTCAACATGACTCCCAACACACTTACTCCCCAGTCAGCTTATCAAAGATGGGATAGCTTAAATTACTGGTGAATTAATTGAACACTGAAGGTTTACAAAAAAAAAAAGAGTAATCTCATGTAAAATTTAGGGAAAGACAGAAAAAAAAGCAAAGACAGAAAGAACTGTCACACTGTCTCCTAAAATTCATACGTCCAGTAATAATCCATGAATTTTTCTTGAAGAAGTATTTATATGTTATAAGTACAAATGAATAATTCTATTTTCAAATAAAACTTAATAGTATAAAAATATGGTGTAAAATACATTTATTGAGATAAAGAACTTCACAAGTCTTCCGACTTTATAATTGAAAAGTAAACGAAAACTCCTCTGTGCTTGTTCTCTGTATTAACAAAACCAAAGCAAAGCAAAATCCACATACCTGTCACTCCTCCTTCACAAAAGGGAAATTCTTCTAGTGCTATTTTATTAAATTCAATATGGTTTATTTTTTTAAGTCAGAAACCTGAATACGTACCGACACTTTCCCCTTAATCTCCTCCTTCCTAAGGAAGAACATCAGCTTTCTGAGAGAGAATGAAGTATGCGTGACCTGGGGCATCTCTCTGTTGCCTGATTTTCAAGCAAAGCTGGTTTCCATCTGAATTAGCTACTTTCTTTCAGATAATTTTAGTTAGTAAAATACATTTAAAGCTTGGTATTGTGAACGCAGAGGAGGAGGAAAATAAGACTACAGGTGAATTAAAGCCGAGACTCAAAAGCTGATACAACATAAATGTCCTGACTGCCCTACAGTTCTGGAAATGAGGCCTGTGCCCAGTTTCAGCCCCAGGTCTGGGAAGGTCCCGCTGACTTTTAGAGGAAAACGTGCGACAAACCTAACAGCCAAGACGTATATGGTGTTGGCTGTTATTTCTCAAAAGTTTTTGCCCTGTGGATGTGAATCACTAGGAACACATGCATTTCCCAAGTTTTAGGAGATAGAAAAGGCAAAAAAAAAAATCCTCTGTGGGGCTGGCTCCGGTTCTTAAGCTTTGGAATGTGTGAGCAACACCCAGGAAACTAAACCAGAAGCAGGCTTTGCTTCATTAACAACAAGGCCAGCTGGCTTATCCAACAAACGCCTCTTTTCTTCTGCCTCCTTAATTCCCCCTTTCCCTACAAATCCACGGGTTTTCATCTGCCCAGGTCCCTTGGCACGAAGGTCAGAAGTCACTGTCACTCTCCTCTAGTGGCTCGGGTTTCCGGCCTCTTCGACTGGGCTTGGCCGCTGAGAGTGCCACGCTCTCGTCCTCCAGGTCGTCGTCGTCTTCGTCGTCCTCCATGTCAATCTCACTGTCCTCCAGGTCTTCCTGCGGGAGAGACGGTGAGCACAGCTGAGGGGCCCCTCCGGTTGCTGATGTCACGTCAGCAGAGACCCTACCTTGCTGTTTCACTAGCAGCTCAATAACCAGCAAAACCTAGGCGAAGGGAGAGCTTGGAAGAGAAATAGTCAGATTGTGGGGCATAAGCACAGGGCCAGGGTCTACAGGCCGCTGGCTGGGACAGTAACACATACGTAAGCGTGTCCTGAAACACCAGCGTGCGAGCTGAGGCTGGTGCTGCAAGTGGCTTTCCTGCTTCTGTCTCAGGAGCAGCATGGATCTGCTCGTCAAGCCCCAGAGCTCCTCCCCAGCGCCCCCTGTCGCAGCAGCCAGCCAGGAGGATGGGGGCCTGGAGACAGGTGGGGGGGCTTACTTTGGCTTTTGGACGGAAAGCCACTCAGGAAATAGGTGTAAGGCGCAAACTAAAAGAAACATGCTCTCTCTCTCTCATCATCTGGATAAGGGTCACTAACTCAGCCAGCTTTTTCAAAGTGCAGGTCCTGTACCCCTGGGGAAACCAGAATGGTCAGTCACTCTATACAGACCATTCCCACCAATGCACAATTTCCCTCTGTTTTAAAACATAAAACACCCTAACACATAACCCATCCTCCTCTGCAGCTACTCAGCCCTGCTCTCCCGTGGCCTCACAGCAAATCCCTGGGCGAGTCCTGAGCTCACACAGGCCCTGCTCTCTGCCCTCTCAGCACCCTCCAGCCATGCTCTCCCATTGAGGCCCCCAAGACTGAAACAGTCAATGGACTCAGATCCTACAGGTAATTAGTTCTCCATTCCTGACCCCCGAGACCCTCTTCTGTGCTCGCCCCCCTCACTCTCGAATCTTCTTAGTCAAGCGTGCAGACCCGCTCTCCCTCCCTGACTGCTGTGATACAGAGTTGGCTCGGGCCTCTGCTCTTCCTCTCTACTTCCCTCCCCAAGCAATCATGTCCCCCTCATGGTGATCTTAGGGAGGCTCCCCCAAATTCAGTCTCCAGCTCAGACCTTAAGTCCAGACCTGAATACAACTAGCTTCTCAGCACTAGCATGTGGACGCCTAGCAGGTGGCTGACTCAGAATGACCCAGCCAGACCTCCTGTCTGCTCTCCAGGCCCCGTCCTGAGGTCTGCCCGCCTTGGGAATGTAAGAACTACACTTTCAGCCAATGAAGCCACAACCAGGGCATTTCTAACACTTCATGTCCGATTAACAAAACCTGATGGCTCTAACCTTAGAAACAGCACTTCTCAACAATCTGCAGCTACCGCCACTCCCACTTCTGAATCAGACCCCTGCAAATGCCCTCCACCCAATTGTTCACAGCCCCTCCCAAGCACAACCCTCCCCTACCCACTCAGTCAGAACCCTCATCCCTGTCTCTCTTTTCCCTGAACCTACTTTATTTTTCTTACCATGATGACCCCTGACGTATCTGCTTGATGACCATTAGAATATAAGCCTCATGGAGGCAGGGGATTGGTTCTGTTCACTCCTGAATTCCCCAACCCCTAACGGTGCCTGGGACATAACCAGCACTCAACAAGGACCTGGCGAGTGAATGAGTGCACAGGTGAAGGACAGACCCAAGGTGTTGCATGGAAACAGCCTCCTTGAAGTTAACAAGCAGCAATAGGCACAGAGGAGACTTTAAACTACAAATAAGGTGATCACTCAGAAAAGTAGAAAGCTATACCAACGATCAAGCAAATCCTAAGAAGGGGGGCCAGACAGTGCTCCCCAGGCCACACTGCTGGGACCCAATCAGTGGATTTTTTGTAGAAGAATATCGGTCTAGGCTCTGTGCTGGTGCCAGGCTCCAGACACACGTGGCATTCACCTGGACAGAAGGTCCCTGACTCCATCAGTCCAATCACCCTTCACCTCTTGGGCCTCACAGCCCTGCCAGGGACTCAACAAAGAAGCAGGTCCAGAGCAGTGCAGCCCCAACAACCGGACCCCATTCTGTCAGCCCACAGTTCTTCATTCAACAACGCTGAGGGCACCAGCAGCCTGATGTCACAGCCTCTCTGGGCCCTGGTCTCGGGAGAGCCTGCCTTCTATGTCCCCTCGCAAGAATGGAGCTGGCCTTGACCCCAGCCCTCAACAGCAGCCCTTCTTTTCTAGGATACGGTTCAGAGGCCTGATGACCTTTCCTGTCTCTTGGCTCAGCATCCACCCCCTCCTCCTCATTAACACAGGGACCATTAGGTAACTCTACCACCCACTGTGGAAACCACGTAAGTGGCTTCCTGCCCTGGACACCGGGCGTCACTCTTGGGGGAGGTTCTCTGCTGGCCCTGAGCAGCTCACACACACACAAATGGATGAGGTGAAAAAGAAAACCAACCTGCTTCTTGGAGCTGGAAGTCTTGCATTTACCTAAGAAAGCTGGTGCTGCTTCCATCTTTGGAAAGCAAGAATGGAAAGAACAATGAGAAGGAAAAAACCAAAGTAGGGCAAGCATGTTCATTTGAAAAGAAAAGAAATGAGCCATCAACAAGCAAAGATGAGATGTCAGCTCCCTGGGAGGCCAAGCTCTGCCACAGACCCAGCAACGTGCCAGGTTGAGAAGCAGCTCTTTATACTAAACTGGTGAGATGCACTCAGCTCCTTGGTCAACCTAGTCCAGGACCTAGCTGGCCCAGGACCACCAAGACCAGGGCTGCTCAAGGGGCTGGTCAGGACTCACGTCATCATCCGTGTCTCCACCCTGCATCGTGCCCACGACGTGCTTGCTGGGTTGTCCTGAGAAAAAGAGAAGTGTGAAGAGAGCATGAGAACCTGTGAGACAAGGCAGGAAGTGGGCACCAAGATCTGCTTTCCTTTAGGAAAGTGGGAAGAAGAATTCACACTAAAAAGTTGACTTAGGGAGCAGCCAGCTACTCAGAAGTGTACCAGCACAGATCTTCTGCATTTCCACTTCGGAAAAGAGGAATAAGGCCATGAATTCTGAGCACAAGTCATGGATCGGAAAAATAAACATGCATCCTATAAATGTCCCAGGGGAAAAAATAAAATCACTGAACCCTGTCACTAGAATACACGGAGGTGTGTGCTCTCTGCTGAAGAGATAAGTTCTCGCTTTGTGGGCCAGGGTCACTTGTACTGGGATCCACATCTGGGCTTCAAAAAGTAAAAACAAAAGTTAGTATCACTCTAACTTATCCTTCAAAACAGCATCATTACCAAAGTGGTTCTCCACTCCTCCTCTGGAAGTCAATGTCATCTAAGTGTGACTTCTGCAAAAACTCAAGAGCCACCCTTCCCACATAGAGGCAGAGAGCTGCACTCCCCTGAAGGCTGAGAAGGGCCCCCAGTGATGTGTGTATGTGTGTGATGTGTATATTTATGTGTGTTTGCATGTGCAGAAAGGCAATTTAGAAGGACCCAGCCCCAAGCCACAACCCCTGTACGGTAGGGAGTGGGACATGAGGAAAGCCCCAGGGAAGCACCCACATTCACTCCATGTTATTTTACTGCTTGAGTCTTTTGCAGTGAGAAGGCAGAAACTAAAAACAGGTTTTAACAGCAGAGATGCTCACGTAGGTCCCTTATCTGTTCATTAATTCTCTGAGCATAAAGGACGTTAATTGCACCGAGACCAGTTTGGACCCAAAAAGGAAAGAATTCAGCTCCTTGGTGGAGGCAGTATGTTCTGTGACCTCTATGAGAAGCACCAAACTACAAGCCTGGCTCTTCTTGGGGCCAAAGGTAAGAGTATCAGCAGCAAAGATGACCACTAGGCATGTTAAGAGCAAAATCCCAATTAACAACAGGGCAGGGTGCTTACAGGCCTGGAAACCCAGCAGCCCTGACCGCAGTCCGGCTGCGGTTTCCTGGGCCCGGGGGCAGGGCAGGGGGTGAGCAAGCGAGGCTGGGGTACCTTGCATGAGCACCTCCATGGCCGTCCGCAGCTTGGACAGCCGTCTCTCTTCCAGTTCACTGTCGGATTCATCGTCCTCCTGGATGTCCATGTCAGAGTCATCGTGACCTGGCAGGGACACAAGGAGGCAAAACAAAGGGCAGCTCCATCATTCCCTCAAGAACAGCCCCTGTCCCGTGAGGCTCTTGGGAAGGGCCATCTGTGCTGCTCAGCTTTTCCTGGGATGCATCTGATTCTACAAGTCTCTTGGGAATCGCCTATAGCTCCTTACGGAAGGGTTCATGCAGACAAGGATAGGCTAGATTTTTTAAAAAACAGTTTTTCAAAACAAGAAAAAAAAGTGCGTCAGTTATATCAGAAACACTATTCCGGCATGTCAAACTAAAACACTGACAGCCAGCTGTCAAGGGAGTTGGAAGTTCTTCGTTAGTTTGAGGGTGGGGGGGAACCATTCTCTGTTCAGCAAAACAAGCCTGGAGGCAAGCCAGGAAGGGCCTGAGTGGCTGCCCGGGACAAACGACTGCCTGGTAACTGGCAATGAAAACTGGGGCCCATGATACTCTTAACTGGAGAAAATTCATTACAAAGATAAAGAGAGGTGGTTCTCAATGCAACAGCCTTTTATATTAATTTCCTAAACACCCCTCTGGAGTCTTGTGCAGGTCAAACATTTCCTGTAAACCTACAGGAGTTTCCACAGTGGGGAGGAAAAGACATCACTGTCCAGCCACTTTTTTGTGCTCAGAGTGGCAGAGGTTTCAGAAGGATGGAACTGGAAGAATGCAGTTATTGTTCTGATCACTGATTCTTAAGACATTTTGGAAGTAGAGTCACTGTTCATCTGTGATCACGCTTTGCTTAGGCCCTGCTGTAGAGAGTGGCGGCACCGCAGCTGCATCTGGGAGGGCTCTGAGGAAACACTCTGCTTCCATCCACCCCGGAGGAAAGCGCTGTGCTCTACAGCACGGAGGCCAGAGCCAGCAGCTGTAGACAGTGTCAGTAAGAGCATCCTGAGAGGACCTCAGCACAATCGATCCAAAAACTACCCCCTTATAAAAGCCATTACAGAGAATGGGATTAGATATTAATACAAATTAATGACCATAAAGTGAAATCACTCTTCAGATTAGTTCACTTTTTACTTCCTCCAGAAAAAATTTGACATTAAGTCTTCACCCCATGCAATACAAAGCAAACGAACCCATGGATTTTAACCCAACATTAAAACAAGTACCTCAGACTCAGTATGATTTCTTCTGACAACTCGCAGCAACGGACTGAGGGTCAAACATGTAAAGTTAATAGTGCTAACACAAAAGTCACTGAAGTCCAGCTGTTAGCGACACAGTAATATGAGTACAGCCAACAAGTGTGCTGGGAAGATTCACCAGGGAAAGAACAGACTTTGCTGCTGGGACAAGTAGACAGCCACGTGCCAAAGAATGAAGCTGGACCCCTACCTCACACCACACACAAAGGATTAGCCTGCAATGGGTCAGAGATCTAAATGTAAGAATTAAAATGATAGAACACCTAGGAGAAAAACATGGGTAAATCCTGGTGACCTGGAATTCGGCAGTTTCTCAAACATGTCACTAAAAGCACAGCAATAAAAGAAAAAAAATCAATACACTGAACTTGATCAAAACTCTGTAACAACAAAGGACAGCATCTAGAAAGTGAATGACAGAAAATATTCGCAAATCACATACAGGTCTACTATCTAGACATATAACTCAATAGTAAAAAGACAACCCAGGGACTTCCCTGGTGGTCCAGGGATTAAGACTCAGTGCTCCTAATGTAAGGGACCTGGGTTCAATCCCTGGTCAGGGAACTAGATCCCACATGCCACAATCAAGACCCAGTGCAGCCAAATAAATAAATAAAAATAAACATTAAAAAAAAAAGATAGCCCAATTAAAAAATGTGTGAAGGTCGAGAATAGATCTCCCCAAAGAAGATACACAGAAGATACACAGCCAAAAGCAGACAAAAAGATGCTCCATTTCATTAGCTATTTCAGAGAAACTCAAATCAAAACCCCAGTGAGTAAACTACAGGCAGTTTTTTTTATAGGTTTCTTTTAGATAAGCACTGTCCAACAGAAATATGCCAGCCCCAGATGCAATTTAAAATTTACCAGTAAGTACATTAAAGGAACAGGTGAATTAATTTCAATAATGTTCTATTTAACCCAATATACCTAAAACGTCATTTCAATAAGTAACCAACATAAAAAAATGTTAATGAGTAATTTTACTTTCCTTTTATATCAAGTCTTCAAAATCTGGTGTGTATTTGCTACAAACAGTGCATCTCAATTTGGCCTAGCCACGTTTCAAGCGCTCAACAACACCAGCTCGTGGCCAGGAACACCCGGGGCTTCGGGACAGGGAGCTCCCTCGGCGTCTCCTCCATCGCTGGGCTCTGGGGCAACAGCTGACGCGGCAGGCACCCGGGAAGTGTGCGCGCCATGCATGAATATCTGCTCTCCACTCCATGACAGGGCTACTCAGTTGCGTTCAAGACATTCCTGGGTCATTTTATAAAGTCAGAGGAGGCCTTCAGTCCTAATGCTACAGTGCCTGAATTCTACAGAGGATGCAGGTAGACACTTAACCACCAGCAACAAGGTTTAAGACGCTGGTGGGGAGATGAAGAGTCGCCCCTGACTTTTATTACCGGGCATCTGAACAAAGTACTTAGTCTTTTTAATTTCTGGGGCCTGTGGCACTTTTACATCTCTAATTACTCAGCCTTTCTCTTCCTCAAACCCCTCACTCCAAATCCCAAAGCCAAACCTGAGGTGACTTCACTCCTTGCTTAACAGAGAAAACGGTCTCCATTGGATGTGAGCCCTCAAGCACACGACCCACCTTCCAGCTCATCGAACTGCCTCAGCTTGAGCCCTGTGTGTTCATACGCTTCCTTGCTCAGTGAAACTCACCCTTGACCCTAGGCCCTGGTTGCCAGCCTTTCTGGATTTTCCCTCTCTGGTAGCTCCCATCTTCCCAGCTCCTCTGATTTAATCTTTGCTTAAACAGAGTCTCCTCATGGTCTCCCCTGATTCCTCTTTACAACTGCAATTCCATGACCCCCTCCCTGCGTCCTGACCTGCTCCACTTCCCACACTGGCATTTTTCACCTTCCACAAACAGCTTGCTTGTTTGTCCCCAAGCATGTCACCAGCCCGTCAATTCATTTAAGGCAAGCATCCCCACTTACTGTCCACTGAAATGTCCTCAGCACCCAGAACCTCTACTCAGTAATGCTTTGCTTGGTTAAATCAGCCACCCACAGGGTAGCCTGAACAAAATGATCTCTTCCAGATCTTGGATTTTGCTCATCCTCACCTCCGATTCAAGTCTATGTACTATTAGATTGTTCTGTTCAGAGGACTTTTTCACAGATAAAAGTTCAGGAAGTCTTCCTTTCTACCTCTCCTCATTTATATCCCTGGTGGGCTTCCCTGGTGGCTCAGATGGTAAAGAATCCACCTCCAATGCAGGAAACCTGGGTTCAATCCCTGGGTCAGGAAGATCCCCTGGAGAAGGGAAGGACTACTCACTCCAGTATTCTTGCCTGGAGAATTCCATGGATGGAGGAGCCTGCCAGGCTACAGTCCATGGGGTTGCAAAGAGTTGGATACGACTGAGTGACTAACACCTTCACTTTCCACTATGGGCAATGTTCCCACGTGTGCAGAAAAGCAAAGACAGACGGGGAAGCTTAAGTAGCTCAGGATAAGCAGAACTGAGAATGGTGCTTCATAAGTTATTTTCCTAACTTCTTTGCTCACCACAAGCTAATTAAGCATTACCCTTCATTGGGCTGGTTTAAACTGAAAATTACTTTTCCAGAAACACTAAATCACACATACACATGAGAATCTCTTTCAGAAGATCCCAAACCTATGGATCATAAACTTAAGGTCTGAGTTCAGAAGAATAAAGCAGGCTCAGTGAGAAAGGTCTCAATGTGCAGTCCAGGGCAGAGCAGGATGCAGGGGAACCAGGCTCTTACCTGTGCCGGGCCTCTCGGAGGGGGACACACTCCAGGCAGGCTTATCACCGAGGGCCGCGTCAGGCACTCCTGGCTGACCTGGAACCATAAAGGTGAGCGGCTGCTTTGGCTAGAGAGGCCCAGGGAATTTTCTAAGCTCACCCCTATAGGATTCCCCAGCAGTCCCTACACTCCTTCCAGACAAAGTTTCCTAAGATTCAGGAGAGAGAGGCAGAGAACAAGTATAACAGCAAAGAGACACGGAAGGAAAAGACAGAGAGAGAGCACGCAGACCTGCGGTCCCGGGGACACCTCCCGCGAGCTCGCGAGAGAAACCATCACAAGAAGAGAGAAACAAGCGAGCAGAGAGTCTCGGAGACGCAGCCACCAACCCCACATGACGACCGGGTGCTGCTACTGTGCCCAGGGCTGACCTGACACCCTGGTGAAGTCTGTGGATGAAGTGGGCTGACCAGCCTCGGGGAAGACTCCTTCCCAGAATCTAGGTCTTACATGTAGGTCGCCCCCATTTCTCCTTTGGTGAGAGCCTAGACAAAGGACTCTGAACTTTGGGGGGACACGTGCTGGGGGTGTGGTGGGGGACTACCTTCAAGAAGATGCACTTGTACTCCATCACAATACTTGCTGCCCCTCAGTTTGCCCTAAAATAAGGAACCCTACAGACTGCTAAAAACAAGATTTCTTCTATAGTTATATATAACTCCAACTAATAACTATCATTTAAATAGGGGAAAATAAGATTTCAGTTGGCATGAAAACCAAATGTGCTTTTAAATGGTATGTAATTTTTAACACAACACTCTCTCTCAAGCTCCTGAATCAAAATAGTACTGATATAAAAGCTGTGAGAAAATCACCTTTTAAAAAAATAAAATGTGCGTGTTAAGTTTTCCAAGGCTGAAAACACTAGTCCAGAAAAAGCACATCTGTTTAAATGTGTGGACTTACTTCCACTCTTGAGCAGACGTTTTCCTTCCTCCTTGAGCTTGTTCTGCATCAGACGGAGAGTGTTCTCAGTTTCCTGTGGAGCAGGAGAAACAAGAGCCAGGAGAAAGGACCCTTTTGGACTGTTTTATTCTTCTTTACCACGTAAGTGCTGCTAGACTTGTGATGCAAAAGCAGAAAAGACTGAGCTCCAGGAAGGGGAGGAGGAAACCTGATACCCCTTCTCCGTCATCACCCCGGGAGCCGGATGAAAGTGGGGGGCTCCCAGCAAGGACACATTTGGCCAAGACGGGCCTGACCGGCCTCCAAACCCACGCTCCTTCCATCACACCTAACTGCCTCTGAAGAAAAGCGACAACACAATGAAATGTCTGCCACCCATGCTGGCGCGGGATGTGGACACAGAAACAGACGCATCAACTCTGGGCCTTTTGCTAATAAAATAAAGCAGGAATTTTACCATTTTCCTTCCCTGCACAATTCTAGCCCTGAGAGGTGCTAAATGGTGGAAGTGATCAAACAGGAAAAGAAAGAAAGAAAGACTCATCTTAATTCCTAGGATATTTTTTTAAAAAGCCAATACTTGAGTTGGGTTATAAAATGTGACCCTGATTATTCTCAAGAGAAAATGGGAGAGGAAATCGGCTTTAAAAAAGGTGCTGTTGTTCTAAACATTACAAAGGAAGCAGTGTTCCACGATGAGATATTCTGAGGGACCAGGAACCAGAAGCCCAGGAGCAGGTGTGAGCCGGCAGGTGCTGCCGAAAGGACAGTGGGCAGGGAAGGGCCCCTCAGAAGTCACCCCAGCTGCCCTCTCACATCCCGAGGCATGTTCTTCCTTACGTTTTCTGAGCCCAGGGTGGCCCAGAAACAGTACAAAATGGTCAGCTTATTCTCACTGTCTCTTTACTGCTCTTTCCCAGACACTCAGTGTTTTAAGATTTCCAGAACCCCAGGGGCTTTTCATTGCCCTCAAAATGTGCCTGTCCTGGGTCCCCCACTCCTGCCTCTGCCGTAAGCAAGTGGCAACAGGTTCCCTGTCCAGATAAACGTGTCCAGATGAAGGTGATAAGCCACTCACAGCCAGCTCTCCTGGACAACTAAGCAGCGTCACCTAATTCAAATGTCCAGGTTTGTAAGAAGGCAAGGATGACCTTTATACCAAAAGTTGTCAAGGACAGCAGGGGAAAGGGAGGTTGCAGACCAGTTTCACAGTGAACATAAATTTCAAATGACGATTCTTGGGTTAAGGAGAAATATTCTTAGGGGATAAGGACAATTCAAAATTGACAGCAATCCAACTTCCTTAGTTCTGATTCCATATTTATCAACTGATGCTGGGACCTGAAATACTCTTTCGTAAATGACTTTACACACTGGGATGAAAGGAACCTGTAAAACAACTGGTCAGGTTCAAGGTCATACCTCTTTCCCACAATAAACTACAATGCTTTATAAAGCAGTTTCTGAAAAGCCAGTCTGGATGATTCAATTAACCAGGGCTTGAAAATCTTCCAGTGAGTTAACCAAGCAAGTTTTTAGATCTGTCCTCAGGACACATTACATAATTTGTGGGACTCAGTGCAAAATAAAACACAGTTGAGAATTATTAAGAATTTCAAGACAACGCAGCATTAAAGCCAGCCCAGGAATTTCTAAGCCTGCAGTTATAACCAACTGCCCAGGTCACGTGGTGGCCCTATCTGTAGCCCTGACTGACCAAACCTGCCATCAAAAACCTGACAACTTTTGAGTCCAGGGTATACAACCAGGAAAACAGAAGAACCACATGAGCCTGATCAGGGAGAAAAAACACTCATCCGATATTCTTTCGCACGATGCTCTTTATAAACCGGCAAGTCAACAAGTACAAAGCAACACACGGGAACCGAACCAACAGTCTGTGCAGAAGGGACTCAGCACTCACCTCAAACCTCTCCTGCTCCATCCTGTGATGATCCTCCAGCTGCTGCTCCAGATAAGCCAGATTCCGAAACTTCTCGAGATAAATTTCATACTGCTTCTGCAATTCCTCCTCAATCTTCTCATATTCATCCATAAATGCTGGCCTAAAACAACAAAATAAAAAAAAAAAAGGAAAGATTAACCAATACACAAACATATAGTAGCTTGAAATTGGTATTCAGAGCCCCAGATTCCATCCTGGCTTTCTCTGGAAAGCCTTTAACTGGGGGAGGTTCTTCATTCTTGTAACAAAAGCTAATTTCTCCTTTTCTCTCTCCTCCCCACAAAAGGAAGATACATTTAATCAAAAATTAAGATGGGTTCTTTGTAAAAGCTAGAAAAATATCCTGAAAGTACTAAGAATAAAATTAAAATGATGCCTAATTTCATCACTAGGTGTTACCACTTAATATTTGACATTCATCCTTCCAGACTTTTTGGTGCATAGGTATATACAGAAATGCATTTCTTTTTAACAAACATTAAGAATATTATCTTAAATGAAGCTCTGGGGTCTTTTTTCCTCACTTGGTATGGCACAGATTTCAATACAGTTAAAAAATAATCACAAACTGTATACATCTCTAAAAATCAATAAATTAAATGTATGCATTATCTTGTGCACTAAATTACTTCAGGCGTGTCTCACTCGTTGCACCCCCATGGACTGTCGCTCGCCAGGCTCCTCTGTCCATGGGCTCTCCAGGCAAGAGTACTGGAGTGGGTTGCCACGCCCTCCTCCAGGGGACCTTGCTGACCCAGGGACCAAAGCCCATCTCTTAGTCTCCTGCTCTGACAGGAGGGTTCTTTACCACTAGCGCCACCTGAGAAGCCCCATGCACGAACTTAGCTGGGCGTAATACTCTGCTGTCTGCACGCTCCAAAATTTAATCAGTCCCCTAAAAAAAGAAACAAAGGTTGCTGCAAATTAAAGCTAAGTTTTAATTAAACCAAAATATAAAAACTTAAAAACAGTGACTTCCCGGTTACTAAGACTCCCTGCTCCCAATGCAGGAGGCCTGCGTTCTGTCCCTGGTCAGGGAACGAGATCCCACAAGCCACAACTCAAGCTCCCACATGCTGCAACTAACACCCGCTGCACCCAAATAAATAATAAAAATAATTTTTTAAAACCTTAAAAAAAAAATGTTTAAACTGGCTTGCTGAATTTTCTATTTTCTATTGTTGATCTTAAAGAGAAACCTCTCTTCTTTTAAAACAATGAACAGATAAACTAGAAAAATAATTAAAAATCTCTTGGAGTAGAGGAAAACAGAAATTTTTCTATTAAAAAGATCTGAGGCTTAACAAAATTGAATTTAAACTTGAAAGGCAGAATTTTTTAATGAGACAAATCTATCCAGTGACCGATTCCAGAGGCGGAAGGGGCCAGGGCGTGCCCTTGAGGAGGAGGAAGCCTGATGCTCTCTGGGCTACTGTCTGCTGTTCCTAGGCGCTGCCTTCCCGCAGGTCTCAGGACAGCAGCCAGAGTGCAGGCCAGGTACCAGTGTCCCAAACAAGCAAGGCATGTTCAGAGTGGACACAGCAGCTGGACAGGAGGAAGGAGAGAGAAAAATAATGGAAGAATGAAAAGGGGTGAAGAGCAACAGGGCAGAGCAAGGAAAAGCAGATACAGAGCTGCGGGGGGTGGGGGGGGAGGGAGAAGGGGAGATGGAAGCGGGGAGGGAGGCAGAGAAAAAGAAAGAGGTGGGGGGAAGAGAGTGAACCCCAAGAAAATGTGAGGCGCACACTGGAAAGGGAAGAAGATGAATTACCAGTGAGGAATTACAAAGCTCTAAAACCAACTCCAACCAAGAAGAGTGTTTCTATTCCCATCTAATTTATGGCAGGACACGGGTCTGGGGAGCCAGGCCTTGTATAACAACTTCCACCATCTGGATTTACTTACTTTGCCTTGCATTCCAAGAAGCTAAAAGGCTAGAAGTGGGGGTTCAAGAATAAAGCAGTTTTCCAGACATACCGAAAACAGCCAACAGACGGAGCCCACCAGTGTGCTTGTTGGAACAAGAGACACACGTACATTCTGCAGCAGAGGCGTCCCACGGCCTGAAAGGCTAATGCCACTGGCCGCACACTCCCTCGGTCTGCTCTGACTTCCGGGCGCAGCTCTCCACTCACAGCCCAGTGTTCACACCTACCTGACGCTCTGCAGAGTCTGCAGTCGCTTCTGATTTCTTTCCAGCTCTAATTTCCTCTTTTCGATTTTGGCTTCTAAGTTAGCTTCGTCAGAGGCCACGTTATTGAGCAGGTCTTTTGTCTTCTGAACCTGTGCCTACATTTAACAGGAAATGAAGGAGACAAGGTCCAGTAAGGACCTCGACCCGACTCTGAAAGAGAGGGGCTTCTCAACTCCTCAGGGCCAGCAAGACCTCGGGAAACACAAACAAAGGGAAGCAAACAGATCAAACCCTTCCCCGAGCCATCGCTCACTTAACCCACTATTTCCAGGAGGAACATCACGGAGGCCTAGAAAAAAAGTATCGATTTTTCTTCTATGAGAAGGTGTTTCTGCCCAGGGAAACGAACGCAGGTGGAAAGAATCCTGCGTAGGAAAGTATCCCACACAGAGCCTGAGACCTGTTAGCTCACCTGCTGAGATGGTTACACCTCACCTGCAGGTGATGGTCCGCCTTCATCTACCTGGTTCAGGCTTCTCCCAAGCGACAAAGAACTGACTTACAGAACAGATGCACAAACAAGCTTTATCTTAGCTTCACTTCCCTGGAGTTTGCTCAAATTCACGTCCATTGAGTCAATGATGCCATCCAACCATATCATCCTCTGCCACCCCCTTCTTCTTTTGCTTTCCATCTTTCCCAGCATCAGGGTCTTTTCCAATCAGTTGGCTCTTCCCATCAGGTGGCCAATGTACTGGAGCTTCAGCTTCAGCATCACTACTTCCAATTCAGGGTTGATTTCCTCTAGAATTGGCTGGTTTGATCTCCTTAGAATTTACGGAGGAGCCTGGTGGGCTGCCGTCTATGGGGTCACACAGCCGGACATGACTGAAGCGACTTAGCATAGCATAGCATAGTCTGTTTACCTGCAGGCCTCTGAAATGCTATGTGGTCCACAGAGAAACTGCCTAAGGAGACTAGACACATTCTACGACTCTCAAGAGTCGGCACACACTTGGAAGCAGTCACTTTCATTGATAATTTATGGCTTAATTTTTTTTGTCTAACTTCACTAACCATTTCCAAGGTGCCTTCATGAAGACTAATCTCATACCACTAACTTGTTGAAGGTACTCACAAAGCCCAAGCAGGGATCCGAGTTTACTGTCAGAGGAAGACAAGGTGGGTCTCCGTTTTGAACAAACTACTCAAGCTAATGGCAACACTTCTCTGAATCAGTCAGATTAAAACCTAGTGAATCATCTATCTGACCTCCAAAGTGAAGTTTTTTAAAAGGTTCTGGGACATCCCTGGTGGTCCAGTGGCTAAGACTCTTTGCTCCCAATGCAAGAGGCCCAGGTTCGATTCCTGGTCAGGGGACTAGATCCCACAAGCAGAAACTAAGATCTCACATGCTGCAACTAAGACCCAGCTCGGCCAAATAAATATATATTTTTAAAAAAGGCTCTTTTTAAAATAAATGGCCTATATTTTATAATCCCTTTTAAGTGTCCAGGTTGTTTCATTTTTTTGAATTATCAAATATTATAGATATTTTCCAACAATGAAAAGACACCTTAAGAGATTTTCACCAAGAAATGAACTGTGCCCTCGTTCGGCAGCCTCAATAGGCCGCCCTCACTGTTAATACACTTAGTAGAAAAGGCACATTTATGCCATGCTAACTTGATTCAGCCAGAACACTCACAAGCACAAGAGTATTATCATTAAAATTTTGTTTTAAATTAACAATTACAAACTTACAAAGAGCTCAAGTATAATACAAAGCACTTTTCCCTGACCTAGATGAGAGTGAGCCGCTGACTTGATGCTCCATCACTTCTAAATACTTTAATGTGTATTTCCTGCAAATAAGGACTTCCTCCTATACATCCAGACAGAAGACGAACCCTGACGCACAACCTCATCCAACCCACAACCCACTGAAGGCCTCAACAGCAGACAGGAGTGACCCTGGGCATTCATTCAGTCACAAGGTCTACCTGGTCTCCTTTGGTCTGGACAGCTCCTCAGCCTCTCCTGGAAGTTCAGGGCCTTTCCACTGCTGCAGAGTAGGGGCCAGGGCACTTCAGAATGCCCCTCAACCTGCCTTCATCTAATTAGCTTCAGATGATGCACCCTTAGCAGAACAGCACAGATTATCACCGCCCCCTGCCTTTCAACAGGCATGCATTATTCTGACCTGCTCCATCATGGAAGATGTTCTCCCTGATGGCTGGATTAAGGGAATGTCTATCAAGCTTCTCATATATCACTCTCTTCTTCTTTGTAATTAATGAGTATCTTGTAGGGAGCTACTTTGAAACCATGTGAAAAATCTGCTTTTCATTAGTTTGCAATGTATTCATTTACCTTTTCTATCTGTGAGCATTCATTCAACGGTCTATAATCCATCACTGTATTTATTTTGACACTTAACCTGTCTCTGATGTGGCTGGGGGAAGCTCATTCAGGCTGGCTTCTGTGTCCCTTTCACATTCTTTGAGTACTTTCGTGCTTTCTGGCACAAGAAGACCTTGTATTTTCTTCTCCCAGCTCTGGTATCAGTCATTTCTCCCAAGAGCCCTGCTTCCCCTTAGTGGAAAATGGCATTTAGAAACAAAGATCTGGGGGCTAGGTGTGCTTGGAGCTAAGAATGAGTGTGTGGGTATGCATGCCTATGTAGATAGACATGTCATACATAAGGTATGTACACATAAGATTTATTCCCATTACTATCTATCTATACTGAAATGCATTTAACTGTCAATCAACACCTATTTCAGGGTTCGCTCTAATTTTTTCCCTTTCCATATCTGTAACCCCGTCTCCAATGGTGAGAACCTTGGCTTCCACATCTTTAATATATTCCTTCATTTGGTCAAGTTGCCGATATGGAACCGTCTCTCGTCTCGGCTGCCCTGCACCTCTCCCCCTGCGGAGGCTCTGCCTCTCTGTGCTGGGCTGACCAAGGAGTATCACTGTTACATGACAAGAGGACTATAAAAACCTATCCATCTTGGAGTTCCATACAACTCTCAGCAAATTTTGTTTTATAACTACTCCTAATTTACGTAAGGCCCCTCATCTCTGCATACTGAGTAAGATGAACCTCTAATAATGACTGAATACCTACTATGTACCAGAGTCTCTGTATGACAGACTGTCATAATGAATGCCCATGAGGACCCCACGTGGCAGGGACTGTTTTATGGATGAGGAAAATAAGGCTCAGAAAGGTTAAGAAACCTGCCTGACGTCACACAGGGTGGGGGTTCAAGCCCAAGTAGTCTGAGTTTCTGTCACTATCTGCCTTCCAAATGAATGATTCAGATGCAATGAGCTTATAATAACTAACCATGGATGATCAGTAAAGGATGATGATCATTCTATTTATTCAGTGTTTAGAATTAAGATAACCTAGAAATAATCTAGATGCCCAACAGTGAGGAACTGGTTAAATAAGTTGTGAAGAGTCCATAAAACAGTATTTACTGAAAATTTTAAGAGAATTATTAAATTAATAAAACTGACAAAATTTTAGTAACACGAAAACAATAACAAGGGGAAGATAATAGTAAGTCACCTAGCTATTCCAGAACGTGCTCTAAATTTTTCACTTCCCCACTAACACGTTCAATCTTTGTTATGAGGCCCAGCTTGCTCTGTCCTGTAAAACCAGGAACTCACCATTTTCCAGTTCTAGGCACAGAAACTTTAAATACAAGTAATCTTACCAAAATATCTTTTATCGCAATTCTCATCACTTTTTCAGTCTCATTTATTTCCAGAGGTCTGGCAACTGCTTCTGTTCTCAGTTCCTATAAGAAACAATGAAACGAAAAAAATTTTTTTTTAGAAGAGGAATTCTCAAAACCAATTCCCAGCTCTAGATATGGCTTATGGACTAGTTCTCAAAGTTTCATTATGACGTGGGTCTCCTATGCAGCAACACTCCCGCCGTCACCTCCTCCAAGTACCGTCTATGACTCTCTGCCAATCTGGCCTCTCTCCAGAGCTCAAGGCCCCACTCTTCAGCTATGGGCCCCCAGGACCCCAACACCATGGGAAGCGGAACTCACCACTCAGAATCTTTTCTCTCCAAATCTGCTTCTTTACCTGCATTCCATTCAGAGACCCCAAACCAAGTGCAACTGAACTTCCTGTCTGAGTCCTCCGCCAGCCTGTACCATCTTGCGTATGCTCACGGCCCTCTAAGTTGCTTATCACTGACAACTGTGCCCAGTGAGAAGAGTCCACGCGGCCCTGCCCCGGCACTGGCCACTAACCGTCAAGGGGAGCATCTGTGCCTATCATGTCAGTACGGGACAGTTCTGAAAGCTGGAGCTTTAACTGCATGTGGTTATGGGGTTCCGGGAGCACCTCCTCAAACCCTGTCCTGTGCTTCTTTTAGACCACGGTGCACTTTGTCCCCCCGCCGGGGAGTGCCACTGAGCACAGGGACGTGACCTCCTCAAGGACACAGAACACAGCCTCCCGCTCTGAGGCTGGAGTCGGCCCTCGGGGAACGTCTGCTGAGTGTACTGGATGGGAGCTTCTGCGGATCACAACTACACAGAATTCGACAAGTCGGACACCCAGGGCCTCACGGCTCCACGGCAACAGCTCAGCCTCGGACTGCTTCGTCAATTCACTACAGGCTGGCGTGGAAAGAGCCCCTCAGAATCCTGGTGAAGCCTCATAACGAAGCCAGGAAACTCTGCTGGTGAACAGCGAGTGACCAGCTCTCGTTTCTGGGTCTGCAAGGAACACGATCAGACACACTTTCACTGCACTATCGACAGAAAACACGGGACGCCTGGCCCTGCCTCGCTGCTTATGTAAACCAACTGTTAGGCGCCACTGGCAGGTTTGTTCTGCCAACCACATGGCACCAGGTGGCAACACATCCAGAGCCGGGATGGTGAGCTGGCACCAAGTCCCCGCATGCAGTCTGCTTCTACGGCAGAAAGGAACAATTCCATCACATGAGACAGCAATGCCAGGACACGGGCGAGGCAGTGAGAGCAGCCATGGATGACACACCTGACGGGAATGCAGCGAACTAAACGCATCTAATTCAGAAATATTAGATGTGCGCCTATAGGCTGCAATGCCATAAATCCTCACAGGTAAGAACCAACACTCCCATTTCTTCTTCAACCAGTAGCTAGGTCCCAAACTCTGCTGCACACTGGTATCACCTGCAGAGCTTTAAAAATCTGGCCCTCACTTGCAGACATTTCAATCCACTGGTCCAGGGGACGACCTGGATGTCGGGTGATTTAAAAGCTTTACAGGAGCTTCAAGGGCGTTTTAGGAACCCACTCTTCAACAGCTCCTTAAACACAGAGGACAGAGCATCCACCTTGACTGACAGGAGCTAAAATAAGGACAGCAAATAAATTTCAACTGTAACATCAACTTCAACTGACTGCCTAGATTAGTGACTGGTTCCCAAACTGATTAAGTGTTAGAACCACCCAGGAGACTTAAAATTCCTGATGCCCAAGTCACATTCCATACCAGTGACATCAGCATGGAAGCCAGATATCAGCAGTTTGTAAAGATCCCCGGGTGATTCCACTGGGCAACAAGATTTGGGAGCTACAGGCTGGGAGGAGCGTTTTGTTGGGAAGCATGCCGAGGCTGAGGGCATCGGGGCGAAAGCATCATGATCAATAAAGTCTGCCACAGGAACAAGAGGGAGAGCTGAGGCAACACGGCACACGTGTGCCATTCCTGAACCAGATGCCAAAGGCAACAGAAACAGACACGAGCCCACCAGGAAGAGGGATTGCAGCTCATGGATTGTACTTTCCTGCACAGTATCTCATTTTATCAGGTACTGTTTAATAAAACCAAGAGAACAGGAAAAAACCTAATTGGAAAAGAAACCCTGGAAGTCTGCTCAGCTGAGGAGGTAATTAGGGAGGTAACAGAGGTATGTGAACACCACTCACCCTCAGCTCCACCTCCTTGCCCAGCAAGTCATACAGAGATGCTCCTTTGGAAGTGATTTCAGAAGCAAGCTGCCTTGCTGCTTTTAAATCTGCAATCTAGAAGGAAGATATCGAAAACAGAAACTTCAGTAACAGGTTTTCAGCATGCAGAAAGAACCAATCTGTTCCTATCATTCCCTCCTCCAGTCAGAATACTTATCTAACTATAGAATGTGTTTTCCCCGAGACATATTTACACCCCATAGACGAGAGCTCCCAAGACACCAGTTTAGGAGACACTGATCTAAGTACAAATTAGATCAAATCCAGGCCCCCTGGGTCTCTTTGGAAACCCCAATGTCAAGTCAAATGCACTCTGCAAGAGGAGGTGTGTGGGGGCGTGAGGCTGGCACGCCTCCCACAATGAGGGGCTCTGGCAGCGGCGGGGTGAGCCGAGGAGGGGCAGCCTGAGGACACAGCCCCGTGCAGCCCCGAGGGCGTGTGTTCACCCTCCCGCCCCGCGTTCAGGGGGCACCACAGGCCGCCGAGGCTTCAGAGGAGCTCATTGGCACAGAGGGCTCACAGGAGAGCTGCTCCCACAAGGCTCTGCCGTGAGGATGGCGAGGACAACTGAGCACTCAGCCCGGGGAAAGCTTCTCTCAGGGTATGCATGCCGCAGCCTCCTCCGTGAATGTGCTGCATTTCCAAAGAGCCAAGTATTTCCCAGTTCTGCTCTCTCCCCGTCTCCCCCAGTCAACGAACTCCCACCACCTTTTCAAGCCACCTGCAACAACGCTCCTTTTTCACTCACAGCGGGTGACCTGTCTGTTTCCTGAGTCCTCAGGACTCTGCTTCCACCAGCAGCGAGCTTCCGGCTTCCCCGTGGGAATCTTCTCACCGCCCCTCTCCACTTCTCAGCACTGGAATCAGCAGAGTTCAGCCGCCCAACCTCTTCCCCTCACACTCCCACAAGCTCCTGGCTCAGATGCTGAGATCACAGCTACGAGCTGAGGCTCCATGTCTCCACTAGGACACTTCAGAGGTGCTGCAAAGGCAACGTCCCAAACCAAACTCCTCATCTTTCCTGCCAGACCTGCTCCTTCCGAACTCTCCTCTATTTCAGCGGATGGCAACCCCATCCTGGCGGGAACTCATACCCACACTCCAGAGCTGTGACATCTAACACATGCCCACCAGTCATGTGCCAGTTTTAATGTTAAACCATTTAAAATTAAGTAAAACTTAAACTCAGTTCCTGGGTTGTACTAGTGATACGTGGCTAGTGGCCACCGTGCCACGTGGCACAGACCACATCCACCAGCACAGGAAGGGCGACTCGGCAGAGCCATTTCAGACCTTCCTTATAGCGTCCACTTTTGCTCAACCTTTTGCCTCCTGGGGTAAGCGGCCCCCAGCACCAGTGCCCCACAGCCTCTGAACAGAGTTGCAGTCAAGGACCCAGGCCCTCTGGCCAGTCATGTTCTTATTAAGAAGATCTGCACTCTAGGTCTCTTTATCCAAGGCCTCGGGCCCGGGTCCTCTTCAGCGTCTCTGCCGAGGCCTCCTGACTTGGGAAGGCGGGACAAACACCTGATGACCCTCTCCCCCATTCAGTCCCCACCATGTCCCCACATGAGCCTCCCACACCTTGGTGTGGTGGGGGGGCCGTTAAAACTGCCAGAGCAGTTCTATGAAACAGGGAGTCGACACTCACTCTGGCTCCAGCCCCTTGCTTACACCACAGCAGCTAGCGATTAAAGACGCAGCTTTCACGTTTGGCTTGTTGCTTTAACCAAGTCCTCCAATACCTCGAAGCTCCCACTCTCCCCAAGCTCAGCTGAACGCTCACTGGCCGCTCAGAGTCACAGGCACCATCACCTCGGGCTTTCTCATAGGTCCCTCTGCTCCTGCCTTTGCCTCCACACTCAGTCTGACTCAATCCAGCAACCACAGTGATCCTTTTAATATGAGGCTTCAAAAATGATGGACTTCTCTGCTCAAAACTCAACCACTTTCCACCTCAAAGTCTTGGCAGTGGCTTTCCAGGGACCTCAGGGCCTGTGGCCACCTCCCCTCCCAGCTCTCATCACACGGCCCCCCTCGCATTTCCTCACACACACACAGCACACCCTCCACTGAACAGCTTGCTCCTTCCCTCCTTCAGATCTTCGCTGAGACATCACGCAGTCCCTGAGGCTGTCCTATCTCCCAATTTAAGGCCCTCCCCCAGCACCAGGGCTTCCCTGGTGGCTCAGAGGTTAAAGCGTCTGCCTGCAATGCGGGAGACCTGGGTTCTATCCCTGGGTCGGGAAGATCCCCTGGAGAAGGAAATGGCAACCCACTCCAGTATTCTTGCCTGGAGAATCCCATGGGCAGAGGAGGCTGGTGGGCTACAGTCACAGGGTCGCAGAGTCGGACACGACTGAGCGACTTCACTTTTACTTTTTCCAGCACCTCAGCCCCTCCCTCTTCACCATCCGTCACCCGTTCAGCCCATCTGACGTGCCGCTCCTTCCGCTGTGCAGTTCAGTCTGGCTCCCCCAGCGGAGCCGCAGGAATAGAGGAGCCTGTGCTTGCTCACGCCTGTACCCCCAGCACTTGAACATAAATAGCTGAATTTATTGTCCCTTCTGCTTTGATCCAAATGCTGACAAGCACAAAACTGGGTCTTCCCTGGTGGTTCAGTGGTTAAGAGAATCTGCCTTGCAATGCAAGCAACGCGGGTTTGATCCCTAGTGGGCGAACTAAGATCCCACAGGCTGTGGCGCAACTAACCCCGCGCTGCAACTGAGCCCACGAGCTCTGGAGCCCAAGTGCCACAACTAGAGAGTCCATGCCCCACAACCACAGACCCTGCTTGCCACAGCGATGATCCCCTGTGCCACACCTGAGACCCAACAGGGCCAAACAAATTAAGTTTTTGAAAAATTAAAAAGCAATGCCGACTAATGAGCTCAAAACTGACAAACGGCCCTCAGGGAGTAAGGAAAGGAGCGCTCCTGTATTGCTATACTCCAGTTCTGAGTCTGAGAAATAAACATTCCATCTCTCACTACAAGCCCTGCACTGTCCTCACCTTGGAGCCAAGATCAAACTTGAACTTGCTGACGTCTTCCTCTGCTTGTTTAGAGCCCTCCATGCCTTTGGTCTTCATAGCGTTGTAAAGGACAGACGTGATCTTCAGCAGTTCTTTCACTGCGTACCCATCTGCCTGATAAAGCTTCTTCGTGTTGAGTTTTATATGTGCCTTGGTGGCCTATTTCAGGCAAAAAAAAAAAGTTTAAGATCCTTTCCATGTAAAATTAAACCAAAGCCCATGTAGGTCATTTGAAAATGTTTCTGCCAACAACTGGTACATAACCAAAGCATATTAAGATTCAAACTTTCCAGTCATTCTTATATTGTGAGTGGGTACACAGACTGGTACAATCCTGATGGAAAGCAATTTGGTAAATGACAACAAGATGATAAATGCACATCTCTTCTGACTAAGAAACTCCAATCCTAAGAACTTATGATAGGAATATACGTTGTCACAAACAAAACTATGTGTACAGGTTATCTGTTACAGCACTGTTTCTAAGTACAAAAATTACCAACAACCTAAATGCCAACCTGTATAAATTATACAACTTAAACATGCAAGCAACACTACTCAGGTGTAAGAGAGAATGAAGAAGTTCTGTCTTTATTTGAAAAGTTCTCCAAAATGTACTATTACATGAAGACAAGATTCTAAACAGAGGTGTGGAGCATGCCACCGCTGGTGTGAAAGGAAGGAGAAAGAATATATAGCCTATTTGCTTAAATACGCCTAAAGAAACTGAGAGATATTAAAAACAGTGATTACTGGGAATAAACTGGGCTGATGGCAGACAGAATAGAAAGTCATTTTACTCTATATTGCTTCATGATTTAAAAAAATTTTTTTGAGCCATAAAATATATTGACTATTCAAAATAAGTAAATAAAATACTTTAAAAAATCTACATGCTATTTTAATGACATTAGAAAAATATTATCTAGCAGCAGTTCTTCACCTGTCTGCTCTCCTTCTGAGAGTGTATCCTTACTTAAATAAACTATCACTTTACTTTCTTAACCTCTCAAAAAGAAAAATATCTGTATAAAATTTTGGTCCAGTTTCTTCTCCTTTAGATCTACCATTCGAACGTATATAATTTTATTAAGTAAAAGCAGAAGCATATAGTATCTGACATGAGAAATAAATACTCCACATCACTAAATTAATAGAGCTTAACTGAATTAGGTGTGTTCTTTATTATTTCTCAGAAACAGTAACTCATCTTTCCTACTTTATTTTCCTTTACTTTTATTTATCTAAGTAACTATGTAACATGTGTCTCTTTTCCTCTATCCAGTAATACAAATGTTACATAAGTGTAATTTATAACATCAATAACTAGATTTATCATTAGCCTTCATGTTCAATTCCTCTTATCATATGGTATTTCCGTAATAACTTCATATATTTCAGTCAACCTTATGCTTTCCAATAAAGATTATAAAAAATTAAGACATTAATTTAAAAACATTATTAAAATTTCAGACTAAATAACACTGGGCCCATTACTGGGAGTGATGTCACGAGAGGCTCTTGGACAGCTACTGCTTCAATCTCAAAACAGCTTCCTTTGGGCAAAGCAACAACCTGCGAACCTTCTCTTACAGAAAAGCTGCCCTGGAAAAATTATTTGTAGGTGTCATTGACAGTATGGAAGTCATTTATGTCAGTCGGCTGAACAGCTGTTTTTACATTTGTGAAGTCACAGCCTGCTGCTCTCGGGATTTCACCCACGTTTGTCAGAGCATGCTCAGCCTCTTCTGCCACCCCTCTCTGGCCGACGCTGTCCCCCTGCAGGGCGCACACCTAGATCTAGCGGTCCTGAAACGTGTCCCGTCGATATCGCAGCCTGACCGCAGGACGAATGGCCTTGGGGCTTTCGCAGTGCTGACCGCCTTTCTGGTCAAAGGCGACATGGCTAACCCTTTTCTCTCACTGCCCCCCCGAGACAACTACCCTGTATACTGCCACCACCGGCGTCTCACGGGACTCTCACATTCTTAACAAATCATGAGTTAAAAACAAAGGACTCAGAAAACGCTGCTGGTAAAATGACTCCACAGACAGTGCCTGGCATCACCAGATGAGACGTTAGGAAGCAGCCTTTCTGTGGAGAGTAAAGATAAGTGTATACAGAGTAGAGAACTGTCCAATTATGTGATAACCTTTGTGTAGTAAAAATTGTTTAAAATTTTAAAATGGCTCCACAGAAATCTGGTAATGGAGAGTGTTAAGAAAGCTGAAAGTAGCTCTAATTAGGCTCCATCTCCTTCTGATGTATTTAATTTTACAACTCCATCAAAAAACTGAACTCACCATGAACTGGGCAATTGCCTTAATGAAGAAAACTCGGTCTTGTTCAGTCTCGACATCAGAAGGGATGTCATTCTGAGGTTCATACCTAACATAGAGACAGAGAGACAGAGAAAGACACAAGTTAATTAAGCTGAAAGTTCAAAAAACAGAAAGTAAACTGGGAGTTCAGTGGATCTGTAACAGGAAGCTCTCTGACTCCCCAGCTAAGGTAGTAAGAGTAAGAAAGACCTCAAAAGCAACACAAAATACCAAGCAACCAAGAGAACAAATCCTCACCAAAAAATAGGTTTCAGTTCAGTCGCTCAGTCATGTCCAACTCTTTGAGACACCATGGACTGCAGCATGTCAGGCCTCCCTGTCCATCACCAACTCTCAGAACTTACTCAAACTCGATGGATGCCCATCGAGTCAGTGATGCCATCCAACCGTGTCATCCTCTGTCATCCCCTTTTCCTTTGCCTTTAATCTTTCCCAGCATCAGGGTCTTTCCAAATTTCAAAAACCAAATCTGGGGCTTACAAAATTGAATCTATATCAGACAGCAGAGTTTAATTAAAATATCCAGAACTATTCCTCTGGCTGACAGCCCTTGACTCAGCAGCGGGGCCAGAGTTCCTTTCTCCGAGTTACTGACGACATGCCAGGGTCAGCAGCCTGCAGCCCTCGGCCTTCTCCTGTACAGCTCAAAAGCTAAGAAAGCTTTTTACATTTTTAAAGAGCAATAAACAATAAAACACAAGGAAGCCTGACAGAGATCTTATGTAGCCTGCAATGCCTAAAATCTCGATCATCTCCTTAGTAAAAAGTTTGCCAATCCTAAGCCAGATACTCAGCACAATGTGTGAGGAGGTCCTGTCAATCCCTGATGAAGTGAGGGGATGACGAGTGTGGACCAGCACCCGTCAGCTTCCTGCTGAGAAACAGTCTTTTACCACCTCCCGGTACACTCCCTTTTCCCACAGCACTCCTTAACACTCATCTGACTTTTAACAGGTTACAGCCTGGTCTGTCAAATTTTATTGAACTTTTCCTTTTGCTTCACAGAAGTATCCTGTTTCTAGGTGGCTAATGAATAGCATCTCGAATCTATTCTTAAACCACAGTAAAGTCCCCGGTTCTAACCTTTTCACAAGCCAGAGAAGCACTTCAGATACAAGCCCAAAATTTGGGGTGCGGAAGTTTTCCATGGAAATGTGTCGAGGGTATCCCAAGGCTCTCATCATCTCTGTAAAATCTGTCCAAGGTAAAAAAAACACAGTGTGGTCAGCTCCTCCTCAAACATCAGCTACTTATCAGCAGATACTTCCTTCGTTTTTCTCTTCTTACTCCCAACCTACTGACACATTTATGGACTATTTATCAACTCTCTAAGAGAAAAACAAAAAGGAGATAAAATTGCTAACCTGCTTCCTGAAAAACATTTATTTGAGTTCAATGGGAGAACTGGAAACTACGTTGAAATAGGCTTTAGGGATTGGCTGTGAATTTAATTTCTCTCTTGGGTATCTCAACTATCTCCTGGATATCTTTCTCTTCACTAGTCAAAATGAGAAATATCTGGTCTTACCAAATGCCATAAAGAAAAACATTTTAAAATGTTAACTTTTTTTTGTGGAGGTGATGGTGGTAGGGTAAAATCGATGTCTCTGTGTTACTTAGAGGGATGTTCAAGAGAATGATTGAACTACAGAGCAATACTTAGCTGTACTATGAAACAGACTAAGGAACAGTAATACTAACACTTGTTTTTAATACTGCAATCACTAAGTTTTAAGCAAGACTTGCAAATAACATCCTTTTAGTTCCCATGATGTGCCAAGAACGCTTCTGACTAAATAATGTGTCTTCACTCTTCTTGAAGGTGGATATTCAAAATGTCCCAATGACATTCACAATAAGCTACCTGGCCATTGGAGATTAGGCTGAATTTCACCAGACAACAGAAGAGAAAGTATAAGCAGCGGAAAGAGCAGCAGAGGGCCTCTGCCATTGTTTGGGGGTATATTTAAATAGAGGTATGGAAAATAAAGCAGCAGCCCTCCCACCACATGGTGAGGCCTAAACACTTCCTCTTACTAAGTAGTAGCCAAATTCTGTTAATTCTGCAGTATCATCATCAAAAGGAGACAAGTAAGATTCTTAATGAACTGCCTAAAGCAGGCATTCATTTAAGGTAAAAAACGTTCAGAAATCCTTTTGTATGCTTTTCCCAAAACAACTCCATTCAGTGTCCCTTAGCAGAAGGCTGGCAGGGAGGAGAAACATGTCTCTACAACATAAGGTCTCCAAGAATGTCCAAGTCCCAGAGGGGAGGGATTCACACAACAGTGCTGCTGCTGCTGCTAAGTCGCTTCAGTCATGTCCGACTCTGTGCGACCCCAGAGACAGCAGCCCACCAGGCTCCCCCGTCCCTGGGATTCTCCAGGCAAGCACACTGGAGTGGGTTGCCATTTCCTTCTCCAATGCATCAAAGTGAAAAGTGAAAGTGAAGTCGCTCAGTCGTGTCCGACCCTCAGCGACCCCATGGACTGCAGCCTACCAGGCTTCTCTGTCCATGGGCTTTTCCAGGCAAGAGTACTGGAGCGGGGTGCCATTGCCTTCTCCGCGCAACAGTGCTAGTAGGCATCAATAAACTGTGATGCCTCTTCCTATATATTTACATTATAGAAAGAGCCCTTCACAACTGAAAGGAGTAATCTTTAATGGGAAAATTTCAGGCACTGGCAACTATTAGAAAATTGGCCTTAAAGAGGCCCCTCAAATCACACCAGAGAAGGCAATGGCACCCCACTCCAGTACTCTTGCCTGGAGAATCCCATGGACGGGGGAGCCTGGTAGGCTGCAGTCCATGGGGTCGCTAGGAGTCGGACACGACTGAGCGACTTCACTTTCACTTTTCACTTTCATGCACTGGAGAAGGAAATGGCAACCCACTCCAGTGTTCTTGCCTGGAGAATCCCAGGGACGGGGGAGCCTGGTGAGCTGCCGTCTATGGGGTTGCACAGAGTCGGACACGACTGAAGTGACTTAGCAGCAGCAGCAAACCACACCAACTGGCAACACCTGCTACACCTGTGCAGGTGGGGCCAGTTCCCTGAACTGCTTCAGATTCAGAAAATGATAGCATATAAAAGGCAAGAGATTGATTCACACAGTCCCACATTTTGATCCTGATTTCCACCCAGTTCTAGCTGTATGATCTAAAGCAGCTATTTCATCTCCCTGCCTCAAAGTATTCCATCCAGGAATGACTCACCTCACTGTAACAGTGAGGACTAAAATAAAATATTAAATGTAAAATATTTGCTTTGTAACAGATGTTCCCCAGAGCGGTGATAACTAGTTCTGTAATCCACATTTTCCCACTTCCCCACGCTCTTTGCAAAGGTACTTGGGTTCCCTTCTCCTCACCAGCCCCTTTTAGAAAGGGTGCAGGCTTTGGAGGTTAGAAAACACGATTTCACACTCCAGCGCCAGCTCTTACCACCTATGTCCCCTGACCGAGGGACCTGACGTCTCTGTGCCCATTTCCTCGCCTAAACACAAGAGAACTGCTGTTCACAGGAGTAAATGAAATGATGGACACACACAAGACAGTAATCAACTACCTGACAGATCACAAAAACTCGAAAAATTTTAGGCTCAATCATTATTCACCAGCCCCCTCTTCGATTCTCTTGTTCGCTTCTCGGAACTCTAAGCTAACCCAGCTCAAAACTGGTCGCTTTGGAAAACGGTGTTTTGCAATACAGTAGCGAACAGACCCAAATCAATTAAAATTACATAAAATTAAAACTTCGGTTCCTCAGCCGCACTGGCCGCATACACATCCACAGCCTCCCATCATAGCAGAAAGCGCTAATGAAACAGACTGGGGCGCTCAGCCTGGCGGGGGGCGGCTCGGGTCAGGGGCGCCCCTGAGTTGCAGAGGCCCCGGAGGGGGACTTCGGCGCGAGAGCCTCGGCGGGGCTCGGACAGGGAGCCGGCGGACCGAAGCCCCGAGTCTCGGGAGGACCGCAGGTCACATAGGGCAGGGATGCCTTACTGCGGAGATCACGGAAAGACATGGCGCTCAAGTGCCCAGGATCCCGACGTCTCCACGGCTAGCTCCTTAGCCCTCCTGGGTTTCTATGGCAACGCACGGAGTCCCCGACGGCGCGCAGCCGGGGCCAAAAAGACTGGAAGCAAAGCAGACCGGGCCGTGTGCGCATGCTCTGTATGTGCCGGAGCTAAGGCGGCCGGCAATCAGCGTAAAACGAGATGCTGAGGAAGCGGGTGTGGCGTCAAAGTTCCCTTCACACACTTTGCAGATATTTGCACTGGCCGACACGCTCTGAGCACCTAAGTGCCTGTGCAAGGCGGTCTACATACTACTTTTCATTCCCGCCTAAACTCCTCCAGAAAGGATGTACACGATGTCACGAAGCCAGGTCTCCCTTTTGAGTCCTACGCCCGGCAGTCTTTTCTCTGGCATGTGTAAAATGGCTGGCCGCGCCCCCATCCGAAGCGCCTGCAGCGGAAAGCAGTTGAGGCCACGGACTGCAAGGTGAAAGCCAGAGCGCACCGAGGGGCAGCGAGTAGGCCGAGGCGCAACCCGCGCGTGCGCAGCGGGCTCGGACTTTACCACAGGCCGGAAACCGGCGCGCCGGGGGGTTGTCCTGGCAACTCTGAGCTCTGAAGTTTGGAGCCGGTTTTTGCGCGCAGTGGGGGGCCGATCGGGGTCTCGGTTGGGAGCACTTTCTACCCGGCTGCCACGGCTGGGGACAGGCAACCGGAAGGGCTGGGGAGGTGAAGTGAGCTGAGCCCAGAGCGTGGACGAAGAGGGACTACCAACACTAAGATGCCCTCCGCCCCTGTATTGGTTTTAGTGAAGTAACAGACACATGAATGCGCTGACCTTAAAGATTCTCAAAATAGACCCGCATATACATGGTAATTAGGATAAATAAAGCCCTTTAGTAGAGAAAGAATAATCGTTTTAGCAAATTATCTTGAAACAATTGGAAATGCAAACAAATGAACTTGCATCCTTACATGTAAAGGGTAAAAACGATGACTTTTCTAGAAGAAAACTTGGATAGCTTTGTGACTGGGTTAAACAAGAGTCCTTAGATACAATACACTAAAAGTATCGTCCTTTAAAAAATGTTTTTTGATGAATCGGACTTCATCAAAATTTAGAACTGCTCTTCAAGACACTTTTTAAGAAAATGAAAAGGTAAACCCAGAGTCTAAAAGAAAATATTCACAAAACACAGCTGATTAAAAAGACTTCTGAAACACATAACAAACTTTCAGAACTCACTGAAGAAAACAATTAGAAAGCAGATCCAAAAACTTAGTTCACAAAAGATATGGCAAATGTCAACAAAAAATTAGTCCAGCTAAGAAACGCATAAATTTATTCGAGCCAACCTGAGGATTATAATCAGGCAAGGAGTCTTTCAGAAAGCTCTAAGGATGGTCCAAAGAGGAAAGGGGTGAAGCTAGTATCTATGTGATTTTAAGTAAGGGGTAGGTGCAATCAAGGGTACAACATTGTAGAGGTTTATTGCTATTAACAAGGAACAGATATTTTAGTTAATGGTTTTAGTTCTTTTCTAAGTAGGCAAGATATAAGAAACTGAATTCATACGATTTTCTCCTGAAAATACCTAACTTTCTGAGGGCAGTTCTGCCAGTCTTCCGAGAGCACAAAATGCCTCCTCCTGATCTTGGCCCTGAAGTTCCTTGGCTGTGTGTTGTATGTAGGTCAGTGATTGTAGTGGCAAATAACTCAATTGTTGTAGACCTGGATGGTGGGTAACATTCTTGGTTTTACAATCTCCTCTCTTTGAGTTTTAATTTCGACCAAGTCTTGGAGACATTTCATGACCAGTTTGTCACACAGCAATAGGAATGTTCACACCCAGGTCAAGCGAGGATTTCACTGACAGGCCACTCAATGTGCTATTATTGGACAGTTTAACAGTAGCCAAAAGCATCTGGACCATCTTGCCTATCTCTCTAGTCTGTTATGGTTCAGGAAATGGTTTTCTTTTATTGCTTCTTCCCATATCTAGAGCTACGCTATTACAGCCATCAACTTTGGGAATTTCCTGGTGTTCCAGTGGCTGGGAACAGAGGAGGGAATTCCCTGGTGGCTCAGTGGTAAAGAATCCACCTGCCAATGCAGGAGACATTAAGACTTGGGTTTTATGCCTGGGCCATGACGATCCCCAGAGGAGGAAATGGCAACCCAGTCCAGTATTCTTGCCTGGAGAACCCTATGGACAAAGGAGCTTGGCGGGCTACAGTCCATAGGGTTGCAAAGAGTTAGACACGACTGAAGCAACTTAGCATGCACAGGTAAGTATTGAAACTAAGAACTTCCATTAGGTGTGGCCCAGTATCTCCCTAGGTTGTCTGACCCAGTCTGTCTGCACAAATCACTGTCTTTAAAGGACTGTTTATATTGGCCTTGCACATAAAGTTCACCAAACATACCTGCATGGTGACCCCTGACAGGATTGAGAAAGGAACATTATCTTCTAAGGAGTTACGTGGCTGGTATTAGAAGGAGAAAAATGAATCTTTATAGTTGAGCAGTTTTTCTGCTGCTGCAGAGGTCTGGTTAATGCATAATGCAGATACATAATGCACACTTGAGGGGAGAAGAGGAAGCACAAACGGGGAAAAAACTGATGTTTAAATTTTCTTGCCTTAAAATAATAAGTCTTGTTTTCTTACAAGTAATAAGCAAAGGAAAGGATGCTTAAGATTATTAGTCATTAGAGAAATGCATATTAAAGCACAAGGTATCACTAGGCAGTTATTAGAATAACTAAAACAACAAACCACCACAAAAAATCCTGACAGTGCTAAGGGCTTGAAAGGATGGAGAGCACTTTGGACTTTCATACCTGATTGGTGAGAATATGAAAGTGTACATCCACTTTGGAAACAGCTGGTACTTCTTACTAAAGTTAAACATACACTTAACATACAGTTCAGCAATCCCTCTCCCAGGTATTCACCAAAGAAAAACGAAAACTACTTACGTTCACACAGAAACCTATACACAAATATTAAGAGCAGCTTTATTTATAATTGCCCCAAACTGGAGACCACTTGGGTGCCCCTCAACTTAGAAATGGATAAACACATGTGGTACAGTGGATTGCCATTCAGCAATTTAAAAAAGGAGCAAACTGCTGAAATACACAAGAACAACGATGGCTCTCCAGTGCCTTATTCTAAGTGGAAGAAGACGGAGACTCAAAACGCTTCATACTGTTTGATTCCATTTATATGACATCCTGAATAAGATGAAAATATAGAGATAGAAAACAAATTGGTTGTTCCGAGGAGGAGCTGGATACATAATAATGTAATAATGTGTGTGGGGAGGGAGTAATGAAACTGTTCTATATCTCGTGGTGGTAATTACATGACAGTAGCTGTTCGTCAAAACTCATAGATCTGGGGCTTCCCTGGTGGCTCAGTGGTAAAGAATCTGCCTGCCAATACAAGAGACATGGGAGATGAGGGTTTGATCCCTCATCTGGGAAGATCCCATGTAGTTTTTAACTATAGGCATCCTCAAGTGTGTGAAGTAGTGACTTAAGTTTGCGTTTCCCCAATGATTTAGGACACTGAACATCTTCTCACGTGCTTATTGACCATTTGTGTATGTTGTTTGGGGAAATGTCTATGCAAGTTCACTCATTTTTAAAGTCGATTGTTTTGTCTTTTTGTTGTTGAGTTATAAGAGCTCTTTTTGTGTTCTAGATACTACGCTCTCATCAGATACATGATTTGCAAGTATATTTTCTCATTCTATAAGCTGTCTTTTCACTTCTTGAGAGTGAAGCACAAAAATTTTCAAATTTTATAAAGAGCAATTTATTCTTTTTCTTTTTTTGCTTGTGCTTTTGACATATCTAGGAATCCATTACCAAATCCATGGTGATGAAGATTTCTTCAAAGAGTTTAGTTTTTGTATGTGGTGTGAGGTAGGGGTCCAATTTCATTCTTCATTCATATATTTTTTAATATTTTTGTTATTAATTTTTTAATTAAAGGATAATTGCTTTACAGAATTTTGTTGTTTTCTGTCAAACCTCAACATGAATCAGCCATTCAGTTCAGTTCAGTCGCTCAGTCGTGTCCGACTCTTTGTGACCCCATGGACTGCAGCACGCCAGGCCTCCCTATCCATCACCAACTCCTGGAGCTTGCTCAAACTCATGTCCATTGAGTTGGTGATGCCATCCAACCATCTCATCCTCTGTCATCCCCTTCTCCTCCTGCTTTCAATCTTTCCAGCATCAGGGTCTTTTCAAATGAGTCAGTTCTTTGCATCATGTGGCCAAAGTATTGGAATTTCAGCTCCAACATCAGTCCTTCCAAAGAATATTCAGGACTGATTTCCTTTAGGATGGACTGGTTGGATCTCCTTGCAGTCCAAGGGACTCTCAAGAGTCTTCTCCAACACCACAGTTCAAAAGCATCAATTCTCCAGTGCTCAGCTTTCTTTTTAGTCCAACTCACATCCATACACGACTACTGGAAAAACCACAGCTTTGACTAGACAGACCTTAGTTGGCAAAGTAATGTCTGCTTTTTAATAAGCTGTTTTATAACTTTTTTTTTTCCAAGGAGCAAGCATCTTTTAATTTCATGGCTGCAGTCACCATCTGCAGTGATTTTGGAGTCCCCCAAAATAAAGTCTGCCACTGTTTCCAGTTTCCCCATCTATTTGCCATGAAGTGATGGGACCAGATGCCATGATCTTAGTTTTCTGAATGTTGAGTTTTAAGCCAACTTTTTCACTCTCCTCTTTCACTTTCATCAAGAGGCTCTTTAGTTCCTCTTCACTTTCTGCCATAAGGGTGGTGTCATCTGCATATCTGAGGTTATTGATGTTTCTCCCGGCAATCCTGATTCCAGCTTGTGCTTCATCCAGTCTAGCATTTCTCATGATGTACTCTGCATATAAGTTAAATAAGCAGGGTGACAATATACAGCCTTGACGTACTCCTTTCCCAGTTTGGAAGCAGTCTGTTGTTCCATGTCCAGTTCTAACTGTTGCTTCTTGACCTGCATACAGATTTCTCAGAGGCAGATCACACAGTTTGTTGTGATCCACACAATCAAAGGCTTTGGTGTAGTCAATAAAGCAGAAGTAGACGTTTTTCTGGAACTCTCTTGCTTTTTCAATGACCCAATGAATGTTGGCAATTTGATCTCTGGTTCTTCTGCAGCCATAGGTATACACATATCCCCTCCCATTTGATACTCCCTCCCATCTCTGTCCCCATCCCACCCCTCTAGGTTCATACAGAGCCCCTGTTTGAGTTTCCTGAGCCATACAGCAAATTCCCTTTGGCTATCTATTTTACATACGGTAATGTAAGTTTCCATGTTACTCACAACATATATCTCACTCTCTCCTCCCCTCTCCGCATGTCCATAAGTCTGTTTTCTATGTCTCTTTCTCCATTGCTGCCCTGTAAATAAATTCAGTACCATTTTTCTAGATTCCATATATAGGCATTAGAATACGACATTTATCTTTCTTGTTCTGACTTACTTCACTCTGTATAATGGGCTCTAAGTTCATCCACTTCATTTGAACTGACTCAAATGCATTCCTTTTTATGGCTGAGTAATATTCCATTGTGTATATGTACCACAACTTCCTTATCCATTCATCTGTTGGTGGACATCTAGGTTGCTCTTCATTCATATCTTTTTATATCAAGTTATCCCAGCACTCTTTGTTGAAGTGACTATTAGTTCCTCCATGGAATAATCTTGATAACATTCTTGAAAATAAATTGTCCAGCGATGTATGAATTTCTTCTGGGCTCTCTATTCTATTGGAGAAAGCAATGGCACCCCACTCCAGTACTCTTGCCTGGAAAACCCCATGGATGGAGGAGCCTTGTGGGTTGCTGTCTATGGGGTCACACAGAGTCAGACACAACTGAAGCGACTTAGTGGCAGCAGCTCTATTCTATTCCATTGGTCTAGATCTCTAGTCTTGTGCCAGTTCCACAGTTTTCGTTACTATAGTGTTGAATTGTATGTAAGAAGTTTTTAAACAGAAAATCTTAGTCTTCAAACTTTTTAAGGTTGTTTTTGGCTTTTGGATTCCTTTGTAATTCCATATTAATTTTAGGATCAGTTTTCCTGTTTCTGCCTTTGAGGCCATTGGGATTTTTACAGGAATTGCATTGAATCTGTAGATCACCTTGGAGAGGATTGCTGTCTTAATATTAAGCCTTCAATCCACAAACATGGTCTTTTTCCATTTAAGTCTTCTTTACTTTTTTTTGTTCTCTAGTTTTTAGTGCTGTCTTGCACTTCCATGATTGATTTTATTCTTTTTGTTCTTTCCTAGTGTATAGAAATATAGTTCATTGTGTGTGTTGATCACGTGTCCTGAGACTGCTCAACTAACTTATTAGCTCTGATAGTTTTACTAGCTCAAATAGGTTCTTTTATTTCCTTTGAGTGTGAATTAATTTCTTCTCTATATAGGACCATGTCATTTATGAACAGAGAGAATTGAAAAGTTTAACTTTTAAAGAAATTGTTTCCCACTTTGGTGATATCATTTTCATCCCCCCATCCCCAACAGTATATGAGAGTTTTGGTTTCTCCAAACCCTTCCTCACACTTGGTACAATCCACAGAATACTCCATGGCCTACTTATGGGAAAATGGATGGAAAAGTTAAGGGACCTGCCCAGTCACCCAGAACCACCTTCTTGGCATGCTCAAAGCACTGATACAGGTCTCACCATGTCTGCGTCCCTAAACGTTCATTTTCCACCCACTGATGAGGAAAAGGATACCCCAAGAGGTCACCCCAGGGAGTGACTCCCCAGACTGCAAGAGCCAAATCTGTTTTGCATGCCTGTCCCAAGCCGGAGGGACCAGGGACCTCCCCAAGGTTCTGCCCAATCCCCTTGCCCACCTACCACCCTGCCCCTGCTCTGTACATCATCCCCTGCCAAACCTGGAGGTCCAAGAGATGAGGGAGTCTTCCCTGTGACATCACAGAGCTGGTTGCCAAGGGAGCCCTGCAGACCCGCCTGCTAGGTGGCAGAGAGCAGAGCCCTGCTGCACAGGAGGCCCGGCCGCTCCACCCCACCAGCTGGCCCTCCATGGAAGCCTTGGTCTGTGCGTTCTCTGAGCTGCGCATAAGAGAAGGTGCCGGGCTGCGGGGAGGAGAGGCAGGAGGAGAGATGCTCTCCTGTCCTGACCTGGGCCCAAAGCCACCAGGGTGGCCCTGGGGACATGCATGCTTGGGAGAAGGGAATGGCCATGGGTCCAGGCCACTTGACCCTGGACACTGGAATGCTCTTTTTAGGGCAGGGGACAATAGTGGGTGGCAGAAAGAGCCTGAAGTTCTGAAAATGTCTTGGTGCTGAGACCAGGTTTCTCAGCCCTCCCTGTGGGCTGGGAGGGAGAGGAGTGCTAAGTTGGATGAGGCGAGTGGGAGGCAGGGGGCGGAGTCCACATGACAGACAGGTAAGCTAAGGCTCTGCAGGCCAGGGTGGGGCTCATCGTGGGACTGTTCTCCCCTCATGGGCAATGGGGCCCCCCGGCCACACCCTTCTGCTCTCCCCTCCACAGATGCAGTGAGCTGGGCCCCAGGACGCACCAGTCACCCCGACACACCACCCAATATCTACGAGGGGGGGCTGGGGGCCCAGCAGCAGCAGTGCCCCAGTGCCCAGGGAAGCAAGCCCAAGAACTTCCGGCTGCGCCACCTCCGGGGCCTGGCTCTCTACCTGCCGGGCCACCTGCGGCCTGCTGGCCAGTGTGAGAGCCACTGGCTGGGTCGGCTGCTGGCCGGGGGCTGCCTGCCACAGCCCGAGGGCCTGGTCTGGCCCCTAGATTTAGCACAGGGGACTGTGGGCCGAGGTAACAGCCACCACTCAGCCCTTCTGGAAGCTCAACTGCCCAGGGACAGCCGGGGAAATACAGGTGAGCCTGTCCAGGTGACACAGAGCTAGGGACAGGAGGGAGAGACCCAGGGCAGGGGTGGGCTAGGCACTCAGAAGGACCCAGGTGGTCCCTCTCCACTCCTGAGCTGCCTGGGTACCTGTCCCAGCTCTCCACTCGATGAGGGACCTCGGGCTGCTTTCCCCCCCACTGGCCGTGCCTCAGTTTCCCCATTTGTAAAGTGAGGGGTGTAAGTTAGAGAAGGGTCTTTCCTGCTTGAAGCATGTCTCCCTCTTTCTCCTCCCCCATGGGGTTTTCGTTAAGAACTGCCCCCCCTCCCCTCTGGCTTGGAAGGATGCCAGGTTCAGGGGTCACAGGGTGGGCTGGCAGCCTCCCCTGGGTCCCTGTGAACGACTCCTCTCTCTCCCTCTTTCCTCAGCTTCCAGTTCCAGCATGGACCCAGCCAAGGGTGCCCCCTCCCAGTCTGGTCCCCCTGAAGGCTTAGGGCTCAGGCCTAAGAGATCCTGGGGGGCCCCAGAGGAGACCACATGTCCCTTGTGCAAGAGAACCCGCTCTGGGGGCCTGGAGAGGCCGTAGAGATCTGAGTGTCAGGGCTGGTTCTCCCAGCTCAGGACAGGAGGGGAGAGGGTGGCCCCAGGAGCAGGAGGAGACAGGTTCGGGGTCGGGGGGAAGGGCTCAGCCCCCACCAGCAGCACCCCCACACTGAGACACCTGGGCAGCTGCCCAGCACCAGAGCCTGGGCCAGCCTGGGGAAAGCTTGAGGGTGGAGGGAGGAGGAAGAGGTCCCAAGAGAGGGACAGAGAAAAAGAAAGAAGCCAGGGCATGCCCCTGCAGCCTGCTTCAACTCATGTCAGCCACGGGTACTGGGGAGGCCAGGTGGAGTGGAGAGCTGGGTTCCTGAGGGGCCGGGGAGCCTACAGATCTAATGTCAATAAAAGCCAAGGCCTGCGCTTCAGTCCCTGGGTCTGTCTGTTGTCAGGCCAATTTGGTCAGGGAAACGGCCCCTTGGCATGTGTGCTCTGAGAGTTAAGTGTGGTGTCACTCCCAGGAGAATCCGAGGTGCCCACCCTGAAGAGGGTGCTGTCCTCCTCTGGGTGGGCAGGGTCTTGGCAGGCCTACCAACAGTGTGTGGTGTTCTGGGTGAAGAGGGCAGAGGACAGAGAAAGTTAGGCCGGGTTCAGGGAGGGTGTTGGGAAGGAAAGCAAGTTCCCAACCCGGACAGAAATGTTGGCCCTGGCCCCACGCCGCCCACCACTGAGGCCACAGTGGAGTTCACGCTCCCTGGGGACCCCTGGCCGCCCTGACTCCCCAGGCAGAATGGGCACAGCCCTTCTCCCAGCGGGGCGAGGCTCCAGGCACCCTGGCATGGGCTTCCTGTACCGGGAGGTCCTCACCCTGCCCTGCTACCATCTGCGGCTGGGCCGCTCTCTGTCTTGGGGCCAACCTGTTTGCTGTAGGATGTCTGTGGCCTCCATTCACTGCATTCCAGGGGCGCCCTCCTCATGGAATGTGGCACAACCACAGCCTCTGGGTGGTCTCATGTCCCCTGGGGTGCAGAATCACTCTGGCTGAGACCCCCTGCTCCACATCACTGGGCTTTGGCCTGTGGAGACTGGATGGGAGGATCCAGGTTTGCCTCCATGTTCCTTGCCATCTCTGGCTTCCTGTCCCGGCAGCCCAAGCTGGGCCAGGGCCCACCTGCCCCTCTCATGGGCATCTGTCAGACCACACGTGATGGTGTCAAGCACATTCTGGACGTCGGGACAGCGCGTGTCCTTCCAGACACAAGGGAAGGCTCCCTCAGGCCCTGGCCCATCCCTGTATCCTCAGACGGCAGATTCTGGAGACGCTGGTCCCTGGTTGGGGGTGGGGGAAGGTCCAAGTCGGGGCCACCAGCCCCAGGCCCTGTCCTGCAGGAGGGCCATCTGGGGGAGGAGCAGCCCTTGGGAGCAACGCACCCAGGCTATGGAGGAGCCCGACTTCCACAGGCTGGGCTCTCAGGCCCACTGCTCACAGCTGTGTGGCTCCTGGGCAACTCCCAGCCCCTCAACCAGTTTTCCTCATTTGTCTGATGGAGGGACAGGCATGACCCCTGTCCCCAGGGAGGCCAGAGGCAGAGCCCCCGCCTGACCACTGCTTTGTCATCAGTTCTAGAGCCTCTTCCAGGGCTACATTCCTTAGCAGGGGAAGTTACAACTAGAATTGTAAAAAAAACAATCGCCCATTGAGCTGGAAGCCAGCCTTGGGACTTGCCAGGGGACAGGCAGCTCCTGGGCCGCCCTCGGCCTCGGGGTGGGCCCAAGGAGCAGGGCCAAGAGTGCAAAGAGCCTTCAAAGACTGAATGTGACCAACTGAAGTCTATTTATTTGTCTGTAATGAGAAGAAACACTACAATCTGTTCAACACTGGGCTGGACACTGCAATGATTAGGGGGCGGGATGGAGGAGCAGGCCAAGGCCTCTATGCTCATTACCAATGTCCAAGGCAGAACATTCTGGAAGACTCTTGCCTTACCCCAAGGGCCAGGGGGAAAAAAAAAAATCACATGGTCATCGTTGATTCAGATTAGGGAGGACACCTAGCTGGGCCTCAGCGTGAAGCTGATGTCAGCTCGGAGGAGGGGAGGCTGAAGCCCTCCTGCCCAGATGCCCTTCATCCTGGGAGCCCCCAGGCTTGGAAGTTCCAAGGGAGGGAAGGACACGGTCACGCAGCCCCACCTGCCGTGTTCCCTCTCCAGCTCTTGGGCCAAGCACAACTCTGCACCACCCCATCTGCTCCAGAAAGCAGGGCGGGCAGAGAGCAGCTCTGGGGGATCCGTGCACACTCCCCTCAGAGTCTCTGCCCCAGAGGCGGATAGATCACAAGGCACGTGACTGCCCCCAGCCTCAAAGGCCGGGTCTCACTTGGTCAACGCAGTGTGCAGCGTCGTCCCCTGTCCCCTTTGTATCTGGCCAGGCCTCAGAGCTGCAGCTCAAGGGGCTGGGAACCTGGGGGGAGGCATGGACCCCGGGGATCCTTATCGGCACACGTCCTCAACCTGGCTCTCCACAGCAGCTCAGGTGAATGGCACGTCCACCGTTGGCTGGGCAGCTCCGGTCACCTGGGACAGAATGAAGCCAGCCCGTGGGAGGACTCATCCTCCCGGTGGGGGTGTAAGCATCCAGCCCGTTATCCTGAGGCCCATGTGGGGAGCAGAGCCTGAGAGTCGGAGCTCAGGGTGTGGGTGAAGGGCCTCCCTGGCTGTCCCCCAGGAGCCCCAGCCCCAAGTGGAGGGATCAGATTGCTCCCTGCCCCCGGGCCTCTGGGGGCTGGCTCTGGAAGAGGGGCTGGCGTTCCCAGTATTCGACCCCTTGTTTTTCTCAGGCTCCTGTGTCTTTAGGGTCAAATGTGTCTGTAACACTTGGGTTTCTCCCTCTGAGAAGTTAATTCTGGCTTTGGAGGAAGGAACTGGAAGGAATGGGCTGAGGACAGGGGGAGGCCAGTGAGGGGCGCAGAGAAGAAGCCCCTTCCCACGGCCTTGCGCCTGGAGCAGCGGAAAAAACAGACCACAGTGAACGCTGCCACCAGGGCTGCCCGTGAGGCCGGTGTGCACACGCAGGGCTGGGCCAGGGCTCAGCAGAACTGAAGGTTTTCAGAGCGGGTAGGAGGCCTGGGAGAGCCTGTGGGGTAGACAAGAGGGGAGCAGGGTGAAGGCCGGGGTGGAAACGCTCTGCCCCCACCCCGAGGAACTGGCCTAGGAGCTCCAAGCCAGGCGCTGGCACTCCTCTGGGCCCAGAGTCCCTTCCAGGGACCACCAGCTCCCCTCGGTCCCAGCACAAACCATGGCACCAACAGGGGTGCCAGCCCAGGAGGCCACGGAGCCCTGCCATGTGGGCTCGGCCCCTGTCACAACCTGCTCTGGGTCATGTCCACGCATGAGTGCACCCTGGTGTCCCCATGGCTCTCAGAAGTGGCCATGTCTGGGCAGAGCACTCAGCCAGGAGCTCAGAGAGTGAGCGGGCGCCGCCGGAGCTGTCAAGGCCATGTGTACACCCAGGGAAGTACGGCCGGGAACACGGCAGCACCACGGCCCGGGAAGGAGAAGCTGAGCATCCGGGGCCCGGGGGAAAGAGACTTGATCTTTTGGTAACTTTTCAACTTTTGAACCACGTAAGTATGTTATTTTTTTAAAAAAGGAGTTTAGGATGTGAAAAGACAACGTTCTGGCCAGAGCTCAAGGACTCTGCTTTTCCTCCAAAAGTTTCCGAGAGGTGGTCAGGGATCCCCCTGGCCCTGGGCTCTGTCGCCCATGACCTGTGTGGCAGATGCCCACCTGGGGCTGCCTGTTCTCACTGCTGACGATGCGGGGCCCCTCACTTCCCTGACCATCACCCCCTAGGCTCTCCTCCACTTCCCGCAACCCCTGCTCTGGGTACCTGGGGAGACAGGGCATGCCCCACGTTGCTCTGCTCCCGAACCCGCGTAGCACCGGCCTGCAGCTGGGGCGGGCCAACCAGCCCGGCAGGTGGCCGCCAGTTCCTCTGCAGAGGACAGCCGCAGTCAGATGGCCAGGAAGGTGGCGTCCGCCAGATGCCGGGGGGTGGGGCCCGGCGGAGGCTGCCTGGCTGGCGTCACATGGTCCGGCTGTACTCGATGCCGCCCTTGGTGGAGATGCTAGACCATGGCAAGAAGCTGCAGAGCAGGCTCTGGGCCTGGCGGTAGATCCTGTGTGGGATGGAGCAGGGGCTCAGGTTTGCTAGCGCGGAGCCCAGGTGCTGGATGTAGTCCGTACGGCTCCGTTAAGGAAGATTCCGCCTCACCTGCCCACCTGCCCGCACGCCCTGGGCCGCTCAGTCAGCATGGTGACCCGCATGGGCTGCCTGCACACAACACATCACTCCTGTGGGCGGCCATGAGCCTGCGTGGCCTCTGCAGGGCAGGGAGCCCCATCAGATGGAGGGGGCTCTGCTGTGCAAACACAGGACCTTCTGGGTGCAGCCCCACACACCCGGACGCGACTGGGTGCCGGGGGCGGGGTCTGGCGGAGCAAGAGCGCCTGTTGCCCCTATGCCGGGCCCTGTCCCTGAGACGAGGAGGGGTCTGCAGTCCCCACCCCGTGGACACCCACAGAGAGCACCCCCCTTCACGTGAGCCAGGCCTGCAGGCTTTTGGGTCACCCCTGTCTTTCCTGTTTATTTCCCTATGAAATGGATAAAGCCTGGACTCATTCGTTTAACTTCTGTCTCTCACATACACACATTATTTTGGGGGCCACTCCCTGTGACTGTTAGGAAGTCTCATGGCCTCCATCGAATCTGTCAAGGGCCAGAGAGAATTGGCCCTTGAAGAGGAAGGTTGAAGAGGAGGGTGGAGGGCAGGGAAACCCAGCTGGGTCATGCACCTGATAAGGAAGGTTTGAATCCAAAGTTCAGAATCAACAAACCACTCTTTTCGCCTCCCGTGCTTGTTTTCTTCCGTCAGCACTAAAGCAGGGGTTTTTGTCTGCCTTAGTCACTGCTGTATCCCCCTCGACCTCAAATAGGAGGCTCTCAGTAGATACTTGACAGATGGATCTTGGGCCAGGCTGACGTCCAGGGAGCACCTACTTTCCCAGCATCTACACCCAGACCATTATATCCTGTCAAGATGTGCTGGTCAGAGTTGCCCACAACACTTGGGTCCCACGAACTTGGCCTCAGGGATGCCATGTGAAGGCAACCGTGGCTTCAGTTGGCACACAGACCCCACTAGGAAGCCACCAGCCCTCACCCCTGAGAGAGAAAGGATATAAGATGGTCCAGGGGGGGTGGCCGCCGTTGATGTAGAGGACGTAGGTAAAGCCATCTTTGAGGACCCCGCGGATGGAGTAGTAGTAAGGGAGATAGTGGTGCTGCTTGAAGTCTCTGTTCTCGTAGAAGCTTATGGCTGTGTTGTTGGTGGTAAGGACGTGCAGGTAGATGGCTTTGCAGTGGTCCTGGGCAGTGGTTGATATGTGATCCTTTAGACTCTCAAGTAACAGGGACCCTGAGGGGTGACAGGAAAGGGGCGGCGGGGGGAAGGGAGCGTGAGGCAAAGGCTGACCTTCCAAAACCACCCATTGCCGGAGTCCCTAACGTCCGAACCCTTGGTGGGGCTTGTCAGCTGAGGCTCGAATGTCAAGGATGAGGATGTAAGCTGGCCACGGTCCCTGCCAAGGGCTGGACCTACAGCGAAACTCACTGCCCTTTTAGCCCAGGAAAACATGGAGTGAAAGGGCCTGGGTTACGAGGGAAGACCCCGACGCTCGCTGGCCGCGTGGGACAGGAGTTTGGAGCTGTGTGGGCGGCAGAGCCCCCAAGGGTGGCAGGCATCCGATAAACCATGGTTGGGACTGTTCCTTCAATTACGCTTTCTACTGTTAGTCAAGAAAACCCTGGGGCTGGATGTGAGCTGGGGGTGTGGCGAGAGGCACAGTAAGAGGGGCCCGTTCTCTAATGAGGATGCCCGGGAGGGGTTATTCATCTGATCTCACCAGATCTGGGAAGGAGGCCACAGCAGAAAGACCCAGCGAAACGTGGAAAGAAGACGGGCTGAAGGCCGAGAGCAGGTGGGGCCGGCAGACTTGTCAGGGGCAGGGAATGAAGGAAGGGTGCGAGTTTGGCCCCAACAGAGGGCCGGATAGAGCAAGACAGAGACAGAGCAGGTCTTATGAGAGAGTCGGCAGGGAGCAGGGGCAAGCTGGGGGGACTTACAGGCCCCCCCTTACCTATCCCGTGCTTCCTGAACTCCTTCACCACTCCCAGGCTGAGGATGTACGCAACCTGTGTGTCCACGGAGAAGCTGGAGGCCAGAATATCTCCGTCCTAGAGAGAAAGTCAGAGACTGCTGGGTCAGCAGTGGAAGCCCCGGTCCCGCTGCAGGACACGCACAGCTCCTGGGCCAACTTCCGGGACACATACCTTGGGGGACACCGGGGCAGGAGAACCCAGAACGGGGCAATGGAGAGCCACCCCACCCCCATGGAAGCGAGAGGCTGTGGGCCCTTCTGTGAGAAACTGCTGCTAACAAGGCACACGCAAAGTTGCTTCTCTTGGGGCGGGAGGGTTAGCAAAGCCGGACCAGAGCAGTCACGGTGGGAAGAAGCGCTGCTCAGGAGGCCCTTGGTCCGTGTCAGTCCACGTGCCAGGAGACAAGGCAGCCCCACGGGGTGTGGGCGCTGTAACTGAAGGATCCCACACGGTCCCATGGGGTCCTGGAGTACAGGGGGAGGCAGGTGGGGGCGGCCGAGCGACATGACACCCCATGCGGCCTCTTGGCTCCAGAGATGGACCACCGGACTGGGAGAGTCACGCCTCTGACCAGGACCAGGGTCTCATGTTCTTCTGCCTCACAAAGAACCGGAAGGCTCTGCCATGTGTGTGGTTTTCGCTCCCTCACTGGAAAGGACACTTGTGACTCGGCTTGCGTCCCATCCCGTGCTCGCTAAGTGGCTCCCAGATGCTGGATCGGGGCGGTCCGGCCCATTCTCACCCCAGCCTCCGCCCAGCAGTTAACCTGGACGCAGGCAGACCCACCACCGGCCTCAGGGAGGAAGCCTCCTTCCGGCTCTTGTGACTCGAAGCCACAGGAAGCCCGTGTACCTATCACCCTCCTCCCTACTTCACGACAATGGTCACTGTGAAGCCCACAGTCAGGTCGTGCAACTTAATGCATGTATGACGGTGTCACAAACACAGAATGAAACCAACCACCTAGGACTCTCACACCTGTCCAGGCTCCTGAGAGGATGGGGCCCAGCGCAGGCAGCGTCCAGAGGTGTCAGCCCCTGAGCCATCGCTGCAGACACTCACCTCCTTGTGTATCTTGGTCCGATTCTTAATTTCAGCTACAATCATCCCCACGATGTCACCCCTGTAGGTCGCGGCAAGGGAAAAGAACTTCTTGTTGGAGGTGATATCACGATACCATGAGTCTGGGTACCTGAGGAAGAGACAAACGCACGTGGACCGGCCGAAGGTCAGGTCCAATCACCGCTGTGCTTCAGAGTGGAACCACAGGGGACCCTTGGCTGCTCCGTCCAGCACTCAGGGTCTGCCCACCACCCAATCTCCACCAAAGGGCATCACCCTCAGAGTTGCAACTTCTGATAGCCGTTATCTATCCAGACGGGACCATTCACTGCTGAGTGGCCTTTGAGTTTTGGGCACATGAGGGCAAGGTGTGTCCAGAGCTGCTGGGGCCGCTCAGCAAGAGCCCCGAGGACAGCGGGGAACAGAGCAGCGAGGCAGTGCTGAAAAGGCAGAGTCAGCTGCAGCCCAGGAGACTCGGACAGGTGGGAGTGAGGGGTGGTTTCCTGACCTGCTAGGTTAGCCCGGGATTCCTTTCTTGGGACCAAGAGCAGAGGAGGGTCTCACACCCCCCCTGGAGACCCAGGGAGGTGCTCTCCTCAGGTCTGCTCTGTAGAGGCCACTGCCCCACTGTCCCTGCCAGAAAGTTCCACAGAAGCTGAGCATCACCCAGCCTCCTCTCCTGGTCCCTGTCAGTCCCACCTTCTGACCAGCAGTGTCAAGCTGGCACAGCGGCCAGGAGTGAGCCACCACACGGCCCGAGGGGGCTACAGTTCTGTCCACCGTCTTTAGAACCTAAGGCCTCCAGCCCAGCTATCTCCAAGGAGGCAGGAAGGCCGGGCTCCTCAGAGGCCCAGAGACTCCGGCCGGTAAGGCTCCACCCGCCCCAGGTCACCCCTCAGCAGGGTCTACTGCACAGACTTGCTGGATTCCTGTCCAGCGGCGGGACTGCTGGGCTGATGCTCACTTTCTATGAAGCCACCGCTAGCCCACAGCACACTCCAATCAGGGAAGTAAGGGGTGGGTGACCGGCTTGAGCAGGTCTGAGGCTGAGACTCATGGAGATGTGATGTTGGCAGGATCGTATTTTCAATTTTTAAGAGTTTGTACTATTTTTCCTCACTATAAATGCTCTACGAACACATTATAGGAAAATGCAGGAAACAGAGACAAGCAAAACCAGACAAAACTTGTAGTTGCTAATCATCCACCCAAAGAACTACCAAAAACATTTGCTACATGGCACACTTCCTCCTAAGCTTTTATCTTGTATATGCTTTCAAATAAAAGAGGGATTGTGGTATATCCTGGCTTCTCGTCTGCTTTTTTCACCTACTATCTCACACACACACAGACAAACATATAAACCTCGAGGACAGATTTCTTTGCCCCTGGCTGGATAATATTGTACTTCTGCATGTACATCCCCTGATGTAGGGAACCAATTCCTTTCTGTTAGGACACTTAGGTTGCTTCTCGATTTTCTGAATGTCTTAAGCAGCACTGCATGAAGCGTCTTTGTAACTGAAGATTCTCTGCAAGGCCCTTCCCAATCTCTGTACAAGAACACGGTGAGGTGCAGAGAGACCAGGAGCGCCAGGGAGCAGGGCCTGGGACCCTGACGGGTGAGGGGGCTCTAGGTCACCAAGGCACCAACACAGCGAGCCCCCCAGCTTCAGCACTCTGTGCACAGGCCCCCGGACACCCCCACCCCAATGCCCACCTGCAGACCTGCTGGACTTACTCGATGGGGAACCAGTCGCCGCACAGGTGCTTCACGGTGTCTATGTCATCGTGGCAGAGGAGGCGCAGGCTGACCTCGCTGAGCGCGCTGGACGGCACTGCCTCTGTCATTCACACCTGTGGGGGAGGGGCGTCAGGAGGGCAGCGCACCCCCCGAACCTCCTCCTCAGGCAATCTGCAAGGCTAGCAGGACGGGAACGCTCACAGTGGCCCCACGGGTGGAGGGCCTCTCCCCTCATGAGTGTTCCCGCACCAGGCATCACAGACACCCCACCCTGCAGAGAAGGCCTGGGAGGATGGGGATACCCAGAGGCCCCCTCCCTGCTCACCCGGGACGCTCCTGAGCCCTGTGGAGGGCAGCTGGCCTCTGTTCTCTCCCGCCTCAGCCCCACTGAGCTGCACACTGAGTGCCCACACCCACCCCGCTTCCCCTCACCAGCTGTTCCTCCACTGGGAGGGCACATGGCCCCGCCTTTCTGCCTGGGTCAGTGGCATCCTATGACCCAGAGCTCAACGGCCCCAGGGCTGGGCTGGGGGGCCCCAGGGACTTGGTGGATTTCGAGTGGCACTTACGGGGTGGGCTGTTTCTCCTCCCCCATCCAGGAGATTAAGATTCATATACAGAGAAAGATTTCAAGAGATGCCAGAAGTTCAAGTCAGGGGCCACGAGTTGCAACGACTAAATCAGGAAGCTATGCTCAATCCAGACAGGAGGGTCAAGCGTGGGCTCCGACGAAGCACCTACACCCCCAGGACCAAGCAATCGCCAAGGAAAAGCCGAACCCTGCACCCCCTGAGATCCTGCAGCCACAGGACCCCCAGGGATAGAGGCCAGCCTGCCAGTGCCTCCAGTAAAATACACAAAGCCCTTTGGTCCCTGCCTAAAGTGCTGGGTCTGAAGCAGATCAAGCCTCGAGGCTACCGGGTTACACGGGCACCATGACATCTGACACACACAGAAGGGGTGGCATTCTACATGACAGCTGCCTGCTCTCTCCAAACAATCAATGTCATTAAAAAAACAGAAGCAGACTGAAAGAGACAGACCTACAACCAAATATGATGTGCAAACTCTGGGAAACACAAAAAGTCAAACAACATTTGGGAGAAACTTAAATGTGGGCTGGATGCCAGATGATGAATTTATTATGAAATGATTATGAACCTGTTACTGTCTCAGACGTGGAAGGTGGAGTGCTCCTATAGACGGTCCTAGAGATGCTCTGCTGAAATACTTCAGAGCGAGGCATCATCAGGTTTAAAAATAAATAACTCAAAATCTTTTCAGCTGCTTAGGAAGCAGATGTGACAAGATGCTGTCAGCAGTTGCATCTAAGTGGCAGGTTTATACAAAACAGGAACTGACTGTTTACACATTCCATTTTTCTATGTATTTGAAATTTTCCTTAACAAAAGTTGCGGCCAGGGCTGGGGAAACGACGGTTCTGTGCGGGGGCACTGCGAGGACCCAGGCAATGCCAGAGGCCAAAGGGTGCCCTAGGCCAGAGCCCTCCTGCTGCTGGAAGCGCCACGCCCTCCTCTTGGGCAACAAGACTGCCTGCCCTCATCACCCTTGGCAGAGCTCCAGGTGTCTCACTGGTTGTGCCCACCAGGTTCTCAACCAAGAGCTGGGGTGCTCTGAGCTCCGCAGGAGGAGGTGCAGGACAGGAGGCGTCGGCTCACCCTCCGCAGTCTCTCCCCGGAGTTGGCAGGACAAGTGCCGGCGACCGACAACCCCAGCTGCAGAGCTGTGGGCGCAGGTACCCCGCGCGGCTGCAGGCAGATGCTGGGTACCTGGGGAGCTGGCACCACAGGGAGCACCAGGAAACAAGGTACCTGTGGTACCTGCACCAGGCGGCTGACTACAAAAGGCTGGGGTGGGCACTTCCCGAGGGGATGTAAATGTTTTGTATCTTGACAGTGGTGGTTACGTACACAAACGTATATACATGTATGTTAAACTCACTGGGTATATTCTGTTGTATGTATGTTAAACTTCCATAAAGTTGGTTTTAAAACATTTTAAAGGTTGAGGAGTGACAGCAAAGGGAGAGGCTGATAATAAATGAGCAACTTGCCCGTCCTGGGATTTATACATTTTCACCCTAGTGTCCTTGTGATGATGCTCTTGACCAAAGGGGCAGGATTTCCCTGTTCAGCATTCATGAAGAACACTGGCCTCTAAGACACACAGCTATTTGTGGATTCTCACATCCCTATTAAAAGTACTTGGATGTTTTCAAAGGCCGTTCTTTAGATGCCTTGATTTAAAAATAGAGACTTGTCACATCTAACTAAGGGGAAATGTAGTATATTATCGTGCCTGATCTGCCCGAGCCCAACCGACAGGAGTGGAGGAGGGAGAATCCAGCACCCACATGCCAGAGAGAAAGGGATGTTTGGGGGGGTGGGGGGGTGGTCAAGACGGAGCGGGTATGGTGGGCAGTGCTGGTCCACCACTGAGGGAGAGGCCGGGAGACTGACATCTGACACCTGTGGGGACCCCGCTTGTCCACCTGGAACCTTCAGCCAAGTACTGACCTCCTGTTCTTATGTGCTGCCCTATGGGCTTAAGGGACAAGGACTCAGAAGACTCACTGGAGGACAGAGGTGGCAGGTGAAACAGAGCAGAGCCCCCGGGTCAGCCCTTTGTCCTGAGCCCCAGGGGGCTGGAGCCGTAGGCTCACAGGCCACCTTTCCGTGAGTTTCCCTACAAAGACAGACACACAGATCCTACGATAGCAGGGACGCACTGTGCAGGAGAAGACACAGTTCTGGCCTGCAGCAAGAGTTCTCCCGGGCTTGCCAGGTCTGCCTCCTGCCCTTGGCCTGCAGGGGTGGGTGAGTGGAACATTTCTACAAGGGACAGAAATTGGATTCTCCAAGACGATGAAGGGCCAGCCCGCTCACTTCTCCATCTGCCCTTTCTCCTTCCCTAAACCTCGTCCCCGTGGGCTGTCTGCAAGAGTCATCTTCCTTCTGAGCTGAAATGACCTTTCGGGTCCCTGTGTTGATGCCATGCGGTGGCTGGGGGTGATGCCTGATCACCTGGGCGTGCGCTCCCAGACCCATTTCCCGAGGGACTGCGCGTGCCCAGCCAGAGGACAGAGTGAACTCCAACATCTCAGGCATATCCTCCACCCCACCCCCCAGCTGCCAAGTGCTGGGGATTCAGGACCTGGGGCCTCGGGATGGGACTGCTCTAGTTTCGGGAGGGGTTTCCTGGCACCATCACAATGCCCATGGGGCAGAGCACCGCGCTGGCCTGTCCCTGCACTCCGGGCCCCTTCTCAAACAAAGCACGGGAAAGATCAGTGCATACTAGTCCACGGCACAGAGTTAAAGACCACCAGGGCTCTCCAATGTGAAATGCTGCAGGCATGAGGCTTATTGGCTCAACAAACCCAACAACAGACTCCAAGCTTTTGCCTTCAGGGTGGATGGCACAAAAAAGGAAAAGTAAGCCAGTGATGGACACACGGCACCGCCCTGCTCATCAGTAAAATGGGCTGAAGGGCTCAGAGCAGGGAGTGAGGGAAACCGTGAACACTCAGCTAGTTTGTTCAAGTGAGCAGCCATCTGGGGGTGGGGGCGGGGGCGGTGGGAGCTGTCTCTACAGCAGCCTGGAAACCTTTCAAAGCCTGAGAGTGGGAGGAGAAACATGAATAATTTACAGGAGACAAGACACAAACACCCAGCACTGTGGGTTCAAAGCACCTCCCTCTTACAGCCCGCCACACGATGCCCCAAGGGGAGCCCACAGGCTCCTCACACACAATTTAAGACACAGCACTTCACCTGCGAACTGTTAACAGTGGGGGATTCCATTTGTGTGATATTCTAAAACTAGCTAAAGACACTGACGGTAAGAGCAATGAGAATGCGGCTGGGGGGTACAGAGGACCTCGATGGGAGGGCATAGGATGACTCATGGGGCCGGCGACAATGTTCCCATGTCCATCAGGGTCGTCAACCGCATTCACCTGCACACTTCAGATCTGCCGGCTGGGCGGCATGTGAACCATCTCTCGACTTAAAAACAAAACAACAACCAGTGGTCCGGAGCAGTCCCGGGGTCAGCCCGTGCTTCCCTCTGGGCCAGAGGTTCTATGACCACCCCCCCATCGCAAAGAGAATCCATTCATTTATTTATCAAAGTTGAACTGAAAACCCAGGCCCCGCACAGACACTGCGGTTGCAGTAAAGAGCAGAGATGGGCATCTGTGATCACTGGCGGGGCTGGAGAAGGTGTGTGTTTTCTTGCTCTTTTACCTAAATACTCTTAGAAACGCTTCCTTTGCTTGAGGAATTCCGAGGCAAACAGCACATCAGTGAACACAAAGAATGCCATCCAGCAGGCTGGGCAGGGAGAGGTTAACACACCTGTCGGAGGGGATGCTCCCTTCCCAAGGCCTCAGGAGAAGGCAGGAGATCCCCTTGCATCACTCAAGGTGTTTTCCTTGACTATTTGATCCGCCTCCTTGAATCAAGAGTTCCAGGAGGAGAAACAGAGTCCTGAACCGTCCCACGAGCGTCAGCTCATGCCCTCCCCGCCAAAACCAAGAGGGATCACTGGCTCACAGTATTTCTTACAGCAGTGGAGTCCAAGGGAAAGGCAAGGCTTCGAGGCCACACACACGCACTGTCCGGCTCCCCCTGCCACGTGCGGGCCCTGGGTCCCGGCAGGGCTGTGACGCGGGGACCAAAGTCCTCACAGGACACGTGCAGAGCGCCTGCCAGGCGAGTAGAAGTAAGCCCTCTGCAAACGGTGGCCATGACTGCCATGACTGCCGGGTGCCAAGTTCTCTTCCAGGGACTAGTGAACATGCGGGATGCGCACTTGAAACTCAGGCCGTCACCAGACTCTCGAGGATGAGGAGGAGAATGGGTTCTTCCCGAGACGGGCGCACTCAGCACTGCCCGGGTCTGGGGCTGAAATGGACGCCGCTGGCAGCTCAGTTTTTAGGGGAAAAGCACAGCCATGGCGGTCTCAGGTTCAGAAACCCTGCCTGCCTCTCACCGCTGCCCCTTCAGCAAACCAGCCCCCCCAAGCCCTTTCCAGTGCTTCTGTGCTTTTTCCACCTGACTCTGATGGCCTTTGTTGTTTTACATTTGACTTTTTAATCTCTGCATCCCTGGGTTTGTATTTAAGATCCTTCAAAATCCAACAGATATGAAATGTGAACGTGGGTCAAATTCGGTATAAATTAATACTTGACCATGTGGTTAACTTTCATAACAAAAATTATTTTTAAAAAGAAATTCAATCTCCTCTCAGCATTTGCCTGTGGAATTAAGGCAGATGTCTGTTTTACATCACTCACTTCTGCCTCATTTGAGTTTTTTTTTTGAGTTTTTTTTTTAAACAATGAGCTTGTTTTTATTATCAGAAAAAAATAAAGACTTCCAGGTGGTATGTGAAAATTCAGAACACATTTTTTATATTACAGTAATGTTTTTAATTGTAACAACTTGAGAATTTTATAATGTCTCTTCAAATTATAAGTAGAATGGTTATCCATTTTACCCCAAAATAGACTCTCAGTGCCAATGTTTAAGCCCCATACCCTTGGAATAGCACGGCATTTATGCACTGATGCCAGAAATAAACATTATAAACACAGACCCATACTTGTAATGAAGCAAAGAGGAGGCAGTTGTTGGTAAGAAAAATATTTTAAAGAGTTCCTGTGTAATCATTACAAAGAAAATTCAGTGGCCATATAAAAATCAATATTAAAAATATTTAAAGGCTTCAGGACAACCATCTAAAAAAAGCAAAAAAGGTTTAAAAAAGAACATCCCCCATTTGTTAAATGCTGTTTAAAACTTTGTTCATGGTAAAATAAGAATCAACACACAACATGAAGCAAAACCTCAAAAGCCTCCTCCTCACTTTGTCCTCAGTAAAATGAAGGTTAATAGATTCTTGAGTTTCCTACTAGAAAGCAAACTTTTTACATAGGAGAGGGCTTACTGGGTACGGGGCCCGAGGGGGCTTCTGAGGTGGGAGGTTTCACTGGTACATAACAGCGAGACCAAATGTCAAGCAGAGTACTTTTCTGTACGTTTCTGCATATTTCCACAAAAAAGTTAAACACAGGAGGCCAGAAGAGAAGCAATCCTGTAATCTGAAGCTAAGAGTAGAAAGAGCAGCAAATATCTGGCCAGAAGAGCTTCTGAATAGTTTACAACCAGAGTCACAAGGAAGCATCTAAAAAGAAACAAGTTGTTAGAAAGGAGCAAGCAACTCAGAGCTATGGGAACTATGGAAATACTGTTGAGGTAACACTGTCCAGATAAAAACCCTTTCAGCAGCTAAGCGACACTTACCCAGAGACTATTTTATAAAAAGAAATTGCTTTCTTCTCAGTTATTTTTAAGATGGGCTCAAATTTCCCTACTTTTCTACCCAAATACTTTGCTGCCCTATTTCAGGAATGCAGGAGACAAAACAGAGGAACACAATTTACTGTTTAATAACAAGAAATAGAACTGGAAGAAGTTCTTTTTTCAATGTGGTCTGTTTTCTCCGGTCTTCCTGTGGAAGCAAGCGGACAAACATTTGTTCTGAGCCCTTTTTCCCAATCAGTTCCTCGTTGCTTCCTTACAAATGCAAATCTTTTTTAATTTGGCTATGTGGCATATGGGATCTTAGTTCCCTGACCAGGGATCGAACCCACGCCCCCTGCATTGGAAACTTGGAGTCTTAACCCCTGGATCATTAGGAAAGTCCCTACAACTGTGAATACTATTAGAATGTTTAGAATGTTTATGTCTGGCATCAGTGCACAGAGCTGGGTTATTTCATGGATATGGACCTTAAACGCTGACACTGAGAGTCTATTCACTGGAAGAGGCATTTTAAGGTCTCTACGTGGTCACACTCATAGGTGGCTCGCATCATCAGTATTCCAAGTGTTGGCCCTGCCTGAGCAGGAAGTCAGCCTCAGGTGAGGAGATGGGGAGTATGAGAGGCCCTCAGGACGGGACTAGGGACTGACTGGCCCTCATGTGAGGTGACACCCTGACCATCCAGGCTCCACTTAGGGGCACCTCGAGGTGACCGTCACATGTCGGCCAGCCTCTGTAGAGCGGCACTCAATGGACCACTCACTGATTCAACCGCTGACACAGACCCCAAACCACTACGTGCAGAAAGCCCTGGCTCCCTGTTCAGATGTCCTCCCATCACTCCAGAGGCACCGAGCAAACATTTCAGGTTCAGAGCAGAGTGTCAACCCTACTCTGCATGTGCTTACTGGGTTTTCAGACACACAGGTCTCTCTTTAACCTCTCTTTAATCAGCACTGGGCTTCAGGGAACCCTGACCTGGCCTGCCAGCCAGCCTCGATCAGAAGTCACGCTAAAATCATCATATTTCGGAAAGGAGGTCTGATCCCAGAATTATCAGAGACACTTAGAAACATTTGTTGAATGAAATTCAGCCTTCGATCTTGGCCAGAAAGAGACCCAGGAGTTCCAGCATCACTTTGCAGATCAGTGTTTTACTCGAAAGCACTGCGCGTGGACGGAAGCAGGATGCAGGATCTAGATCCCAATCTTCATTTCTGTAAACAAGGAACTGAGGTGGGAGAGCTAGGAGGACTCTGTGGGTTTCTTCCAGAAAGACAAGTCAGGGGAGGAGGTGGTGGTGGAGGCGAAGATGTGGAGAGGGAGGAACCTCCATTTAAGAGAAGGCCTGGCAGCTGACAAGCAGCCAGCTTTCTGTTCAGGTAGGAGAGCCGTCAGCAGCAAGCAGAGACCTCAGGGCATTTTGGCAGAGATCTGCACTGCCCCAAACTCAGAGCTCTGAATACCTGTGGCTGCTGCCAGGTAAGGATTCTGGGTCCACCTGGTCTAAACACATCTCAGTTGCTAGAAGACAAACTGCTGCGAGCCAGTCCACTGAGGCTGGGACAGTCTGCGGGGCAGAGCACCAGGTAAGCAATGATGGCCCCACCTTCTTACTTCTGGTGTCTTCATTTCTCAAATCTCCTAACACCCAGGAATTTTCTTCCAACACAGGCAGAGGCCAAGTTACCAAACAACATCAACAGGTCACATCTGAAGTCTGAGAGTGGGTGCGGTTAAAATAAACATTTTACAGTGATAAAGTCACTGTAACAGTGGGGAGAGGCTAAAGGTAAGACACACACACAGACCTTTTAAAATAATGTGTGTATTTTTTATTTTGGCCTGTGAACACCATACCATGCACTGACTCTGTTACTTATAGGTTTTAACCATCTTCATAGAAATCCAGCACTTCTGGAAACACAGTGAGATGGAACTTCAGCAAACTGTGGCCCAAAAGAGGAGCCCAGGCATACTGCTTCTCAAAGGGCCAAAGTGCACTTTAATTCTAACACACAAACTTCCAACAACAGGCGAGATGAAGACCTATGTCATGCTCAGCCATGACCACTTGTTAAATGACAGGGACTTCTATTTCAGCCACCCTTGAGTTTCTTCTGGCCTTGAATCCTTTCTTCTCAAACTGAGCTTAAAGCAATTCAGGGATTTTTGCAAGAAGAGAGGATTTGTTTTGCTCCAGCCCCTTTTTAATTCAGTGCTGTCCAAGACTACCCTTCTCCCTGCCTCACAAGCCAGTACTGTTGGCCAAAGGACTTCTAACACTTAGCTGTACATACAAAGTGCTTCACAGAATGTGGTATTTCTACCGCTGACTTGCAGTCATACTGACTTTCCCGGTTCAGGCAGTTAAGCGTTAACATTAAATTTTCTGCCTTCTGTGCTCCAGTAAAATATCTGCACCCAGCAAAGTTCTCTTCAGTTCTGACTCTCTGATTACAACCATTCCAGGTACCAAAGGGCTGTAGGGCTGTTATCCTTTTCCTTCAAGAGAAACTAACAAAATGGTATGGCTTAAGGACTGGGCAGAGTTAAAACAGACCAAGGAAGCAGCCAATGGCCACGTTTATGACAAAGTAACTCCTCCTCTCATCCCCAGACCCTGGGGTCCATCACTTCCTGAGCACACAGATATTTGTTGTTAGTGGTCCAGGGAAGGCGCTCAGCCTCCCTGAAAATCTTCCCAGGGGAACAAACGACAGAGGCTACAGATGCCCTCTGTTACATGGGAAGCGCCCAATCAATGGGCCAGAGGTCAGAGGTGGTGCAAGGGTCTGCACGGCCAACCTTGAAACTACCCCCAAACGTAAGTAATTGAGCTGACTTAACCAAAATATACAGCTTAAGGAGTAAGAAATGAGACGACCGAGAAAGAGTCCAAGGGTTTCCAGAGTTCACGGGAGGGCAAAAAAGTCGCCAAGTAACTACAACCCATGCAACAAGTACCAAAGCAGCGATGGGGCCCGGCAAGGCAGCAAATCGCTGAACTGTGAAAAGGACGGCCCCGGCACCTCCCGTGAGGCCCGGCGGGCAGCAAGGGGCAGGCTGCCCTCTGCTTCCAAATCTCCCCCGCCAGCTCGTCCCGAGGCCTGGCACGGAGGCAGCCCAAGCAAAAGGATCGGGATCGCGCCCCTGGGGCCTCGGCCCCCTCCTCGGCCGGGGAAACGCGAGCTCTGTGATCGCCCTGAAACCCCGCGGAGATGTCTGGGCGCCGGCTGGCGGGGGCAGCTCCCCGACCTCCCTCGAACCGACGGGACGTCCCACGCCCCGCCAGGGCCGCCTCGGGCCCCCTGCACCCCGGCAGGACCCCGCGACTGCCCTGCCGCCCCGGCCCGGAACTGTTCCCCTGCCTCCCTTGACGCCCGCCCTTGGCCGGGGCAGGCGCTCCGCCGCAGGCCCGAGCCCCGGGATGCCTCACCTCGGGGGGGAGCCGGCGGCAGCGGACAGCGTTCTAGGGCTCAGTGCATCCTTGGTTCGCCGGGAGCCAGGAAGTGGGGCCGCGCGGAGCCCGCAACCAGTTATGTAACCGGCAGGGGCCGCAGCCGGGACGGAGGCGGCGGCCCGAGGCACTTCCGCCTCCCGCGCCGGGCCGGCGGCACAGGCGGAAGCCCATTGGCCAGCGTCGTCCACGTGGGGCGGCACCTCGCGTCGCCGACGCCGCCATCTTAAGAGCGGGCGGGCCTCGCGCGAAGCCGGACACCAGAGTGAGTGGAACACAAGAGAAGCTGGGACGTCGGCGGTGGAGCAGCGGAGGCACCTCTAGGGGGTGCGTCTGCTAGAGGCTCGCGAGGCTCTGAGAGCCGGCGGAGGGGCTGGACAGGTCGGGCCGACCCTCGGGGCCCGAGCCCGGCGGGCGTGGACGCCGGGGGCGCGGTCCGGTTGGTAGCCGGCGGGCTCGGGTTCTTGGGCTGAGCGCTGAGGCTTGCAGCTCTCCACTTCCTGGCCAGCGGTCCTCTCGTTTGGTTTGGGGCTGGAGCTTTTCCATCCGCAGCGCCTGACGGGGCTTCCAGCTAGGGAAGCGTGATCCGGTGGCCAACGACGGCTGGAGGGCAGCACCACCCGGCTCAGCGCCGGACGTCCGTGGCAGCCAGAGTCCAGTTTCTGCCGTGTAAAGTGGCGGGGGCGGGGTGGGGGTGGGGGGCGGCGGCGGCAGGGGGAGGGGTGTCAGTTGCCCTCAAGTTGGAGGAGGGTCTACTTAGCGGTCCCCACCCCATTTGGCTCCAGGAACCGGTTTTTATGTTAGACAGTTGTTCCACGGACCAGGGATGGGAGGATGCTTTTGGGGTGATTCAAGCATATTTATTATACACTTTATTGCTATTATTATTACATCAGCTCTACCTCACATCATCAAGCATTAGGTCCTGCGGACTGGGGACCCCTGGTCTACATCACAAAACCTAACTCAAACTTTGTTACTAAGGGACTTGGGTTGAGCAAAATCTGATGTTAACTTTAAAGGATATATTTATCCTTTGCCTTCAAATACCTTTCACTGGTAATATGGCCAAAGGATGGAACAAGAAGGCTAAAACGATCAACCCTCAAAGGACCTAATTCACACCCAAATAGACATTATGACAGATTAAAACAGTCTAAAATCACACTATTTTATAAACGTTAAATGCATATTCTTTAACATTTTGACAATGAAAAGGTACCTAAAGAGATTAGAAGTCTGAAAGGTAAGTGGTGTAAATAGATCAAGAGTAGTGTAACAAGGGGATATGTAACAACCCAGAAGGTCTATTGTCTACACAATAAGATGTTAGTGGCTGGTGGAATCTTGATTTGCGTAAAGCAGCTTATATAATATTTATATTTTCTTTTAGTAACAGTTCTCTAAGTTCCTATTTTAAAAGCTGAAAAATTATGGACAAAATGAAAATATACAATTTACAACTCTGTAGAGTTACAGTTTTAAGTACAGCAAACATGCTGTTGTAAGCAAAAATGCTGTGGTTAATGTGTTCTGGTCCATTCGAGGCATTTCAAGCATTCTATGTATTTAGTGTGTCACTATTAACTTATAATCAAACTTATAAAAAAAACTTTAGTGTGTCTATTAACTTACAGTCAAACTTGTTAAAAAACTTTAATATAAAATTCAAAATAACTATACACTTTAATATAATCAAACTTGTAAAAAAAAAAAACTTTAGGATAGAACAATCAAGAGTGAGGAGGCAATAAAATGCATACTTGAAGTCCTACACATTTTCTAGAGATGGGCTGCAAATTTAGCTGCGGTCTTTCCAAAAATTCACTTTGAAGTGGGAACTGGTTGCAAGATCCAGCAAGTCAGTGTGTGGGAGTAATTGTCCCCTAGTATCCACTGTCTTCCTCCTCCTCCTCTTTTTTTTTTTTTTTTTCCTCCCTAATGTAGACCATTTTTTAAAAGTCTTTATTGAACTTGTTACAATATTGTTTGTCTTTTTTTATGATTTGGATTTTTGGCTGGGAGGCCAATGGGATCTTAGCTCCTCAACCAGGGACTAAACCCTTACCTTCTGCATTGGAAGGCAAAGTTTAACTACTGCACTGCCAGGAAAGTCCGTCCTCTCCTTTCTTTTTTAAAAACAACTGCTTAATCACATTCTCATGTAGTAGTAGGACAGTACCCCCTTTAGCAGGCAAAGAGCTAACAAGTTAAGCTTGTATTTTTTAGCCTCCTTTGCAGCAAGATGAAACCATATGCCAAAGTTTTTAACCAGTGAACAACAGTGGAAGAGATGTGAGCAACTTAGGTTCTCAAGCATGTCCTTAAGAGGAAATTGTTTAAATATTAATAACTGGTGATGCTAGGTGAAAAGTACATAGGTGTTTACTGCATTATTCTTTCAAATATTCAGAGGTTTGAAATTTTTTAATTAAAAAGATGAGATTTTAAATAAAGGAAAATTGCTAGTTTAGGGCTTTCTTGGTGGTCCAGTGGTTAAGAATCCACCTGCCAATGCAGGGGACATGAGTTTGATCCCTGCTCAGGGAAGATCCCACATGCCGCAGGGTAACTAAGCCCACGTGCTGCAACCACTGAAGCCCGAGCACCCTAGAGCCCATCCTCCACAACAAGAGAAGCCACCACAATGAGAGGCCCTCGCACCACAACTGGAGAGAAGCCCCACTCACCACAACTAGAGAAAGCCTGTGTGCAGCCATGAAGACCCAGCACAGCTAAAAATAAATAATTTTTTTTTAAAGGAAAGTTGCTTATTTTCCTCATCCTTTCTCTTGCCTTCCATCAGGTTCCTATAAACAGAATGTGGAGACAGTGGTAAGCCCTTTCAGTTACACAGGAGAGGCAAACCCTGCCGAGGTTCTTGCTACTCAAAGTGCTGTCTTGTGGTCCAGCAGTATTAGCATCACCTGGGCATACTTAAAATGCAGGCTCAGACCTTACGAGACCACAGGCAGGAAGGGGCATCTCCTGACCACAGGAACTGGCTCAGGGAAATCTGGCACTGAGCTCAACACGGATTGGTCCTCTTAAGTCTCTGCCTTCCTGGTTTCTTTTTCTGTCTTTTTGGTGTGTTTTGAGATATTTCTTCCAAGTGATCTAAGAGACACTGGCTTTAAGATGATCATTCTCTCCTTCAATTTAGTTACTGAATGTAAATTTAAAAACAAAACATGCTTTTCAGTTCCAGATTCATTTAAAGCCATGATGCACTGGGACTTCCCAGTGGTCCAGTGGTTAAGACTCTGCCTTCGAAAATAAAGACAAAAAAAAAAGAAGAAGGATCTGCCTTCCAGTGCAGGGGATGAGGCTTCAATCCCTGATCGGGGACCCAAGATCCCACATGCTGTGGGGTAACTAAGCCCGAGAGCTGCAACTAGTGAGTCCACACACACTCGAGCCCAAGCTCCACAGCAAGAGACGCTCCCTTGCACCCCAACTAGAGAAGTCCCTGCTCAATGCCCGTGCACAAGCCAAAATAAATAAGTGATTAAACAAATAAAACTATGATGCATTCTCTTGGATCACAACCTTCCTGACACCCAGGAAAATAGCTGGGTTTCCAAAACCAGACTTTCCAGGTAGACCTCAGAAACATTTTTCCAGGATCCTAGAAACAGAGCATGAACAAGCCACTTCATGGCAAGTTCTACAGACAGACAGCTTGTTGACCAGCATCTGCTTTGCCTTAGAGGACACGGGACTATCCTTGGAGCACTCCCAGGAGAGGAGAAAGGCTCCAGGAGACTGGCTTGAGGTGAAGTGGATTGTTCTGACTCATGGTTCTGATGGGTTTATTAACATTTGCATGGATCACACAGAAATCCACTGCACTTCTTCACACTAACAATGAAAGAGAGAGCAAAATTTAAAAATCCCTTTGAAACTGCCCCCCCCCCAAATTTAGGAATAAACCTGACTAAGGAGGTAAAAGGCTTAGATGTTGAGAACTATAAAATGATAAAAGGAAATTGAAGATTATTTAAATAAATGGAAAGAGATCCCATGCTCTTGGATTAGAAGAATTAATGTTAAAATGCTCGTGCTACTCAAAGCAATCTATGGATTTAATGTGATCCCTATTATTTAATTAACTGTGATATTTTTCACAAAATTAGAAAAAGTAATCCTAAAATTTATATGGAACCATAAAAGACCCCAAATTACCAAAGCAACCCTGGGGGAAAAGAACAAAGCTGGAGGCATAATCCTTCCAGCAACAGTAATCAAAACAGTGTAGTATTTGCACAAAAACAGACATATGGATCAATGGAACAGAACAGAAAGTTCAGAAATAAACTACATAACTATGGTCTATTAATCTTCAACACAGGGGCAAGAATATACAACAGAGAAAAAACAGTCTCTTCAGGAAGTGGTGTTGGGAAAGTTAGCGGCATGTGTATCAATGAAGTTAGAACACACCTTTACACTATACACAAAGATAAACTCAAAATGGCTTAAAGACTTAAATATAAGACACAAAACTCCTAGACGAGATCATAGGCAAAACATTCCCTGACATACATCGTAGCAATATTTTCTTAGGCCAGTCTCCCAAGGCAATAGAAATAGAAGCAAAAATAAAAAACAAATGGGACCTAATCAAGCTTACATGTTTTTGCACAGCAAAGGAAACCATAAACAAAATGAAAAGACAACTAGGAGAAAATATTTTTAAATTATGTGACTGACAAGGTCTTAATTTCGAAAAATTTACAAACAGGGACTTCCCTGGTGGTCCAGTGACTAAGACTCCATGTTCCCAATGCAGGGGGCGCAGGTTCCATCCCTGGTCAGGGAACTAGATCCTGCATGCCACAACTGAAGACCCCTCATGCCACAACTAAGTCCAAGCACAGCCTTAAAAAAAAAAAATTAAATATACAAACAGCTCATACAACTCAAGCCACAACTAAGTCCCAGCACAGCCTAAATAATTTTTTTAAAATAAACAAACAGCTCATACAACTCAACAACAACAAAAAAACCCAATCAAATGGGGAGAAGATCTAAATAGACATTTCTCCAAATACGACATACAGACAGCCAATAGGCCCATGAAAAGATGCTCAACTCTGCTAATTATTAGAGAAATGCAAATCAAACCTACGAGGTACAATCTCACACAGGTCAAAATGACCCTCATTAAAAAATCTACAAATGAAAAGCCAGCAATTGCACTTCTAGGCATATACCTAGAGAAAACCGTACTTCGACAAGATATATGCACCCGAATGTTCATTGCAGCACTATTTACAATTGCCAGGACATGAAAGCAACCTAAATGTTCATCAACAAAGGAATGGATAGAACTTCCCTAGCTGTCCACTGGTTAAGAATTGGCCTGCCAATGCAGGGGACATGGGTTTGATCCCTGATCCGGGAAGATTCCCATTCCATGGAGCAACTAAGCCCATGTGCCACAACCATGGAGCCTGCGAGCTGCAACTCGTGTGCCTGTGAGCTGCAACTACTGAAGCCCACGCAGCTGGAGCCTGTGCTCTGCAACGAGAGAAGCCACTGCAATGAGAATCCCGTGCTCTGTGACGAAGAGTAGACCCTGATCACTGCACCTAGAGAAAGCCTGTGCAGAGGCAATGAAGACCCAGCACCAAAAGTAAATAAAAATAAATAAAATTTAAAAACCAGAGGAATGGATAAAGAAGATGTGTACCAAATATACATCGGATTATTATTCAGCCATAAAAAGGAATGAAATTGGGTCATCTGTAGAGATGTGAATGGACCTAGAGATTGTCATACAGAGTGAAGTAAGTCAGAAAGAGACAAATAGAATATATTAATGTATATATATAATCTAGAAAAATGATACAGATGATCTTATTTGCAAAACAGAAATAGAGGCATAGATGTAGAAAATAAATGTATGGACACCAAGGGGGATGGGAGGATAGGATGAATTGGGAGATTGGGATTGCCATATATACACTACTGATACTGTGTATAAAATAGATAACTAATAAGGACACTGTATAGCTCAGGGAATTCTACTCAGTGCTCTGTGGGTGACCTAAATGGAAAAGAAAGCCAAAAAAGAGGGGATATATGTATATATGTATAGTTGATTCACTTTGCTGTGCAGTAGAAACTAACAACACTGTAACGCAGTCATACTCGAATTAATTAAAAAAGAAAAGACACATGCAGCTCAATGTTCACTGCAGCACTGTGTACAATAGCCAAGACATGGAAGCGACCTAAATGTCCATCAACAGACCAACAAGGACCTACTGTATAGCACAGGAAACTCTACTCAGTATTTTGTAATAACCTATGTGGGTAAAGAACCTGAAAAAGATTCAATATATGTATAACTCAATCACTGTGATGTAAACCTGAAATTAATTAACACAACATTGTAAATCACAAAACTACACAATTTGAAGTCTTTTTAATTGTTGTTGTTCAGTCGCTAAGTCGTGTCCAACTCTTTGGACTGCAGCACACCAGGCTTCCCTGTCCTTCACCCCGGAATTTGCTCTGATTCATGTCCACTGAGTCACTGATGCTATCTAACCACATCATCCTCTGCTTCCCCCTTCTCCTTTTGCCTTCAATCTTTCCAAGCATCAGGGTCTTCTCAAGTGAGCCGGCTGTTCACCTCAAGCAGCCAAATAAAAAACGTTGGAGAGGGTGCGTAGAAAAGCAGAACCTCCTACAATGTTGGTAGGAATGTAAATTATGCAGCCACTATGGAGAACAATATGGAGGCGCCTTAGAAAACTAAAAATAAGAGTTGTCATATGATTCAGCAATCCTAGTCTTGGGCATGTATTACCAAAGGAGAAAGGGAGTGGTGGAGGAATAAATTAAGAGTCTGGGATTAGCAAATACAAACTACTGTATATAAAATAAATAAACAACAAGGTCCTACTGTATACCACTCGGAAATATATTCAATATTCTGTAATAAACCACAATGAAAAGAGAAAAATCCATAAAATAGATCCACATGGGCAAACAATCTCTCTAGAGAATTTCTGGTGATCTAGTGACTGGGACTTGGTGATTGGGATGAATCCTTGGTCTGGGAACTAGGATTCCACAAGCTGGGTGGCATGCCCAAAAAACAACTACCACCACCACAACAAAAAACCAACAAAGAAGCCCCCACAACTCTCTGGATACATGTAAGTGTAAAGAAACAAAGACTTTATCACATTTGTAGTGTAAAATAAGTGAAGGGGAAAATTTTGCATGGATCAAAGACAATACAACCAGGAATCAAGTAAGTTGCTTCCAAAAAAAAATTCCTTTGGCTGAAAAATGATGCAAGTGTACACTTGGATGACAAAAGATGATACTGATTTCTGCAATTAAAACTGAGACAGAGTCACTTAGAGAAGACTCTACACATGGACATCACCAGATGGTCAACACCGAAATCAGATTGATTATATTCTTTGCAGCAAAGATGGAGAAGCTCTACACAGTCAACAAAAAGAAGACCAGGAACTGACTGTGGCTCAGACCATGAACTTCTTATTGCCAAATTCAGACTTAAATTGAAGAAAGTAGGGAAAACCACTAGACCATTCAGGTGTCATGACTTAAATCAAATCCCTTATGATTATACAGTGGAAGTGAGAAATAGATTTAAGGGACCAGATCTGATAGATAGATGCCTGATGAACTATGGACGGAAGTTCGTGACATTGTACAGGGACAGGGATCAAGACCATCCCCATGGAAAAGAAATGCAAAAAAACAAATGGCTGTCTGGGGAAGCCTTACAAATAGCTGTGAAAAGAAGAGAAGTGAAAAGCAAAGGGGCAAAGGAAAGATAAAAGCATCTGAATGCAGAGTTCCAAAGAATAGCAAGAGATAAGAAAGCCTTTCTCAGCGATCAATGCAAATAGAGGAAAACAACAGAATGGGCAAGACTAGAGATCTCATCAAGAAAATTAGAGATACCAAGGGGACATTTCATGCAAAGATGGGCTTGATAAAGGACAGAAATGGTATGGACCTAACAGAAGCAGAAGATATTAAGAAGAGGTGGCAAGAATACACAGAAGGACTATACAAAAAAGATCTTCATGACCCAGATAATCACGATGGTGTGCTCACTCATCTAGAGCCAGACATCCTGGAATGTGAAGTCAAGTGGGCCTTAGAAAGCATCACTACGAACAAAGCTAGTGGAGGTGATGGAATTCCAGTTGAGCTATTCCAAATCCTGAAAGATGATGCTGTGAAAGTGCTGCACTCAATCTGCCAGCAAATTTGGAAAACTCAGCAGTGGCCACAGGACTCGAAAAGGTCAGTTTTCATTCCAATCCCAAAGAAAGGCAATGCCAAAGAATGCTCAAACTACCGCACAATTGTACTCATCACACACACTAGTAAAGTAATGCTCAAAATTCTCCAAGTCAGGCTTCAGCAATATGTGAACTGTGAACTTCCTGATGTTCAAGCTGGTTTTAGAAAAGGCAGAGGAACCAGAGATCAAATTGTCAACATCCGCTGGATCATGGAAAAAGCAAGAGAAGTTCCAGAAAAACATCTATTTCTGCTTTATTGACTATGCCAAAGCCTTTGACTGTGTGGATCACAATAAACTGTGGAAAATTCTTTAAGAGATGGGAATACCAGACCACCTGACCTGCCTCTTGAGAAATCTGTATGCAGGTCAGGAAGCAACAGTTAGAACTGGACATGGAACAACAGACTGGTTCCAAATAGGAAAAGGAGTACGTCAAGGCTGTACATTATCACCCTGCTTATTTAACTTATATGCAGAGTACATCATGAGAAACGCTGGACTGGAAGAAACACAAGCTGGAATCAAGATTGCCAGGAGAAATATCAATAACCTCAGATATGCAGATGACACCACCCTTATGGCAGAAAGTGAAGAGGAACTCAAAAGCCTCTTGATGAAAGTGAAAGTGGAGAGTGAAAAAGTTGGCTTAAAGCTCAATATTCAGAAAATTAAGATCATGGCATCTGGTCCCATCACTTCATGGGAAATAGATGGGGAAACAGTGGAAACAGTGTCAGACTTTATTTTTTTGGGCTCCAAAATCACTACAGATGGTGACTGCAGCCATGAAATTAAAAGACGCTTACTCCTTGGAAGGAAAGTTATGTCCAACCTAGATAGCATATTCAAAAGCAGAGACATTACTTTGCCAACAAAGGTCTGTCTAGTCAAGGCTATGGTTTTTCCTGTGGTCATGTATGGATGTGAGAGTTGGACTGTGAAGAAGGCTGAGCGCCGAAGAACTGATGCTTTTGAACTGTGGTGTTGGAGAAGACTCTTGAGTCCAATCCCTTGGACTGCAAGGAGATCCAACCAGTCCATTCTGAAGGAGATCAGCCCTGGGATTTCTTTGGAGGGAATGATGCTAAAGCTGAAACTCCAGCACTTTGGCCATCTTATGGGAAGAGTTGACTCACTGGAAAAGACCCTGATGCTGGGAGGGATTGGGGGCAGGAGGAGAAGGGGACGACAGAGGATGAGATGGCTGGATGGCATCACTGACTCAATGGACGTGAGTGTGGGTGAACTCCGGGAGTTGGTGATGGACAGGGAGGCCTGGCATGCTGCGATTCATGGGGTCACAAAGAGTCGGACACGACTGAGCGACTGAACTGAACTGAACTGAGAGTCACTTAGCCTGGACTAACACAGGACAGTATATTGGAAGGATCTGATTCTCCATTTTTCTGTCAATGTACCCTGAGACTGGGCTTACCCATCAGACTCACAGAAGTGTGAGGTTTAAACCAAATTCTGGCTTACTTTCTGATAGTTAAGAGTTACTGAAATGCTCCTACTCCTGCTCCAGACACCTCTTCTCTTAGTGTTCCTGGGACACTAGATTGATAACCAGAAACTTGGTAAGCAGTTTATAAGAGGAAAGGAAACAGTCTTTAAAAAAAAAAAAATAATAATAATATTTATTTAACCTGAGGCCCCTGCTTTGGGAGTGTGGAGTCTTAACCAGGGGACCACCAGGGAAGTCCCTCAATACATTTTTAATTATGATGGCATTTCATGCACAACTTGTATACAATGTATACAAGTTGTATGTATACAAGTTGTATGCATTGTATACATTGTATAAATGTATACAAGTTGTATACATTGTATAAATGTATACAAGTTGTATACATTGTATAAATGTATACAAGTTGTATACATTGTATAAATGTATAAATGTATCACATTTTAAAACTTACATTGGATACATTTCCCCATGTTATCAAAAACTTCTATATAGCATCTTAATTGGCTGCAATGTTTCCTCCTGCAAAAGAGGAAAAATACTTAGAAATTAAGTCATTTCCAATTTTTCTTGACTGTAATTCTTCAATGAACATCTTCATGTCTTCCCATCCACGTCCATTCATCTTTTTCCATTTTCAACATATCTCCATGGCCCTTACTGCCAGCTGTCTCCAGAATCTGCTTCCTCCCTCTGTCACTTGTGCTTTTTAGCTGGGTGTGGGCTGCCAGAGTACTACTAGCTTCCCTGCCTCCTTTGAGCTGGGTGCGGTTATGTGACCTCCTGACTAAGATCTAGAGACTGGAATGTGAACAGAAGAGAGAGGTGCATCCTCCCAAGAAAATATATTGAGACATACTCAGAATTTTCTAAGAAGATAATATCATCCGTGTTTTTGCAAACACCTTTGTAAACTGAAAACTTCTTTGAAACTGCCCTCTGAAGAGAGATATTCTGAGCTTTTATCACCCGGGGAAGGCAAACCTGTATTGATACACAGGCCAAAAGGTCACAAGCAATTAGTGCAGAGCTGCGGAAGGAGCTCAAATTTCTAATACCAAACCCCTACAGCTACGGCACCCAGTGCCAGTAAAGAGGATATATGTGGTAATGGGGCAAATCGACTGTGAAGTATTAGGTGGCCTACCATGTCCCTCGAAGCAATCGGGTGGCTGTACTGCCGCCTGAGGCCCGTTGTGGCTCTGAGCTCAATCTGGGTCGGTTGGGGTGCATTCCCCGGGCACAATGCCCCTAGAATACTTCGGACATATTAGCAATCCCGCCTATGCCGACCTGAACTCTGCCCACGCAGATGATACCTCATTTACATTCCACCGCCTCGCCGTCCACCCAAGACACAGGTCAAGATTAGAACCCGTACTCCTGGCCACTCAGAGACCTCACCCCTGCTCGACCGAAGTTTAGGACCCATGGAACAATGCCGGCCAAACCTACATTTCAGTACCGATACTCTTCGGGTACCGGATTCTCCTCATCTGCTTGCTCTCCTTCTTCCTTGAAAATTTACGCCCCTCCCTCCGTGGTCAAGCTAACGTTCCACTTCCTCAGGTCGGCAGGTAGGGAGCTCACAGAGGAGACCCAGGTAGCGGAACCGGAAATGCTTGGGAAAACCGAGGGAAAACTATATCTCCCAGAATGCCCGGTGAGCCTCAGATCTTCTGTTAAGGCGCCCGATTGGTCGATATTCAAAAGGGACTATCCCCTCTGAGATCATGCTGGCCAATCACAGGGCAGAGCTGCGGAAAAGCACGAGGGTGGACCGCTTCTCCCGGCTTTCTCTGCATGTCTAGTGTAAGGGAGTGTAGGAGCTTAGTAGTGCCCCGGCTCCTGGTCTCTAGTCTCAGCTGAGCGTCGCTTTTTGTTGCTTTTGCAGGCTTCCTGAGATTTTTAGTCTCGAAGCCCTAGGCGGGCCCGACCAGCCCGGGAGTCTGCCTTTCCGAGGCTGCGCCCGGGAGAGAAGTTATCGCCTCAGGTCTTAAAGGGTTCGGGGAAGCGAGGGGGTGCGTGGAGGAGCTCGACAGCCGAATTGGCCCCTCCAAGGACTATTCTCTCCCCTCCCTTATCTGCCCCGAGGTCCCTGTGGCGACTGGAAGAAAGCACTACCACCACCCCACCCTCCCCCCAAGATGGCATCCACACACCCTACAACCGAGGCCCACGTGAGACCAGGTCCCCTTCTCTTGGTCCAAGGTCCGGTCGCTCCTTTCTGGCCTCCGCCTGGCCGCTTGTAGAAGAGGGTTAGGCATGCCGGTCGTGATGCGAGGGCTCCTGATCCCCGTGAGCCCTTTCACCAAGCTGTCTGTTCCTACCTAAGGCAGAAGAAATGGCTAATTAGAACCGGCCTTTTAGGACCTCCAACTGGGAACAGGGCCCATAGGAGACTACATAAGAGTACTTCCGAGTATTTCTGAAATGCTGCTCAAACTTAAACAGTTTTCTAAGATTCATTCCACACCTGTTGAATGAACAGAAACAAACAGAAACCCCAGGTGATCTTAATCACACCAGAATTCTATAGATTTATAGAACTGGTGAACTTAGCGAAGGAGAAATAGGCCTGGATGTAACTGCGCTTAACAATGAGTGTCAGGAGGAAGAAGGAGAGGGACCAGCAAAGGGAAAGATATTGAGAGAATCCTAGACCTCGTGTTCACTTTGTGATTCTTCCCCAGGCTGCTCACTCATCTCCTTTCTCTTATAGCAAGGGTCCCCAACTTCCAGAATCTAATGTCTAATGCCTGATGATCTGAGGTGGAGCTGATATAATAACAGATGTAGCTGCTGCTGCTAAGCTGCTTCAGTCGTGTCTGACTCTGTGCGACCCCACAGACAGCAGCCCACCAGGCTCCCCCGTCCCTGGGATTCTCCAGGCAAGAACACTGGAGTGGGTTGCCATTGCCTTCTCCAATGCATGAAAGTAAAAAGTGAAAGTGAAGTCGCTCAGTCATGTCCGACTCTTTAGCGACCCCATGGACTGCAGCCCACCAGGCTCCTCCATCCATGGGATTTTCCAGGCAAGAGTACTGGAGTGGGGTGCCATCACCTTTAAATGTAATATGCTTGAATTATCCCGAAATCCACCACCTCCCCATCTTCCCACCTCTGGCTGTGGAAAAGCTGTCTCCCACGTAACCAGTCCCTGGTGCCGAAAAGAATGGGTAGTGCTGTCTTAGAGCAACCCTACTTAACTCCCTTGTTGAGAGTTGTTCCCTGTATTCTCTTCTAACACACTCTTCCAGAACTTCTCAGGGTTTACCATTTTGGTCCTTATAGTACTGCCTCCAAAATTACATCTATTTTTACTCCCTGCTTCCTAAATCCTACCTTCAACACTCAGAACCCACTCATAACCCCACCCCAGCACTCAGATACCTTTTCCAACAAGCTCTTGCCTCTGATATTTCTAGCTTTTCTCAGCATTCCCAGACTGAGTAAGGTAGTAGCTTTCTGGCTTGGCCTGAGATGGGCTGTCCTGTTGTTTCAGGGACCAGTGTTGTTTGAGGACCTGGCTGTCTATTTTTCTCAAGAGGAGTGTGTGAGTCTGCACCCTGCCCAGAGGTCCCTCAGCAGAGAAGCGACACAGGAGTGTTTCAAGGACAAGGCCTTGATTCGTAACACAATTGTTTTTCCTGTGTTTTGGAACTTTCTAGGATTAGGATTGCATAGCACATCCACGTGTTGGTATGGGAAAGTGGGACCTATCCTTGAATGATTTATGTGGAAATGACAATAACTTGAATGAGAGTGTGATTTTCAAAGGGTGAGATGAGTCTTAGGCAAAAATCCGTAATTCCCTGGTGGTTCAGTGGTTAGGACTGCCCAAGTGGAGAACTAAAATCCGGCAAGCCAAAGGGTGTGGCCAAAAAAAGGGGGAAATCCTGTCTATTACAGTGACTATGGTTTTGCATAAGACATGGCAGTACCTGGTAATCATTCCAAATATTTGTTATGATCAATTCATAATTTTACTTGTGAAATTCCATTAGTATGGGTTACTATTATTTGGAAATTTTAAAAAAGTTGGAAACTGCTTCAATCTTAAGGGAATGTTGTGCCTTTCTCACTTAAAAGGAGCTATATGTAGAAATGTCCCCATGCCCAAGTAGATTTTATCCTTGACTAGGGTTGACTATTTGAACTTTCCCAATACTCACATTTTATATTTTCTACTTCTTTTTCATCATGTTGTTTTCCTCTAACTTCTTGAACATGTGAAGCACATTTATAATAGCCCTTTAAATGTTCTTTCTACTAGTTTTGTCATCTGTCATTTCTGGGTCTGATATTCTTGATTGATTTTGCTTCCAGTTACGGGTCATATTTTTCTGCTTCTTTCCATGCCCGGTAATTTTTGATTGAATGTTGGACATTGTGAGTTTTATGTTGTTGGATGCTGGTTTTTGTTGTTTTTTCAAAACAGTTTTCAGATTTTGGTGTGGGGTGCTAATTTAAGTTACTTGGAATCAATATGATCCTTTCAAGGCTTGCTTTTTGTTTTGTTAGGGTGTATTCAGAGCAATCTTTAATCTGGGGCTGATTTGGCCTCCTGCTAAGGCAGTGTCTAAGGATACTGCCTGATGCTTTGTGCAGCAGGGACTGTCTCCACTTTGGAACATGAACTACTGAAGTGTTTTGTGAACTCTGGAGATTGCTCTTTCTATTCCTTTTTAGTGGTTCTTTCCTGGGCCTGGGGTTGTTCCCTTACATGCATGTACAGATTAATATGCAGCCAGAGTCTTAAGGGGACCCCATCTAGATGCTCAGAGCTCAGTGCCTGGACATCTGCCCTCTTCTCTGGTTTTTGCCATCACATTAGCTGTGTTGACTTTCCTGAATTTGGTCTTTTTGAATCAGCAAAACCACTGAGGACTGGGTTTCCACACACTGCCCTGCAGCCCAGAAACCCTTTCTAGGCAGCGAACTGGGGCAATCATAGGGCTGTTGCTTTGGAAGGAAAAGAAAATCCCTTTTGGGTTGACATATTGGCTTTATAAATTATGAATATTTGGGAGAACACTAAAAAGGAATGATTTTTTTTTTCTTTCTGGCAGGCCTGAGTTTTGTCAGCTATCCTACAACTTTCTGGTCCTCTGTGTAACTATCAATAGTTTGTTCTTACCCCAGTACTACTTGAGGGTGTTTATGTTTTGTTTTGTTTTTATCAGCAGAAAATGATAAGATTGAGATTAATCAGCTGCTACATCTAGAATCTATGGGACTTGAAGAGCTTGCCCTAGAAAAATGTTCCCTTGCTGTGCCCCTCATCTATTACCGAGAAAAATGCTCTGAGCATGGAGCTGGAAACTTGGAAAGGAAAATATCAGGTGGAACTTCTGCTTGCAAGAAAAGGTTCAGAAGCCTTTTAGTTACCATTGAAAACCACACCCCAAAGATAGAACTAGCTCAAAGTTTAAGAACCAGAGCACTTCCCAAAATTCTTCCATTTCCCAAAGAAACCAAAAAGTCATACAAGTGTCCTGAATGTGACCAAAGCTTCAGTGATAGTTCATACCTCGTTTGGCATCAGAAAACACATGTAGGAAAGAAAAAGTGTGAATGTGATGACTGCGGGAAGATTTTCAATCACAGATCCAACCTGAGAGCTCACAGGAGAATCCACACTGGTGAGAAGCCATATAAGTGCTTCTCGCCAGTGTGGAGTGCGGCACAGTGTGGCAGCAGCCCTCGCACCTGTTTCAGCACAGGAAGACCCACCTGAAGGAGAAAATCCATAGGTGTGGCATATGTGGAAGGGGGTTCACGCAGCTCCGGGGACTGTCACAGCATCAGAAAACCCACGCTGCCACAAAAGCCGGCGATAAATATGTTGGTCAGAAAACAAATCTGGCTTTGCCTGAGGAAAAGCACCGGTAAGCCTCCCAGCAACTGTGCAGCCCCAGCAGGAAATGTTTTGGGCAGCCCTCGTATCCCTGCCCAGGAGAGGCCACAAGGCCAATCTGAACACTACAGCAACTGAGGGGAAATTTTGCTTTCACTCTCAAAATTCAAACCCTTAAAGTGTTCCACGTGTTCGAAGACCTTTCTTTCTGCCTCTGAGCTTATCTCTCATCAGAGCATTCACAGAAGGGAAAAGCCCCATAGACCCAAAACATGCACGGAAAGTTTTATTTTGGACTCAGAGCTTGCATGCCACCAGAAGAGTCACACGAGAGAGGAACCTCTTAAATGTACCAGGTGTGGGAGAAATTTCAGGTTGAAAACACATCTTACTCTCGATCAGCAAACCCATTCACAAAACACTGTGTAGATATAGCAAATTTTCATTAATGTTTGTGTTTCTCAAAACTGGGGCACAATTACCCTTTATGTGCCAGGCACTGTACTAAGCATTGTACACAGATTCCATGTAATATACCATTTAATTTTCACCACAGCCTTGATTTAGACACCACGGTTTCTGTTTTATAACCAAGGAAGCCTAGTCAATTTCACAGCCACTGAAGGAAGGCAGAATTCTAACTCAATTACTATCCAGATTCCATTTGTATGAACCAAAGAATGATACACAATTTCTAACTCTTGTTTAGTCTGCACATTTGATACTTTATGTTTATCATTTACTCTTCAGAATAAATCTGACAGAAAAGGACTATCCTCACTTCATAAAAGGGAAGTAGAGGGTAAAAGCAGTACCTTGCCTCACTTCATAAAAGGGAAGTAGAGGGTAAAAGCGGTACTTTGCCCATACACAAAAATAGCAACGTACTGAAGCTAGCATTTAACCTTGGGTCTCTCAGCCACATTGTGTTGCAAGTTGGCATTTGCACCACGTGTTAAAACTGCAGGCAGCTGGGGACTGAGACAGGTGGGTAAGGATGCTCATCATGACGGCTGCCCTGTGCACATGCTTCACTCCCTTAGCACTTCATCCCAAGCCTGACTTACATGTATGGTTACAAAGCAACAGAGAGACTCCCCAGGACTTCAGGTTCAAACCCCATCCCTATAATCAGAGATTGCAGACTCTACAGAGTACAGCCTTTAAGGTTTTAGTTGAGTTTTGGTTTTTTAAAAAAGGTTTTCTTCCTCATATCTAAAGGAAGATACATATAAAAAATTGTTTAATCAAAATACTTGAAAATATATAGGTCTCTAGATACTGTTGTTACCTATAAATACTGGAGCAAAATACTGTTATATGGAATGGTTGTTAAAGAACCAGAGGCTCTGAGCCCAAGGGGTTGAGGGAAGAGGTCAGTGTCCATCAGTGAGACCCATGCTGTTTTTATGATGATGGCTTTTTTACCCTTCTGTTTACAGCGTTTTAAACTGGTGGCTCAGAGGTTAAAGCATCCGCCTGCAAAGCGGGAGACCCAGGTTTTATCCCTGGGTTGGGAAGATCCCCTGGAGAAGGAAATGGCAACCCACTCCAGTATTCTTGCCTGGAGAATCCCATGGAGGGAGGAGCCTGGTAGGCTACATTCCACAGGATAGCAAAGAGTCAGACACGACTGAGCTACTTCACTTTCTTTACAGTGTTAACTGACAGAGTCCACAGATGGTCATTAACTCAGAGATATCATTAGCCTACCATGTTAGTTTTAATGAATATTTGGATGAAAGTTAAGAATGAAAAACTAAGTGCAGAAGTTTATTGCTAGGAACAATTGGTTCACAACATTTTGCAGCATGGATGTTGACACATGCAGAGTGAAAACTTTGTACTGAGGAAATCAACCATTGAACAAATGTCATGGGTTTTGTTATTGATGTAGTGATGAAAATGTGTGTCAAACAAGTCCTTAATGTGATTGCTAGAATATCAGGTCTGTAACAGCCATCACTGATGAAAACAGCATTATTCCAATAACATTCAGATGTCAACGTTTGACATTTTGTAATTTTAAAAACTGTGGAATTGTTATTCTTGAGCTAAAAATAATTTTGTTTACAGCTTTACTGCAGTAGGTAATAGTCTATTCACATCTCCCCATTTAACACAAAAAAATGATTAATGCAGTAATTCAGGGAGTTAAAACTAAAAACAAGTGACATTTCACCACAAATGACATTCTGAGTCTGACTCTTGCAGTTCTGTATAATTAAGTAGCATTGTTCTGATAACTACAACATGTTGTATAATGATACTGCAGATTTTGCTCAAAGTAATCTGCCAATTTACTGCATATGTGTGCTAAGCAGGTTACAGTTTATCTGAATAAAGAGTCTATTTGAAATTGTTCATTAAATTTGTTATACCTATAGGATTTCAGTTGGAAAGGGTTTTTGCTTGGACCATCTGTTTAAAAAGTGAATAAATGATTTTCATTAGAAATGTGTATATCCATTGTTTAGTTTTGCAGGTTGAGAAAGCTGTTGATCTAATATCAAGATGACTTGATATTTGATATCCATCCTTTCAGGGCCCAATCTGACTGCAGGAGTTCTGTCTTATTTTTTGACATCTTTCCTTGTGTTAGTCTGAGGAGGGTGGGGAAATGACATATATTTATATAAACCTGAGAATATGCTGCAATCTCTAGTTCCTTTGGACCCCTTAGACGTATGTTTGTTGGAGGCACTTGGGCTGTTTAATATTTTGACTTTTACAGTTTTTGGTGTATTCGCATCAGTGCAGGCTCTCACTGAGCAGTGACTGTCTTATCTGATGTGCCAATTTGACATCTAATAAATGGTTTTTTTTAATGAACGTTGGCAATGAGGTGAACTTTAATGAAAAATTTTTTCTTTACACTTCCGTAGTTTTAGATGGCAATGAGATTAATTTTGAAGGCTGGCAGGATTGTGGTTTACAGGGGGTTAACGAATGACTTCGGGCCATTTAATAATGGAGGTAAAACGGAAGTCAGAAGAAAATTCCAGAGCTACTCCAGGAAACTGCATTAGAAGTCAACTTCCTTTGCAGTCTCTGCTCCACGGCGGCGGCACCTCCGGCCCCGCAGGCCAGCGAAGACCCGTGTGGGCCTCCACCTGGAGCAAGGACTAGAGGCAAGACTCGCGAAGTGGGCTCGCACGTGGGTTTGCGCGGGCTCGGAACAATCTTGCGGCCTTTGACTGGAGCCGTGCAGGGCGGTGGAAATACCAACGAGGCGAGACGCGCTAGAGCGGCCCACAGGCTGGGAACCGGAAGTCGTGCGCTTACTTCCGGCGCCCTATTTGGGCGGTGCATTTTCGCGCTCCTAAAGCAGCCAAGAAGGCAATGGCCCGCCACTCCAGTACTTTTGTCTGGAAAGTTCCATGGATGGAGGAGCCTGGAAGGCTGCAGTCCATGGGGTCGCTGAGGGTCGGACACGACTGAGCGACTTCACTTTCACTTTTCACTTTGATGCATTGGAGAAGGAAATGGCAACCCACTCCAGTGTTCTTGCCTGGAGAATCCCAGGGACTGGGGAGCCTGGTGGGCTGCTGTCTATGGGGTCGCAGAGTCGGACACGACTGAAGCGACTTAGCAGTAGCAGAGCAGCCAAAGTGTGGGGAGCTGCAGGCTCAGCGGGCGCTTTGCCTGGCTCCCGGCCAACCCCTACTACCCAGGGAGAGGAGGCCTCTGCAGGAGCTGGGCGGCCGGGTGAGAGTGTTTGCCGAGGTTCATAGTGCCCAGGCCCCAGCGAGAGGGTTAGGCGGGTGTGACTGTCCGTCACCCCCGACCCCGGATCTCGCACGACTAGGCGCCGACTGCCCACGGGACGGGAGAAGGAGCCTGATGCCACCTCCCTGGCCCTAACACCGTTTTGGCAACACGAAGTTACGGGTTCGCCCTGCCTGAGTTGTCAAAAGGCATACTTTGACCTCACTTGCCCTGGGTATGGTATCTTCTGCCAGCTAAGGAGTGTTGCTGCCTGTCCAGTGCTACAAATCTTGAGTGTTTAGACAGGGTAGTCAATGACTTTGAACAAGCCCTGAAAGGAATTCAGGGTGGAGATCAGGAATTGGGCACTCTGCTATGGGGAAACTGGCAGAACAAACCTTCAGATAATTAAGATACTTTTAGGAGAAAATTCTATGAATCCAAATTCTTATATCTTACCGTACTTAGAAAAACACTAAAAACATTTAAGATATCTGTTCCTTTTGAATTAACAGTACCTTCTAAGAAGGGGTGTGCTGCATACCCCTGTGTTAAAGTCACATATATCGTGACCTTACCCCTAATTTCTCCAGAACAGTTTCTCAGCTGAGAGGCTGTTTCTCCAGCTTTAGTCCTCAGTAAGACACTGAATAAACTTGATTCACAACTTTTAAGTTGTGTGTTGTTTTAAAAGTTGACACTTCTTTCTAGAATTAATGCCAGGCTTGCATGACTTCTGTGTGCTCCCAGCCGACTTCTAACATGCTTCTGGTTTGAGTGTATCCTGGGATCACTTGCGTGCATGGTTCCCCGCTTCCATGACTACAATACCTCCCTTTATGTCTAGCCCCAATTTTTCCTTTGTCCTGCACCCTAAATCCCTGTATTCAACTGCCAATAAGAGATCTTCCTTTGGGGTCTCTGAGGCAGCAACATGGATCAACCTAGAGATTGGCATACTAAGTGAAGTAAGTCAGAGAAAGACAAATATCATATATTACTCATATGTGGAATCTAATTTTTTTAAAAAATGATACAAATGAACTTATTTAGAAAATAAATAAAAAGAAATTTTACATACTCACAGATGTAAAAAATAAACTTATGGTTACCAAAGTTTGTGGGGGGGGGGTGGTAAAATCAGGAGCTTGGGATGAGCATACACACATTACTATATATAAAATAGGTAACCAACAAGGACCAACTGTATAGCACAGAGAACTCTACTCAATATTCTGTGAAAATCTATTTGAGAAGAGAATCTGAAAAAGAATGAATATATGCAGATGTATAACTGAATCACTTTGCTATACACTCGAAACTAACACATTGTTAATTAACTATACGCCAATAAAATTTAAAAAACAAAAAGCAAAAAAACCCCAGATATCCAAAACCAAACTCACACTTTTAGTCTTTGATCTGTTTGCCTCCAGTACCTGGCGCCATGTGCATACAATTGCTCATGCTACCAACCAATACTCCTTCCTTTGTGCCTTAAACTTTCAATCATCAAGTCCTGTGAATTCTACCTCAACCCTATCTCTCTCAAATCTAACTTCTTCTGTATCCACCCTTATCCAACAGCACTGGCCTGGACTGACAGGAAGGCAAGGACAGGGTGTCAACGTTGTGGGGTTGACTGTAGTCAGATGCTGCAGATTAGCACAAGCCCGGAGATGACAGACACTCAGGAGATTACTGCAACAGAGTGAGTGAAAGATGAGGGTCTGAAGGGGGGTCATGGGAACAAGGAAGATGGCGTGGCTTCGAGACAGATTGAGGAGGAAAAAGTGATGATTTGGTGGCATGAGAGAGCAGGGAGTCAGAGATGACTCGGAAGTTTCTGGTTTAGGTGACTTGGTGGTTGGTGGCTTTGTAGAGAGAAAGCTTGCCTCTCATGAGTTTACAGTTTCTCTAAGCTTTCTAGGGAAATTGTTAATCAAAAATGAGGAGGACAGCATAGCTGTGTTCAGTGCGATAGAGAAGAGGTATGTTATGCTATGAGAGAGGTTGCACCTGTCCAGCAAGACAAGCTGACAGCTAAACACTGACTTGACTACATGATTGGAGGCTTCTGGAAAGGGCACAGGGTCCTAATGGAGAACTCAGCAAAGGTCTTAGCTAATGTGTCAGCTGACCCCATGTATAGTAAGCTTTTCCTGCTCACTTGTACTGTTTTTGGTGAAAAACAGCCAGAAATGGGAGAACCCAGATGCCAAAGCACACCTTACAGAGAGGCCAGGTTCAGTCCCAATGGTATGAGGCTATCCCCTGAGCCATAAGATGGTTGCAAACTCTGATGCCCTGGAATTCCATTCCCCAGGACTGGAGAGCCTTCTGATAAAAGAAACCACCTGGGGGCAGGAATCCAACCTACAAGCCCATCATCCTGGTCCTGAAAGGCTCCTGTCAGTGCATTAGGCCCCTCTGCCAGGATAAGGCAACTGGGCCAGAGAGGCTCTTAGTCACCTCCAGAGACTGTGCCATCAGTGGCTAAGGCCAGAGATGCCCACGCAGGAGCAGATGCTGGAGCTCCTGGAGCTGGAGCACTCTGGCCATCCTAAGAGATCCACACGGGTTCAGTGTCACACCCAGAGGGTGACAAGAGGCAGCAACCTGGATGGAGGATTTGCAGTGACAGCCCAGGAACCAGGATGCTGGGTGAGAAGGGCCAGAGACCCAGAGAGTGAATACAAGGTGGGTGATAAACTCCTCTCCTTGGGATGTTACACCTCTGCTTTCTCTTCCCTGGGGATCCTGTGTCCAAAGCCTCCAACAAGAATCTACACCATTGAGCTGAGGGTCACCTTTATTTTGGTCCAAGAAAGAACCAAATTTTTGAGGTTTGATGGGCAGCTCAGAGTAGACCTGAAAAGAAAACTAGGGAGCATTCTGAGGGTGTACCTCATTTTACTGATAAGGCAACTGAGGTGCGAGCATCGCAGAGCTCAGTAAGTGGCTGCCTGCAGCACTGGAAATGGACCCGGGCTCTTCAGCCTCCCCCAGTGCTGATCTTATTGTCCCAGGCTGTCTCCTGGTCAAGTTCAACTGCAGCAACATGTGTGTGATTAGCTAACTCCCTGTGAAGAAGCAACTTTTGTGTCTCTCAAAGACATGGATCTGGTTGTACAACTTTGTGACTATAATTTTTTTAAAAACCCACTGAACTTTGTACTTAAAGGGATCAATTTGGGGCTTCCCTGTGGTCCAATGGTTATGACTCCATGCTCCCAAAGGAGGGGGTCCAGGTTCAAACCCTGGTCAGGGAACTAGATCCCATATGTTGCAACTAAGAGTTTGCATGCTGCAATGAAGATTCAAGATGCCGCATGCTACAACTAAGACCCAGCGATGCCAAATAAATAAATAAAATATTTTCAAAAAAGAATGAAGTTATGGTATATAAATTATATCTCAATTGAAAAAATTGTCTTTGAATTAAAAAAATTGAAATAAGTATTTTAAAGCTGCAGTAAAATATTTAAATGTAATATACAAAATAATGTATCAGAGACATATAAATAATTTATGCTATCAGCATGACATATTTTTGTATTTTTGTGCAGACCTGATAGTAAAGCTGCTTTTGCCTTTTCTGTGCAGAGTATCTTGTAAATGAGCTATTAGAACCATTAACATTTGCAACTACTGATCTATGTGCATTGCAATTTTCTCAATAGTATGCAACCAAACTAAAAATTAAATAAACCGGATGTTAATATAGAATGCAGTTCCCAAAAGGATTTTAAAAAATACTGAAAAGACATGTGTCCTGGTTTAGGCACTATTTCCTTGAGTAAAACCCACCTGTTGCAAGGGGAAAGTGTCTTATAGTTTCAAAGGACTGAGCATAGGAGTTTTCCCTGGGGTTTGGGGCAAGGCTCCAGACTGAGCAGGAAATCAAGATGAAAGAGGAGCAGGTGCATAAATAGGCTGTGGGGGAGCACTTCCCACTCAGCTCCTCAGCAGACTCAGGGTGAACAGTCCTTTGGGATCTAACTAGTTGCCCCCACCGACTCCGCCCACCCCTTACTCTTTATTCTTATTTTTTTTTAACGTTTATTTTTATTTATTTATTTTGGCTGTACCCGGTCTTAGTGGCATGCAGGATCCGGTTCCTTGACCAGGGATCCAACCCAGGCCCCCTGCATTGGGAGCGTGAAGTCTTAACCACTGGACCACCAGGGGAGCCCCCATGAGTCCTTAACACTTTAGAAGCAAACTTCCCCATCAGAATTTTCTCCTTAGCTCCAATTTCTCCCTCTGAGGGCATGTGTCTGACTTCTGGTGTGATCCTTGACCTCCAATTCTCACAATCCTGGATCAGAGAGGACTCTTGTCATCTCTTCCAGAAGACAGCCTGTTTTCCAGGAAATCGTCCTGCTCAGTGTGGTAAATGCCTCAGAAGTGGACACACAGAGGCATGTATTCTGGAGGTGTCTGGGTCACTGAGGTACCCTGAAGACACACTGCGCTGGTGGACTTCTTCCCTGCATTCAGGAGTTCAGATGGACCGATGTTTATGGAGCCTTCCTGTGGATCTGTAACATGAGCCCTCTCCTTCCTGGACCTCTGCGCCGGCCCATCCCCTCTCCAAGGTATTCACAGAAGCAACCAGGGCTCCAGGTGCACAAGCCTGAGTGGCTGGAAGTCCAGCTTCTTAGAATTTAAAGCAACTAGGATGGCCCTCCAAATAAAATGTTGCAATGAGTTCCCCTGTCCACGAAAATTTCTAACAAGAGCTCAGATGACAGCTCATCAGGGTGTGGAAGAAGAAACTATGCAACAGGCAGTTTGGAGAATCTTGGTTTTTCCTCCAGTAAGATGCTGTGATTTTTGAAAAGGTTTGTAAAGAGGAGTATGGGACAGTTGATCACCTCCCACTTTTTCTGTTGGTCAGTTCTACCAGGGGCACCCGTGCCCACTGGTCCACACTGCCATAGTGGCTGGAGCAGACCTCAGAGCCACCCTGAGGGGTCCGGGTCTCTTAATGGGTGAGGCATTTATGCCCCATGGAGACTTTTGCCTTCGAGTGTGGGGGTATCCACCATGATGGAGGCAAATACCTCGGATCCTTGCATTTAAAGTTGAAGAAACAGGTTTGAAAGGGGAACTAAAGCTGGGGTTGAGTCTAGGTCTGCCCAAAGCCAAATTTCATGCACACTAGGTGCTGTGATCTGAATGTCTGTGTTTCCCCTAATTCCTGTGCTGAAAACCTAACCCCCAACATGATGGTCTTAGGAGGCAGGTCATGAGGATGGAGCCCTCATGAATGGGATTAGTGCCCTCAAGAGATCCCACAGAACTCCCTCTGCCTTTCCACCACGAGGAGACACAGCAAGAGGACAGCCCACCTGCGAACCAAAAGGTAAAATAAACACCTGAAAACTCTTCTTCTGAACACTGTCTTTAGCCTGGACAGCCCCATTTCATATGAACTATGCAGCTCTCTGCAGCGTCACCTCCTGGGCTCTGCCATTTCCTGAGACTGTGCCTCTCGCAGGTTTTTGTGGCTCTGGCCTCCCTTCCACTGCTGAAAACACACTGCTCCTGTCCTCCCAACAAGGCTGATGTAATTGTTGGGAAGGGGACCTCAGACTAGTCTGAAGGGCCACCAAAAATGATGGGGCAGACCACTGGGCTCCCATTAATTATCTCTTAGCCCAACGGACAAAATGTTTTGTCCTCTTGCATTCAACATACTGCCACCTTTTGTCATTCTTGGAAACTTAACTGAGACATAACTTACATGGCGTAAAATTAATGAACGTGTCAGTGATTTTTAGTACATGTTCTGAAATAATTTGGTTTTAGAATATTTTCATCATTCCAATCATTTTGTTGTGCTTAAAGCTACTGGCCTGAGTGAGAAAAGACTCTAGGAAGGACTCCCTTTGTGTCTCCTTAGCAGTCTTACTTCTGGTAGCTTCTCTCGCTACGGGTGGGGGCTATGGCAGCCATGATTTTACTTCACCAAATCAAAAGTGCTTTGATATAAAAAGATCCCTCAGTGTGTGTATGTGTGTGTTTATTTTGTTAACACCACCAATACCTGAAGACCCCTCCTCACACAAGCAGATCCACACTTCCATTTCACGCGTCTTTGTTATGAACAGCCAGGAATGACAGGAAGAATATTAGGGAATTTACATTCCAATGAACTTCTGCTTTGAAATTCTTGTGGATCACTCATTTTTATTAAAAGAGTATGCGCATGATAAAGATTGTCAGGTATGGAAGCAAACGCATAACTATATGTAAGATTTATCCTTGAACATAGTTACAGGATAAATAAAGCAGCAGGGGGAGAGTTAACATCAAGGTGTGGGGCACACCTGCAGGATTGTCCTGATTCTCCCTCAGTGGGACTCCCCGCTCTCCACCAGACACCTCAGTGCTCTCTGACCCAAGGCCCAGACCTGCCACTTCTTCCCCATCACCAGACATATCAGGTCCCCTTCAGCCTCCTCCTGGACAGGCACCCCTTGCTTTCTTCCTCGTAAGTGTGATTTACACGCAAGCAAGGGGAAGGAGGAATGCAAGTACCTTCCTTGTAAACAGCGAGGACCCAGGCCTGCCTGCCTGCCCTCAGTCCCCATGGTGAAGCCTGTGATGCTGGTGAAGGTTGGAGCTCTGGCGAAAGCTTTTCCCACACTGACCACACTGGTATGGCTTCTCCCCCGTGTGGATCCGCTGGTGCAGCTTCAGGGTGGATTGCCGGCCAAAGCAGTTCCCACACTCTCCGCACGTGTAGGGCCTCTCCCCCGTGTGGACTCGCTGGTGCCTTTTCAGCTCTGAATTCCACGTGAAGCTTTTCCCACATTCATCACATTTGTAAGGTTTCTTTGCCGAGCGGGCCGGCTGGTGACTGAGACGCTGCAGGTGGTTGCTCAGGCTCCTTCTGCTCCCCTTGCTCTTCTTCAGCTCTCTCAGTGGGTGGCTTTTCAGAGGGGCACCGATGTACTCCAGTTCCCTGCAATGTCTCTGGTAGTGAGCAAAGGGCTTCTGGGCACTGGGGTTGCTGAACTGCCTCTGGGATAGCCGGGGCTCACTGAGACTTGCCCCTCTGGGTTCGGGACTCTGCAGGCCACTCCCTTTCGGTCTGCCCACTGACAACACACATGGCTTTGCCCCTTTAGCCCCTTCCTGCTGTGGATTCTCCTTGTTGTCACTTTTCGTCCTGGGGGTCTCTACAATTAGAAAGAATATGCTTCATTTCTGGGCTTCGAAGAAAGAACCTCAGCAAAAGAGCTCTGAATACACACAAAGTTTCTCAAAGTGTGGTTCTCCACTGGGCTGCTCACATTAGATGCATCTGGGGCGCCTGTCAACCAAACAGGCTGCCCCTACTTCCCCACAGCTGCTGGGTCAGAAGCTCTGGAGGTAGGGCCTGGAAGTCTGCCGGTAACAGGGGGAGCCTGGGGGTATTCTGACTTATACTAAAGTTAGGGACCATGTTCTCCAACCCCTGCCTCCTTCCTACCTTTGGGAAAAGGTTTAGGAAAGGAGAAATAGGGGGAAGCAAGCCCATCAGAAACTTCAACACTACAAATACACCCTCACTTATATGGACACTGACCACCACTCTCTCTTCAAATAATGATAAATCTAGTGAGTGTGGTGTTTTTGCTCATTACAAGGTTGACAGATAGCATATGTCAACTGGGATATGGGCCAGTCATGTACCCTCATTACAGAAACTCTGTAACTTCTGACTACCAGGATTAAGAATCAGGAGAGAAATGAGTTTGAGTGGCCTGTGGGCAAGTTGGAGGATTCCTGCCATGTGGAAGACGTATTCAATATGGCAGCCACTAGCCACATGTGGCTACTGAGTACTTGGAATATGGCTTGTGTGACTGAGAAAATGAACTTTTATTTAACTTTAAATTAAGATTTAAAAAGCAGCCCACACAATTATGGTCAATTGCTTTTCAACAAGGTTGTCATGGTAATTCAATGGGGGTAAAGATGTCTTTTCAACAAGTGGTGCTGGAACAACTGGATTTCTATACATAAAAGAATGAAGTTGGACCCTGACTCACAACACAAAAATTAACTCAAAATGGATCAAAGACATAAATGTAACAGCTAAATCTCTCTCTTTGAATAGAACAAAGGTGTAAGTCTTTGTGACATTGGATTAGGCAACAGTATTTTAGATACGTCACCAAAAGTACAAGCAAACAAAAAGATAAACTGGATCTCCTCAACATTCAAAACATTTGTGCTTCAAAGGATACTATCAAGAAAGTAAAAAGATAATCCACAGAATGGGAGAAAACATTTGAAAATTATATATGAGAGTCTGGTGTCCAGATTATGTAAAGAACTCTTGTAACGACAATAAAAAGATCAACCTAGTTTAAAAATGAGCAAAGGATCTGAACTGACATTTCTCCAAAGAAGATATATTAGTACAATTGGCCAATAGGCACACAAAAAGATGCTCAACAGCAGTAGTCACGAGGGAAATAATTCAAAAGCTCCAAGAGACTCCATTTCACACCTAATAGAATGGATATAATCAAAAGCACCAGCAATAACAAGTGTCAACAAGGATGTAGAGAAACTGGAATGCTCACAGACTGCTGGAAATAAAATAGTGCAGCCACCTCGGAAAAGTCCAACGTCGAAAAGTTAAACAGAGAGTTACCATAGGACCTGGGCTTCCCTTGAGGCTCAGCTGGTAAAGAATCTGCCTGCAATGTGGGAGACTTGGGTTCAATCCCTGGGTTGAGAAGATCCCCTGGAGAAGGGAAAGGCTACCCACTCCAGCATTCTGGCCTAGACAATTCCATGGACTGTATAGTCCCTGGGGTCACAAAGAGTCGGACACAACTGAGCGACTTTCACCGTCACTTTCACCATGCTGCTGCTGCTGTTAAGTCGCTTCAGTCGTGTCCGACCCTGTGCGACCCCATAGACGGCAGCCCACCAGGCTCCCCCATCCCTGGGATTCTCCAGGCAAGAACACTGGAGTGGGTTGCCATTTCCTTCTCCAATGCATGAAAGTGAAAGGTGAAAGTGAAGTCGCTCAGTCGTGTCCAACTCTTAGCGACCCCATGGACTGCAGCCTACCAGGCTCCTCCGTCCATGGGATTCTCCAGGCAAGAGTACTGGAGTGGGGTGCCATTGCCTTCTCTGCACTTTCACCATAGGACCCAGCAATTCCACTCCTGGAATTGGTACTGGAATTTCTCTTGGTATAGACCCAAGAGAAATGAAAACAGACGCCCGCACGAAAACTTGTACACAGATGTTCACAGCAATATTATTCATAACAGCTAAAAAGTGGAAACAACACAAGTGTCTATCAACTGAAAACAAACAAAATGCCCACAGAGTGGAATATCATTCAGCGCTAAAAAGGAATGAAGTACTGACACATGCTGAATATGTTAATTGCTCAGTTGTGTCCAACTATTTACAACCCCAGGGACTGTAGCCCGCCAGGCACCTTTGTCCATGGGATTCCCGAGGTAAGAATACTGGAGTGGGTAGCTATCCCCTTCTCCAGGGGATCTTCCTGACCCAGGGATCGAACCCGGATCTCCTGCATTGCAGGCAGATTCTCTGCATTGCAGGCAGGTACCATTTGAACCACCAGGGAAGCACACTGCTATAACATGGGTGAACCTTGAGCATGAGACTTCATCCACTGTGGAATCAAATAAAAGGAGATATAGACAGCACACAACCCAGCTGCCTCTGCTAAGGCAGAAGGGAGTACGTAGGGTCAACTTTCTTCAGGATCATGAAGGCCAGGTTATGGGGCAGAACCTCAGCCTGGACCACAGAGCCTTCTTGCTGGATGCCCTAGGTCTCCATTCCTGAGTTTTGACAATAATCAAATCAAAGTGTTTCATTAATGTCACAGGAGGAGGAAGGGGCAGAAAATAATACCAAGAGAGTCTTTTTGCTCTAATGAGCAGAACCCTGTTTAGGGCCTTTCTAAACACGGGACCGTTTTAAGTGATGAAACTCAGCCACAGCTTGAATGGAAGTTCATCAGTGGTCATATGTGAATTTGTCTTCACTATGGCATCATCAACTCAATAGACATGAGTTTGAGCAAGCTCTGAGAGTTGGAAGTTGGTGATGGACAAGGAAGCCTGGTGTCCTGCAGTCCATGGGGTCGCAAAGAGTAGGACATGACTGAGCAACTGAACTGATCAGCAGCTCTGAAAGGGACAGAAAAGCAGGCACTAAAACAATCCTCTGTGTACTGGATTGTCAAAGAGTCATGAGAAGAAAATGGTAATAGCACACTTACATATAGTATTACTACAATTCTAATTAATGACGTTTGTTAGGGAATCAAGATCTACTATTACATACCATGGAGCAAGTGTCTTTTCTCCAGATGCTTGCTCCATATTGCTCCATACAATATTGAAGAAAAGCTCAATAGCTAATCTGTGGCTTTTCAGAACCCTGAGATGCTTTGATAGAGATGAAGCGCTGATGAGAGGGAGAGAAGACACACAGAGTGTTTACCTGTCTCAGCCAATCTGGAGGTTGGTTCCTGGAGGAGCAGGGATTTTTCCCAATGAGGGGGACTCCGCTGATCCTGAGATCCTGCCTGGGATGTCTCCTCCCTGGGATATCTCCTAGGAGTTTGTGGTTCAAAGTCTGGCAGTTCCTGTTCTCCCAGTTGGGATCCAGTTTTCTCCAAAAGCACCTTCTGGCCCTCCATACAAACAGCCACCTAGGAACAAGTCCCCCACATTAGAGAACAACTGGAGGACTGACTGAGGGCAGCTTGACCTTTCACTGCTCTGTAATGACTGTTGTTCCCTGGAAATTTCTGATAATGTCCAGGGCGGGCAGGGTCTGGGGGGGTGGGTGTCAATTTTGATAGAGACTGCTGAAACTCTCAAAGGAAGCAAAGGGAAGGATGTGTAGAATGACCAAAAGGAACCTGCTCCAAATCAGCTGATACTTCCTGAGTAAATGTCCCCACAGCTTGGCCCCTTCTCAAGGTCTGGGTCAAAATCATCAGAGAGCAGGCACAAATATCAGGGTCAACCATGACACCCATCCAGCAGGTTCCTACCCTATACTGCCCTGCTTCTGCTGGAAACAGGCTCTGTAGGATTAGGAAGCAGTATGGGAAGAGGCATTTAAAACCACCCTTGCTGCTACGTCGCTTCAGTCATGTCTGACTCTGTGCGACCCCAGAGACGGCAGCCCACCAGGCTCCCCCGTCCCTGGGATTCTCCAGGCAAAAACACTGGAGTGGGTTGCCATTTCCTTCTCCAATGCATGAAAGTGAAAAGTGAATGTGAAGTCGCTCAGTCGTGTCTGACTCTTAGCGACCCCATGGACTGCAGCCTCCCAGGCTCCTCCGTCCATGGGATTTTCCAGGCAAGAGTACTGGAGTGGGGTGCCATTGCCTTCTCCGAAAAACCACCCTTATCTATAAATTATTCTGCCCAAGACACTCTTGATTAACAAAATCTAAGTAGTGATAGGGCTCTAAGAGAACTGCCCTAACCCTGTTCCCTAACTGCTTCCTCCCTAGGCCCCTACTGGGGTATAACTTGGGGGTGGGGGTTGGAAGGAATACTGGCCAATTGAGCTGGAGTTCCCTGAGTCAAAGGCAATATGCTGGGACAAGAGCTAGTAAAATGCCCCCCAGATGAAATTCCTACCAACAGTATGACTCTTGTCTACTAAGAATCTTGATTGTAGGAAAGCTTCAAGAGGGATGGGTTGGGGGAGATCTGTCAGCAAAGATTCAAGAGCTCTACTTTCTCACTGGAGTGCCTGTGGCTGTGTTTTCTGAAAACTTGTAACACCTCCCGTCCCAGCAAGGGTGAGGGGAGTAGGGTTCCAAACAGAGGCCAGAAGCAACATTTGAAATTCTGGACTCCTCTCTCTAGGGAAGGGTCCAGAGACCAAACACGAACCAGATGAAAAAGAAATCCTGGGGACGACAAGAAAGTACACTCCTTACCCACTGCTTTGGTCCCTTGGCTGCTCGATGAAAATCTTCCACAAGGGTCACGATCTCCTTGCTGCTCACTGGACATCGATGCCTGGCCCGAGCCTGGATCTCCGCGGGCAGGATGTTCAGGAACTGCTCCAGCACCAAGAGCTCCAAAATCTGCTCCTTGGTGTGCACCTCGGGCTGCAGCCACTGACGGCACAGCTGCCGGAGGTGGGAGAGTGCTTCCTGGGGTCCAGACGCCTCTTGGTAACAAAACCGTCTAAAACTCTGGCGGGAGAGCTCAGGATCGGGCCAGTCTTTTTGCAGAGTGGGTTCCCGTTTTTCTTCTAGCTTTGCTATTATATGTCTCTCCTGCTTGGAGGAAGCCTGAATATGGGACTGCGAGCTCAAAGTTATCTCCATTTTAGCCGCCATTTTTGGGCTCAGGAGCCAGCTTCTCTCTCCTTGTAAACAGGTCAAGCCTTCGGGACCATGGCCCTGAATACTAGAAAGATGCTAGAAACGAAGGTCCTCTGAGGATGTTGGAAAGGAAAGGATGCAGACAGAGGCTCCTCGTTCGCTGGCCTTGAGCCCAAACTTCTGACGACAACACAGTCCCTGGGAGTGGGAAGTTTTTGTTTTCCTGCCAGCGTCTTGAACTGTCTTGCAAAGGCGAAAAGTCATAATGTCCTAAAAGGAAACTGGGGGAAATATTGCTTTCATTTTAGCGACAAGCACAACAGGTCTCAGGGGGAAATGCGCAACGGAACCAAATGGGCTGGCAGGAATTCCTGGGAAAACTTTAGATTGTCATCCAGGTAGCCTACACCAGCTCTCTCGCATCCTCCTCAGGCCGACCTCCAGCATCTCGCCGGGCGCTACAGGGCGAGCCCAGGCAAGGCCCGGCGCACGCCGAGGGTTGGTAGTTAGCGGAAACCTCCTGCAGGCGAGCAAAGTTCACGGAGGCGCGCCGGCTGCTCGCCCCGGAAGCACCGAGGCCCAGCTGCTCCGGCCTCTGAGGACGCCGGGCTTCGCGCCCTAGCTGGCCCGAGCTCGGCCAAGCTGCAGCACTCTGGCGCGCGGCTCGATTACGTGGCCTGTACAAGCTGGGGGTGGCGCCTGCGACGGCAGCGCGATCGACAGCCCTGCAACCCGCGCCCACCTGCACTCGACTCACCTCTCTGGGGACCCGGGAACGACGGCTGGGGGCGGGGCAGAAGCCTCTTGTCGCGGACACTCCCACGAGCTGCTGTGGAATTCTGTCACGGGAGGGCCCGCCTCCTGCGCAGAGGGATTGGCTCCTCGGAAGCGTCCTAGCTCACCTATTGGCTTCTGAGTCTACCTATGCTGGCCGCTGTCGCAGTGCAAGTCGGGAGTTGCAGTCCGTTTCCATGACTCGCGAGCAAGCGCAGTGGACCTATCCGAGCCCGAGCTCTGGGCGCCGACTTCCGGCCCCGAGGCTGAGCGAGTCTGGGGAGCCGAGGGCGCATCTACCCGTGATCGCTCAGCTTCCTGGCGTCCCGGGGCTCTTCGCTGGCAGTCGTCGCAAAGGCGGTTGGGCCAGGACTGTCACAATCCCTGTGCTCGACCGCAGACTCCCTCCGGAGTCCCCCGGCTAGTGCAGTGGCAGTCTGCGGTCTTGTTTCCTAGTCTTTAGCCGCAGGTCCTAACCCAGCACCGAGTGCACCAGGAGTACTCAGGGGGGCATCCTGAATGACGAGTGAAAAGTTAATCGGCCCGACTCCACATCCTCATTGTACTTTCCGCTGAGCGTTTTGGGTGTCGCCAGAGAAACACACATTTTTGAGAGAGGAGTATTTTTAAATGAACTATGAATGGGATATTAGGAATCAGAGTGCAGGCTCCGCCTTCTGCATGGAACTAGAGTAGCATTCATTGAATTATTCTTCGTCGAGAGAAGGTGTGGGGTGTATGGAAAGGTGTAAGGCAAGGAGTGTAGTTTCTAGTCCTGGCCTTGCTGCTGAGGGACTATGCTCGGTGATGCTCCTTCGTTAAAAAGCACTGCTCACAGTACAGTGCTTTGGAAGAAAGGCAACCTGAATCCGTTTTTTACTAGTTGGTGATGGACAGGGAGGCCTGGCGTGCTGCGATTCATGGGGTCGCAAAGAGTCGGACACGACTGAGCGACTGAACTGAACTGAACTGAACTGAAACAGACTTGGGCCTTTGGAGGAGGAGTGGAATGGAAAGTGGCACATAATTGTAGACAGCTTCTATCTTACATCCTCCCAATTTAGCAATTTCCAGGAAATTTGGAATTTTTCTCACCCCAGCTGTATGTAAAATCCCAGAGAATTCTGACAGGCCCAGCCTATGTGAGTTGCCCACTCCTGGGGTTGGAGGAAGGGTACTGTAATGAATAGCCCCACCAGAGACAGTGGAATAGAGAGGGACTTTTTCACAAAGGGAGAAGATGCTTCAGAAGTGGGGAAGGAATGCTGGAAAATAAATGCATTTCTTATCCACACTGTGCATGTAGTGGTGGTGGTGGGAGGAGGGTGTGATATTAATGAAGAGGTTAATACTTTTTCCTAAGAAAATGAGGAATTGGGAAGCTGGATCCAAGCTTCTGGGAGTAGGCAGGACAGGGACAAGCCATAGGCATGTGGGGAGCATGAGTAGGGACAGATGGATGACACTGTGAGGAACCGTTTGGGGAATTCATCCACAGAAATCAGGCTAGCGAGAAAAGGATGCTTTCTGATATTTTTGGTGCTTTGGCTCCTTGGCTTGGATTGGAGAAGGAGTAAAGGAAAGGACAGAAATAAACAGTAAGAACTAGAGTAAAGGAATAGGGGGTGATTTTATGTTGTTTTTTCTTCTATTCTTCTCAGCCTCGCTTCAAAGTTGAGCCTTTTTCAACTACGAGTCTGGGTCTGCCCATCTATGACAGGCTCAGGTCTCTGATTCTAGAAAAACACATTTCACTGGTATCCAGGAGACCTGCTTCCCAGTGATAAGAGATGGAATCTGAACTGCAGGATGGCAGTGACAGCCAGTGAACCAAGCAGGTTGAAGCAAAGCATGACTGCAGTAAAGAGCCCCCAGGCACAGCCATCCCCAAGCAAGGACTCCACACAGGACAGCAATCAGCCCTGCATGGCAAGCCAGAGCCCTGACTATGAAGCTTGCCATCAGCACTTTGGGTAGTGCTGCTTCCAGGAAGTGGAGGTGAGGAACACCTGGTCCCCATGAGAAGGTAGCTGGTCCCCATAAAGGTTTTAGCAAACTCTGAGAACTCTGCTGTCAGTGGCTGAGGCCTACTGCTACTGCTGCTGCTAAGTTGCTTCAGTCGTGTCCGACTCTGTGCGACCCTGTAGACGGCAGCCCACCAGGCTCCCCCGTCCCTGGGATTCTCCAGGCAAGAATACTGGAGTGGGTTGCTATTTCCTTCTCCAATGCATGAAAGTGAAAAGTGAAAGTGAAGTCGCTCAGTCGTGTCCGACTCCCAGAGACCCCATGGACTGCAGCTTACCAGGCTCCTCCATCCATGGGATTTTCCAGGCAAGAGTACTGGAGTGGGTTGCCATTGCCTTCTCCAGGCTGAGGCCTAAGACACACTCAAAAGAGCCAATCCTAGAGCTGCTGGTTATGGAGCAGTTTCTGCCAGAAAAGGTTCAGAGCTGGATGAGGGAGCAGTGTCCAGAGAATGGTGACAAAGTTGTGGCTCTGGTTGAGGATGTACAGAGAGCAGCCAGGCAACAGGTAAGAAAAGGCAGTCAGAACCCTGTGGTTTTCGTCATGAAGAAGTTGGTGTGAGCAGCACAGGAATCCAGTTACTGGAGAGGTGCTTAGTTGAGAAATTCCAGAATTCATCTGCTGCCCAGAGAGTAGGTGATGGCACCCCACTCCAGTACTCTTGCCTGGACAATCCCATGGATGGAGGAGCCTGGTGGGCTGCAGTCCATGGGGTCGCTAAGAGTTGGACACGACCGAGCGACTTCACTTTCACTTTTCACTTTCATGCATTGGAGAAGGAAATGGCAGCCCACTCCAGTGTTCTTGCCTGGACGGGGGAGCCTGGTGGGCTGCCGTCTATGGGGTCGCACAGAGTCGGACACGACTGAAGTGACTTAGCAGCATATTGCATTGATCTTATGCCCTTCATCAATGGGAAGAATTTCTTGAATTTCTCATTTGCTGAAATAACTTAGACATTCATATATTCAGTGAATGCTTAGAGTCACTAATTAAAGTGGTAAAACACTCATCAGAGTTCTCCAAAACAAGGCCAGGGAAAGAACTATTCTTCACTCAGCAGGTCAGAAAAATTAGAGATGTTGGTGAATTTAAATCTAATCTCTCTTGCTAGAAGGTTCCTTGAAGGAATGTGCCATGTGTTTTACACTAAACAAAGTCACACTAGAGCCAGTCCCTGCTGTCTGGATTAAGTGGTCAGTTTGAAACAGTAATGAGTTTCACATGATGCCCGCATGTGGAGGGAAAGATTCAGTCTGAGATCTGATCAGTGTAACATTCTTGTATATTTCAGAAGAAGGGGGTGGTGTGAAAGGCATAGGAAAAGGAAAAGTAACATGAAGGCTTCAGTTGTGGGTCAGGGGAGGGCTAGCCTGAGTGTGATTGTGTCTGGAGCAGGAGGCAGCCCACTAGCGCTCCGAGTCTGCATGGCTGGATTGGGATGTGCTTGTGTTTTCCAGGGAGGAGGCGGACATGCATCCCAGCTGTAGGAGGAAGAGTTGGGGGAGTGGGGTTGTAGATAAAATTTCATAAGATTGAGGATTGAGAGGTTCTGACATAATTTGGAGGGAGGAGCAGTGTGGTGACGATGCCTCAGAAATGGGGGAGATTAATATAAAATCTGTGGTTCGGGGACTGTTGATAGTAACTAGGCTGGATGTAGAAGGGCAGGAGAGCATCTGTATGAAGTCAGAGGTTGGAGAGGAGACTAAGCACGGCAGAATCCCTCTGTTATCACAGTCATCCTAGACCCCTTGCCACTTATGTATGGACCGTCTCTCCCTACTGTCCACCACCTCCTCAGAACCAGACGCTTCATGTGAATGACAACAGCACAGGAATGTAAGCGTTAAAACAGCTCTTTGAAACCCCTTAGGGAGGGGAAGGGGAGCAGGAAGTAGAAGTGAGACTCCAGCTGCCTCTCATCATCTCTCCTCTATCACTTTAGGCAGGAATTTGTAGTGACAGATGATGGGGTCTGTCCCCAGGTCCTGGAATCAGGAAAGGATCTGAAAATGCCCATCGAGGAGACAGCTCTCTTGGGGGTAACAGAGAATCACTGAGATCCCACCCCAAAAGAGTTGGACTCGACTTAGTGACTAAACAACAGACACCTGAATGGGGCTTCATCCAGGGGAATGGACTGTGAAGGGGCCTCGGAGCTCAGCCCAGAGACCGTGGGGGCAGTCAGAAGCTTAAGCAGGAGCCTCCACCCTCCCCTGGGGCGGGAGGGCCAATCATCTACTGAAAGTGCAGGTCTGAGCTTGAGTTGGACCCTGGCCTCCAGGTTAAATGCCTTAGAGATACATCCAAAAATCAATATTTCAAATTTTAGTTGATGGTACTAGCACTTAAAATGGGGGCAGAGATCCTTTGTGTGTTAACTTTTTTATTACAGTTTAATGTTACTGCCTCTGAATCAGGTATTATTAAAGCATGTTGACCTCACCTGCAAAGCAGTTCTTCATGAACTTGAAAACATAACCCCCTTCTCCATCTAGCTTAATTTCTTCCTAAATACATTTCTTCTACTTTTTTTCTTCCATGGCTCTTTTTTTTTTTTTGAAATTTGTCTTAGTGTTTTAGAAAAATTTTAATCAAAAATTTAACTAAAATTAATTGAGGTGAAATTAATGACCTAATGTAAAATGAGTCATCTCAAGTGAACCATTCAGCTGCATCTAGTACAGTACCACAAGGCTGTACTATGCTCACCCCTCGCGTGTTCCAAAACAGTTTCCACTCCCTCCCGCTCCGCCTCTCCCAAATAAACCCCATGCTCATTAAGCAGTTGCTCCTCATTCTCTCTCTATGGATTTGCCTGATTTGGACATTTTAGAAGAAGAATCCTACAATGCATGACCTTTTGTTTCTAGCCTCTCTCATTTATGTTTCCAGTCTACAAAGTATCGCTTCTTGGTCTGTTTTTAGGGCTGTGTAATATGTCACTGGAGAAGGAAATGACAACCCACTCCAGTATTCTTGCCTGGAGAATCCCATGAACAGAGGAGCCTGGTGGGCTACTGTTCATAGGGTCACAAAGAGTTGGACACGACTGAGTGACTAAGCACAATATGCCATTGCATAGCCAGACCAAGGCTCTGTCTTTGTAAGTCTCCTTCTGTGAAGCACTTTGACTGCATACATTTCTAGATTAGCTGAAGGCTGCTACTAAGTCGCTTCAGTCGTGTCTGACTCTGTGTGACCCCATAGACGGCAGCCCACCAGGCTCCCCCGTCCCTGGGGTTCTCTAGGCAAGAACATTGGAGTGGGTTGCCATTTCCTTCTCCAATGCATGAAAGTGAAAAGTGAAAGTGAAGTCGCTCAGTCGTGTCCAACTCTTAGCGACCCCATGGACTGCGGCCCACCAGACTCCTCTGTCCATGGGATTTTCCAGGCAAGAGTGCTGGAGTGGGGTGCCATAGGCTACTGCTGCCTTTTATGCTTAATTCAAAACTGTCATTACAGGTTACTAAGTAATTTTTTAAAACCACCTCATCTTTATGTAACTCAGATCCTAGAGAAAAACACTGTGTCTTCATGCGGTTTAAAAAGTCAAGCTTCTGTTGATGAAATGGAAAGCCTTCTAAGAATTTACCTGCTTTTGTAAAGGGGTAAAGGGCTGAGCTCCAAGACCCCTTCACAGTCCATTCCCCTGGATGAACCTGGATGTTCCCTTCACAGTCCATTATCAGTAGTCCACTATCAGTATCTCTGAAAACTTTGCCGTTTAGAATTTATTTTACTTTGAATCCTTGGGAACATCTGTGCTCTTTGGTGTCTGATTTCTGAGGCTCAGGAGTCTGAGTAAAGGGGACAGGACTCACCATGTTCCACGTTCAGCTCTGACAGCTCGCTGTGTCCGCAGGCGGCTCAGATCCCAGGTGGTGAAGCCTCCCCAGGGGTCACAGAACTCTGAGTGTCCTCTGGAGTTCCGCTAGTAAGATAGCAAAATGTACCATTTCCTTTGTACTATTCTTGAAGGTGGGGGTCTGAGAAAGAATTCATTCTCTTGGTCTGAAAAAATAAAAGGATTGAGTTCCTGTGGTATTTTTAAGAGCATTATGATTATCTCTGGATGGTTGGGCAAGGAAACATTCTCTTCCCCCGCTATATATATATATATATATATATAGGCTCTTGTGCTTCACCCTTGATTTTTCTTCCCCGGCTGCTGGTGTCTTGTGGGCTTTCACTCTAGTCTCCCTTGTGGAAGAAGTCTTAGGCTTTTCCCTTGCTCTGCTGCCCTTACTATCTGGGGTCTCTGCGTGTTCTCTGATCCAGGCCAGTTTGTCACTGGGGCAGAGACAGGACCATGGTTATCAAATCAGGGACAGAGCAAGGCAGTGTATATATATATATATATATATGTACATATACATACCATGCACATATTTCTTTAAAATGAAAAAAAAAAACACTTTTATTTTAAAAAAGCTATTGTGTCAGGAGGTATCTAGTAAAAGAAACTTTTTAACACAGAGACAGGCCATTGGCTATGGCAGTGGGTCCTGAAATCTGACTGCACCAGACTCACCTGAGGGCATGTTAAACAGAACCCCAGGCCTCACCCCAGAGTTGCTGATTCTTTAGATCTGAGGTGGAGCCCAGGCATATGCATCTCTGGCGCGCTCCCAGGTGCTGCCGGGGCTGCAGGCTTTGGCACCCCACTTACAACCTCTGCTCCGTGACTGTTATGTGGAGACTGCCCTCTGGCAGTGGCTATTTTCTCCCCTAGCCTGGCTTACTCCAAAGGTCTCTGGGAACCTTCCACAGAAGAGGGGTCTCGGAGACCAGGAGACAGGTGTTAGGGCCCAGGTGAGCTGTGTTTGACACCTTTTGTCTCTTTAAGTTCCCATTTCACCTTGCACTCCCACTATCCCTAAAAATCTTTTTTTCTGGAGATGTTGGAAAGATTATCATGTGGTCCACTCAGTTTCTCTTGCGTTGTCCCCCTGTTCTGTCCACTGACATCATGACATGGCTCTTTACCCACCCTGATCCTTCTCTGGGAGGCCTGACCTCCCACTGCCTTGCTCTGTCCCTGATTTGATAACCATGGTCCTGTCTCTGCCCCAGTGACAAACTGGCCTGGATCAGAGAACACGCAGAGACCCCAGATAGTAAGGGCAGCAGAGCAAGGGAAAAGCCTAAGACTTCTTCCACAAGGGAGACTAGAGTGAAAGCCCACAAGACACCAGCAGCCGGGGAAGAAAAATCAAGGGTGAAGCACAAGAGCCTGACTCAGCAGATGGGACAGAGGCAGGCAGGACAGAGACATCAAGAACAAAAAAGAATTGGAAATGGGATGATACAAAGGAAGAAGAAGTGAATGAGCCTCTTCCGAGGTCCAGGTAAGTGTTTGGGTGCTCCGAGCCAAAAAGAGGCTGGGCAGGCATGCCAGTGTCAGGAAGGCGACGAGGAGGTTCTCCAGGGAGAGTAAGGAGAAACCTGCATCCCAGCAGAGGACAAACCCCTGGAGGCTTCACACTGGGAGGAGACCTGCACACATCTCCTGTGTGGGAAAAACTGCTCTCACCGCTCTCAGAGTTGTCTCTCTCACCACCACCCAGTCCCTAAACTGGAAAAGGCTTCTAAATGTCACGAATGTGGGAAAAGCTTTAGTCAAAGTTCTTGTTTGACACCAAAGAATCCAGAGAGAAACCTCCCAAGTGCAGTGAGTGTGGGAAAGGCTTCAGCAAGTGCTCCAGCCTCACTGCCCACTTGAGAACTCACAAAGGGGAGAGACCCTACCAGTGTGGGGAATGTGGGAAAAGCTTCAACCAGAGCTGCAGCCTCACTGTTCTCCAGAGGACCCACACTGGGGAGAAGCCATATTAGTGTGCGGTCTGTGGGAAAAGATTCAACAACAGCTTCCAGTTCATCACTTGCAGTGAGTCCACGCTGAGGAGAGCCCTACAGTTGTGGGCAGTGTGAGAAAAGCTTCAGCAACAGCTCCCCCTTGAGAGCCCACCACAACTGCACACGAGTGAAAAGCCTCACCAGTGCTCTCAGAGTGAGAAAAGCTTCACCAAGAGTCCTGCCCTGAATGGTCTACTGGTTTTCCCCACTTTCTTCAATTTAAGTCTGAATTTGGCAATAAGGAGTTCATGGTCTGAGCCACAGTCAGCTCCTGGTCTTGTTTTGATGACTGTATAGAGCTTCTCCATCTTTGGCTGCAAAGAATATAATCAATCTGATTTCGGTGTTGAGCATCTGGTGATGTCCATGTGTAGAGTTGTCTCTTGTGTTGTTGGAAGAGGGTGTTTGCTATGACCAGTGCATTTTCTTGGCAGAACTCTATATTTGCCTTTGCCCTGCTTCATTCTGTACTCCAAGGTGAAATTTGCCTGTTACTCCAGGTGTTTCTTGACTTCCTACTTTTGCATTCCAGTCCCCTATAATGAAAAGGACATCTTTTTGGGGTGTTAGTTCTAGAAGGTCTTGTAGGTCTTCATAGAACTGTTCAACTTCAGCTTCTTCAGTGTTACTGGTCAGGGCATAGACTTGGATTACTGTGATATTGAATGGTTTGCCTTGGAAATGAACAGAGATCTTTCTGTTGTTTTTGAGATTGCATCCAAGTACTGCACTTTGGACTCTTTTGTCGACTATGATGGCTACTCCATTTCTTTTAAGGGATTCCTGCCCACAGTAGTAGATATAATGATCATCTGAGTTAAATTACCCATTCCAGTCCATCTTAGTTCACTGATTCCTAGAATGTTGACATTCACTCTTGCCATCTCCTGTTTGACCACTTCCAATTTGCCTTGATTCATGGACCTAATATTCCAGGTTCCCGTGCAATGTTGCTCTTTACAGCATCGGACCTTGCCTCTATCACCAGTCCCATCCACAACTGGGTGTGGGTTTTGCTTTGGCTCCATCCCTTCATTCTTTCTGGAGTTATTTCTCCACTGATCTCCAGTAGCATATTGGGCATCTACCGACTTGGAGAGTTCATCTTTCAGTGTCCTATCTTTTTGCCTTTTCATACTGTTCATGGGGTTCTCAAGGCAAGAATACTGAAGTGGTTTGCCATTCCCTTCTCCAGTGGACCACATTCTGTCAGACCTCTCCACCACGACCTAGCCGTCTTGGGTGGCCCTACACAGCATGGCTTAGTTTCACTGAGTTAGACAAGGCTGTGGTCCATGTGATCAGATTGGCTAGTTAGTTGTCTGTGATTGTGGTTTCAGTCTGTCTGCCCTCTGATGCCCTCTCTCAGCGCCTACAGGCTTACTTGGGTTTCTCTTACCTTGGACGTGGGGTATCTCCTCTCGGCCGCAGCCCCTGACCTTGGATGTGGGATAGCTCCTCTCGGCCACCGCCCCTGACTTTGGACGTGAGGTAGCTCCTCTTGGCTGCTCCTGTGCCATTGCAGCCTTATGACTATACAGTGGAAGTGAGAAATAGATTTAAGGGACTAGATCTGATAGACAGAGTGCCTGATGAACTATGGACGGAGGTTCGTGACATTGTACAGGAGACAGGAATCAAGACCGTCCCTGCCGGGGTCCAGCCCCGGCGGATCCAGGGAATTCGAAGCGGGGACGGCGTCGGCGAGGATCAGGAAACAACTGCTTAATAAAACTTTAATTAAGGATATAAAGAGTGGTGAAATAAGGATAGCTCAATGAAGAAATTCAGTGAAGAAAAGAGGCTGAATAATTCAGCCAGAAGGTGAGAGAAAGAACGACATGGGGAGACCAAGCTTCGGTAAACAAGGCCTGCACTTTATTTTCCAAAGTAGTTTTTATACCTTAAGTTATGCATAGAGGATAATGGGGGAAGGGGTAGAGTCATGCAGTAAGCCAGGCTTTCTTCCAGCAAACTTATCATATGCAAAAGTTTAGGTGATTTGCATCATCTTCTGGCCCGGAGGCCTGTTAACATTTTAAGACCCTTTCTTCAGAAAACTTATTTGTCTCTAAAGGTGATTAGTCAGGCGCCACCCTCCAAAATCATTAAAGTTGCATTCCTATAGGGCAAAGGTGTGGTGGGCTGTAACAAGAAAAAGAATTAACTCAAGGGTCCAAGGTTACAAACACTGCCAGGGACACAGCAGGTAAGGGATATGGAGACTTAGTAGCAAACATTGGCCCAACAAGTGAAAAACCCTTCACCAATACAATTTCTAATCAATCTTTTAACTACTCAAAGGAATCTGTGTTTAGACAGTTTAGAACATCTCCTGCCTCCCACAGTTGGGAGGCTCTGAACAATCACATGTGGCCGGAAAAACCTATTCAGGCAGGCTAGAGGATTTCCAAAGGAGTTTGTAGGTTGAAACACTGTCACACCCAGGAATTATTAACTGGAGCTGTAAGCTAACTCTTTTTTCAGAGAAAGGTAGTGGGGGACAGCCCCCCGTAAAGTCAGAGGTGTAGGTGAAAGCACAAAGCAGAAAGTAGGCAGACTCTGGTTTTGGGGGTAGATGCTCTAGAATTTCCAGGGGTACTCCTGAGGCTCGATCCCGCCTTTGAGTATGCCAAGCCTCCTTCCTCATGACCTTTGCCACGGGCGGAGCTCCTGCTCCCGACTCGTCCCCAAGAAAGAGAAATGCAAAAAAAGCAAAATGGCTGTCTGAGGAGGCCTTACACTCCCACTCCTGGGTGTGTGGTGACCAGGGAAACTGGGATGCAGCTGCTGGACTCCTGGAATTCTTTGAGTGCCTCCACCCTCCAAACCGCCTTACCCTCTAGTCTGCTGGGCAGAAGGAACCCAGAGTACTAGAGCACCCAGACCTTGCCTGTCAGTGTTTTAGGAGAGTCTGGAGCAGACAGTAAGAACTGGAGAATATCTTCAGTTATTCATTCATTCAGAAAATATCTGATTGCCTATAAAGTACCAGGTGTTACACAGAAGCCAAATAGAAGGCAGTGAGTGAAACACACTGTATTTTCCTTCCAGAACCAGCCTCACTGGGCCCCTCAGAATAGAGTACATCAGGCAGCACCACTCAGCCCGCAAGCCCTAGGATCTGAGTACCAGCTCTGCAGGGCCACTCTTCCAAGCTTCCAAGTTCTGATGAACCCAACCTTTCTCCTGTAATCCCACTACTCCCTGTGTGGTCACAGCTTCCTATGGTTACCCTCTCTGTTACCTTAGTGTCTACATTCCGCTGACAAATCAGCCTGATCACTGCACCAGCCACTTGAGAATAAATTTGAAGTAGGTTGTACAAAGGGCAACATCCCAGGTCTATCCATTTCCTCAGGTGTGTAACTTATACTCCTGGTTTGCTTCAGCCCTTCAGATACCAATTAAAAAGCCCAGTTTTCCCCTGTACATTTAATACTAGGGCTCTCCATATAGTGTCTATACCTCCCTTCCTCACTGAAACATTTTAACTAATTGATACAATTTTTCAGTTGACAGTATTCCTTTTATCCCAAAGACTGCTAACCACTTCCTACAGACAAGACTGAAAAATATTCTCACAACCCAGAGTATACTGAAGTCTACACACCTTACCTTTTCACACATCTGCTCTGGTTCCTCAGCCTAAAATGGCAGATGGGGTCACAGCCAAAGCCAAAGCCAACCTTTCAGGCCTCTTACCAGACTTCTCTTGTCACCTCCCTTCTGCCTCTCCTGTGAGGGACTGCCTTACCAGTCAGTTTGGGGACAGCCAGGACTTCTGGGGTCCTGGGCCAGACTGTGCCCATGTCATTGCTGACATAACAGGCAAATTCTTGCTTTCATCATCATCAGCTCCAGCTTCCATGCAGTCCTGTTGCTCGTCCTCAGCTCGGCTTCTGGGTAGCGACCAAGAAAAGGACAGAGGGGTTTCACATGTGCAGGTCACAGGACACTAGTATTTAACCTGGCCCTGTAGGACTTTGAACTTACGCCACCCTGTTCTGGCATCTGGAGGAAGCTGTGCTCCTGAAACTGCTTGGGCATTCCCTGTACAGTTGGCCATTCCAGTGGCATTTCTGGAGTTTTCCATAAATTGGGGATTTACTGAGATTTGCAAATCAAGTCTGGGTTTCCTAGTAGTCCCAATGCACACCTGCTATCATGGGTCAAGTGACTTGCATAGTGACTAAGTGACAGAGCTAGATTTTGAACCTGAGTCAAATCAATTTCAAAACCTTTAATTTTTCACTCAACATTCTGGCTACCAATTTCTGTGAAACCTTGAAACACAGACCTTATACTACATGCTCAAACCACCAGGGCAGCCTTGTAGCGGCAGGGGCCATAGGCCCAGCCTCCTCGGGAGGAGGAAGGCACAGCTGAGGTTTCATGTCACACCCATTATGACCAACTACCTTCCAAGGATGCTGTCATCCCTGGCACTAAATTAAGAGCTAGTTAATCACACAGTATAGATTAGACATGATCCAAAGAACTTTTATACCCCAAAGTGAGAAAAAGCAGAAAGAGACCAATTAAAAAGAAACAAAAGGAGACATCAGAGATATAACTTTTTGCAGGGATGGTCAAGAGGTACCCCTTCCATGGAGGCATGGTATGTGTGACTGGGTAGAACAGAAGAGTAAGAATCCCAGTGCCCTGCCTGACAGTGGCAGGGTCTTATCAGTCTGGCCAGCTAGGCCTCTCCAATAAAAACTTCATTTCTACTTCACTTTGCTAAGTTTGGGTGAGAAGGCACAGATTTTTTTCTCCCATTCAAGTCAGTGTTACCTAATGGAAATGCTTTGACTATAAGGTGGATCTAGTGTCCAGTCCCAGCTCAACTCCATAGTAACTGACCTTAGGGAAAATATTCAACTTCTCTAAGCTACTGTTTGTCATGTGAGCATAACTACGCTGGCCTTGCAGCATAGTGAAAAAGATTAGAAATACTATTTGTAAAGCATCTGGCCCAGTGCTTTGGCACATATAAGATGCAGAGTAAATGGTTTGTGGTGGTAGTAACAGAAGGTCCACCTTAAAGGAACTCCTTTGTAGCATATCTCACTACTTGATATATATTTATTGGTTTAATGTCTATCATCTGTATAAGAATGTAAGGTTCTTGGAGAATGGGTGATTTGTTCATTGCTGAATCACAGCACCAGATAAATATTTTGTAAAGGAATGAAAGGGCAAAACAAGACAAGGAGTCTGGGTCTTTATGCCTGATTAACTGGGTGTCCAGTACTTAAGCATTATAAAGACTATGAAAGGAGACAAAGACTGATCTCTGGCTGAAATGTCCCTGAGCTCTCTCTTTCTCCCCTTGGTGTCCATTCCATGGCTCCAGGGCGGGATTTCCGAGCTTCACCACCATTGACATTTGGGACTAGACAGATCTTTGTTGTCTGTGTCGGTGGGTGTCCTATGCATCATAGGATGTCTAGCCGCACCCTTGGCCTCCACCTACTAGCTATGAGGGGCACCTCCCAGTCCTGACAATGATTGCAGATTCTGCCAAATATCTTTGAGGGGCAACATGGCCCACGGTTAAGAACCCCTGGTCTTGGGGCATTATCATTAGGCCAGGCTGGTACAAGGGTCTCCCACTTGCCATGTGGTCTTCCTACAGAGCAGATTCTTGACTTTCTACAAATCTAATCCAATTGAATAAACTGCTCTACTCAAAAACCTTCAAGACTACTTAAAGCTGCTGAAATAAGCCCAGACCACCTAACTTGCAGGGCTCTCCCTTGCATTCAAGACCTAATCTACACCTCCAGCCTCACTGCCCACTGTTCTATACACAGCCTACAATCCAGCACAAGTGAGCTGCTTCCATACCTTGGAACAGGCTCTGTGCTTTCCAGCCTTAGTGCCTTTGCCCCTCCCCACCCAAACTTCACAAGACGTGATTTCATTCTTTCCAAAAAAACTGAACACTGTGGGCTGCTAGTCTCTATTCCACCCATAAGGTACCTGTTGTCTTCAGTTCTGTTCAGTCGCATCTAACTCTTTGCAACCCCATGGACTGCAGCACACCAGCCTTCCCTGTCCATCACCAACTCCCAGAGCTTGCTCAAACTCATGTCCATCGAGTCGGTGATACCATCCAACCATCTCATCCTCTGTTGTCCCCTTCTCCTGCCTTCAATCTTTCCCAGCATCAGGGTCTTTTCAAATGAGTCAGTTCTTCACATCCGGTGGCCAAAGTATTGGAGTTTCAGATTCAACATCAGTCCTTCCAATGAATATTCAGGACTGATTTCCTTAAGGATGGACTGGTTGGATCTCCTTGCAGTTCAAGAGACTCTCAAGAGTCTTATTCAATACCACAGTTCAAAACATCAATTCTTCAGTGCTCAGCTTTCTTTTATAGTCCAACTCTCACATCTGTACATGACTGCTGGAAAAACAATAGCTTTGACTTGAAGGACCTTTGTTTCCAAAGTAATGTCTCTGCTTTTAATATGCTGTCTAGGTTGGTCATAGCTTTTATTCCAAGGAGCAAGTGTCTTTTAATTTCATGGCTGCAGTCGCCATCTGCAGTGATTTTGGAGCCCAAGAAAATAAAGTCTGTCACTGTTTCTATTGTTTGACCCATCTATTTGCCATGAAGTGATGGGACCGGATACCATGATCTTTCTGAATGTTGAGTTTTAAGCCAACTTTTGTACTCTCCTCTTTACTTTCATCAAGAGGCTCTTTAGTTCCTCACTTTCTTCCATAAGGGTGGTGTTACCTGGATATCTGAGGTTATTGATGTTTCTCCCAGCAATCTTGATTCCAGCTTGTGCTTCATCCAGCCCAGCATTTCTCATGATGTCCTCTGTGTACTGTGTACTCTTTATACACGTACACAGTAGCATTTGAACTGTGGTGCTGGAGAAGACTCTTGAAGAGTCCCTTGGATGGCAAGGAGAGCAAACCAGTCAATCCTAAAAGAAGTCAACCCTGAATATTTATTTGAAGGGCTGACGATAAGCTGAAGCTCCAATATTTGGCCATGGGACTTGAAGAACCAACTCATTGGAAAAGACTCTGATGCTAGGAAAGACTGAGGGCAGGAGGAGAAAGGGGTGGCAGAGGATGAGATGGTTGTATTGCATCACCAAATCAATGGACAAGTTTGAGCAAACTCCACGAGGTAGTGAAGGACAGGGAAGCCTGGCGTTCTGCAGTCTATGGGGCCACAAAGAGTGGGAACTGACTTAGCGACTGAACAGTAACAACACAGTAACTTATCCTGACATCAATCCTATAAAGCCAATTCTGTTATCATCCTCTAGATGAGAAAATTGCAACAGTGTTTAAGTGACTGTGTAATCACAGAAGTAGGACTAGAACTCGCCTCTAACCCAATGCTTTTTCCCCTACATTTTAATTTTTCATATACCAAAAGTACTGCAAAACATTCTCCCTTAAAAAAATGAATTCTCTCATCTCTTATCTCCAAAATTACACTCCCTTTCAAGAGGAAATAACTGTTTAGTGTGTGTATCTTGCTGAACCATAATCTGCAATTTTGCCTGCTTAGTATATCTTCAAGCTTTTCTGTTTCAATATATCAACCTCATTTTTTTTAAACTCCTGTTTTTGGCATTCCCCATTACGAGTTTACTCTTAAATCATTTTCCTTTTGATGAACACTCACATACTTTCCTAATTTTCACATGTGTGTGTGTGATTCTGGATTGGGATATCTGGATGTATTGTGAAGAGGGAGCTGATGGGTTGGGATGACAGTGTGAGGAAAAGAATAGTGGCGGCTTCTCCCTGCCTTTATTCTGACCCCATGTCATCCATCTATCAGTTATAAACAACCTGGTTGCACAGTGAGAGTAGCTCTCCATCAGCATATAAATGGAGAGAACTGGGATGTGAGACAGACTAATAAACCTCCTCAGGGGAAATATTCCATCTTTTGATTAAGTATAACTCATCTTTGATAGATCAGTAAGGACATGGCAACCCACTCCAGTGTTCTTGCCTGGAGAATCCCAGGGACGGGGGAGCCTGGTGGGCTGCCGTCTATGGGGTCATACAGAGTCGGACACAACTGAAGTGACTTAGCAACAAGCACTCGAACATGCACTACCTGTTTTGATCCTTACATTGTTCCTGCCATCTACTATATTCATTTTTCAGGTGATGAAAAAGAGTGTCATAGAGGGTTAATAAAACATAAATCTGGGACATCTTGATGTGGAAGCAAGCAAGGAAATGCTCAAGGCATATGGGGACAAGTCAAAAAAACAAAAGTCAGCTTGAATGGACTCCCAGTGGTTAAACAGGGGAGGACAATATAATGATATTAACAAGTTATAAACCATAGAATAAAACAGGAAACATTGATTCTGTAAGATATACATAAATAAAAGAGTAAACTGAGTTTAATTAGTATCAGGATATGTAAGTAGTTTGAAAGTGCATGTGCGCATGCTAAGTCGCTTCAGTCATTTCCAACTCTTTGCGCCCCCATGGACAGTAGTTCCCCAGGCTCCTCTGTCCATGGGATTCTCCAGGCAAGAATACTGGAGTGGGTTTTCACGCCTTCCTCCAGGGTATCTTCCCAACCCAGGGATTGAACCCACATCTCTTAGCTCTCCTGCATTGATAAGCGGGTTCTTTACCACTAGTGACACCTGGGAAGCCTCGGTTTCAAAGTACCTCCCCATAAAATACTTAATTACAAAGTAGGAAATAATGGAACAGTCTAACAGACACCACCCTCACTTAGTGATCCAAGTAACATCATTAATAATGAGAGACACTGAAATTTATACCACTTAGCTTGCTTGGGCTGCCACAACTGACTACCATAGACTGAGTGACTTGAACAACAGGAATTAATTTTCTCACAATTATGGACCCTGGAAACCCAAGGTTAAGGTTCTGGAAGAATTGTTCCTGATGAGGGCTTGTTCCTGGCTTACAGAAGCTTGCTTTGTCCACACTTGGCCTTTCCTTTCAGTGTGTGGAGAAAGACCTTCCTCTCCTTGTAAGGTCACCAATCCCATCAGACCGGGGGGCGGGCACACCCTTATGATACCACTTAACCCTAATTACCTCCTTAAGGTCTTATGACCAAACGCGATTAATTGTATTGGGGCTTAGGGCTTCAATGTATGAGTTTGGGGTATGGTAGATAATTCAGTCCATAGCATCACCTGATAGCATGCAATGAGAAGAGGGCAACATCACGTCTGAGGAGTTCCTGACAAAGATAACCTGAATCTAACTATAAGAAGCCATAAACTCAAACAGGGATATGTCCCACTAAATAACTGGATGATCTTTTAAAGTGTCAGGGTCCCAAAAGTGAAGAAAAGATGGAGGAACCATTTCAGACTGACAGAGACTAAGGAGACATGACAGTTACATGCAATATGTGATTTGGAACAGAATACTTTTGCTATGAAAGACACAACAGGGACAACTGATAAAAGCGAAATGGGGTCTCAGGGTTAAACAGTATAATGTACTGATACTCATTTAGTAATTTTGATGTCTACATGGTGGTCCTATAGAAGAATGTCCTTGTTTGTTATAGATACACCATAAAATATTTGAGGGAAGACAGAGTGTCATATTGTCAACTTACTCTCAAATGATCTGGGGAGGGGAAAGCCCTTTATATCATGCTTCCAACTTTTCTGTAGGTTTATGGTTATTTCAAAAAGAAAAAAAAATTGGAAGAGGCACAAGTTTTAGAGTCAGATGCATTTGGGTCTGATTCCCAGCCCTAATACTGAGTGCTGTGAGCATGTTTCCCCTTGGGCTACAATGTGCTCATCTTAAAATGGGGATGGTATAGGTTATCATGAGGATTAGAGGAGCTGATTCATGTAAAGAGTTTAGATTGTTACCTAGCCCAGGGTAAGTACCCAGTAAAGTCAATGTGTTCAAATCATCTTTATAGTCAAATAAACGACCTTTTCACCCAATCATTAGCCTGTAATTTCACACTCACATAATAGAGCATAAGTTTACCAAGCCAAAGTCACTTTTCAGTTCCTATTTCTCATCATCTCCTTTATTCCAACATCTAACCGCAGCTATGGGATTGAGCTTGAAGGCTGTGAAGACAGGGGAAGGACTGACTATTTTCATTGGAAGTTTCAAAACTTAGTCACCGAACTCATTTTGCCAGTTTACAGTGCAGGTTAGGATCTGAACAGATTCTGAAGGGCTCTCCGAGATGGGATATTAAACTTACTTAAATCCACTGACCAGACCAGCATCTTCAAATGCTGTACATTTCTGTTTTACTAACGTTGGTGAACCTTTTATACTTCTTAGTATTTCATTTTTTTTCTTTTTTTGAATTTCCAAATAAATAAGACACCAAACGTATTTTTTTCATCTGAAACCTAGAAATGGAATGTAAAAGTCCTCAAAACAAGGAGCTGCCCTCACATTTAATTGTTTTTCCCAATTGTTTAAAAATTAATTTTTAATTGGAGGATAATTGCTTTGCAACGTTGTGTTGGCTTCTGCTTTTCCTATTTTTGACTTTGTTTCATGCCCACCATTGAGAATGGAGGACGAACACGTGTGCACCTTGATGGTGGTGTATGTTGTCCCCATGATGCATTCACGTCTCAAGCTTTTTCTCCTCCCTCTAACTCTGTCTTACCATGCCCCTAACTGCAAGTTAGATTTAAACTGTCCTGTATTTTCCATAGGGAGACTCTGCAGAATCTAAAGTGTTTGAAGAATGCCTATTTATTTTCTTTATATTTCCCCCCAAGTAAGTTTGCAGTGGCTAAGCAGGTAAAGAATCTTCCCTGCAATGCAGGAGGCACAGGAAACACTTGTTTGATCACTGGGTCAGGAAGATGCCCTGGAGGAGGAAATGGCAATCCACTCCACTCCAGTATTCTTGTCTGAAAAATCTCATGGACAGAGGAGCCTGGTGGGCTACAGTCCAAAGGGTTGCAAAGAGTCAGACAAAACTGAACAACTGAACATACACATATCTCCTTGGAAAGTACTGTTCTCATAAATTAACCAGCTGGCATTCTGGTTTATATATCACCTTTAGGAGCTTGGTCATTGTGATTCTGCCTCCTGAGAAGTGCATCTTATCTGAGTGTGCTGATGAATAGAAATTTTGAGTTTGCAAGACTCCAGACTTTAATGAGTTGACCAAGATAATGTTGGTAAGTGGTAAGTCCTGGAGACATAGCTCAGTATTACTGTGTAAGGAACTGAAAAAATAGGTCATGGCCCTGATTTGAAACTGGAAAAACAGATTCAGGCCGGGACAATATAATTAGATGTCTTTGGGAGGCATTATGGAAATGTGGAAAGAGGGGAAATCTGTCATTGTTCGTTCAGCATTGTCCAATTGACCGGATGACCCCAAAGTGGCAAATGTGAAAATGGTTCACTTGATGTATTTAGCTCCTAGTGTGAAAAAGGAAGAATCATGAGCCTTGTTAATTAACTCACAAAAGTATTTAGAGCATCTACTATGTATAAAGCATGTGTTTAGGCGCTGTGGGAGAAACAAGACTCTAGAAAATAGCCCTAAAACCAACTGATTTCCTTTTCTCTGGTAATGTTTTGTCAAGCAACTTTCTCATATCAACCCAGCTTTCCTCCCTGGGGAAAGAACACATGGACTGTAGTGGCAGGAGTGGATTTCCTTGGCAATTCTAGTGATGTGAAGGATCACAAACTGGCATTCTGATTCCAGTACCTGAGTTCTTTGCTGAGTTATGGTGTGCAGGACTGATTACTGAATTCCAGAAACTTAAGGGGTGAAGGACTAGATCATGAGACAGAGGAGATGCTTTACAGATGGACAGTCTTTCCTGGGCTCTTAAACTTGCTTAAGGAATCTCAGAGCATTCCATAACCACTGACCACACTAGCATATCCAAATGCTGGTAGCAAACCTGATGGCTGGGACTTTGGTGAAGAAATGATTTATTTTTATTTATTCATTTTTGGCCACAGAGGATGCAGGATCTTAGTTCTCTGACCAGGGATTGAACCCTTGCCCCCTACAGTGGAAGCACATAGTCTTAACCACTGGACCCAGGGAAGGTCCAGCGAGAAAATGATTTAAATGAAACTATTTAATTGAAAGAAAAATGGTCTTGGGAATTCCCTGGTGGTCCAGTGGTTAGGATTCCATGCTTCCACTCCAGAGAGCATGGGTTCCATCCCTGGTAGGGGAATTAAGTTTCCACAAGTTTCAGGGCCTAGCCAAAAAAAGAAAAATGGTCTTCCCTCAGGATTGGATGAGGCAAAAGGGAAAGTGGGATATAGACATAAAGGACAGGGTAAACAATGGCAGAGGCATGTGGGTAGGGAGTGAGGGCAGACAGACTGAAATATTAAGAAGAGACAGAGATGGAAAAAGATGATGGATGGATCAGGTGCAAAGATGAAGTTCTTGGGTTCTGGCCTGATTTTATGGAACTATATAAGATACTGCAAGTGGAGAATTAGGAAAAGTAGAATTTAGAAATGTACAAAATTCTCTAAAATACAATACTACACATGCAATATTTATTACACATAATGAATATGTAAAAATAACATGTGGACAGAAGTAACTGTGAGCTAAGTCAACAACCTCTGAGCCTCGATGGCAGCCTCTGCTCTGTTATCTGTGGTCCACAGGAGGATATTTGGTAAATAAGTGTAGAACCTAAGAAATAACACTAGCCATGGGCCAACAGCTTAGTGCTGTGGAGAATAAGCTTGTACTGGGGTTAGTACTCCTCATGTTCCCCTGGCCAGAGAGAGAATGAGAAAAAGCATGTAGAGATGAAAAGGTGGTAAATGATGAAGGCATTTTCCCTTCGTTCAGCTGACTTCTCTTCCCTTCCCCAACAGCCTCCTCAGTGCCCCCTTCACCTCCTTGTTCCTCAGAGTGTAAATGAGAGGGTTCACCATGGGTGTAACCACAGAGTAGAAGAGGGAGATGAATTTGCCCTGGTCCTGCTTGCTAGTCTTGGCTGGAAGCAGATACCCATAGATAGCGGAGCCATAGAAGAGGAGCACCACCACCAAATGGGAGAGGCACGTGTTAAAGGCCTTCCTCCGTCCCTCAGCTGAGCGGATCTTCAGCACTGCCTGAGCTACGTAGCAATAGGAGATCAGGATGACGCTCAGCGGGACAGCAGTGAAGAACGTGCAGATGCTGTTGAGCACAGCCTCATTGAGACTCGTGTCAACACATGCCAGTTTGATCATAGCGGGCACCTCACACAGGAAGCTATCCACCCTCCGGTGCCCACACAAAGGAAGCTGCAGAGTGAATGTGGACTGGACCACAGAGTTGCCCAAGCCACCCAACCAAGCAATGGCAGCCAGCAGCCAGCAGAGCCGAGGATTCATAATGGTGGTGTAGTGCAGGGGTCGGCACACCGCAACGAAGCGGTCAAATGCCATCACCACCAACAGGATGCACTCGGTGGCTCCTAGCCAGAGGAAAACATAGAGCTGGGTCACACAGCCACCATAGCTGATGGTCTTGTCTGCTCCCCACAAGTTGGTCAGCATTTGGGGGACTGAGCTAGTAGTAAAGGCAAGGTCCAGGGCGGAGAGGTTGCTGAGGAAGAAGTACATGGGTGTGTGGAGCCGGGTATCCAGGCTGGAAAGCAGGATGATGGCTGAGTTCCCAAACAAGGTCAGCAAGTAGGAGAAGAGGATGACTACAAAAAAGATCGTCTCCAGCTGGGGATGGTCAGACACACCCATCAGAATGAAGCCCTCCAAGGAGCTGCTATTGGCCCTTTCCATCTTTGGTTGCCTTCAGTCACTTGGGGAATCTGTCCAGGGAAAACCAGGAGTAAAGCGAGTGAAGAGGAAGCTGCTGGATTAGGTGGATCTGTATCGGTGTGGTTCTGATGTCATTGAGCTTTGTAGTTAAGTACCAGTTTAAACTTTATGATTGCAAGCGTTCATGCAATCCTCAAATACTGCCAGTCCTACAATGAATGGAAACTTTATTCCATGTGAATATCAAACGTGAGTTATTACAGGAATGAAGAAAGTGCCTTATAAAGAACAAAAAGATTGGATCTTCAGTTCAACACAGTGATGACAACAGGATAGAAGGAGTTGACCATTGGAGCTAAATGTGGAAATTCTCAAAATACAGATTTACCCAGCCAAAGTTTTGGTGTACTCAGGGAAAGGTCGCGCAGACTTGCTGTATTTGGAAAAGATCCCCAGAAGGTTCTAATAATTTTTTTTCCTGTCTTTTCTATATCCCTAACCAGCCCCCAAGTGAAAACTCCTAGTCTAGAAAGATGAAGTTTGAGGGAGAAGGTGATAAGTTTATAAAATCATGCAAAGAATGGGCAACATGGGCAGACTTACTCACCAAATACAGAAGATACAAATATGTGAGTTTAAAAGAGGTAAATGTAGGACAAAACTTCACTTGAGCCCAAGCATGTGCAGGTGGAACAGGCTAAAGATAGAAACAAGGTTTACTCCAAAGGCAGTTAAACCAGTTATCGGGTGTCCATAATTAGTAAAGGATAATAGAAGATTTCAGAGGCGATCTCTGAAACTTTGAGGTATATAATCACTGTACCCACCTTAAACGATGGAGTAATTCTTAATATCTCATAAACAAAAATTACCTATTGTTAATAATGGACCAGTTGCCATCTCCTTTCATTGGGCAAGACCTAGGCTTTTCTGAAAATCATGAACCAAAGCCCTTCCCCCTTCTTTGACTAATAAATAAAAGGATCTGAGAAGAAAACAAAAATAGTATCGGGTGAGCTGTCCTCATCCGGACACTGAGGACTGGCAGTAAACGCTCTGCCTCTTCCTCTGGACCATAACTTGTCCACAGGAACCTTGGCTGCCACACCCGAAGAGTAGCTTTATGGGAGATGTTCCTCAAGGGATATGTGCAAGTGTGCCATCTGGTCCTGGTGCTCCAGACAGGGATCACTTGGCCACATCTCTTGGCCAAAACCTGACGAACTGTCCTTTCCATCAGTAAGCAGCAGAAACACTGGAGATTCTGATGCTAGATTCCACCCAGAAGTGAGGCAGGAAACCTCTTCTAATTGTCTGTTTCTTTAGATCAGCAATGTAGTCCTTCTACTGAGTCAGGGATGATATTGATTTCAGAACACTTTTCAACCCTCCTTCCTTTCTCTACCTAATACCTTAAGAAGAAGTGACTGCCTATTCTATTCATTTGGGTCTTAAGGGAGCTGAGTTACTAATCTGATAGCTCATATTTCTGTTCTTCCTAACATCCATCTCCCTACTTCCTCCTAGAAGTTCCTGTCCCCTTGTGTCCCTTGAGGAGAAAGACACACAGACAGACATGGCCTGTCTTCTTCCATAAATTATCTGGTCTCCAGGTGGCTGATGCTTTGTGGCTGCTCAGTGATCCCCAAATTTCTTTTGGTCCCCACTCTGTGCATAACAAGGAATAAACCAGTCAGCACGGGGAAAGGACAGGGCATACCTGGAGTGGGAGGTTGCTGACCCCTGCCACTCAGCAAATTCAGGAGGGAACACCATATCAGCTGGATTCTTGGCCTGATCTGCACAAACTCCCCAAGCAAACATGACTGTAATAACTTCAAGTTTGAATTCAGCAACTTGACGCTCTTCAGGATGTTTTCCTCCCTTAAAGGGTCTCTCAACTTGTAATTGAAAGTTCTTGTTCTCAATTACAATAGTTCCCTTGTAAGCTGGAATGTTAAACTGATCTGGCACTATTCGCATTTTAAGATGAGCTCAGAGAGGACAACACTGAACTCAGAGCATGTGCCATTTATGGTGTAATTTAGGAGCACCTACATGGAGTTTGTTTGGGTACAGAAGGATTTTTAGGAATCGCTCGTGTGTACATAGATGGTTCCCATCTTGGCCTGTCTGTAAATTTGTTTTGAACTTTCAAGATACTGAGAAAAGCAACCAAGACTTGCTTCTTAGTTAATCCGGGATGCTGTAGTTGCCCACCTTTACCCAGGCTTCTGCCCGTTCTTCCCCTAAATCTCACCACAATTCTCAGTTGGCCACTTGCAGATTAGCCTCAACAAATATGGAATTTGGAGTTGGCTTTCTCCTATTACGGAAATTGCTCCTGAGCTGTTGGCACTCCCCATATGTGGGTACAAGTTCTCAGAATTCAAGCCTTCCTTTAACATCAGCTTCAGCAATAAACAGAAAGGGAATCATAAAAAATAAAAACAAATAAGGAAACCTAATCCTGAATTCCTTATCCTTGCAGAGAAGTTTTTATATATGATTTATTTTTAAATATTTAATTTATCTGGAGACACTTGACAGTGATACTCCTGAGGGCTCAGTTTGTGCCTATCTTGCATCTAAGTTCTAAGTTCATCTTTTCCTGGTGACCTGGTCAAGACTGGAGATAAGGTTTTCAATGTAGGATAACATTGTGGCAGTATGGTACGCAACGGCCACACAGCAGAATAAACTTTGCCTAGAAGGATGAAGATTGCATGCATGGATGTGAGAGTTGGACTGTGAAGAAAGCTGAGCACTGAAGAATTGATGCTTTTGAACTGTGGTGTTGGAGAAGACTCTTGAGAGTCCCTTGGACTGCAAGGAGATCCAACCAGTCCATCCTAAAGGAGATCAGTCCTGGGTGTTCATTGGAAGGACTGATGCTGAAGCTGAAACTCCAATACTTTGGCCACCTGATGTGAAGAATTGACTCATTGGAAAAGACCCTGATGCTGGGAGGGGTTGGGGGCAGGAGGAGAAGGGGACGCCAGAGGATGAGATGGCTGGATTGCATCACCGACTTGATGGACATGAATTTGGGTGAACTCGGGGAGTTGGTGATGGACAGGGAGGCCTGGATTGCTGCGATTCATGGGGTCACAAAGAATCGGACACGACTGAGCAACTGAACTGAACTGAACTGAGAAGGATGAAGTCAAGGGTGGATTTGAAGTGTTTGATGGAGTGAACAGGAATTCCACCCCCAAATCTCAGAATTCAAGAATTAGAAAAGAGGAGTTTGAATCTTAAAGGAGGTAAGTATAGGATCAATAAGAGAAAAAATGGCATAGTTCATAGTAAAACTATGGAAACTATTACTCTTTAGAGGCATCACAGTATATATTAAAATTTAAGGAACATAAAGGGAGATGAAGGGAATCAATGATGTCTAGAGGGGACTCTACATCTGATGTTTGCATCAGGGAATACAACCAAGCTCCCTTAAATCGATTTCTGATGCTACTATTGGAAAAAGAATGCTGGATGCAGGATGGCTCAGAGGGCAATTCTAATGAGCGTAGGATCTTACAAAATTAAAAGAGGGTTAAATGGCAGTACATCAAATATGTATGAAAACTCCCCACCACAAACTCAGACTGGAAAAAGCTGGAGAAGCATGGTGTTCCAGGAATAGCTCTCCATGGTACAATCCTCTGCAAACTGAGGGCAGTTTGCAGCAGGTTTTCAAAAGGAAAACTGGACAGAGGAGTGCTTGATGTGAGGGCCAGGAAGTAAGCTTTCTGCCTTGTCTTGCATAGGCAGTTCCTTATTGGAGGGTCTTACCTGACTTGCCTGACATTTTAGAAAGGACACGGAGCATGTGCAGATTTTTAGGGAAGAAAAAGCAAGAGAAAATAGGTATTATGGAAAATGTCCAAGACATTAACTTGTTTAGGAAGAAGTGATTAAGGAGAGTTTTTTCTTTTTTTTCTTCCAGTTAATGTCCTTGCTATATGGTGGGATTTCAAAGACAGCTGCTCGTACAGCAGGTGCTCTCCCTATCTATGAAAAGCAAAAACAGGCTTAAATTAAAAGCAAGAGAAATTGTGCTTTGACATTCTGAGATTTTGGCATGAAAAAAATATAGGCAAATTCTTTGGCAAGAGAAAAAGGAATTAAAGATTTTGCTTAGAAATTTGTCTAAGTTTAGAGATTTGTCTGACCAGGGGCACTGGGCTATCCCAAAGTCTGCCTTTTCAGCTGCGGGATTCTGTTCCTAGGACACATATGTGCACACAAAAGCGTCTTTATTTGGGGGTGGTGTGATCAGGACAAGAATTTTCCAGTTTCTCTCCTAGACATCCTAGAAATGAATTTTATCCCGTAGAAGTTCTTAATTTATAGTTTTATAATTCCCCTGTGAAGTTTAAATATCTCCCTTTCCTATCTCTTTTCTTAGCTGGTATGTGTCTCTGTGTCAGTCGTGTCTAACTCTTTTGTGACCCCATGGACTGTAGCCCGCCAGGCTCCTCTGTCCATGGAATTTTCCAGGCAAGAACACTGAAGAGAGTTGCCATTTCCTACTCAAGGGGATCTTCCTGACCCAGGGATGGAACCCGCGTCTCAGGTATTGAACCCATAACATCTCCAGCATTGGCAGGCAGGTTCTTTACCCCTATACCACCAAGGAAGCGCTCTCAGCTGATAGAGGAGGTCACAAATGCACTTGGGGACCCACACCATGTCCTCCAAACTTTCTCCAGGAAGTAAGAACACAAAGTCAGCGCTTGTAAAAGGTCATTTCATCTGCTCCCTCTCCTCTCTTCAATTCCCCTGACTGCTCTTTCCTTATCCATCTTCTCCTCTTATACCCTGGATTCTCATTAGTAGAAATCTATGAATCTTCTACGGAAACATACCTTTGGCTTCAAGAGCCCATGTGACTGTCTCACTGTCACTGGTGCTTGCTGGATCGAGCAGGGGGGAAAGTGCAAAATTAGGAAGGAAGCTGTGCTGCGTGGCTACTCTCCTACCCTCGAGGAGGGGGCTTTTAACCATGGGGTTGGCCCTGGCCCTCTGAGGAGTTCTGGCTCTGACACCTGGAAGCCCAGCTCACTCCTGCTCATTCTGCAGAGCCCAAGGGGGTCCTCTGTCCCCCACAGGCAATTAGCACAAAGCACTTGCATGGCCAGGACGCAGGAACAAGGCAGTCCCTGAAGAACCGACTGGTTCTTTCACCTGAACTCCATCCCCAAACACAGATTACTAATTGAAATAGCAGTGAGAATAACTGCATTCCTTAAATTATTACTAGTTACATAATTTTATCCTTTTCCAGGTACTTTCACAAGATCCAGCTTGGTTCTTACAATGCTTTCTTTGGCAAGTGGTCTTATCCTCACTTGGTTGACAAGTAAACCAAGCATAAAATGAGAATAAAATGACTCGTTTAGTGTTAAACAGTGTTTTTTCATTAGGCATAAACATACCATTCTATGTAGAAGCTAGTATTTTTTAAGTATGATTGATTCACAATATTATGTTAGTTTCAGAGGTATAACATGTTGTTGTTCCATCGCTATGTCATGTCCAACTCTTTGTGACCCCATGGACCATAGCAAGCCAGGCTTCTCTGTCCTCCACTATTTCCCAGGGTTTGTTCACATTCATGTCCATTGAGTCAGTAATGCTATCTAACCATCCCATCTCATCCTCTGCCGCCCACTTCTGCTCCTGCTCTCAATCATTCCCAGCATCAGAGTCCTTTCCAATGAGTCGGCCCTTGGCATCAGGTGGACAAAATACTGGAGCTGCAGCTTCAGCAACAGTCCTCCCAGTGAACACTCGGAGTTAATTTCCTTTAGGATTGACTGGTTTGATCTCCTTGCAGTCCAAGGGACTCTCATAGCATAGTGACTAGATATTTTTTATAGATTATGCTCCATTTAAAGTTATTACAAAATAATGGCTGTATTTCCCTGTGCTGTACAATATATGCTTATTGTTTATTTTACATATAGCCATTTGTTATCTCTTAATTCCTTACCTCTATCTTGCAGTTCTCCTTTCCTTCTCCCACTGGTAATGGCTAGTTTCTTCTCTATGTCTATGAGTCTATTTCTGTTTTGATATATTCATTCATTTTATTTTTTAGATCCAACATCTAAGTGATAACAGAGTATTTGTCTTTCTCTGTCTGACATTTCACTAGACATAATGCTCTTTAGATCATCCACGTTGTTGCAAATGGAACAATTTCATTATATTTTATGACTAAGTTACATAGGCATTATAAAACTATACCATACCTTCGTCCATTCATCTGTTGATGGACAGTTAGGTTGTTTCTATATCTTAGCTATTATAAAGAATGCTACTGTGAACATTGAAGTGCATACATCTTTTCAAATTAATGTTTTCATTTTGTTTTGATATATACCTGGGAGCAGAATTGCTGATCATATGATAGTTCTGTTTTTAGTTTTTTGAGGAACCTCCATACTGTTTTCCATAATTGCTGCACCAATTTACATTTCTAACAACAGTGTACTAGGGGTCCCCTTTCTCCACACCCTCATCAACATTTGTTATTTGTAGACTTTTTTATATTAATAATAGCCATTCTGACAGGTATGAGGTGATTACCTCATACCTGACAGGTATGAGGTGGGGAAACAGTGGAAACCGTGTCAGACTTTATTTTTTGGGGCTCCAAAATCACTGCAGATGGTGACTGCAGCCATGAAATTAAAAGACGCTTACTCCTTGGAAGAAAAGTTATGACCAACCTGGATAGCATATTCAAAAGCAGAGACATTACTTTGCCAACAAAGGCTCGTTTAGTCAAGGCTATGGTTTTTCCTGTGGTCATTATGCATGTGAGAGTTGGACTGTGAAGAAGGCTGAGCGCCGAAGAATTGATGCTTTTGAACTGTGGTGTTGGAGAAGACTCTTGAGAGTCCCTTGGACTGCAAGGAGATCCAACCAGCCCATTCTGAAGGAGACCAGCCCTGGGATTTCTTTGGAAGGAATGATGCTGAGGCTGAAACTCCAGTACTTTGGCCACCTCATGTGAAGAGCTGACTCATTGGAAAAGACTCTGATGCTGGGAGGGATTGGGGGCAGGAGGAGAAGGGGATGCCAGAGGATGAGATGGCTGGATGGCATCACTGAATCGATGGACGTGAGTCTGAGTGAACTCCGGGAGTTGGTGATGGACAGGGAGGCCTGGCGTGCTGCGATTCATGGGGTTGCAAAGAGTCAGACACGACTGAGCGACTGATCTGATCTGATCTGATAGAGTTATGCAAACCATCTGCATAATAAATTTTAGAACCTTTTCATCATCCTCAAATGAAACTTCATATCTATTACCTTTCTTGCTCAATATTCCTCCCTCTCCCTCAGCTCAAGATAACAACCAGTCTATTTTCTGCCCACAGAAATTTATCCATTCTGGACATTTCATGTAAAAATATTCATATTGTATATGATCCTGTGTGATTGGCTTCTTTGCATTATCATAATGTTTTCAAGGCTTGTTCATTTTAAGGCATAACTTAGTACTCTACTCCTTTATTTCTGAATGATATTTGGGTTGTTTCCACTTCTGAGTATTATAAAAAATGTTGCTAATGAACATTTGCCAGTGGCTTTTTGTGTAGATATGTTTTCATTCCTTTTACATACATAGTTATGGAACTGCTAGGTCATATAGATGTTTAGTCTTTTGAGGAACTACCAGACTCTTTTCAAAGCAGGCTTCTCATTATTCTAAGTGTCTTTCATATGAAATTTTAAAAATTTTAACAAAGTTTTTTCTTTTATGTATTATGCTTTGGTGTCATGTCAAGGAACTCGTGGCTTAATGGCAGAGTCACAAAGATTTTTACCTGTGTGCATCTAGAAGTTGTATTATTTTAGATTTTAGATTTGGGACTATGAGCCATTATGAGTTACTTTTGTATAAGGTGTGGGGTTTATTTATTTTTATATGTATATTTATTTATTTGGCCACGCCAGGTCTTTAGCTGCAGTGTGTGGGATCTGTAGTTGCAGCACGTGAACTCTTCCTGTGGCATATGGGATCTAGCTCCCTGACCAGGGATCCAACCCAGGGCCCCTGCGTTGGGAGCTCAGAGTCTTAGCCATTGAATCACCAGGGAAGTCTCTGTTTTATTTTTTAACATTCATTCATTTGTGGCAAGAGGGACCTTTGTTGCAGCATGCAGATCTTTCATTGTAATGTGTGGGCTTCTCTAGTTACCACCTGCGGCTTCTCTCTAGCTGTGGCACACTAACTCAGTAGTTGTGGCTCGTTGGCATAGCTGCCCCATGCATGTCACTGGAAGGTGGATAGATGCTTAAGCACTGGGCCACCAGGAAAGTTCCTAATGTGTGAGGTTTAGACAGAGATTCATTTTTTGCATATGGATGTCCAAACATAATTTATTGAAGTCTAACCTTTCTCTACTGACTTGCTTTTGCATCTTTGTCAAAAATAAACTGGCTACAAAGATACCACCAGGAAAGAAAACTACCAGCTGATATCTCTTCTGCATCCAGATACAAGAATTCTCAACAAAATACTAACAAACCAGATCCAACAGCTCATTAAGAAGATGATTAGGAGACCTGGCAGTCAAGTGGTTAAAAGTCTGAGCCCACAATTCAGGGGGCACAGAATCAATACCTGGTCAGAGAACTAAAGTTTCTACTATCATAATGACATGATACTGACCTAAGGGGAGACATAGACATCTAGAATAGAATTCAGTTCAGTGGCTCAGTCATGTCTGATTCTTTGCAACCCATGGAAGACAGCATGCCAGGCTTCCCTGTCCATCACCAGCTCCTGGAGCTTGTTCAAACTCTTGTCCATCAAGTCGGTATTGCCATCCAGCCATCTCATCTTCTGTTGTCTGCTTCGCCTCCTGCTTTCATCCTTTTCCAGCATCAGGGTCTTTTCAAATGAGTCAGTTTTTGAATCAGGTGGCCAAAGTATTGGAGTTTCAGCTTCAACATCAGTCCTTCCAATGAATATTCAGGACTGATTTCCTTTAGGATTGACTGGTTTGATTTCCTTGCAGTCCAAGGGACTCTCAAGAGTCTTCTCCAACACCATAATTCAAAAGCATCAATTCTTTGGCACTCAGCTTTCTTTATACTCCAACTCTCACATCCATACATGACTACTGGAAAAACCATAGCTCAGACTATATGGACTTATGTTGGCAAAGTAATCTCTCTGGTTTTTAATATGCTGTCTAGGTTGGCCATAACTCTTCTTTAAAGGAGCAAGCGTCTTTTAATTTCATGACTGTAGTCACCATCTGCAGTGATTTTGGAGCCCCCAAAATAAAGTCTCTCACTGTTTCCATTGTTTTCTCATCTATTTGCCATTAAGTGATGGAACCAGATGCCATGATCTTAGCTTTTTGAATGTTGAGTTTTAAGCCAGCTTTTTCACGTTCCTCTTTCACTTTCATCAAGAGGCTCTTTAGCTCCTCTTCGCTTTCTGCCAAAAGGGTCATGTCATCTGCATATCTGAGGTTATTGATATTTCTCCCAGCAATCTTGATTCCAGCTGTGCTTCATCCCTCCCAGCATTTCACATGATGTACTCTGCATATAAGTTAAATAAATAGGGTGACAATATATAGCCTTGATGTACTCCTTTCCCAATTTGGAACCAGTCTGTTGTTCCATATCTGGTTCTAAGGGTTGCTTCTGGACCTGCATACAGATTTCTCAGGAGGCAGGTAAGGTAGTCTGGGATTCCCATCTCTTGAAGAATTTTCCAGTTTGTTGTGATCCACACAGTCAAAGGCTTTGGCACAGTCAATAAAGCAGAAGTAGATGTTTTTCTGGAACTCTCTTGCTTTTTTGATGATCCAGGGGACGTTGGCAATTTGATCTCTGGTTCCTCTGCCTTTTCTAAAAACCAGCTTGAGCATCTGGAAGTTCACGGTTCACGTACTATTGAAACCTGGCTTGGAGAACGTTGAGCATTACTTTGCTAGCATGTGAGATGAGTGCAATTGTGCGGTTTGAACATTCTTTGGCATTGCCTTTCTTTGGGATTGGAATGAAAACTGATCTTTTCCAGTCCTGTGGACACTGCTGAGTTTTCCAGATTTGCTGGCATATTGTCCCATGTCCAGTTCTAACTTGTTTCTTGACCTGCATACAGATTTCTCAGGAGGCAGGTAAGGAGATATGGTATTCCCATCTCTTTGAGAATTTTCCACAGTTTGTTGTGATCCACACAGTCAAAGGATTTGGCATAGTCAATCAAGCAGAAGTAGATGTCTTTCTGGAACTCTCCTGCTTTTACTATGATCCAACAGATGTTGGCATGACCCCAGAAATAAACTCATATACCATGGCCAACTGATTTTCAATAAGGGTTACAAGATTATTCAATGAGGGAAAGAAGAGGTTCTTCAACTAATGATGTTGGGTCAACTGCATAGCCATATGCAAAAGAAGCAAGTTGGACCAGTACCTCATACTATACACAAAAATTAATGAAGATGGATCCATGACCTAAATATAAGAGTTAAAACTGTAAAACTTTTAGAAAAAAACATACAGGTATATCATCAACTTGGATTTGACAATGGATTTTTAGATATAACACCAAAGCTACAGCAACAAAATTAAAAAAAGATAAACTGGACCTCATCAACATTTTGAAATTTTGTGCACAACAGGGCATTGTCAAGAAAATGAAAAGAAAATCTACAGAAAAGGAAAAAATATTTAAAAATCATACATTGTATAAGGGTTAATATTCAGAAAATATAATGAATTTCTTCTGCTTCTATTAGGTCCAGACCATTTCTTGTCCTTTATCAAGCTCATCTTTGCATGAAATGTTCCTTTGGTATCTCTGATTTTCTTGACGAGATCCCTAGTCTTTCCCATTCTGTTGTTTTCCTCTATTTCTTTGCATTGATCACTGAAGAAAGCTTTCTTATCTCTTCTTGCTATTCTTTGGAACTCTGCATTCAGATGCTTATATCTTTCCTTTTCTCCTTTGCTTTTCGCTTCTCTTCTTTTCACAGCTATTTGTAAGGCCTCCCCAGACAGCCATTTTGCTTTTTTGCATTTCTTTCCTATGGGAATGGTCTTGATCCCTGTCTCCTGTACAATGTCACGAACCTCATTCCACAGTTCATCAGGCACTCTATCTATCAGATCTAGGCCCTTAAATCTATTTCTCACTTCCACTGTATAATCATAAGGGATTTGATCTAGGTCATACCTGAATGGTCTAGTGGTTTTCCCTACTTTCTTCAGTTTAAGTCTGAATTTGGCAATAAGGAGTTCATGGTCTGAGCCACAGTCAGCTCCTGGTCTTGTTTTTGCTGACTGTATAGAGCTTCTCCATCTTTGGCTGCAAAGAATATAACCAATCTGATTTCGGTGTTGACCATCTGGTGATGTCCATGTATAGAGTCTTCTCTTGTGTTGTTGGAAGAGGGTGTTTGTTATGACCAGTGCATTTTCTTGGCAAAACTCTATTAGTCTTTGCCCTGCTTCATTCCATATTCCAAGGCCAAATTTGCCTGTTACTCCAGGTTTTTCCTGACTTCCTACTTTTGCATTCCAGTCCCCTATAATGAAAAGGACATCTTTTTGGGGTGTGAGTTCTAAAAGGTCTTGTAGGTCTTCACAGAACCGTTCCACTTCAGCTTCTTCAGCGTTACTGGTTGGGGCATAGACTTGGATTACTGTGATATTGAATGGTTTGCCTTGGAAACGAACAGAGATCATTCTGTCATTTTTGAGATTGCATCCAAGTACTGCATTTTGGACTCTTTTCTTGACCATGATGGCCACTCCATTTCTTCTGAGGGATTCATGCCTGCAGTAGTAGATATAATGGTCATCTGAGTTAAATTCACCCATTCCAGTCCATTTCAGTTTGCTGATTCCTAGAATGTCAACATTCACACTTGCCATCTCTTGTTTGACCACTTCCAATTTGCCTTGATTCATGGACCTGACATTCCAGGTTCCTATGCAATATTGCTGTTTACAGCACTGGACATTGCTTCTATCACCAGTCACATCCACAGCTGGGTATTGTTTTTGCTTTGGCTCCATCCCTTCATTCTTTCTGGAGTTATTTCTCCACTGATCTCCAGTAGCATATTGGGCACCTACTGACCTGGGGAGTTTCTCTTTCAGTATCCTATCATTTTGCCTTTTCATACTGTTCATGGGGTTCTCAAGCGAAGAATACTGAAATGGTTTGCCATTCCCTTCTCCAGTGGACCACATTCTGTCAAATTGATAAAGGACAGAAATGGTATGGACCTAACAGAAGCACAAGATATTAAGAAGAGATGGCAAGAATACACAGAAGAACTGTACAAAAAAGACCTTCACGACCCAGATAATCACAATGGTGTGATCACTGACCTAGAGCCAGACATCCTGGAATGTAAAGTCAAGTGGGCCTTAGAAAGCATCACTAAGAACAAAGCTAGTGGAGGTGATGGAATTCCAGTTGAGCTATTCCAAATCCTAAAAGATGATGCTGTGAAAGTGCTGCACTCAATCTGCCAGCAAATTTGGAAAACTCAGCAGTGGCCACAGGACTCGAAAAGGTCAGTTTTCATTCCAATCCCAAAGAAAGGCAATGCCAACGAATGCTCAAACTACTGCACAATTGCACTCATCTCACATGCTAGTAAAGTAATGCTCAAAATTCTCCAAGCCAGGCTTCAGCAATATGTGAACCGTGAACTTCCTGATTTCAAGCTGGTTTTAGAAAAGGCAGAGGAACCAGAGATCAAATTGCCAACATCCGCTGGATCATGGAAAAAGCAAGAGAGTTCCAGAAAAACATCTATTTCTGCTTTATTGACTAGGCCAAAGCCTTTGACTGTGTGGATCACAATAAACTGTGGAAAATTCTTTAAGAGATGGGAATACCAGACCACCTGATCTGCCTCTTGAGAAATTTGTATGCAGGTCAGGAAGCAACAGTTAGAACTGGACATGGAACAACAGACTGGTTCCAAATAGGAAAAGGAGTACGTCAAGGCTGTATATTGTCACCCTGTTTATTTAACTTATATGCAGAGTACATCATGAGAAACGCTGGACTGGAAGAAACACAAGCTGGAATCAAGATTGCCGGGAGAAATATCAATAACCTCAGATATGCAGATGACACCACCCTTATGGCAGAAAGTGAAGAGGAACTCAAAAGCCTCTTGATGAAAGTGAAAGTGGAGAGTGAAAAAGTTGGCTTAAAGTTCAACATTCAGAAAACGAAGATCATGGCATCCGGTCCCATCACTTCATGGGAAATAGATGGGGAAACAGTGGAAACAGTGTCAGACTTTATTTTTCTGGGCTCCAAAATCACTGCAGATGGTGACTGTAGCCATGAAATTAAAAGACGCTTACTCCTTGGAAGAAGTTATGACCAACCAAGATAGCATATTCAAAAGCAGAGACATTACTTTGCCAACAAAGGTCCGTCTAGTCAAGGCTATGGTTTTTCCTGTGGTCATGTATGGATGTGAGAGTTGGACTGTGAAGAAGGCTGAGCGCCGAAGAATTGATGCTTTTGAACTGTGGTGTTGGAGAATACTCTTGAGAGTCCCTTGGACTGCAAGGAGATCCAACCAGCCCATTCTGGAGATCAGCCCTGGGATTTCTTTGGAAGGAATGATGCTAAAGCTGAAACTCCAGTACTTTGGCCACCTCATGTGAAGAGCTGACTCATTGGAAAAGACTCTGATGCTGGGAGGGATTGGGGGCAGGAGGAGAAGGGGACGACAGAGGATGAGATGGCTGGATGGCATCACTGACTCGATGGACGTGAGTCTCAGTGAACTCTGGGAATTGGTGATGGACAGGGAGGCCTGGCGTGCTGCGATTCATGGGGTCACAAAGAGTCGGACACGACTAAGCGACTGATCTGATCTAATGAATTTCTACAACTCAAAAAGACAAACAACCCAATTTTAAAATGACCAAAGAGGACTTCTCTGATGGTCCAGTGGTTGAGAGTCTGCCTCCAAGGTAGAGGACACAAGCTGGATCCCTTGTCCGGGAAGATGCCACAGGCCGTGAAGCAACTAAGTCTGTGCACCGCAACTGCTGAGCCCGTGCTCTAGAGTCTGTGCTCAGAAACAAGAAACGACATCGCAATGAGAAGCCCAAGCACCACACCTAGAGAGTAGCCCTGCTCACTGCAACTAGAGAAAGCCCACAAGTAGCAACATAGACCCAGTGCAGCCAATCAATCAATCAATCAATAAATATAAAACTATATAAAATAAAATGGCCAAAGGACTCAAAGAGACATTTCTTCAAAGAAGAGAACAAACATATAAAAAGCTGCTTACATCATTAGTCACTGGGGGAATGAAGATCAAAAACTTAATGAAAAAGCACTTTATACTCATTTAAATAGCTACAATAATGCAAAATAGAAAAATAGCTAGTGTTGGCAAGAAGAAAGAAAAAAAAGGAACCCCTGATGAGAACATTTAGGCATACCCTGGAGATACTGAGGGTTCAGTTCCAGACCCTGCAACAAAGCAAACATCACAGCAGAGAAAGTGACAGAATTTTCTTGTTTTCCCAGTGCATATAAAAGTTATAGTTACACAATACTGCAATCTTTTTTTTTTTAGATCTTAGTTCCCTGACCAGGAATTGAACCCGTGCTCCCTGCGGTGGAATTGTGAAGTCTTAGCTAGTGGGCCACCAGGGAAGACCCATTAGGTATGCAATAGCATTATATCTAAAAAATGCTGTAACAATTACAACAGTACCAGCTGTAATAGATCACTGATCATAGATCACCATAACAAATATAATAATGTAACAGCTTAAAATGCTGTGAGAATTGTCAAAATGTGACACGGAAACAAAAAGTGAGAAAATGTTGTTGGGATAATGGTGCTGTTAGATTTGCTGACACAGGGTTGTAACAAACTTTCAATTTGTAAAAATGCATTATCTGTGATGGGCAATAAAACAAAGTGTAATAAAAACAAGGTATGTTTATAAAATAGTTCAGACCCAATAGAAAAGTTTGTTGCTCAAAAATTAAACATAAAACTGGGAATTTCCTAACCTTTTCTCCAGTGGTTCAGCAGTAAAAGAATCTGCCTGCAATGCAGGAGATACAGGAGACATGGGTTTGATCTCTGTATCAGGAAAATCCCCTGGAGGAGGGGATGGCAACCCATTCCAATATTCTTACCTAGAGAATCCCATGGACAGAGACTGGCAGGCTACAGTCCATAGAGTTGCAAAGAGTGGGACGTGACTAAAGTGACTGAGCATGCATGGGAATTCTCTGGAGGGCTAGTGATTAGGACTGGATGCTTTCACTGCCGTGGCCCAGGTTCAAGACCTGGTTGGAGAACTGGAATCCTGCAAGCCACTTGGTGGTACAGCAAAAAAAATAAGTTAAACATAAAACTAAAATATGTCCCCACAGTACCCCTTCTGGGTATATACCCAGGAGAACTGAAACAAATACTTGTATATGTACATTTACAGCAGGACTATCACAATAGCCAAAAAGCAGAAACAAATGTCTATCAACAGATGAGTGGATAAACACATTGTGTTATTCAGCCAAAAAGGAATGAAGTGCTGATCGATACATGCTACAATGTGGATCAACTTCAATAGCATTATTCTAGTGAAAGAAAATCAGGCCCAATGTGTTACATATAAGATTATGTTTAAATTAAATACTCAGATTAGAGAAATCCAGAGGGACAACAAGCAGGTTTATGATTTGCCAGGCACTATGCGGAAACAAGAATGAAGTTTTCTTTGGGTGTAATGAAAATATTCTTGAACTAGACAGAAGTGGCAGCTGCACAAAATTATGTATGTACTAAATGCCACTTGACTGTTCACTTTAAAATGCTTAATTTTGCTTTATGTGACTGTCACCTCATTAAATATTTGCCTATAAAAATCAACTTGCATCAAAACCACAATGAGGTACCATCTCACACTGGTCAGAATGGCTGCTATCAAAAAGTCTACAAACAATAAATGCTGGAGAGGGTGTGGAGAAAAGGGAACCGTCTTACACTGTTAGTGGGAATGCAAACTAGTACAGCCACTATGGAGAACAGTGTGGAGATTCCTTAAAAAACTGGAAATAGAACTGCCATACAACCCAGCAATCCCACTGCTGGGCATACACACTGAGGAAACCAGAATTGAAAGAGACACGTGTACCCCAATGTTCATTGCAGCACTGTTTACAATAGCCAGGACATGGAAGCAACCCCGATGTCCATAGGCAGACAAATGGATAAGAAAGTTGTGGTACATATACACAATGGAATATTACTCAGCTATTAAAAAGAACACATTTGAGGCAGTTCTAATAAGGTGGATGAAACTGAAGCCTATTTTACAGAATGAAGTAAGTCAGAAAGAAAAACACCAATACAGTATATTAACACATATATATGGAATTTAGAAAGATGGTAATGATGACCCTATATGCTAGACAGCAAAACAGACACAGATATAAAGAACAGACTTTTGGACTCCATGGGAGAAGGCAAGGGTAGGATGACTTGAGAGAATAGCATTGAAATATGTATATTACCATATGCGAAATAGATGACCAGTCCAAGTTCGATGCATGAAATAGGGCACTCAAAGCCAAACTGGGACAATGCTGAGGGATGGTATGGGGATGGAGTGGAAGGGGGTTCAGGACAGGGGGACACATGAACACCCGTGGCTGATTCATGTCAATGTATGGCAAGAACCACCACAATATTGTAAAGTAATTAGCCTTTAAGTATAATAAAGAAATTAATTTAAAAAATCAACTTGCCATATTTATGTGGGTCTATTTCTGGACTCTTCATTCTATGCCATTGATCTGTGTGTCTTCCCCTTTACCAAGACCACACTTTTCATTAGCATAACTTTAGAGGAAAGTCTTATAATCAAGTGATGTCATTTCTTCAGTTTCTTTCTTATTTTTCAAACTATTTAGGCTATTCTAGTTCTTTTATCTTTCCACATTGTATTAAATCTATTGACTGGTTTGGGGAGAACTGACATCTTTGTTATGTTGAGTTTTTTCAGTTTATGAATGTGATTTGTTTTCCTATTTATTTAGGACTCCTTTGATTTATGTATTTCACCAGTGGTTTATGGTTCTCAGTATATCTAACCTGCACATGTTTCCTTAGATTTATGTCTAAACATTTATTTTTTGAAGCTATTGTAAATTACATTGTTTCCAGTGTACAGAAATAGAATGTTTTGTTTACTGATCTTGCATTCTGTGATCTTACTAAATTTACTTATTCTACTCCAGAAATTTTCGCAGGGTTAGGATTTTCCACATTTAGTCATGTCATCTGTGAATAAACACAGCTTTGTTTTTCCTTTTCAACCTGGATGTTTTTTAATTTCCTTTTCTTTCATTATTGTACTGGCCATGTCTTCCAGTACAATGCTAAACAGGGGTGGCAGGAGTGGATATTCTTCTCTTGTTCCTTATCTCAAAAGGGAAAGCATTTGATCTTTGATAATTATGTGTGATATGAGCTATAGGCGGAGAAGGCAATGGCACCCCACTCCAATACTCTTGCCTGGAAAACCCCATGGATGGAGGAGCCTGGAAGGCTGCAGTCCATGCGGTCGCTGAGAGTCGGACATGACTGAGCGACTTCACTTTCACTTTTCACTTTCATGCATTGGAGAAGGAAATGGCAACCCACTCCAGTGTTCTTGCCTGGAGAATCCCAGGGACGGGGGAGCCTGGTGGGCTGCCGTCTATAGGGTTGCACAGAGTCGGACATGACTGAAGTGACTTAGCAGCAGCAGCAGCATGAGCTATAGGGATTTTGGTCTTTTTGTGTGTGTGTGGGAGGGGGGTATGTGGCATGCAGAGTATTAGTTCTGTGACCAAAAATTGAACCTGTGCCTCCTGCACAAAACCACAGAGTTCTAACCACTGGACTGCCAGGGAAGTCCTACGTTTTTTCTAGCAGATGATCTTTTACAGGTTTAAAAAGTTCCATTTTATTCCTAGTTTCCTGGGAATTTTGGTCATAAATGTATTTTGTCTCCATTTTCACTAAAGTGCTCCCTTTCAGTTTCTAGTTGTGCTGCACTGAAGTAAAAGGGTATCAGAGAACATGAACAGTAAACTCACTATCAATTCAGTAGTAGTTTGAATTCTGGTATTCTTCTACAAATCACCTACTGCTATTAACGGTTTGAAGTTCTCAAACAGTTGCTCCATGCATTATACCCAGGTTTTAGAGTTTGTGTCTAGGCGAGAGAAAAAGTGAAGCATGCTTACTTCTTACCTAGAAATGGAACCCAAATAATATTCATAATGGTTTGTCTCATGCCTTTCCAATCTCTATTCATTTTATTTCTTTTACTATATTATAGGTTCTCTACTCTGATACCTAATCCCTGACTCCACAGAAGCCTTCCCAAATGTTTACTTCTTTTCAAAGCCTTCCCTTAGTCTGTCTTTCTTCTTGTCCACAATCTTCTTCCCTGTCCTACCTGTTACTATTTGTTACCTGGAAGCTGACTTGTCACCCTCTGCTTTAGTCCCTTCTTAGTTTTTAAATTGAGATATGTCACATATCATAAAATTCACCATTTTGAAGTATTTAACTCGGTGGTTTTATTAGCATATTTACATTTCATCATCACTATTTAATACCTGAACAAGAACAATATAATTAGCAGAGGAATTTCTGGGTAAAACAGTAAGTCTATGTTTAACTTTTGAAGTTACTGCCAAAATGTTTTCTACAGTGGCTGTACAATTTAAATTTCCACCCGCAGTGTATGAGGGTTCTAATTTCTTCACATCCTTGAAAACACATCTTATTATCTTTTACAATTACAACCATGTTAGTGGATATAAGTGGTATCTCATTGTGGATTTGATATGCATTTTCATGGTGGCTAATGACGTTGAGTCCCTTTTTATGTGCTGATTGGCCATTTGTGTATCTTATTGTGAGAAATGTCTATTTAAATCTTTGCCCTTTTCAAGATTTCCCTGGTGGTCCAGGGAATGTAGATTTGATCCCTAAGCCCATGTGCCTCAACTAGAGACCATGTGCTCTGGATGCTGTGCCATTGCTAGAGAGAAGCCTGTACAACAAAGAGCCCACATGCCCCCAACTAAAACTTGATGCAGCCATAAATAAATAAATATAATAAAACCCACTTATTTGCCCTTTTCAATATTAAATTCTCTACCACTGCATTGCCTTCATATAGTATTAAATAATGCTGCTTAAGATGAAGTTTCTGACCACTTGGTGTTGATGGCTGTGAAAATTTGAGACACAGACCCAAACAAAAGCCAAACAAACAAAAAAACCTTATAGCAAGTAGAATTGCTTGTATATTAAAGTGCCTAAATTTTTGTACCCTTCTCTGCATTTACTGAAAATGCATCTAGAACTTCTTGTCTCTGCCTTTAATGCTCTAGTCACATTATCCGTAAGAAGTTAAAAACTTAAAAATATCAAAGATACTCTCCAAATGTGAATGCTAAAGTCCACTCTCAAAAAAGTAGAGTGCCTAAGCCAATTTAAAATCTTTTAAAATTAAAATTAAGTTTTGTAAGACAGTAGAGTTGAGTGTTTCTTATTCTAGTTTGGGGAAGCTGTGATTGGTCTTGAAAATAAGGCAGAGTGATAAACTGACCACGGAAAGCCAATCTGTCAAACAAATGAATGATTTAAATATCATACATATTGTTTTAACCATATAAAGAAACCTAGAAAATGCCCATTTTATCCCCAACCTAGCATTCTTTAGAAACAAAAATGCAAAACCCGAAATGTTTGTGAACATAAAATCCTACCACCAAAAACAATGCCCGGCACACAGAAAGTGCCCAATAAACATCTGCCTGATGTTGAATGAATAAATGAACATTCACAGTGCACATCTCTCTAAAAGTTTTCAGGAGCAAACATTTATAGGCAGAGATTAAAGAAGAACCCGTTTTTGGCAGCAGGTTTATGTAAGTGTTAATTTGGGAGCTGCAGGTGACAAACACTAGTTCAGGGAAAATTCTGAGAGATAGTGAAGGACAAGGAACCCTGGCGTGCTGCAGTTCATGGGGTCGCAAAGAATCAGACACAACTTAACAACTGAACAACAACACAGGCACCAGGAATGCTGGTTACAAATAACACTTGGTTTGTTGATTTTTATAAATGTTAGATTACAGCAAGTATTATTTGGCCATGGAATGATCTTTCAAAGCATTTTCCACACACAATTCTTAACTATCAGAGCACTGGGTATTGAAGCACATTGTAACTACTTTAACTCCAGAAAGAGAATCAAGGGAAGGAATGGACACTAACCAAGAAAAAAGAGAAAATTCCTCCTTTTGAGGAAGTGTGGTGCCAAATGGGGACAAAAATAGAATAGGAATATTTAATTTCCATTTCACTTTTCATCTTAGCTGTTACCAACATGTTATAGTTAAATACTAATAAAAATACAATCAAGCAGGAATGGTTAGAGGGAATTATAATAAATTCTAATGTTTTTAGTATTCATTTACACATTATTTCAATTAAAAAAGAAAACCAATTAAAGTAGGTAAATGAGGGTACTTTGAGCTCCAGGGGAAATGTCTCATGTGAATATGTTAGAGAGTTCTTGCTATTATTATTTTCTGCCACTTAATGAATCACTCTGGGGCTTGTTAAAAGTTAGCAGTTGATCATGAAGTTTCAACTTTTAATAAGTTGCTCTAGTGATCACTACAGGCATCTAGTATTCCTTGTGGACCACCCTCATTATGAGGCATATGGGTTGCCTGTGGTTCTCATAAATGAATATCCTTGGGAGGGGGAGCGTATCAGGAGGGGCCTCTTACAAAGTCATCTTGACAACTTGTTGGTCAAGCTCTGGTTGCCCTCTGAGGGAGGGAAACACAGCTCCCTTGTTCTTAATTAAGCTTGCCTCTTGTGGAGACAGGGCCTCTGTTGAGTGGGAATACTTTCTCATAGACGGATTAGGGTATGGTTGTCAAGATTTATTGATCTCTTTTAAAAGGAACTATTTATTCATGGAATGTCATATGTTTTTGCTTTAAAATATTCCAAAACAAAATAAAAACAAAAACTGGATAGGATAAGTGAAACAAAATAGGCAAAATGTTGATAACTGGTGAAGTCTACATAGGGGTTCATCATATAATTACTATGTTTGATAACTTCCATAATGAAAATTGTAAAATATATATCTATAAAAGGATTATTAATCTCCAACATTTATTATCTTAAATCAGCTACTGCTCTATGTATTAGAACTCTTTGCAGTTACAATTCACACTGGCTTAAACAATAAAATGAAGTTATAGATTTATGTATTAGCAGCTGAAAAGTCCAGGGCAATTCTAGGTGTCAGGTGATGCTTGATCTGACAGCTCAACGGTGTCACCGAAACCTGCATCATATGTATCACTGCTCTGCCTTCTGTGGTATTGTTTTCATCCTAAGGCTCACATCTCCTGTTTCGAGGAGACTGAACATCTGCTGGGTTATATGTGTCATCCTGCAAGTGTTGGATCTGTTCTAGTGTTTCCAACAAGTCGTGATGGGATCGGCTTAAAGTCACAGGCCTAATCCTGAGCCATCTTTCTAACCAAGGACGGAGAAACTCCTGGGGAGTAAATGAGTTCTGAAGTTGAAAGATCTTATACTGGACTTCAACCCACTGTTACGATTTACTTGGGTGCATAACACATCCTTCACGGAATAGCTCTGCACATCTCAGTGTTCTCTGCCTACCAGCTCGGAACCCACTGACAGAACAGATTTCCAAGGCCCTTCCAGGTCCTTTTACACACCTCAGTGTTGAGAGTCCTGGGGAAGAGACGTGCCAAGGATCTGAAGGGCCCCCTAGGACTGTGTGTGCACTCAGGCCCTTGCTGAATTGCAGGCATTTGGGTCCAGCGCAAGCACTGAAGAGCAGATGTGGTGGGGGAACGTGCTGGGAGGAGAGGCAACCTGAGTGGAGGTGCTTTCCCTGGGGTGCACATGGAATCCAGTCTTCCTACCCCTGGGTGAAGCTCCCTGAGCTCCAAGCTAGAGTATTCAGGCAGCTGGAATGACAGCCTTAAGACATTCCAAGGTACCCAATGTAGGTCACCTCTGTGCGTTCCTTGACAGGACCTACAAGCTCTTTGCTTCCATCTCTTCTGAAAAAGAACAAGATGAGAACTCACAGCCATCACACATCTGTCAAACAGTCAATACCTAAAGAAGAGAGCACACTGGGACAGGGGTGCTCTGAGTGACCAAAGCTAATGTTTGGTGCCTATGGTAGCTTTTTTCTGTTTGATGTAAGTTGATCCTTGAAGGACACAGGTTTGAACTGTGAGGCCCCACTCACATGGGGAGCCTACTGAATAACTCAGTACTAAAGTACATGACAGAGAAGGCAATGGCACCCCACTCCAGTACTTTTCCCTAGAAAATCCCATGGATGGAGGAGCCTGGTAGGCTGCAGTCCATGGGGTCACTAGAGTCGGACACGACTGAGTGACTTCACTTTCACTTTTCACTTTCATGCACTGGAGAAGGAAATGGCAACCCACTCCAGTGTTCTTGCCTGGAGAATCCCAGGGACGGGAAGCCTGGTGGGCTGTCTATGGGGTCGCACAGAGTCGGACATGACTGAAGCGACTTAGCAGCAGCAGCAGCAAAGTACATGATCCATGCCTGGTTGAAGTTGCAGAACCACGGATCCAGAGGGCCAGTGGTAAAATCATACACAAATTTTGAACAGTCCAGCAGCTGGCACCCCCAACCTACTCCATGTGTTGCTCAAGAATCAACTGTATTTTCATTCTTATATTCATTATAAGTCAGTTTTGTGCCCAACACTGAAGATTCAAGGCTACACAGGACAAAGCCACTGCCCTCTTGATGCTTATATTCTAATCGATGCAGATAGACAAAAACAACAAACCAAGTAACTCTACTTTGTGATACATGCTGTGAAGCACAGCACTCAGAATGGTGAGGGCAGACAGGACTGACTGAACAAGAGTGAAGGTCAAGAGAAGATAAAGCCCTTGTGCAAGCTTGGGTTTCAAAATGTGGGAGCTGTGGAGAGATTCAAGAGGAGAATATTGTACAAGCGCCTCTTAATTCAAAGAGTAAGGACTCGGGAACTCTCTGACAGTCCAGTGGTTAGAACTCCAGTCTTTCATTGCCAAAGGCGCAGGTTCAATCCCTGGTTGGGGAACTAAGATACCACAAGCCACGTGGTGCAGCCAAACAGATAAAAGACCGGAAATGAGCCTCTCCTTTAAGGAGGATAAATAGCTTTGATGTTGGGTAATGCTTATCATAGTTACGGGATGAAGGAAACATTTAAAAAACATTTCCCTAACTACACGTAAGAAACTAAATTTAAAAAAAACAGAAAAGAAAAAAAAAAGTGGTGGGGGACTTCCCTGGAGTCCATGGGTTAAGAGTCCTTGCTTCTACTGCAGGGGGTAGGGAGGCAAGTTTGATCCTGGGTTGGGGAACTAAGATCCTGCAAGCTGCACAATGCAGTCAAAAAAGAAACTATTGTTCCTTACTCTACTAATATTAAAAATATGCATATTTATTTATTTGGCTGCGCCAAGTCTTAGTTGCAGCATGCAGGATCTTTCCATTGCAGCATGTGAACTCAGTTTTGGTATGTGCGATCGAGTTTCCTGATCAGAGATTGAACTCAGGCCCCCAGCCTTGGGAGTGCAGAGTCCTAGCCACTGAATTACCAGGGAAGTCCCAATCTGCTAACATTTTTTTAAAGTTTGCTTTAAAGCTTAAAATATCTAACTCTTCTCTTCATGAACATTAAATATCCGTCACTTTTACATTTTTTTCAGATGCTCTGAAACTGTTTGGTGTACAAGTCATTGTTGTTCAGTCGTTAAGTCATGTCCAACTCTTTGCAACCCCATGAACTGCAGCACACCAGGCTTCCCTGTCCAAGTCATAGACAAATACTTAGTGTGGGAATCATGATGTTGGAAATGTTACATTTATTGGCTTAAAAACTCCACAGAAAGTCTTCTTACTAAGTTCTTCCTTGAAGGTGCAGGGTATTCAAATACAATAAACCTTTACATTTTTGTGCTAGTGCTTAGACCTGAGCAGTTTGAGATTCATCATCCTACAGTGGTGGAAATGAGAAGTGATTCTGATAGCTTTCCTACATCTGAAACTGAGTGAAAGACAAGAGCTGGCTTACATAATTCCTCTCACAAGAGCCAGATGGGAAACAGCCTTAAGTGAAGCGCAGGCACTGTCATCACGGATGAATTATACAGGAGGGAAGCCTGACAAGACGCCTGACTGTGGAAGGAAATTCAGTGCAGCCCAGTACCCTTGTCTGCTGGAGAATTCATACACAAAGAAACCCTACATGTACATTGGGTTTGGTTGATGCTTTGAACAGTGCTCCAGCCTTGCTCCCCACTGAACCCACACAGGGAAGAAACTATAAAAGCGCCAAGTGTGGAAGAGATTCAGCAACAATATGCTTTTGTAACTTGTTTGAAAAGAAACCTAGAAATAGTGTGTGGCTAAAGCTTCAACCAGAGAAGGCAATGGCACCCCACTCCAGTACTCTTGCCTGGAAAATCCCATGGATGGAGCCTGGTAGGCTGCAGTCCATGGGGTCGCTGAGAGTCGGACAGGACTGAGTGACTTCACTTTCACTCTTCACTTTTATGCATTGGAGGAGGAAATGGCAACCCATTCCAGTGTTCTAGCCTGGAGAATCCCAGGGATGGCAGGGCCTGGTGGGCTGCCATCTATGGGGTCGCACAGAGTTGGACACGACTGAAGTGACTTAGCAGCAGCAGCAGCAAAGCTTCAACACTTTCTACTGAGGCACTTTAAAGACTACACAGGAGAGAACCCACAGAATGTTGAGGAAGCCTTCAGCAAATAATCAGTGAGCCCTGGAGGGAACACTCCTGAGATAAAAGCAATGGGCAGCCTTGATCCATTACATGTGAACAGGAATGAGTCAGAGAATGCACAAGGTGCTCAGTAAACACTGGTCTGTGGTGTGAAATGGTTCAGTGAACGTCTGAAAAACCCTTTACAGTGTTCAAATCTTCTGCATTACTCCCAACTGTCCAGATGGATAGAAAAGAAAGAAAAGTGAACTCCCTCAGTCGTGTCCAATTCTTTGTGACCCCACGGACTGTAGCCTACCAGGCTCCTCCACCCATGGGATCTTCCAGGTAAGAATACTGGAGTGCATTGCCATTTCCTTCTCCAGATCTTCCCGACCCAGGGATTGAACCCAGGTACTCCTGGTAGGCAACACTTTATCATCTAAGCCACCAGGGAAGTCCATTGGCAGATCGGTTTAAACCCCTGACAGGATTTCTGCCATAAGTCATAAGAGGTCACTGTGGAACCAAAGAGCAGGGCTCCTCACTTGCCTCGCGCAGGGCATGTCATTCATTCACGTAAGCACACTGTAGAGTTAAGTAAAGTACAGCAGAAAACATGTTCACTAGGAGAACAAAGAACTAGAGCTCCAAGCATCCTTACCTTGTTCTGAAGAATCGAAAAGGCCACTTAGGATTGTCTCAAGTTCTCCAGCAGAATTAAACACTGTTCTGTTTCAAAAGCTGATCGAAACACCAGAGTTTTCGTTTCCAAGCTCTCCTCCTGTACTTCCCCTCTAGTCAAGACAGTGGAAGTTCTCAAGATCAGCTTGAGGTTACAGTCAGCTTAATGGCCAGAACTCTGGGTATGCAATGGTCCCAGGACTGTGACCACTGGGATGCACCAGTGCAGAGAAGGTGTCAAAGATCTAGGGGCTAGACTAGATCAGTGATCTACTTCTCAGAAGCAACCCTGGAGCCACTTGTAAGGCTGTTAACTGAACACACAAAAAATTAAGCACCTTCTGGTTTGTCCTAGAAATCATCTGGTTACAAAGGTCACATTAGCGAGACTGAACCCAGGGTCAAGTCTGAATTCATTTTTGAACCAAGGTTCAATAGTTTTAGTTTTATATTGTTGTTTTAGTAATCAGCTCTCATTCCTGTGATGAGGTATCGAAATGCCTTCTTCTAACTTGCACATATCCAACCCAAATTCCAAACATAAGGAATAAGACACCGTGCTGCTAACTAGTGGCTAGGACTTTCCCACTGGAGGTTTCTCATTCCCCAACTGGACTGGACTGCTCCTGTGATCCTGTCCAAGTTTCTTCCCAACTGTCACCTTTCAGTCCAGGGAAAGAAGCCACATTCCTCTTTATACTGTGGGAAAATTTGGTGACTTGTGTCCTGGTTCTCTGAGGCACAACTCACAAAAGGCACAAGAGGTATTTAACAAACAATCACTTGAAGTCTGCTACATTCACATGAAGAATGGAAGGAAATCCCTACCCCATCTCAAGCCCACTGATGGACAGAAACCCTTCCAGTGCATGAGGGGCTAATGGAGCAGTGGTGCAGTGGAGGACAAAGACAAAGTGGAATAAGGTCAGGGAGAGGGAGAGATGGTTGCCTCATCCACTTCAACAACTGACCTCTTATTTGTTTTGGGTAAGCAATCCAGTCTTTCTTTCCCATCACCTACAATCTTGTAAGCTCCTATGTGTTTCCACTGGTGTTACAGTTACATCGTCTCAGTGGAGCATCAAGAGGAAACTAGATCTCTTCCGAGGACCAAAGACCAGGCAGAATGACAAAAGTTTCTGAGCTCTACCAGAACAGCCAGCCCAATTAAGACAGGTCACGTTATGCTGTAGAAACACACAGCACCAACATCCCAGTGATTTAACACAACAAAAGTTTATTTATTGTTCCTACAAAGTGCATTACAGGTCTGGCAGACCATCTAGAACAGATACCTCTCCCCAGTGTGGGAGGTCAGCATTCCAGACTGTTCTGATCTCGTAGCTCCTATGTGCTTACATGACTGAGGCAGAAGACAGCACAAGAGTCCTGTACCAACAAATAAGTGCTTCAGTCAAGAAGTGAGACTTCTATACAACCCACTGCTCAAAACTATCTCAGGACCCTGTCAAACCAAAAGGAGCAGAAAAGGATAACCACTCCCACCCCCACCCCCCTCTTTTTTTTGGCTGTCCCACATTAGCTTACAGGATTCCAGTTCCCCAACCAAGGACTGGACCCAGGCCCTCAACAGTGAAAGTGAGGAGTCCTACTGGACCGCCAGGAAGTCCCAACCACCCCATTCTTACTGTTCACTGGGATACAAGCTCCACAGCAATAAGCATTTTGTCTCCTTGTCCACTATCATATTCTTAGCTTAGAAGAGTACGTGGGAACTTCCCTGGTGGTCCAGTGGTTAAGAATCTGCCTTCAAATGCAAGGGACGTGGGTTCAATCCCTGGTTGGGGAACCAAGATTCCACATGCTTTGGGGCAACTAAGCCCGCTCACCACAAGAGAAGCCTGCACACTGCAACAAAGACCCACTGCGGGGGAAAAAAACAAAAAGGCTTGTTGAAAGTCTGCTCTTCAAAAAAACAAGTACCTGGACACATAATGGACCTCATTAAAACAAAGGCATGAATGCAGTGCCAGCAACTAATCCATAGGTGTATCCTGGGAGAAGAGACAAGAGTTCCAGGGGTGTTAAGACCAAGGGTGTTGGGTAAGATCTATGCAGAGCTGGCTGTGCTTAGCAAATAATTCTTGACAGAATTCATCTTGGGGAAGGAAATGAAATCTTGCTGACAGCGACACACCAACAGATCAGGTGACTAACACCATAAAGCACTGAAGCCAAGGGACAAATCAACTGAGCAAACCACCACGAGTGCTCACCTCCTGGAAGGAGCTCCAACAGCCATGGATGCACTGGCTCCTTCAGTGCTGTCAGTCCACCCAACACACCACTGCAGATCAGAGAAAAGGAAAGGACGTGGACACTGTCTGAGACCCCACTACCAGCATGGCCATTAGATACTTTTCCTTCATCAATCCCTCTAATCCTCAGAAAACCCTGAGTTGAGCTTTATCTCTATTTCATAGAGAAAATGAAGACTTATGCGTGTTTCAGTAACCAAGAAATTACAGTTTTATAAACTTGAAACAGATCCAATGTCATCCAGGCTGACTGGGCAGGGACAACATACAGATCAGTCCAACTGATCCTGTCTTCAGGCCTGACTAGTTACAGCTAAGTGACAGCCAAAGGATCCGCTAGTTATGGGGTCTTAACAAGTCCCTAAATCTCTCTGAGCCTTAACTTCCTTGTTTCTAAGAGATATGTTAGAGACATTATTTAACTCCTTTCCTAACACTACCCGAAAGCTCTAGAAGGAACACATCTGAATCAGGGCTGTAGATAAAAAGGTATTATAAGAAAACCCAGGATCCAGAGAGATTCTCAGCAGTCTATGGTGTGCTGAAGTAAACAGAAACAGAAGATCCCATGTGTTTAACAGTTTATTGTCAGCCAAGGGAGGTGCAGGTTCACCCACCTTCATCTACCACTTAGCATCAGCTCCCAAACCTTTGAACTTGGTCTCCTGCTCCCTGGATTCACAGAGCACCATGCCCAGTGACCCACAGGATCCTCCCTACTGCACACACTCCAGTTCCCAGACAAGCATAACCCTCTCCTTGTTCTTAATAACAAACAAAAGCCAAATTAAAAAGCAAACAGACAAAAAACTGAGAAATTGTTCCTGAATTCCCATTAATATCCATTTAGGCCTCAGAAAAGTACTCATGTTCATGGCTCTTTTATCCTATTGGCATTGTGAGGTAAGGAGTCTAGTTTATTATAGAAAATTCTTTACATCTATTATGTTGTTGTTGTTTAGTTGCTAAGTCGTGTCCAACTCTTTGCAACCCCATGCACTATAGCCTGCCATCTAATATAGACTGAATGGTAAAAATTCCAATTCATGTCCACATGACCTCATTAGAGATATTCTCCTTTTTTCAAACATCACCAATGAGAGGTATGATGGTGCATCAGTTCACCTGGCAGATTCTCCACCAATAAAGTAAATTATTTCATCACAGTAAAAATTGTGCTAAAAGGATTCCAGAGGTATAGAAATAAAAATTCATAAAGGAAGTCAAAACCATGTCAATTTTGCAAACACTGTCCAATGACAAGAGTAAGAAAATTCAACTTGGTTTCTGGAAAACTTCATGTTAAAATTCATTTCTGTCCCAAAAGACTATTGAAACTGCTAAGTCGGCTACCTGAAAGACAATGTATGTAATCAAACACGTATATTACTGCTTTTTATTTTGGAAAACTATGCTACAAATGTTTCTATCATATGTGCTAAACAGTGGCTGGAAGATCAATGAAAAACAATATTTACCTCTGTGACCACAGAAGACTAGTGATCATGACTGCATCTGCTATTTGAAGCTGGTGTTGCTATTCTGTCAGCTACAATCCCAAAAGCTTTTTCCCTTACTCGGGTTCTTAGAACACCTATTTTCCTAAGGAATTCAGTGATAGTTCTGTGTAAAAACAGTAAGTACTACAACTAACTACTACTGTTTCCTCTCACAGTCAACCCTAACTTCTTTCTGTGAAACATGATGTTTATATCACCAAATTTTCCACTGGTAAAAAATTCTTCATGCTTCTTAATTTTGAAATTTTTCATAAACTTTAGGGTTAAACTCTGGTTGGTAAAGTTTTTAGACTAAGAACACTGGATAAGCTTTTCTTCATTGGTGTCAATCCTGGTGTCAAAGTTTTGAGCATTCACTGATGCTTGCATGTGTTATAGATGGGTTCTCCGGTGTTTAATAAGGTGGGAATTTTGACTGAATTTTTTTCCACATTCATGACATGTAAAGGGCTTCTCTCCTGTGTGAATTCTTTGATGTGTGTGGAGATGTGAATTTTGACTGAAGCTTTTCCCACACCAGGAGCATTTATATGGTTTTACTCCTTGGTGTGTGGTTAAGTGCTTATTAAGATCTGACCTCCATCTAAACCTCTTATCACACTGCTGACATTTATATGGTTTCTCCTCAGTGTGAATTCTTTGGTGCTTAATAAGGTCAGAACTAACTCTGAAGCTTTTCCCACATTCCTGACATTTAAAAGGCTTCTCTGCTGCACGTTCTTTCTTATGAAGCTCCATAAGTTTCAGCAGCTCTTCCTCCCACCAGTTGGAAAGTTTATTTCTTTCCTTCACTGGGAAATCTTGGTGCCATTTCCCCAGCCTATGCACATCACCATGATTTTCTTTGCCCGTTGTTTTCTGATGAACATTCACACTGGCTTTTTTTGATACTATGTCTCCCGGTGCTTGTATTTCTAAGTCAGAAAGACACATGAGTCGATGATTTTCCATGTCATTTTTCAGCTTTATCTCTGTTGGAAATAAACATAAGAATCAGTCTACTGTATGTCAGAGCAAGATAAATATGGGGATAGAAAAAAAGCACAACATTCACTGATTTTAAAATATATATATAGGGAAGCAGAATCTTAAAATGTTAAGCCCTTGGAAAGGTTCCTAATCCAGGTGCATTTCTCCTCTTCCCATGGTATTATTTACCTGAAAGCAGCTCTCCAGGATTGTCTTTGAACATTGGAGATCCTTGAATATATGGCTCTTCCCCTTGCTCTAAATAGGAGATCACTTTAGGTTTGGGGAGCACAAATAATGCTGTGAAATAAAAAACTGAGGTCAACAACCAGAACTAATAATGGTTCACTAATTTCAGACTACTTCAGGAAAAGCAAAAGATACTTTAACTGTTTGTTACCCTGAATGGTTAAATGGATACTCTCATATTCAATATTAAGTTTACACTATACTGCATTTGTGAGTGGGCATGAAAAACAAAGACTGAGAAAGGAACCTAAGCTAGATCGACAGGAATCCAGTGCAAATTCCACATCTTCTTCTTTTTTTTTTTTTTTAATTCCACATCTTCTGACACCAATTCTCCATATTCAACTAAGGAGTAACCAAACTCCCGAGCCTGCAGGAAACACAGACTGGTGCTATTACATCTTCAGGAAGACTTATACTGGATAAGACCAGGTTTAGGGGAGTTGATGTGAAGGTCAATGGGCATGTATCATGCACAAATGATACATGCCATCATTATACTAACTTTTTATTTAGTTCTCAAGCACCAAACACTGGACTAGAAAAGATTTCTACCACTCCCATGGCTCACTGGTTCACATTCAGGTGGCGGAAACAGGCAAGAATTACTTAGTGAACTTACTTCAAATTGTACTGCCAAGTATGGAAAGTATGCATTACTCAGTCATTCCATAAATACGCACTGAGTGGTTATGGTGCACCAGGCACCCTCTATGTACCAGGGACATAGTGGAGAATAAGCCAAATCCCCTGCTACCACAGAGCTTATCATCTCATGCAGAGTCAGACACTCTAACATCAACAGACAAACAAATGTCAGGAAGTGATCAATGTTTTAAAGGAAACTAAGGAAGGGTAAGAGAACATTTAAGATTCTGTTTCTGTGACGCTATTTTAGATAAGACTGTAAAAAAAGCTTCTTTTAGAAAATGATATCTGAGCAGAACCCTAAGGTGAGTTTTGTCATGTGACAGAAAAGTGTACCAGGCAGAGGGTAAGAGAAAGAAATGAGCATTTGAAGTCCATGAAACAGCAAGATGACAAGAGTGAAGAATGAAGCAAGAGCACAAGTGGCAAGAGATGACAGCAGATGAGAAGCCAGACCTTGGAGGATCCTGGGGGCTGTGGTAAGGAATTTGGTTCTAATACTGAATATATTGAGAATTTATCATAGGTTGTTCTTTTTTTTCCTTTAAAGTTCTACCAGCTTATTACTACCAACCCATCTCCCTCCACCCTCATGCATGTGTGCTCAGTCATATAACCCCATGGACTGCAGCCTGCCAGGCTCCTCTGTCCATGGACTTTTCCAGGCAAGACTACCGGAGTGGATTGCCATTTCCTTCTCCTATGACAGGTTTTTAAGCAGAAAATGTCGTGATCTGATCAGGCTTTTTTTTTGGCCAGGTCATGCAGCTTTTGGGATATTAGTTCCGCAACCAGGGATTGAATCCACACTCTTGGCATTGAAAATGAAAAGCCCTAACCAATGGACCAAGCCAGGAAATACCCCATGATTAGGTTTTTAAAAGACTCTGGTGCTTGCTTCGGCAGCACATATACTAAAACTGGAACGATACAGAGAAGATTAGCATGGCCCCTGCGCAAGGATGACACGCAAATTCGTGAAGCATTCCATATTTAAAAAAAATAAATAAATAAAAGACTCTGGCTGCTGTGTGGAAAACTGAGGGTGGGAGAGCAGTAGTGGTGGCAATGGGTGCCAGTAAGAAAGTACTGAGGTGAACCTTGTGGCTGAGATGAGGATGTGAACAGCGCAAGAGGCTGAGACATGATCCAATTCAAACTACACTGTGATTGTGGAGCCAAGATGATCAGTGATGTGTTAGTAGTAGGGCATGATGGCAACATCACAGTAAAAAATGATCCAGGGGTTTTCTGGCCTGAACTTTAGGTTAATGGTTGTGTCTTTCAGGGAGACAGGAGAGAGTAGAGCAAAGCAGATTTGAAGGGAACAAAAATTTTGGATAAGGAATGAACATGTGAACTTGGCAGAAGCTCCAGGGTTTCCAGATACACCTTTCCTGTGGTGAACCACTATCTGAGAATCAACGAGCTACTGAAACAGAGATTCTCTCACGGGGGTAAAAGTAAACCAAGAATGTGACAGATTAGTCCATTCCTGTGCAAAGGGAAGAGGAGAATTTTTACCTAGAGAGATGACAGTCTCATAGTTCTCATGCATTACGTCATTGTAGAGGGCCTTCTGAGTGGGATTCAGTAGTTCCCATTCTTCCTGGGAAAAGTATATGGCCACTTCCTCAAATGTCAACAAACCCTAAAGAAGAGAATGGCTTTAACTCAGAACTTGCCACTTGAAAGACAGCCCAACCATCTGGCCCATGATTCGTATGTTAGCCAGATATTAAAGGAACAACACATGATACTTTTTAAAGTGAGAAGGCAGAAAAGAAAGAGGGAAGGGATCAGTAATCCCAGGAGGTACCCAGTTCCCCTGGGAGATCATCTGAGTTAACATGCTTTTGAACACCTGCTGGGCAGGGTGGGTCACAGACAGCAGGGAGAAGCAGCCCCAAGAAGCTGGAAAGCACAGCTCACCTGGGACTCAGGCAAGATGAACTCAGGTGCCACTGTCCAGTCTTTGGTGTTTGTTTCCTCAGGACCGGCTAGGATCTGGTAGGTAGGTACCACTGTGGGTGAAAAAGCACCACAGAAATTTCTCCTCTGTTTTTAAACATACTAGGCTTATTTCTCGGAGAAGACAATGGCAACCCACTCCAGTACTCTTGCCTGGAAAATCCCATGGATGGAAGAGCCTGGTAGGCTGCAGTCCATGGGGTCGCTAAGAGTCGGGCACGACAGAGCGACTTCACTTTCACTTTTCACCTTCATGCATTGGAGAAAGAAATGGCAACCCACTCCAGTGTTCTTGCCTGGAGAATCCCAGGGACGGGGGAGCCTGATGGGCTGCCGTCTATGGGGTCGCACAGAGTCGGACATGACTGAAGCGACTTAGCAGCAGCAGCAGCAGGCTCATTTCTAAAATGTAAAAGATTCCCATGTTTTCAGGATTGATGAGATACCTTTACAAGTGTGTGTGGTATCTAGAAATGGCTCTCTCCTTGTAAATAAAAACCACTGAATCTACCAGCCCCTAAAACAGGTTCCCTAATCTTCCTGAGCAAATTTATGAAAGGAAAAAACCTGTTATCCAGTCATGACATGAATTGAGAACAAAATACTCAGGGAATCTAGTGTACAGTAAGAAAAGTTGCTTTAGCTTTTTTAAATTTTTTATTGTTACTTTTTGCCTGTATACAATTTTATTCACATTTTGTCACTGATAACCCCTTAATTCCTTCTGTTTTTACAAGGACAGGTGGGCCCAATCCTCTTTACTTTTCTAAAGAACTGAGTTCCCAGTATCATTACCAGGGTTCTGCGGTTGGGAGATTTCTGTATCTTAGACCAACCCCCACCCTCAACCCCATATGACCTATTCTACCACCACCTGGGGGGCATCCTAATTGCTAATGTAGCTGCATTAGTAGATCCACAGGGCAGGGTAACCAGAAAGTGCACACACATTCTGGCTTAAATTATATTCCACCTCCTAGGAGAAGAAAAGTAGCATGAAGATCCTTACCCCTCTCACATACGGGCTCAGGTTCTTTGTGGGTATTCCTGCTCAGTGGTTCTTGTAGACCCTGGTGTATATTCCAAACTTCTTCCTCCAGGGACATGCCCACTGGCTGGGACTCTGCTGGCTTCAGCTGGAAGCCTGGGGCCTCTGCTGCTTCTCCCAAGAGCACTGCCTCCTTTCTCAGCTCCTGGACTGCAACCTAGAAATAACCCCCATACTTGTTACCACAGAACTGACTTTTGGTTTGGGCTTGATGGGAGAGGGAGGAAAAAGCAGAGAGTGCAGACTGCGGGGAAAGAGGGAGACGCTGAAGGAAATGACACAAAGACCTAGAGATACCAGCCACCAATTTTCCACAAGAACGATCCATACACAACATGGGAAAACTGGGAGAAACCAGTAAAGGGTGTGGTTACTGCAAGCTCTCCAAGACAGCAGTCCCCCCCACTGAATTCAGCGCAGTTCAGCCCACTAACAGGGTTGCACAGGCCACCTGTTCTCATGCTGCCTTGACAGGCTTTCTCTCCCAACTTAGATCCTTGCCTTAGTGGTTTCCTGTCTTCTAATTCTCTAAGAAGATTAAGGAATTGAATTTAAAAGCTGTCCTGTCAACCAGATTTTCCACATGGTCAGGGAAGATTCTCACAGACAATGGGGATGAAATGGAGGAAAAAAGCAGGAGAAAAGAGCCATAGTTCTGACCTATGTTCAAATAATTTTGACAAACATGTGCCCTCCCGGTATTCACAGCGGGCCTGAGGCCAGCTGGTGAGCTGTCACCTGCCCAAGGGCATGTCCTGGATCCCCACTCAGAGCAGAGCCAGGAACCACCACTGAGAGAGGGCAGTGGAGGCTCTCGCCTATGGTACAGAGGACACTATCCCTCAGGATCTTTCTTCTCTCAGCTACTCTGCTGGGATTTCAAATCTTTCTTTCCCTGTGTTCTTTCTACTTTTTCCCCTTCCCGGGCAGTCGTTCCCTAGTCATTTGGTTTGTTCCTTCTCTATCGTATCTTCGCTCTCTTTTGGTCTCTCAGAGTCCTTTCTTTTCTGATCTGCCCTGAACTCTCCAGCTCCTTAGTGCTTTTTGTATGTTTCTAAGAATTTGAGGTCCATCTCCTTGGCCAAGCCAGACTAGGCTCATTACCCTTAATACACCCTGGCTCCAAAGACAGGAAAACTCAACTCTGTCCCTAAGGCCAGGGAAGTCTCTGCCAGGATCTCTGAATCCTATGGGCTGACTAAGGCTGCGGTCTGTGATTTCAGGTCCTGCTTCACAAGTGCTAAAGGAGCAATACAATAGTGACTTAATCCATTTTTTCTCCCAATTAATTGCCCCAATATATCCACCTTCACTCTATTCCACTGCACATCAAGAATCTTTCTCCTAACCCATTCCTTGTTTGGCCAGTTTCCCTTTGCAAGTGTTCTATGAGGACCACAGCCTCCTTGATGCTCTGTGGATGTTGCTTCTTTATGAGTGTCTGGGTGTTCCCGGGCACAATGGTCAGGAACTGCTCTAGCACCACAAGTTCCAAGATCTGCTCTTTTGAATGAAGGCGATGGCACCCCACTCCAGTACTTTTGCCTGGAAAATCCCATGGATGGAGAAGCCTAGTGGGCTGCAGTTCATGGGGTTGAGAAGAGTCGGACACGACTGAGCAACTTCACTTTCACTTTTCACTTTCATGCACTGGAGAAGGAAATGGCAACCCATTCCAGTGTTCTTGTCTGGAGAATTCCAGGGACGGGGGAGCCTGGTGGGCTGCTGTCTATGGGGTCGCTCAGAGTCGGACACGACTGAAGCGACTTAGCAGCAGCAGCAGCTAGCCTCAGCCACCAATGGCATAATTCCTGGAGCTGGTCACCAGCATCCCAGGGTCCAGCTGCTTCATGACAGAGGAAGTTCCCGAAGTGCTGGTGAGACCTCTCAGGAGTGAGACCATCTGTCTGTGGGGCATGTTTCTTATGCTGACTGGAGTTCTCTGCCACGAGTCCCTTGGTCTCCCACAGAGCCCTGAAATGAGCATTCAAGTACTTACACACCTTCAGATCTACTGTCTTCATTTTGATCTAGGAACAATTCTGCTCCTGTGCCAGATACACCACCAGCTCCAGATCTGACAACTGAAGCCCAGTCTGGTCTGGAACAAAATCAATAAAACAATCTTCTTCCTAAGGCATTCAGGGCAGAAAAAAGTGCATGTCAGTAAGATGCTGTCACATGAACTTTACTATCTGCTAGTTATAATGAGAAAGATGAACTTTAAAAATCAACTGCCAGGGCCATGTTTTTCTACTTTCTATTATTCAACTTAATACAGCATAGCTTACTGAAGACAAATTCCAATAAATCACTTTGCCTTTAAAAAAACAATCAGGAAAAGTATATGGATGAGAAAACTAATACCCACTGGCTGCAGGGAGTTCAGGGATTATCCAAAGATTTAACTGAAAAACTTCCTATGTCATTCTCTATTGTTAAGGAAAGATGAGAATATTCTGAGTTTGTCTTAAATTTTAACATATTGTCCTAGTCTGTCTTTAGTAAGAGGATACAACTTCTATAACCTTTGTCCTTTTGGGAAGATGAAAGCCTTCACTTCCTGGACCTTTTGAGGTGCTCCTTTCCATTGTATCAAAACTTGTAGGAGAGCTGCAACAATGAGACCAGAGCAGAAAGAAAGTAATTAGGAAAATGGAGCCTTATTCTTCTGAAAAAGCATCCCTCAATAACTAGTTGTTCAACATTTATTTTGGCATTTCTTTGCAAGACATATAAAAAACACTATGTAGAAGATTTATATCCGTATTTTAAATTTCTCTTGACCTAGGAAAAAACTACAACTGACCCTTGTTCACAAACTGTTTATTCAAATGTCAAGTGGTGAGACTTCCCTGTGGTCCAGGGGTTAAGAATCCGCCTCCCACTGCAGGGGGCCTGGATTTGATCCCTGGTCAGGGAACTAACGGAGAAGGCAATGGCACCCCACTCCAGTACTCTTGCCTGGAAAATCCCAGGGACGGGGGAGCCTGGTAGGCTGCAGTCCATGGGGTCGCTAAGAGCCGGACACGACTGAGCGACTTCACTTTCACTTTTCACTTTCATGCATTGGAGAAGGAAATGGCAACCCACTCCAGTGTTCTTGCCTGGAGAATCCCAGGGACGGGGGAGCCTGGTGGGCTGCCATCTATGGGGTCGCACAGAGTCCGATACGACTGAAGCGACTTAGCAGTAGCAGCAGGGAACCAAGATACCACACTCCCCAGAGCAAGTGAGTCTAGTAGGTAACTAGGGAAAGCCCACCGGCTAAAAAGCCCGCACGCTGCAAAGACCCAGCACAGTCAAGAGATGAAAAAAAAAGGGAGCCCACGTGAGTGGCCATTACATTCAACTGCTACTGATTCCTTTCAGATTCTCCAAGGGTCCTTTAGACCTCTAAGCGATGCTGGTGGGGGTGGGAGGAAAGAGCTGTCTGTCTCACTTTCCCTGAGATAACCAGAAGAAAAGGCACAGATTCTGCCCAGGAAGCCGCGGTATCCACAAACGACCGGCTCCTGATGGCCGGCCCGCTAAGGGGGCGCACGGGACACTAAACAGGCTTTCGCAACACGGAAGCTGATCTCTGAGCCTGGGCCTCTTGTTTCTCCTGCGGTCACATCAGCCAGTAAAGGAAACACCGGTGGAGGCAGCAAAGTGGACACGACGCGGGGCGCGCCCGCGAGCACTGGGCCTACGGGCAGTATCCGAGAGGCCTCCAGCTGCGCGGCACGGGGCACGACCCGCGCAAAAAGTGCAGAAAGCAGCCTCAGGAGCCTGACGGCGGGCCTAGCCCGGGTCAATCCGGCTGCCCGGCTCCGAAACGCCCCCGGCTGCCCAGCAGCGGCGGGGGTCTCTCGGCGGCTTCAGAGCTGGTGCCGAACTGGAAGCCGCCTCTAAGTTACCTCAGACGGACTGGCTTCACGGAAGCCGCTCCCTCTTCCCAGGGCTCAACCGCAAGTCGCCTCCAGTCTAACAGAGGTTCTGAGGAGGACTGCCCCCGCCTCGCCGCCTAGCGTGCCACTCAGAGGCTAGAGGCGGGGGGAAGAGGGGAACGCCGGGTTCCACTTAGATTCCCCGGGGCCGGAAAAACCCAGCGAACCGGAAGGGGAAGTGACGTACTTCCGGAGAGGGCTCCGCAACGCCCATTGCTTTATCACGGCTGCAACAGAGGGAGCAGCCTGTCAGCGGGAAAGAATTGATGCCGCGAAATCTCAGGCCCTTGGAGCCTGGGGTCCCTGCATGGGCGCCGCCCTCTCGCGGCCATTTCTTCCACCATCGCTGCAGGTGGCGGGCGGTAACCCATCGTCCCGCCGGGTGCAGCCCCCGTCCCTGCCGGTACCCGAGCTGGGCTCCCGCCGCTTCTCACAGCCTCCTCCAGTACCTGGTGTTTACCTAAAACAATAAAATAGCCTGTTATTTTTGTCAGAAAAATTAATTTGGGGACAATTTAGGGCTGGAATATGTAAACTCGCAACTGTTAGCAAGTCTGGCGAACGTGACTCAAGAATCCAAAGGAGCAAAATGGGAGGAGTATAGTGGGTTTTCATTGGCTGAGTTTTGACAGTCTCCCATTAGCAGGTATTTTGCTGGGCCAGTAGAAATTCTTCTGGTGGGTAGAAAAGTAAACCTTCTTCCTGTTGCTGATGCAATTGATGTCTAGAGGTGGGGCATGATATCTGCTCCTTTGAGCTCTGATTCCATTTTAAATAAGATAGTAATTTTCGCAAAGGCAGTTTTGTCTTATTAATCTGCTTTGTGAGAGGTGCAAACTAGACACTGAGATGCAATCAAAGTTCCCACAGCTGACTGAGCACTGCAATCCCTCTGTCTTACAAGATACATCAAGAACCAGAAGATTCTCACGTACAGAGATGACTTGGATCATTATAATGTGTGGGGAGAAAGCTTGAGTTCTACAGGGACAGATACCTCCCTTCCTTTGTTCTCTGCAGCCAAGATCTATTGAGAACTCTCCCTCCTTCAAAGGGGAAAAGGAAATCTGTTCTCCTAAAATCGGGAATCAAAAATTCCCTGGCAATCCAGTGGTTAGGACTCTGCGCTTCCACTGCAGGGGGCACAGGTTTGCTCCCTGGTTGGGGAACCAAGATCCCACATACTGCACAGCGTGGAGAAACAAAAATAAAAAACTGGCATGGACACTGATGAGGAAAACAAGTGCTTAAGCAGAAGCTAAATTAAGCTTCTCCACCTTTTTTCAACTGCCTGTCCCCTCACCGAGGCCATCTCCAATCTGATTTCCATTCTCTTTCCATGCTCCCTTTCTCACCATGCCTTCCTCTGCTGGGTTCTCACTCCAGATGCTGCACCAAGCTCACTGCCTTCTCAATGCTTCATTTCTCACCCAGGTTTGGATCTCCCTGTGCAGACCATCAAAAATTACTTTCAGCTCCAGGATCCTATACCTGAATGCAGCTTGGGGTCCAACCATCATGACCAAGGTTCCCAGAGCTGGCTCAAAGCTTGTGAGGCCCAGCAGTTGCTGAAACGGGAGAGTCCGAAGAGCTGGTGGGAGCTCTCCAAGTTGCCAAATTCAATCCCCACAATGTGGATATAATCAGGCTGACAGACGAGTTACCTAATGGAAATCAAACAGGCCTTGACCATCAACTAGATACAGTTTCCAGTCCCAGCTCAACCCATACTAATGATGTTGGGGAAAATACTGAACTTCTCTATGCCTCTATTTCTCATCTGAGCATAACAATACCATGCAGCACAGAGGAAAAGATTAGAAATGCTATTTGTATAGCATCTGGCCCAGTGCTTGGCACTTAGAAGGTGCAGAGTAAATGGTCTGGGTTGGTGTAAGAGAAGTACCATCTTATAGGAATTTTAAGCATATCTCACTATTTGACATATATTAATAGGTTTAACGTATGTCATCCCCACAGAATGTAAGGTTCTTGGAGAGTGGGTAATTTGTTTCATTGGTGAATCGCAGCACCTCAAGAAGTGTCTGCCGCTGCTAAGTCACTTCAGTCGTGTCTGACTCTGTGCGACCCCATAGACAGCAGCCCACCAGGCTCCGCCATCCCTGGGATTCTCCAGGCAAGAACACTGGAGTGGGTTGCCATTTCCTTCTCCAATGCATGAAAGGGAAAAGTGAAAGTGAAGTCGCTCAGTCCTAAAATAAACATTTGGCAAATGAATAAATGGGTGAAAAAAGACAAAGACGACTAGGGTCTTCACACCTGTTTTACTGACCGGGTGTCCAATACTCAAGCATTATAAAGAGTACAAACTAAGTTGAAAATTGGTTTCGGCTGAGATGTCCCTGAGATCGGTCTCCCCTTCGTTTTCACTCCCATGGCTCTAAGGTGGGATTTCTGAACTTCAGCACTACTAATATTGGGGGCCGGACAGGTATTTGTTGTCTTGCGTGCCCCGCCTCTATTACACTGCAAACACCTGCGGTCAGAGTTTGGCTTTCTGCACCAGAGGTACACGGCCCTTGCTCAGCTACATTACCCACCTAAACACCAGAATTTGTTTCTGCGGGGTAATCTACTCCACAGTCTAGGCGCTCTCTGAAGACAAGGAGTTCTGAGCTGTCTTCGTGTACCCACTGCCCAGCACATGAGTGCCATAAGGCCTTGGTGAACCAGTGCTTTATTCGCGTACATCACAAGAACAAGAGGCTCAGGGCCTTTCAAAGGCGACTTCACGGGGAAAGGGAGGGACAGGGCGAAGAGCGACAGGGCCCACACACCAGGCTTCCGAGTTCCCAGGCCTCTCCAAACAGAGGAGGTTGCAGCTCATGGTCACTGAGTGTCTTCCCGTTCAAGGATCCGAGACACGACTACAGCCTCAGAGAGGAGGGAGCTGCAGGGCTCGGGTCCGCCCACCGGGAAAACCGCCCTCAACCCAGTCAGTTAACCACCAGGCCGTCTTTCCCAGAGCGCGGGAGCTGCCATTGTGCAAGCCATGACTTACAAAAAGTCTGGCGCATGCGCAAAGGCTAAGCCGGAAAACAGCGGCGAGGAGCATGCATAGCCCTCCCCGACTGGTCCCGCCCCTTCGCTAATCGACAGCAGTCTTACCCAATGAGAAGATGGGATCCTCGTTGCGTCATAACCTATTTAAACCGCTTATTTGTTAATCCTTCAGTTCAGTTCAGTCGCTGAAGCGTGTCCGACTCTTTGTGACCCCATGAATCGCCAGGCGTTTCAGTTTGGGCGCTTCTGTTTCTCTTATTTTGAAGGGTCCTTGTGGCACCTGTTCTCCCTCCGTTTACAGACGAGACAGCCACAGTAGTACTACCGAGAATCACTGCTCTTCCTTCATTTCTTCCCATAATCAAACACAATTCTGTCCCTCTCTCCCCCACCCACTTCTCTTTCCTGTCAATATAGCCATCCAATTACCCTGCTGTCTAAATAGGGAGGCAGGGAATTCCCTGGTGGTCCAGTGGCTAAAGACTCTGCGCTCCCAATGCAGGGAGTGTGGGGTTCGACCCTTGGCAGGGGAGCTAGATCCCACATGCCGCAACTAAAAGATCCCACGTGCTGAAACTTAGAGTTCACGTGCAGCAACTAAGACCCTGCTCAGCTAGTTAAACAAATAAATAAATGCAGGAAGATATCCTAGAACGTTAGGAACCTAGACACTTGGGAACCTTGTTGTAGTCTGCAAATAATTAGCTGTGGTAGCCAGTGGATCTCTCTCGCACTTTGTTTCATCATCTATAAAATGAACACAGTAAACAGGAACACTGTAAAGATCAAAACAGATGAACATGGTTAAGTCCTCCCATTTATTTAGGACTTGTTTGACTTCATGTTTCACTAGATTTATAACTATTTAATTTTTTGAAGCTATTGTAAACTATATTAATTCCAGTGTATAGAAACAGAATTTGTTTGTTGACTTTGCATCATGTGATCTTACTAAATGTACTTACTCCAGAAATTCTGGTAGGGTCTTAGGATTTTCTACATTGACAATCATGTCACCTGTGAATAAGAACGTTTTGTTTTTCCTTTCCAATCTGGATGTTTTGTATTTCCTTTTCTTTCTTGAATGGACTGGCCAAGCCTTCCAGTACAATGCTAAACAGGAGTGACAGGAGTGGGTATTCTTCTTTTGTTCCTTAGCTCAGAGGGAAAGCATTCAGTCTCTGACAATTAAGTGTGATATGTACAATAGGGTTTGTTTGTTTTAGGCAGCAATCAGGCTGAATTTAATGATGGAGAGCTGGGCCAGAACATACACAGACCTCTGCCCATCCCCTTGACTCATGGCCTCTAGAAGCCAGAAGCAGCCTGGAGGGAACTGTAGTTCCTCCCCAGGCAGGTAGCCATGGTCCGGTGGACTTTGTGCAAAATACTAAATGCTAATTTGGCATTGAGGGCCAGCTCTAGGTGATCCTTTGTGTAGCCAGCCCCAGGATGGGGGAGGGTGGGGGAAAAAGAGGTGGGTTAGGAGGCCCCTGGCCGAGAGGAGAAAAGGGGACAAGAGAAAGGAAAATGACCCCTGTTTGGGAGGCAGGGGGGATATAGGCACAGGGCTAGTTTCTGAACATTCCCCCAGGGCAAAGGGCAGATATCCGAGTGCTGGAGATCACAGGTACTTGTCTCCAATGCCCTTGAAGGTGAAACTGCTGTGGACATCACTGGCACTGGCATCTGTACCAGGAGTGCCAATCACCCGCAGGTTCACAGCACTCAGCTTGTTTGAGAGTTTGACCATGGACTCCCGGGTGGCATCTGGTGACTCAAGCAGCGGTGGTGACTTCACGGCTTGCTGGCTGTCTGAGCATCTCAGGGTGCCCCCCACCCGCCGGTGCACCATCTTCCTGATACTGCCGCCAGATTGTTTCACCATCAGTTCATCTACCTTGGACTGCAAGCAGATACTCATCATGATAGCCTGGGGGCTGGTGATGGTGACCCACTGTAGCTGGTCCTTGCTCATGAGGTATTCAAAAGCCAATTCCAGGTGCACCTCACCCCGGGCGAGGCTGCTTGTGCCTCAGCTGGGCAATGGCACAGAGGAGGTGACCCACCAGCATCGCATGCAGGTGACCCGGAAGGAGACTTCACGGAGTTGCTGGCCAGGCAGGCAGAGCTGGAGGCTGAGCTCACTGTTGCCTGCGCTCACCACCACCAGACAGACAGTCCTTCTCTGGGAAGTCAGCCATACAGGCATCGAAGCGCAAGTAGCCATAGTGCCACAGTGTCTGGGCCAGCCGCAGGAACTCCTTCTTGGAGACCTCCTCCTGCAGTGATTTGAGCTGCTACTGTTCCTTGGCGACCAGGATCCACACACGCTTAATGTCTGCTACCATCTGAGCATAAAGCAGGTTCAGGCCAACCCGGTTCTCCATGACATTGTCGTCTTAGGTAGAGTCCAAATAACTCTTCCTTAGCACAATCTTACACTCTTGACTCTGAAGACTGGTAATAGACACATAAGGCAACTCAAACTCTTGCAACTTCCGTACAAACGAAAGGGCTCCATCCTATTTTTCTCGAACTAGAAAGAGACTGAAGTAGCCGATCAAGTCATCTGGAATATCCAGCTTTGCAGCCACACCCTCCAGGACATATTCAGTCTGATCTGAAGTTAGCACGTTGACCAGAACTTTCTGCCCGTTGCTGAGCAGCATTTCCAAAGAGACCTCTTCTGTGAGGACCTCCTGCTGTGCCCGACGAAGGAAACTATTGAAGGTCTCACTGCTCCCAAGCAATGGGTCTTCCCGAAAAGCTTCCATGTATTTCTCTAACTGCTCTCTCCTGTTTCACTCTGCCGGTGTCAAAGCCAAAAGCTTTTTGGCGGGAAATGCAGGAAGCACATTGGCCCCATATTCCTTCCGAAGCTGCTCGTGCAACCCCAGGAGCTGCCTGTTGCCCACCCAACAGTGCAGGACTCCATTCACGTGAATGTTATAAACCACGTTGGCTGAGCCGCCGCTCTCCTCGCTGTGTGACTCGGTTTCAGGAATGGAAGAGTACATATTCCCTGCAGCAGGGCCCGGCCGGGCTCCGGACTGAGGGGCGAAGCGGCTTTGCACGCTCGCCTCCGCTCCTCAGCGCATCTCCGCTGTCTCGCTCGCCATTTGCAGAGTGCAGGGCGGGGTGCTTACAATGGGTTTTTTAAAAATAGATGCTCTTTGGGAGTTCCCTGGTGACCTAGTGCTTAGGATTTGCTGCTTTCAGTGCCATGGCCTGGGTCCAATCCCTGGTCAGAAAACTGGGATCCCACAAGCTGTGGGAAAATTAATTATAAAAATAGATGCTCTTTTATAGGTTGAAGAAGTTCCATTCTTTTCCTAGTTCCCTGAGTTTGTCATAAACAAATGTTGTATTTTTGTCTGCATGTTACTACAGTGTTCATTTCCAGGTTGCTAGTTGTGCTAATCTGAGGTAAAGGAATATCAGAGAACATAAATTGTAAATTCACTATCAGTTCTGTGATGCTTTGAATTCTACTGTTGTTCTCCAATTCACCTGCGATTAATAAAGTTCTCAAATAGCTGCTCTATGCATTTTACCCAAATTTTAAGGTTGTTGTCTATGTGAGAAAAAAGGTGAAGCATGCTTATTTTAACTTAGCCAGAGCTGGAACCCTAATACTATTAGTTTTTCTAGTGCTTTTCCAATCTTTATACGATATTCTTTCTTTCGTGTATTACTGGTTCTCCACTCTGACACCTAATCCCTGCCTCTGCAAATCTTCATAAATTAGTTTACTTCTTTTCAAAGCCTATACTTTATCTTCCTTTTTTTGTTGTCCACAATCTTCTTCCCTGTCCCACCTGCTAGTATTAATACTGAAGTATACTTGTCATTAAGGAAATGCAGATAAAAACAGCATTATGATACATACTTACATCCCTTGTCACTTTTTAAATTGTGATATAAGATACATAATAAAATTCACAATTTAAAGTATTTAATTCAGCAGTTTATTAGTATATTTACATTTCATCATCACTAATTTCAGAACATTTTCATCATTCCCTGAAAAAGCCCCGTATCTTTAGCAAACTCGACCCCCTGCAGCTTTCAGTTCCTGGAAAATACTAATTCACTTTTGCTGTCTAAAGATTTGTCTATTCTTGATATGTAATATATGTGACCTTTTATGTCTAACTACTTTCACTTAGCATGTTTTCAACATTCATCCATGTCATAGCATGTATCATAATTTCCTTTATTTTTATATTGCTAATAATATCCCATTGTACAACTATAACATTTTTTATCCATTTATCAGTTGGTAGATTTTGGGGTCCTTTCTACTTCAGGGCTACTGTGAATAATGCTGCTATGTATATTCATATATAAGGTTTTTTGTGGACATAAGATTTCATTTCTCTTGGGTATATACAATGCTTAGCAGTTGAATTGCTGGGACAAATGGAAATTCTATGTTTAACTTTGGAAGTTACTGATCAAATGTTTTCTTCAATGGCTGTACAATTTAAATTTCCACAAGCAGTGTATGAGGGTTCTAATTTCTTCACATCCTTGATAACATGTATTAATCTTGATTATAACCACATTAGGGGAGGTTAAGTGGTATCTCAATGTTTTTTAGTTTCTTTGGCGAATTGTGAGATTTTATTTTCCCAATTAGGGATCAAACCTGGGCCCTTGGTAGTGACAGAGCCTTAACCACTGAACTGCCAGGGAACTCAGTGTGATTTTGATTTGAATTTCCCTGACAGCTAATGATGTTGAATGCCTGTTTATATGCTGACTGGCCAGTTGTATATCTTATTGTGAGAAACGTCTACTCAAATTCTTCAATAATAATCTCTCTACTACTGAGTTTCTTTAGTGTCAAGTAATGCTTCCTGAGATGATGTTTCTCATCATTTGGGGGTTTGTAGTTATAAAAACTTGACACAAGCTTTAAAAATACTCTTTTGGCAAGTAGGATATAATTGCTGATATACTAAAGTGCCCAACTTTTCCTAAGAGTTGGCTTTCTGTCTTCATGACTTACTGAGAATGTAGCTAGATTTCTTATTTCAGCTCTAATGCTCTAATTATGTCTCTACTTTTAATATTTTCTTAAAAATTATTGGAGATGCTCTCCAAATTGTGCAAATCCACTCTCAAAATGTAAAGAGTTTAAATCAACCCAACCACATTAAAAAAAAAAACCAACAAAACATTAAGGTATGTAAGACAGTAGAGTTGTGTTTTTCCTATTCTGTTTTTGGGAAGCTGTGGTTGGTCTTAAAGGTAAGGCAGAGTGGGAAACTGACCATGAAAAGCCAAAGTGCCAAACAAATGAATACAACAAATATTATACAAATTGTTTAAACCATGGAGAAGGAGCCTAAAGAATGCCCACTTTATCCCCAATCCAGCATACTTTAGAAGCAAAAATGCAAAACCAAAAATGTTCATAAACATAAAATCTCAGCACCTAAAACAATGCTCCTGACACATAAGTGCTCTATATCAATATCCGATGTTGAATGAATAAATGAACATTCACAGTACATATCTCTCCAACAGTTTTAGGGAGCAAACATCCACAGGCAGAGATAAAGACAGAACCAGTTTTTGGCAGCACAGTTAATACATCAATTTGGGAATTAAAGGTGATAAATCCTAACTTATGGCACCAGGACTGGTTGCAAAAAACATTTTGTTAATTAAGTCAATAGTTATAAAGTAAGGTAAGCTGAACTGGCCATGAAGGCATCTGTCAAAGTAGTTTGCACCACACTTCTTGACTATTAGAACACTGACTGCTGAAGCACAGAATAATAACCTTAGAACAACAGAAAGAGGATCAAGGGAACAAGTAGACACCAACCAGGGAAAAGGAGAGAAACTTCATTAAGAGAATGTATGGTACTAAATAAGGAAAAAACTAGAATAGGAATATTAAATATCCACTTCATTTTTCATCTTAGCAGTTACTGAAATGTGATGGTTAAATGCTAATTGTAAAAAATACAATCAAACAGGAATGCTTAGAAGGAAGTGGATTATAAATTATAGTAAAAAGCATTTTTACTATAGTATTTTTAGCATTCATTTACACATTATTTCAAGAAAAAAAGAAGGAACACCAATGAAAAGTAGGTAAATGAGGGCACTTTTTGAGCTTCAGTGTAAATGTTCCATATGAAAATGTTAAAGAGTAATTACTATTATTTTGTTCTTTGATGGCTTCTAGGAAACCAACAATTAACTATTACTACTGAACTCTTAACGAGTAAATCACACTGGGGCTTGTTAAAAGTTAGCAGTTGATCATGAAGTTTCAACTTTTAATAAGTTGCTCAAGTGATCACGACAGGCATCTAGTATTCCTTGTGGACCACCCTTATTATGAGGCATCAAGGCTGCCTGTTGGTTCTCACAAATGAATACCGTGGGGTGCGGAGGAGACCAAGAGGGTCCTCTTATAGAGTCATATTGAGAAGCTGTTGGTCAAGTTCTGGTAGCCCTCTGAGGGAGGAAAAGACAGCTCCCATGTTCTCAATTAAGCTTGCGCCATGTGGAGACAGCCTCTATTGACTGAATGAATTCTTTTTCATAGACAGATTAGCGCAGAGACTATCAAGGATTTTTTATCTCTAACGAAGAAACTATTTATGCATGAAATGTCATAATGTCTGAGATTGGCTTCAAATATTCCAAAACAAAATATTCCAAATATTCCAAAACCCACCCACCCCAAACAAAATAAAAACAAAACAATGGAGTGGGTAAATGTAAAAACTGGCAAAAATTTTAAAGCCTATATAAGGGTCATATTATTTTCTCTACTTTAGATATTTTGATAATTTCCATAATGAAAGAATTAAATATATATATATATATATATATAAGAACACTGTTCCTCTCCTACATATATTATCTTAAATCAGTTATTGCTCTCTATATTAGAATTATTTCAGTTACAATGAACAGAAATGCCAATCACACTGGCTTAAATAATAAGAAATGTATAGATTTATGTAGCTGAAAAGTCCAGTGCAATTCTAGGTATCAGGTGATGCTTGATCCTACAGCTCAATGGTGTCTCTAAAACCTGAGTATCACCCTGCTCTGTCTGCTGTGGTGTTGGCTTCATTCTAAGGCTCACATTTCTCCTGTTTCAAGAAGACTGTCAACCTCTACTGGGTTACATGTGCCATCCAGCAAGTGCTGGATCTGTTCTAATGTTTCCAACAAGACAGGCCAGGTTATGCTGCAGAAACACACAGCACCAACATCCCAGTGTTTTAACACAACAAAAGTTTATTAATCCTTCCTACAAAGTCCATTACAGGTCTAGGGAACTCTCCAGAACAGGTACTGCTCCCCATTGTTGGGTGCTTGGCATTCCAGACTGTTCTGAATTTCGTCTCCTCTTCTATATGCTTACATGGCTGAGGCAGGAAAAAACAGCATTAGGGTCCTGCACCAACAAATAAATGTTTCAGCCAAGAAGTGAGACCTCTGCACACAACCCACTGCTCAAAATTATCTCTGGACCCCAACTGCAAGAAGCAAAAACATCTAACCATTCCCTTCTTACTGTTCACTAGGATACAAGGTCCATGAGGATAAACATTTTGTATCCTTGTCCACTACTGTATCCTTACTTTAGAAGAGTACCTGGGCACATAACAAGATCTCATTAACTTGAATGAATGAATGTAGCACCAGCAAGAAATCCAAACCTGTATATATTGGGAGAAGAGACAAGAATCCCCGGGGTTTAAGACCAAGGATGTTCAGTAAGATCCATACAGACCAGAGCTGCAAAGCTACCTGCGCTTAGGAAATAATACTTGCTGGAGTTCATCTTAGGGAAGATAATGAAATCCTGCTGAGAGAGACACACCAACTGGTCAGGTGACTTACACCATAAAGCACTGAAGCCAAGGAACAAATCAACTGAGCAAACCACCACAACAAGTGCTCAGCTCCTGGAAGAAGCTGCAACAGCCACAAATGGATCTGCTCCTTCAGTGTGGTCAGTCTACCCAACACACCACTGTGGCTCAGAGGAAAGAGAAAGGTGTGTACAGTGTCTGAGACCCCACTATCAGTCAGATCATCAGGTGCTTTTCCTTCATCAATCCCTCTAATCCTCAGAGAACCCTGAGTTAAGCATTATCTCTATTTCATAAAGAAAATGGAGATTTAAGAATGTTTCAGTAACCAATCAAGAAACAGGCATGTTTTACTAGCTAGAAACAACGTATCATCCAGGCTGGCTGGACCGGAACAACATATAGATCAGTTCTGCTGATCCTGCCTTCAGGCCTGACTGATGCAGCTAAGTGACAGCCAACAGACCCACTAACTATGCGGTTGTAACAAGCCTCTGGATCTCTTTAAGCCTAACTTCCTTACTTTATAAAGTCAGAGATTTGGGAGAGATAATTTAACTCCTTTCCTGATTACACCTAGATGCTCTACCAGGAACATATCTGCATCACTGAGCAGATAAAAGGGGGAGTTACAAGAAAACTCACAACCTAAGGAGATTTCTAGCAATCTATCAAATTCGTAACCTAAGGCTGTTACCTGAAAGGATGGAGAAAACAGAAGTAGGATGTCCTTGCCTGCTTAACAGTTACAGTGTAAGTTAACCAATGTAGAGGTGCATTTGTCCATCCTTGCCTGCCACCCAGCATTAGCTCCCCTTTTGGGAACTTGGTCTCCAGCTCACTGGATTCCCAGAATAACATGCCCAGGGAGCCACAAGATCCTGGTGCAGAAAACACTCTAGTTCCCAGACAAATGTAACTCTCTCCTTGTTCTTAACAACAAACAAAAACCAAATTAAAATGCAAACAGATAAAAACCTGAGAAGATGATCCTGAATTCCCATTAATTTCCATTTAGACCTTGAAAAAAAAGTGCTCATTTTCATGGCTGTTTTATCCTATTGATATTGTGATATAAAGAGTCTAGTTTCTTTTACTGCAGAAAGTTCTTCTTTACATGGCTAAAGATTCCAACCTGTTTCCATTCTATCTCCTTCTTAGAGGTGCTCTCCCTTTTCAAGAGGCATAAAATAGTGATTATTCACCAGCAGAGAGGCATAAAATAGTGATTATATGTGTTCATCTGGATAGAATCGATATTGCTGAAGAAAATATTTCATCAGAGTAAAAATTGTACTAATAGGATTCAAGAGCTGCATTTGCTAAAAAGTTAACAAAGGAACTCAATGTCCAAATTGGTGAACAACGCCCAATGATGGGACAGTTAAGAAAATCCAATTTGGCTCTTCAAAAGTTTTACATTAGAATTCATTTCTGCCCATGAGATTATTGAAACTGGCAAAACTGGAAGACAATGGTATGCAACTAAACATGCATATTATTGCTTTTTGTTTTGGAAGACCATGCTATAATACAAATGTGTCCATCATATTAAGTTTGAGTGCCTTGGGAAATCAATGCAAACCAACAATATTTACCTCTGTGACCAAAGAAGATTATTTCATAGCTGCATCTGCTATGCAAAGCTGAATTTGCTGTTTTGCCATATACATCCCCAAACAGCTTTTTGCTTTACTCAGAATGTTCTTAGAACACCTCTCCTGCTAAGGAATTCCCTGGAAGCTTTTAGTAAAAATAGCAAGTAGTGCAACTACTAACAAATCCTTTGAAGAGTCAACCTTGATTCCTTCTATGAAACATGTTTATATCCCAAAGTTTCCTGATGAAAAATTCTTCATGCTTCATAATTTTGTATTTTTCTTCACCTTAAAGTCAAGTTCCACTTGATAAATTTCTTTAGACTGAGGACACTGAACAAACGTCCCTTTACTGGTGGAGTTTCTGGTGTCTAAGAAGGCTTGAGCGTCTGCTGAAGTTTCTCCTGCACGTGGTACAGGTGTAAGGCTGCTCACCTGTGTGAGTTCTCCGATGTTTAATAAGGTGGCAATTTTGATTGAATTTTTTCCCACATTCATGACAAGTAAAGGGCTTCTCTCCAGTGTGAGTTCTTTGGTGTGTGTGGAGATTTGTCTTTTGACTGAAGCCTTTCCCACACCATGAGCATTTATATGGTTTTATTCCTTGGTGTGTTGTTAAGTGCTTATTAAGATCGGAGCTCCACCTAAACCTCTTATCACATTGTTGACATTTATATGGTTTCTCTTCCGTGTGAACTCTCTGGTGTTTAATGAGGTCAGAGCTAACTCTGAAGCTTTTCCCACATTCCTGGCATTTAAAAGGCCTCTCTGCTGCACGTTCTTTCTTCTGAAGTTCCATAAGTTTCAGCAGCTCTTGTTTCCAGGTTGAAAGTTTCTTTTTTTTCTTCACCGGAAAATCTCGGTGCAATTTCCCCACCCTATGCACATCACCATGATTTTCCTTGCCAATTGTTTTCTGGGGAACTTTCAATCTGGCCTTTCTTGATGCTATAGCTACTGGTGCTTGTATTTCTAAGTCAGAAAGACATAGAGACTGAATATTTTCAGTGTCATTTTTAAGCTTCAGCCCTGCTGGAATAAATGTGAGAAACAGCTTACTATATGTCAGAGCAAGTAAGCCATAGTAAATGAAAAGAAAAACTGGACAAACACTAATTTTTAAAAAAATAGATAAGCAGAACTGTAAAATGTGAAATCCTTGCAAAGATTCCTATCATGGCACATTTCCCTTCTTCCCATGGTCTACTTACCTGTAGGCAGCTCTTCAGAACTATCCTTGAACTCCAGGGGTCTTTGAACCCATGGCTCTTCTCCTTGCTCTAGACAGGAGATCACTTTAGGTTTGGGGAGCACAAATAATGCTGTGAAACAGAAAAACTAAGGTCAAAGACTGGTAACTTAACAACAGTTCACTAATTTCAAACTATTTCAGGAACAGCAAAGGATGCTTGAATAGTTTACAACACCAAATCTCATATCAGGTTTATAACATACTTCATTGGTGGATGGATATGCAAAGTGGAGACTGAGAAATAAACCTGAGCTGGACCAGTGAAAAAGATATAGGGCACAGAAACATAGTGCATGATCCCCATCTTCTGCTACCAAGAATACCCCACATTCTACTAAGGTAGAATCAAACTGCAAAGGCTGCCAAGAAATACACACACTAGTCCTATTGACTATTCAATTCAGTTTAGTCACTCAGTCGTGTCCGACTCTTTGCGACCCCGTGAATCACAGCACACCAGGCCTCCCTGTCCATCACCAACTCCCAGAGTTCACCCAAACTCATGTCCATCGAGTCGGTGATGCCATCCAGCCATCTCATCCTCTGTCATCCCCTTCTCCTCCTGCCCCCAATCCCTCCCAGCATCAGGGTCTTTTCCAATGAGTCAACTCTTCGCATGAGGTGGCCAAAGTACTGTAGTTTCAGCTTCAGCATCAGTCCTTCCAATGAACACCCAGGACTGATCTCCTTTAGGATGGACTGGTTGGATCTCCTTGCAGTCCAGGGGACTCTCAAGCGTCTTCTCCAACACCACAGTTGAAAAACAGGAAGACTTAAACTAGGTAAGTCCAGGTTCAGGGGAGTCAATGCAAAGGTCTGTGGGTGGGGTATCAGGCATAAATGATACATGCCATCATTACTTTTATTTAGTAAAAGTTAAACAAAATAACTAAATAAAACTAACTTTTTATTTAGTCCTCAAGCACCAAACACTGGACTAGAAAAGATTTCTACCACTCCTGTAGCTCATTGGTTCACATCCAGGTGGAAGAAACAGACAAGAATTACTTAGTGGACTTTCTCAAAATCTTACTGCCAAGTATGGAAAGTATTCATCACTCAGTCATTCCATAAATATGTAGTGAGTGGCTATGGTGCACCAGGCTCCCTCTATGTGCCAGGGACATAGTGCTAAATAAATCAAGTCCACTGATCTCACAAAGCTTATATTCTTGTGCAGAGTGAAACAATCTAACATCAACAGACAAGCAAATAAAATGTCAGGAAGTGATACATGTTTTGAAGAAAACTAAGGGAGGGTAAGAGAACATTTTAAGATTCTGCTTCTGTGAAGCTACTTGAGATATAAAGTTGTATAAAAAGTCTCCTTAAGAAAGTAACATCTGAGCAGAATCCTAAAATGAGGGTTTTGTCATGAGGCAGAAATGTGGGCCAGGCAGAGGGAAGGAGGAAGAAATGAGCACATCAAGTCCATGAAACAAGATGAGTAGTGTGACTAGAGGGTCCAGAGCAAGGGCACAAGTGGCAGGAGACAACAGCAGGTTGGTGAGGAAGGGCCAGACCTTGGAGGGTCCTGGGTCTTGGTAAGGAACCTGGATTTATTCTGAATGTTATGAGAAGTTATTGTAAGGTTTGAAGCAGAAAATGTCATGATCTGGTCAGGTTTTTAAAAGACTCTGGCTGCCACATAGGAAACAGACTGTGAGAGGGCAGGCAGTGGGTGCCAGGAAGAACGTACTGAGGTAAACCTCGATAGAGATGCTGCTACCTAAGACCAGGATGCTACGAGCCCAAGGAGCTGAGATGTGACACTCAGGCTACACTGTGAGGTGGAACCAAGAGTGCTAGACTTAGTGGGGTATTATGGCAAGATCAAGGTAAAGGATGACTGGACATTGCTTGTTCTGAGCAAGTGGATGAATGGGGATGCCTTTTACAGAAATGAGAAAGATGTAAGGGCAAGTTTAGATGGAAGAAGAGATCAAGAATTCCAACAGTATAAGGAATGTGTACTGGGGAAAAGCTCCCTGGTGATCTGGTGATCCCTGCCCACACCATTTTATTGAGAACCAGTCAGCTACTAGAACAGAGACTCTCGCACAAGGGTGCATTCTCAGTATGCCAACAACAGGACAGTTTAGTCCACTCCTAGGCAACGTGAAGGGGAGAAACTTTACCTAGAGAGATGACAGTCTCATAGTTTTCTTGCATTACGTCATTGTAGAGGGCCTTCTGAGTGGGATCCAGTAACTCCCATTCTTCCTGGGAAAAATACATGGCCACTTCTTCAAATGTCAACAAGCTCTAAAGAAGAGAATGGGCTTCAGCTCAGTACTTGCCACTACAGAAGCAGCCCAATCTTCTAAGCCATGAACTACAAAGTAAGCCAGTCACTAAAGGAACTAATAGCACATGAATTATTTTAAAGCAAGATGGTAGAAAGTAGGCAAGGGATCAGCAAACAGCCCAGGAGGTACTCAGTTCCCCAGGGGGAACATCTGGGACACCTCTGAGCACCTGCTGGGCAGGGCATGTCATGGGCAGCAGGGAGAGGCAGCCCCAAGAAGCTGAAAAGTACAGCTCACCTGGGACTCAGGCAGAATGAGCTCAGGTGCCACTGTCCACTCACTGGTATTTGTCTGCTTAGGAAAGGCTAGGAGCTGGTGAGCAGGCACAGCTGTGGAAGAACAAGAAAATTTCTCTCCCTCCCATCTTTGAACATCCTATTCAAAAGTATAGAAGATCCTGATTCTTTCAGTTGAGATAGAACAACTTTAAAAGTGTTACATGGTACCGAGAAGTTAAACAAGCATCATTTTAAACAAGCATCTACTAGCTTGTCAACAGGTTTCCCAGTTGACTCTTCAGTTTTCACGAGTGAAGTTAAGAAAAGGAAATCTTGTTTTTTTCTTTACATGACATGAATTCTTCAGAGCTGGACAAAAATTAGAGGTGTTGTACAATGCAGTACTGAGTCCAATGTGCCAGGTACAGAAAATCCAAAGGTCGGAATGAGTTTGGTGAGTTCAAGAAACAGCAAGACCAGTGTGGCTAAAGAGGACTGAGCAGGGCAGGAGTGGCAGACTAGGGGAGGAAAGTGAAGAGGGGCCAGAACTTGGGGGTTCCTGGGTGCCTCTATAAGGAGTTTGGATTTATTTTGAATGTGTGAAAAATCACAGTAAGGCTTTGATGTTGAGCCATGTTCTGATATAAACTGTTTTTTTAAAGGATTCTGGCTGCTGTGTGGAGAACAGACTGCAGGCAGGGAGGAATGCTGGCAGGGGGTGCCAAGTATGGAGGTGGACATTATTAGAGATTGCCGCTGCTTACACCACAATGCTAAAGCACAGGAGGCTGAGACTTGGTTGGACTCAGGCCACACAGGAAGGTGGAGCCAAGAGAACTAGTGATGCATTAGTACTACCAGGGTTGGAATAGACTGGTGCAAAGGATGACCACAAGTTTTCTAGCCTAAAATACTGGGTGAAGGAAAGAGAAGAGAAGAGCGATTTTGAGGGAAAAAGAGAAGGATCAAGTTTTAGGATAAGGAATGAGTATGTACACATGTTAAAAGCTTGCTGGTGATCTGGTATACCTTTTCCCTGCCCACACCATCTAGTTGAGAACCAGTCAGCTACTAGAACAGACTCTCACAAGGGTGCATTCTCAGTACCCCCCAAAACAGGACAGATTAGTCCACTGCTGCGCAAAGGGAAGGGGAAAAAGAAACTTTACCTAGAGAGATGACAGTCTCATAGTTTTCTTGCATTACATCATTGTAGAGGGCCTTCTGAGTGGGATCCAGTAACTCCCATTCTTCCTGGGAAAAATACATGGCCACTTCTTCAAATGTCAACAAGCTCTAAAGAAGAGAATGGGCTTCAGCCAAGTACTTGCCACTTCAAAAGCGGCCCAACCTTCTGAGCCATGAACTGCATGGTAAGCCAGTCACTAAAGGAACTAACAGCACATGAATTAATTTTAAGTGAGACAGTAGAAAGGAAGTAGGCAAGGGATCAGCAAACAGGTGCCCAAAGTCCTGAGAAAATCTGGGTTAAGTCCTCTGAGCATCTGCTGGCCAGGGTGGGTCATGGGCAGCAGGGAGAGGTAGCCCAAGATTCTGGAAAGCACAGCTCACCTGGGACTCAGGCAAGACAAGCTCAGGTGCCACTGTCCAGTCTTTGGTGTCTGTCTGCTCAGGAAAGGTTAGGATCCGGTGAGCAGGCACCACTGTGGGTGAAATGGAGCCATAGTAAATATTTCTTGCTTATGTTTCTAATATGCTATGGTCAGTTCTAAAAAATAGAAGACCCTGATTTTTTCAGGATTGATGAGATGTTTTATAAGCGTGTGGTGCACAGAAATGGCTTTCTCCTTGTTAATGAGAACCAAGTATCTACCAGCCTCTACAACAGGGGCCCCAGTTTCCACAAGCAAAATTAACAAAAGAAAACTCTTTTTATTATTTTCCTCTGATGACATAAATTGGTCACCTTGGCAAGGTTTAAACATATTTGCAAATGAAGTACTCAAGGACTCCAGTGTACAGTAGGAGATAGTTTTTAAATCATTTATTACTTTTTCCTTGGTACACAGTAGTATACACATTCTATTACTAACATTCTGTCACTAACCACCCATTCTGATCCAAATTTCTTCTGTATTTTCAAGATGAGGTGAGCCAGACCATCTTTACTTTTCTAAAAACAATTGCCGGTGTTATTACCAGGGTTCTGCGGTTGGGAGATTTCTGTATCTTAGGCCAACCCCCACCCTCAACCCCACATGACCTATTCTACCGCCACCTGGGGGGCATCCTAATTGCTAATGTAGCTGCATTAGTAGATCCACAGGGCAGGGTAACCAGAAGTGCTCACACATTTTGGCTTAAATTGTATCCCACCTCCCAGGAGAAGAAAAGTAACATGAAGATCCTTACCCCTCTCACATACGGGCTCAGGTTCTTTGTGGGTATTCCTGCTCAGTGGTTCTTGTAGACCCTGGTGTATATTCCAAACTTCTTCCTCCAGGGACATGCCCACTGGCTGGGACTCTGCTGGCTTCAGCTGGAAGCCTGGGGCCTCTGCTGCTTCTCCCAAGAGTACTGCCTCCTTTCCCAGCTCCTGGACTGCAACCTAGAAATAACCCCCATACTTGTTACCACAGAACTGACTTTTGGTTTGGGCTTGATGGGAGAGGGAGGAAAAAGCAGAGTGCAGACTGCGGGGAAAGAGGGAGATGCTGAAGGAAACGACACAAAGACCTAGAGATACCAGCCACCAATTTTCCACAAAAACGATCCATACACAACATGGGAAAACTGGGAGAAACCAGTAAAGGGTGTGGTTACTGCAAGCTCTCCAAGACAGCAGTCCCACCCTCTGAATTCAGCCCAGTTCGGCCCACTAACAGGGTTGCACAGGCCACCTGTTCTCATGCTGCCTTGACAGGCTTTCTCTCCCAACTTAGATCCTTGCCTTAGTGGTTTCCTGTCTTCTAATTCTCTAAGAAGATTAAGGAATTGAATTTAAAAGTTGTCCTGTCAGCCACATTTCCCACATAGTCAGGGAAGATTCTCACAGACAATGGGGATGAAATGGAGAAAAAAGCGGGTAAGAGTAATGGCTCTGTCCTATCCCCAAATGATTCTGATACAAAACATGTGCCCTCCCGGTATTCACAGCGGGCCTGAGGCCAGCTGGTGAGCTGTCACCTGCCCAAGGGCATGTCCTGGATCCCCACTCAGAGCAGAGCCAGGAACCACCACTGAGAGAGGGCAGTGGAGGCTCTCGCCTATGGTACAGAGGACACTATCCCTCAGGGTCTTTCTTCTCTCAGCTACTCTGCTGGGGTTTCAAATCTTTCTTTCCCTGTGTTCTTTCTACTTTTTCCCCTTCCTGGGCAGTTGTCCCCTAGTCGTTTGGTTTGTTCCTTCTCTGTCGTATCTTCACTCTCTTTTGGTCTCTCAGAGTCCTTTCTTTTCTGATCTGCCCTGAACTCTCCATCTCCTTAGTGCTTTTTGTATGTTTCTAAGATTTGAGGTCCAGCTCCTTGGCCAAGCCAGACTAGGCTCATTACCCTCAACATACCCTGGCTCCAAAGACAGCAAAACTCAACTCTGTCCCTAAGGCCAGGGAAGTCTCTGCCAGGATCTCTGAATCCTATGGGCTGACTAAGGCTGCGGGTCTGTGCTTTCAGCCTGTTTCACAAGTGTTAAAGGAGCAATACAATAGTGACCTAATCCATTTTTTCTCCCAATTAATTGCCCCAATATATCCACCTTCACTCTATTTCACTGCACATCAAGAATCTTTCTCCTCACCCCATTCCTTGTTTGGCCAGTTTCCCTTTGCAAGTGTTCTACCAGGACCACAGCCTCCTCGATGCTCTGTGGATGTTGCTTCTTTATGAGAGTCTGTGTGTCCCCGGGCAGAATGGTCAGGAACTGCTCTAGCACCACAAGTTCCAAGATCTGCTCTTTTGAAAGAATCTCTGGCCTCAGCCACCGACGGCACAATTCTTGAAGCTGGTCAACTACCTCCCGGGGTCCAGCTGCTTCATGATAGAGGAAGTTCCGGAAGTGCTGGTGAGACCTCTCAGGACTGAGACTGTCCGTCTGTGGGGCATGTTTCTTATGCTGACTGGCATTCTCTGCCACAGGTCCTTTGGTCTCCCAAAGGGCTCTGATCTGAGGGTTCAAGAACTCAGCCACCTTCAGATCTACTGTCATCATTCTTCTCCAGGAACAATTCTGCTCCTGTATTAGACACCCCACCAGCGGCTACCTCTGACAACTGAAGCCCGATCTGGTTTTGAATAAAATCAATAAAAGGATCTTCTTCCTAAAGCACGGAGAGCAGAAACAAGCTCACGTCAGTAAGATATTGTCACATGAACTTTATTACTTGCTACTTATTATGAGAAAAATGAACTTTAAAAATCAACTGCCAGGCCTGTGTTTTGCTCCTTTTCTATTAACCAACTGAATACAGCACAGCTTATTAAAGACAAATTCCAATAAGTCACTTCTCCTTCTCAAAAGAAAAAAAAAAATCAGGAAAGGTTAGCAGGTGAAAAACCTAGTACCCACTGGCTCCCACGAGTTTTGGGATTATCCAAATATTTAACTCATGCACTTCTTATGCCATCCTCTCCATGTCAAAGAAAGATTAGGAGAATATTCAGAGTTTCTCTTAAAATGTCAACATATCATCCTAATCTTCTGTCTTTGGTAAGTGGGTACACTTGTATTACCCTTCATCCTCTTGAGATGGAAACCTTCGCTTCCTGGACCATTTGAGGTGCTACTTTCCATTGTGATTACTGCCAGGAGAGCTGAAACTATGAGACCAGAGTAGAAGGAAAGTAATTAGGAAAACTGGAGCCTTATTTTCTTGAAAAAAGCATCTCCCAAGGGAGTCTCCTGGGGGTCCAGTGATTAAGAATCCACACTTCCAGTGCAGGGGGCAAGGGTTTGATCCCTGGTCAGAGAATTCAGATTTCATATTTCCCAAAGTACAGCAAAAAAAAAAAAAAAAAAAAGGCTCCCCACAAGAAATCAACTAACTGAAAACATCCTTGACATTTCTTTGCAAGATGTGTAAAGAAAACTATGCAGAAGATTTATACGTGTATTTTGAATTTGATCTAGGAAAAATTACAGGTGACCCTTGTTCACAAAATGTTTATCCAAATGTCAAGCAGATAAAAAAGGAGAGCATGTGAGTTGGTGATGATTACTTCAAGCTTTTCCAAGGGTCATTTAGACCTCTGAGCAAGTCCTCGTGAATCTCACTTTCCCTGAGGTTACCCATTAGAAATGGCACAGAAATTCTGCCCAGGAAGCCGCGGTATCTACAAAAGGCCGGCTCCCTATGCCCACTAGGCTCAGGGGGCACGGGGGACACTTATCAAACTTTTGCATCACAGAGGCTGATCTCTGAGGCGAGGACTCTCGTTTCTCCCGCGGTCACATCAGCCAGTAAAGGAAACGCCGGCGGAGGCGGGAAAGTGGACACGACTCGGGGCGCGTCCGCGAGCAATGGGCCTGCAGGCAGTGTCCGAGCGGGTTTCAGCCGCGCGGGCACGGGCGCCACCCGCGCAAAGGGTGCAGAGCGGCCTCAGGAACATGACGTCGGGCCTCGCCCGGGGTAGTCTGGCCGACCGGCTCCGACCAGCTGCCTTGCAGCGGCCGCGAGCAGTGACAGGAGTCTCTCGGCGTCTCCGGAGCCGGCGCTGAAGGGGAAGCCGCTTCCAGGTTACCTCAGACAGCCTGGCTTCGTGGAAGCCGTTCCCTCTTCCCGGGGTTCAACCGCAAGCCGCCAAGCGTCCAACCGCCGCTCTGAGGAGCACAACCCCCGGCTCCACGCCACTCAGAGGCGGGTCCTGGGGCGCAGGTCTGGAACCCCTTAGGCCCACCCAGCCGCTCTACCTCTTCTGCCTGTCCGCCTGGCGCCAAGATCGGCACTCCAACCGGAAGTAGAAGGGACGCACTTCCGGGGACGGGCCCTCGCAGCCCCGCTTGGGACTCTAGCGCTGCGGTTCCAGGCGCGGCTGGGGTACCTCCTTCGGCTCAGAATTAAGCCCTGACAGCAAGAAAGGGTTACCGACCGCCGAGTCTCCAAGTCCTTCCAGCCTAGAGGGCCCAGCGCGCGACTCGACGCCCGGGTGTCGCTGTCTCTCGTCCCAGCTCTTTGAGGCTCGTGCGTCCAGGTCGTCCCTGTGTCGCGTTCGGGCTGCCGGCGGAGTCTAGTGATTCAGATTCGTCCTTGAGGGTCGCCGTCCCCTTCCGCGCGTGGGGCCCCCGACCTTCCCGCGGCTTAGCGGGCGGTGTCCGAGCGCGGTCCCGGGGCTCGTCGCATCTCCGCCAGTACAAGTCCGTTTTGTCCCGGTCAGCATCAACGGCCCCTGGGCGGGTGTGTACCCGTTTCAAGGCGTGCGTACTCACACAATTCTGTTTTTTCTTGTGAGGTAGGTTTTTCCTTGTGCAGTAGTTTCCTTTCCTAGAGCTCCTTGACAGAGAATTGCGAGCTAAGGAGTTCAAGGTCAGGTAATTCATCAATGGGGGTGTTCCAGTGGAATTTAGGGTCCTTTTTCCTATCTTATGTTTTTTCCACCAGAGCGCGCTCCCCGGAGGCTGGGGCTTCTTTACTTTATTTATGTCTTATAGAGTTTCCTGGGTAATGTAGGCATTCCATAAATATGTACTGAGTCATATTTATAGGAATCTGAGTATCTCAGGTTGTCCGCTTTCAATTGTCAGCCAAGTCTAGTCAACTGGCTACCACGTGTAGCCAGTGTTACAGAGTCGGTAGGACTGTGCCTTTGATTCAAGAAATCTGGGAAAAGGACTGAGACAATTTAACAAATATCAGTAACACAGGTAGGAAAGAGTAACACATAAGCTGAACGCTGTGGGAGTTCCAAGGAAGTGAAAGTTGATTTCGGGGTAGGGAAAAGTTACAGAAGTCCTTGAGGGATTTGCCCTGCAGCAGAGAGTTGGGCCATATTCCAGGCAGGGGGAAAGGTAAGAGCAGTCTTGAAAGCTTCAGAGATGAGCATGTGAGAAAATCTTTAGTTCTTTCTTTTTTTTTTTTTTTAACTCAATGTAATTAGGGTATATTTAGAGTAAAAGTTAGAAAATGAGTTCTTGTACTTCTACTATGGAGCCTGGAATGGAAGTGAAGAGATTGCATTTAATAAAATAAAGTAATAAAGAGTATCATTTGAGGGTTTTTGAGGGAGGTTCTTCCAGGGCAGCTCATCTGGAGCTAAGTTTAAGGTGGGAACAAAAATAAGAGACCATTACCAGGTCATTATGCTATTTTTGCTTTTAGGTAGACTGGTGTTACACTCCAAGGCATAGATCTTGATTCTTTTTGAGTGAGAGAAAAGGATTAGACAGAGGTGATAATAGTATCTGCTGGGGATTTCCTGGTGGTCCAGTGGTTAGGGCTCCTTGCGTCCACTCTTGAGGGCATGGATACAGTCTCTGGTTGGGGAACTAAGATCCCACAGACCATGCAGCATGGCCAAAAAAAAAAAAGTATCTGCCTAAGTCACTTGAATATGTTTCAAAGCAGGTTCATTTCCTTAGAATTTCAGGTTGTGACTTAGTCTCTTCAAAGTAGTTGCTGTTTCCAGTCTCTCAGAACCAGTGGGCAGTAAGTCTGCCACATGTAATTCAGAGCATTGAGATCCTCATCGTCTGGACCAAGCTGAACATAAAATTGGAATTTGTTAAACTGAATAAATGGAGCTCTGCCAGCTGTGCCCCTGAGTGTCACTGGCAGGCCTGATTCATAACATGGGTAGGGAGCTGGTTACTGAACACAGGGAGAAGAAAGTGGGAAAAGAGACCCTCTGAAAGGAAGAAGAGGAAAGAAGGCACAAAATACTGAATTGTGAATGAGGGCCCCTGATGACTGTTGTTTGAATGTTAAGGATAAGGGCCACAGTTCCTTATTCTTGCTGAGGAAGCCACTAAAGTCCCCTGAAAATCTTTCCTTTTGATTTCACCTTTCTCTGCCTGGGCACAGTTTGAGAAATGATGAATGTACAGCTGGAAAGCAATGAAAGCATGCAGTTTATTCTGAGACATCATACAACTGCCATAGCAGGCTGAATGTTTTTGCTGGGTGACTGGCTGGGTTTAATGGTGCTGCTGTTGGCTAACAAACACTCTTTCCTTTTTTGGTTTATAATAGTAATCACCTTAGTTAGAGCTGCCTTTTTTTAGAAGGTTGCTTGAGCTTAGCCTGTCATTGGCTTCACACCCTATTCATTTTTGTATTCTTTCTTGAGCCTTAGTACTCTGTAAAGCAGTTGACATTTCTTGCAACAAATGTTAGAGGAAAACTAATGGTCTGGGTTCTTCTAGGTGAGAGGCTTTTGAGAATCCTGTGTAGTCAAGAAATGAATGAAAGTCAGTCAGGCTTTGCCCTAAAAGAGAAGAAAAATAACTGAAATACCAATCATTTTTCTCATTTCTCTGACATACTTTTCTTTCTTCATAGCACCTGGAATGGACAAAAGTGGCAGTTTTGTTACTTCCCATGAGGTTATGTATCTGGAAGGAGAACCATGAAATTAACCTAGAGTAGGACATTTCTAAAGGCATGGAATGAATGGCTTTGGGCAACACCAGGAGGACTTAAAAGGAATATTTGAGGGTGCAGAGCTATAGAAGAGTTTGCCAACAGAAGGATTTATGGGAAACAGAGATAAGAATCGTCAATAGAGAAACCGTTTAAATTTCTTCAAGCCGTGGAAAAACTGAGTCTTGGGTCAAATTAAGTAAAATCTATGCTGAAGAGAAATCAAATAAAATCTCAAATGGAGAAAATGTGTTACTGAACACTCAATGTAAATTTAGGAAAACAATCTCAAGGACAAATCTTTTACTTTTTTTACTATTGTAAAATTTTTATAAAACTTTTGGGCTCATCTCTAAGAATTGCCATGATGCTGAAACTTGATAATATCCCAAATATGGAAGAATTTATTATAAATAACACTTGAAAATACACAAAATGTACACAAGGAAGAATATCTGAGAGTGGAAAAGTGCCAATAACATACATTATTTGTAAACTTAACAGATTACCTTGGTAAACATAATAAACACTCAAGTTAAAGCTTAGTCTTTGGGAATGCTATATTGAATGCAGTAAAAGTTGGATTTCATTCATATGGGCAAAAACTTTCTTCTTTGCCTAAAGATAGTATACTACTGTTCCTGAATTCCAACTCTCCAGACATCTCACTGTCAGGGTGGCTTTAAGTCTTTATCCAGGTGGACGGACTGCTGCCCAGTGACCACTACAGGCAGAGCAATATGATTACTGCTTTCCTTTCTGGCAGTGAGGAAAATCAGCTTGTTTCAGGAGAGGAGAAGCCACACTGCATCTGTTACACAATATTATTCTGTCCTTGCCTTTCAGGCTTTCATCCTTCCTTCTGAAGCACTACTTTTTATTGAGATTTATCTTATTTATCTTAAGTCTGTTCTTGTGAGCAGACCTTTTTTCTCACCTTTTTTCTCCCTTTTGTGTCTTTTCCTATATTCAGTTAGGGAGAGTATGCAGGTATTCCTGTTATTCCTGACTGGTGCTACTGTAAAGAGAGAGGAAGAGAACAAGCAGCATTCAGAAGCAGGGTTCTGAAGATTGATCACCCATGTCTTGCAGTAGCAACAGCTAGACAGGACCTTGGCAGTGGTAACTCTGAGTTCAGACCTTTACCTCTAGACCAGCACTACATGAGCCTTTATCCCTTTTAGGGATATGTGTACCCTTCAGTATAAATGCCTGTGCCTTCTGGAAGTTTGTGCTAGTTTTTGGAGGGGATGGGTTGTTTTTTTTTTTTCTTTTTTTTTTTTTTTTTCCTAATTAAGTCAGGCTTCTTTCTTTTTACCTCTATTGATTTTTTGAAACCAAATTCAGTATGAATAAGAGAGGGAAATATACAACACTGAATTTGGAGGAGAAAATGAAGGTTCTAAGTAGGATTGAAGCTGGAAGATCTCTTAAAAGTGTAATGGGTGAATTTGGAATCAGTAAGTCAACATTTTATGACATTAAAAAGAATAAGAAATTGATTTTGGACTTTGTACTGAAGCAGGATGTGCCATTAATAGGGGCTGAGAAGAGAAAGAGGACAACAGGAGCCAAATATGGCGACGTGGACGATGCTGTCTACATGTGGTACCAACAGAAACGCTCCGCTAGTGTCCCTGTGAGAGGTGTGGAGCTTCAAGCTGCTGCCGAGAGATTCGCACAGTGTTTTGGGTGAACAGACTTCAAAGCTAGCACTGGTGGGCCTTTTAGGTTTCGAAATAGGCATGCAATTGGGAACCGAAAATTATGTGCAGAACAAGTCCTAAGTTCAGCTTCAGAAAATGTTGAGTCATTTTGACAAAAACTGTCCATGCTTATCAAAGAAGAGAAGTTGTGTCTTGCTCAGCTGTACAGTGAGGATGAGACTGACCTCTTTTGGAAGTCAATGCCAGAAAATACTCAGGCAAGCAGAAAAGATATTTGCCTGCCAGGGAGGAAAATAAACAAAGAACAATTGTCTGCTCTTTTATGTGCAAACGCAGATGGTACTCATAAGTTGAAGTCAATCATTATTGGAAAATCAAAGCTGCCCAAAAGTGTAAAAGAGGACACATGTACATTACCTGTGATATACAAACCTAGTAAAGATGTTTGGTTCACCAGAGAATTGTTCTCAGAATGGTTTTTTCAAAACTTTGTTCCTGAGGTCAAGCACTTAATGTCCTAAGATTCCAAGAGGAGGATGTCAGGGCCTTGTTACTTCTGGACAGTTCTCCAGTTCACCCTTCTACTGAATTACTAACCAGTGAGGATGGTTGAATAAAATACATGTTCTTTCCCCATAACACTTCAACCCTAATTCAACCAATGAATCAAGGCGTGATCTTGAGCTGCAAACAACTTTACTGGTGGAAGCAACTTGAGGAAAATCTTGTAATTTTTCAAGAAAGTGATGATGAACAAGAAAAAGGAGAAAAATTAGTTTCCAATATTAAAATCTACAACCTAAAAAGAGCAGTTTTTAACTGGGCAAAGAGTTGGGATGAAGTAAAGCAAATAACGATAGCAAATGCATGGGAAAATCTTCTTTACAAAAAGGAACATGAATATGATCTTCAAGGCTTAGAAGATGGGGATTATAGAGAAATTCTTGAGACATGTAGGGAGTTGGAAACCAAGCTGGATGACAATAGGGTATGGTTCAGTGTGGGTGAAGAAGAAAAGGGTAGCCCCCCAGAAACAAAAGGTGGAATTATAAAGAAAGTTGTTCAAAAAGGAGCTGAAGAGGAGGCTGATGAGTTTAAGTTATCAGCTGTAGGAAAGAGTTTGGACTACTCTACTTGACTTTGTCAATGTCACACCTGAGTTTCAAAGGTTCCATTTTACACTGAAAGAGATGCAACAAGAAATAATCAAGAAACAGTTCCAGAATAGAATCCATTCTAGAACTGGTAGGATTTTGAAACCGAGGCCTCATAATATTAAGTATTCCTTCAGTGTGCCTTCAACTTCTGGTTGTAATAATTAGATGTTGTGTTTAAAGATTTCTGCAATTTTGTGATGATACATGAACTAGACCTGTTGTGGATTGTCATTGTTTTTATCAACTGACCTCACTTTGCATAGCAATGCCCATTTATATTGTTTATAAAATAAACAATTTGAAAGGAATAAATTTGTTTTTTTTATATATAAATGTTATTTAATCCATTTTTTTTTTCTACTTAAGGCAAAGGCTTTAAATAAGGAATTACTGTCCCAGATTATGGGTGGAATGGATGTGAGGAAAGCATTAAAATCTAAATATATTCACAGCATATAACAAAGCAGCTATAGTTATGCTGACTAGTTATTTAAGAAGGTAAGGACAGACTTTTCAATGTAATGGTGTGACACACTGCTCTTGTAAATGGGTTACCACCTACTTAGTGTTTGTTTTTCTCTTATTGTGGAAGTAACATCCCAATTATAAAAGACAACATAAAAAAGATAAAAGCACTCAAATTTTATTGACTAATGATGGACTGTCAACACTTTGGTATATTGCATGTATCTTTAAAATAGGTAAGTTACATTGTAAATACAGTTTTGTATCTTATTAACAATTTTGTTATTTACAAATTAGCATTTGTTGAGACATCTTTCAATCCTTAGGGTAGAATGGATGGTGGAAGAAGTTGAGGGGGAATGTCAGATGAGCATACTGGATAGCTCTCAAGTTCATGGCATTAACATCCATTTTTACCCCAGTGTTCATAAAGTCTCAGAATATATGACCTGCAGTCATACTCTTTTCAAAAGTATTCATTGAGGGAGTTCCGTGGTGGCCTAGTGGTTAGCATTCCAGACTTTCACTGCCACGGCCCAGGTTCAATCCCTGGTCGCCATTTGAGACCCCAAAAATCCTGTGAATAGCAACCCCCTCCCCGAAAAAACAGTATTCATTGATTTTGCAAATTTCACGTTGTTGTGCTGGGTATTTAGGAATAGGAACAAGCCACAGTTGGGTGTGTGAGAGCCAAAATGAGTTCACAGAGGGCTTTATGAGTGCTTGGATAATAGGGAACGGGCAAGTGTGACTTCTGAGCTGGCCTTTGAAGTGTGGGGGAAGCAGGGGAAAGGCAGTCTAGGCAAAGGGGAAGTGAGCACAGGCTCTCTGGTGTCAGAATGTATGTCCCTGGGAAGCGTCGAGGTCCCTGGATGGTTGCCGTAGGGGCGACTAGTGGAGACCAGAGCAAAGACAAACCAGGGACAGATTTTCAGTGCCCCTGGAGGTCATCCGAAGACTTCGGCCTGGATCCACGTGAAGTCCTGTAGGCGCTGCATCCTGAAGGTCTGACCTCAGCTCCACTTCCTCCTTACTGCTCCTTTCCTAGTCCAGGGTGCATCCACTCTGCACCTGTCTCCTTGGTCTCCTCTGCCATCAGTTCCCCATCCTGTGGCCAGAGACAGCGAACTAAAAATTGAAGAGGTGCTCCCAGTGGGCCGTGGGCCCCTAGGCCCACCCTTCCCCGCCCGAGACCTGCCCACCCGTACCAGCTCGCCTCCTGCTGGACCACGAGGGAGAGTCTGACTGCGGGTGAGCGCGCGCACCTGCGGACTGGGAAGCTTCGGAGAGTGTAGTCGCGCCGCCAGGAACTTCTCGCGGTGGAAGGAGGGGAAAACTGTGCTGCTCGGCCGTCCTGGCCCTGCGCCAGGAGTCAGAGCCGAAGACTGGGCGAGGTCCGGGGCGGCCCGGGCCGGGCCTGCGCGGAGGGCGGGCCTGAGAATGGGAGCAGCCAGGCAAGGCCCTGGAGGGCCAGCGAGCGGGGCGCGGCAGGTGCGGACTGCCTGCGCAAGGCGGCCCCAGGCCCTCGTGGAGGGGGAAAGGTTTGCTGGGACAGGGCCGTCGAGCACCCCCCGCCCCCAACACACACACACTAGTCCTTGCTCCTCCCGGGCCGGCTCGGAGCCATCCTCGAAGGGACCAGCTGGTGGGGCTCACAAGGTCCTAGGCGCGCTGCGCCCGCTCCCAGATGCCGCCAGAAGCTAAGCTGTGGGACCCGCAGCCTCGTTTTTTTGCCTAAACCTGAGAAAGGACTGACGTTTTGGCTTCTGGAAATCTTCCTGAAGACGAGAGCTCCTCAGAGAAACCCAGGCTCCTCGCTCTTGTTCCAGTGGCTGTGGCAGGGTTCCCAGACTTAACCTGGCCTCTCTCCCAAGAGAATGGGAAACAGCCTCAAGAGAAGCTTCACCCTCTGATGGATTTAGAACGTTTTCCTGCCTAGAGGGGAAGTTGGGGTGGAGAGGCAAAGACCGTTTCTCCTCTTTAGGTCCTAAACACATCCTGGCGTGCGTGCGTACGGTGTGTGCAGCGTGCACAGTCGCGTCGACTGTGAAACTCATGGACTGTAACCCGCCAGCCCCAGCCGTCCCTGGAATTTTCCAGGCATAAATACTGGAGTGGGTTACCACTGCCTACATTTCAGAAACTTAGCATTTTCTCTTCTCATCCTTTCCACCTGGGGAAATCTCCCTGAAGCAGGTTTGGATCCTGGTGAGCCATCAGTTTTGGTTTCTTAACACAGAAGTTTCTGGGATGCTCAAAGTGTTTCAGTGATGAATTAAGGACATTCACTTGTTTGTCAGAGATGGTGTGGGGGGTGAGGGTAGGCCTGAGTCATTTTTCATTAACCATTTTGTTGTTGAATTTCCCTGGACCATTCTGTCTCCTAACTGCACTGAAACGTGTTCTTTCATAAATGGGGTAAAAACTCAGTGACTGCTGATGGCTCTTCCTGGAAATAAAAACTAAGCAACTTAGTGCTGTTTTATCACTCTGTCTGGTCTCTGGTGTTATGGGGCTTTATCCCCTTTGTCGGGCCTGATGCTTCTAGATGGCCTCTGCCAGACTTTTTCACATTGCTTATGCATGGTACCAGGAGCCTTTCTGGTGGTTTCAAGCACTACTTTTGCTACAGGGTATGAGACTGTTGCTCAGGGCCAGTCCACATCTCCCAAGCCTCCTTTGTACCCATCTGGACTGAGGGGGGAAGGGGTCTTTATTGCCCCAGTGTTAGTTTCTTTTTGACAAAACAGCCAGCTGGAATCTCTTCTGGTTTCTTTCCCAAGAAGACTAGTGGGGTAAAAGTAGGAGTAACGTAAAAGTATATATACTTAACCTTCCCTTGCAATGCCTTCATGGGACCCTACTGTAAGGACCTCTGACCTACTTTTTCAAATATGACTACAAGAAAAAACAAAATACAAATATGACTACAAAGTCATCAATCCTGCCTGTAACAGTAGACTGCTGCTGCTGCTAAGTCGCTTCAGTCATGTCCGACTCTGTGCAACCCCATAGACGGCAGCCCACCAGGCTCCCCCGTCCCTGGGATTCTCCAGGCAAGAACACTGGAGTGGGTTGCCATTTCCTTCTCCAATCCATGAAAGTGAAAAGTGAAAGTGAAGTCGCTCTGTCGTTTCCGACTCCCAGCAACCCCAGGGACTGCAGCCCACCAGGCTCCTCTGCCCATGAGATTTTCCAGGCAAGAGTACTGGAGTGGGTTGCCATTGCCTTCTCCAACAGTAGACTATCACCTGAATATTCCTGCCAGCGTGGTCTTTTTTTATCCCCCAGCTGCACCCGAGTGGCTTGCAGGATCTTAGTTCCCCAATCAAGGATTGAACCTGGGCCACGGCAGTGAGTCCTAACCACTGGACCGTCAGGGAATTCTCCAGCTTGGTCTCACATTGATCTCAGTACCAGGTCCTTAGAAGAAAAGCAATTTCCCAGTTTTATACGTCCACAAGTGGCACGAATAGATGAGTATTTTATGTTCCAGGCTCTGCGGTAAGTGTTTTACATGCAATACTTTGTGACATCATCTCATGAAAACAAGGCAAGAAGAGCTCTGCATACTAAGTTTGTTAGAAGGGGAGCTGGACTGGGACTGGGTGGTCTCCTCTTGGAAAGCCTTCTTGTGCCAGGAGTGAACACACGAGGGGCCTCTTGCTCTGGCTGTAGTACTCCAAGTAGGAGCAATGCCAGTTAGAGCACATCATGAGATCTGTATGGGTGATATTATAGGGCTTCAGGGGTAAGTGGGGTTCTAAAGGGGTGCTTTCCATTTTTACAAGGTTCACAACCCACATTAAGTTACTGTCTTAACCAGAGTGCTTAGTAACATCAACTTTATACCACCCACCCATTTCATGGCATCAACAGCCACAGCAGCCTGACCTGCTTCCACCACTTTCCATCCCACATGAATCTCTTTCAAATCCTCACCTCCCTCCCCTGGCGCCCAAGCCCCACACTACCACTGCTCTCAAGAGAAGGGGAAAGAAATGAAAGACAGACATAAGAAAGGGTGAGGAGCATGCAGGGGTACCTCCCTCACTCAAGAGTGCTATATTTAATTGTTCTCAATGGAATATTTCATCTTTTCCTCCTGAAGAACAGCTAATTTGGTATCTTCCTCCAGGGCCAAAACCTGCAATGTTTTCCTGGCATCGGCATTTCCCACTCCTCGAATTTTTCTGGTATCTTTTCCACAGAAACACAATCCTGAATTCCTATTCCTGATTCCCCATTGTAAAATGTAATGTTTTCCCCTAATAGTTTTGCCCTCTCCCCCAAGTCTCTTTCCTGCTGCTGCTGCTGCCACTAAGTCGCTTCAGTTGTGTCTGACTCTGTGCGTCCCCATAGACAGCAGCCCACCAGGCTCTGCCGTCCCTGGGATTCTCCAGGCAAGAACACTTGAGTGGGTTGCCATTTCCTTCTCCAACGCATGAAAGTGAAAAGTGGAAGTGAAGTCGCTCAGTCGTGTCCGACTCTTAGCGGCCCCATGGACTGCGCCCATGGGATTTTCCAGGCAAGAGTACTGGAGTGGATTGCCATTGCCTTCTCCGAAGTCTGTCTCCACTCATGGGCAATAACTCAGTCATACCAGGACCATTTTTTCTTGGTAACCATTTCCTAGACCAAAATAACTTGTTTTTGAAGAGCCAGATCTTTACTTTGCAAGAAAGCAAACATTCTAAAAACAATCAAAAGGCACGTTCACTGCTGTACTCTAGAGAAGGAAAAAACACTCACAAAATTTAAAGGACACCTTTATGACATCACCCGAAGCAGCCACTGGGCTTGACCCTTGTTTCCACATAGCGATCTCAGCCTAGAGCCAGCCAGGGCCACACCTCCCTCCCTCCACCTGTCTGTTGTCACCTTTTTCAGAACCTTCCTTAGCAACAAGTTAAGACCAGAAACAGAAAGCAGGTCCTCCTCCCAAAGTGGACAAAGACAGACCAACATAGCGGACAAGACAAAGGCCCTCAATGATGAGTCACACGTTCATGTTTCCTGAAGATATTTATTAACATCCAACCATATTTTCAACAAGGGTGGGCATGATTCCTAACTTCCCCAGGATCCATGTTTTCAAAGTCTTCCAGGGAACCCATCTTCCATGAACCTTCTGAAGACTCGATCTCTGCAAAGGGTAAACTAATTCAGACTTAAATAGTTTCCTCTGCCTATTTCCGGGCAGACCTGCAAATTCTGTCTATTTCCCTTAGGTCTCTTGTTCCTTTTTGTTTGAGGTGACAATTACATTAGGACCTGCCAGTGACCAATATGGTCAGGCCACTGACGGTGGGTGCCCGGGACCGCCTATGCACTTCCCAGCCAGGCCTTCAGAAGAGCTGCAAGTCACCACCAGTATTTTGGTGCCTCCTGCTTTCCCAGGAAACCTGATTGCTCTTCTTTGCTCTCAAGGGCCTCAGGAGCCCAAATATTCCTGATGAATGTCCCAAGTGAGGAAGCAGTAAGTCCGTGGATTCCCAAAGTTGTTGGGATGGACACAGGGCAGAATAAGGCACCCACATCACAAGCTGGCTAAATATGATGAGGGGGATAGTGTCCTGGGACAGGAAGTACTTCACAGAATTCCAGCTTGAGTGGGTCACCTCAAAGACTTGCTATTCTCACTAATTCCAACAGAATTCCTTTTCAGTTTTATGCTAATCCTTTGCTGCTTCTGTACTTCCCTCAGAAGGACCCTGCCCTGCAAGGGCAGGGTAATTACTCGATGGGTAAGGAATATGAGCTCTGAATAACAGGCCCCTCTGAACAGGCCACCTTATCTGGGCCCAAAAGAAATCCCATTGTTTCTATCCAGTGTGAGTTCTCTGATGACTCATAAGGCGTGAACTCCGGGAAAAGCTTTCTCCACATTCAGAACATTTATAAGGTTTCTCTCCTGTGTGGGTTCTCAGATGACGAATCCGATTGGAGCTGTGAGAGAAACTGTCCCCACATTCGTGACAGGTATAGGGTTTCTCTCCCGTGTGAATTCTCTGGTGCCTGATTAAGTTGGATCTATGAGAAAAGTTTTCCCCACAGAGGTTACATTTATATGGTTTCTCTCCTGTGTGTGTTCTCTGGTGTCTGGTGAGGTGCATGCCCTGCCGGAAGCTTTTCCCACAAGTCAAACACTGGAAGAGTTTCTTCTCTGCTTTGGGGTGGGTCCCCGGATTTGTAAGAAAGAGCGTGCTGTCCCTCACTGCTTCTCCACACTCAGAGAAGGGGTACAGCCTCTCTTTCTCATGAGTTCTTTCGTGAATAACAAGGTGTGAACTGCGAGAGAAACTTTTCCCACACTCAGCACACTTATAAGGTCTCTCTCCCGTGTGAATTCTCTGGTGCCTGAGGAGGTTGGAACTGTGAGCGAAGATCTCCCCGCACTCAGGGCACTTGTAGGGCTTTTCGCCTGTGTGCGTTCTCTGGTGCCTGTGGAGGTTGGAGTTGCAAGAGAAGCTCTTTCCACACACATTACACTGATAGGGCTTCTCACCTGTGTGGGTTCGCTGGTGGCGAGTCAGGTGGGTATTCTGACTGAAGCTTTTTCCACACTCGAGGCACTTATGGGCTTCCTCTCCCAGGTGTGCTCTGTGTAGTGATAAAAAGTGTGGATTCCCACCAAAGATTTCAGCACACTCCACACCCATGCACAGTCTTTCTGCTGCATGTATTCTCTGGTGCCTAATCAGGTTCGAGTTGTTAGAGAAATTTTTGCCACACAAGGGACATAAGTGGAGCTTCTTCGGCTGCAGTTCCGTTGGTCGTCCCAGTTTTTTGCAACTTGTGGCCCCCACTAAGGACTGCTCCATTCGATCCTCTGTGGGAGGCTCCCAAAGCTTTTCTGCCCTGTCCCGAGGCCTTCCCTGCTCAGGACTCCAGGGCACCTCCCCTCTGGCCTGGCCAGGCAGCAGTGCCTGACAGTGGATACTCTCAGGGGAAACAGACTGAGCACACTCTTGCTGGTTCTCAAATTTCTCTTCCCCTGGAAGAGCAAGAGAAATCAAACCCCCATGTTATGTCTATGCAGGAGAAAAGGAAATCCCATGCGTGATACTGCCTGTAGGTCAGAAGTTCAGAAGGCCTCGCTCTCCCTAGGTTTCCCATCTTTCCCATTTTGGTAACTCACTCTAGACAGGCAGCCATATGAGGCGTGGGGACATCACTCAGGAATGAGAGCTCAAACCAGCCTCGAATTCCCTTGTGGGGGCCCTGACCTCCCTCTCCAACTGAGCCCCTGGCTTCTGTCCTTTGGGAAAAGTGTGGGATGCAGCAAGACTGGGATAAAAGTGGGCAGGTGAACCCAGGAATGAATGCCTTCTTACACTCTGCACCCTGGGAACCTCACTTGCCATCACTGGGATGGAAATGGGCAGTGGGGACAGGCTAGCCTTACACCAAGACCCTCAAATACCTTATTCCCAACAGCCGGAGACTAGCTGGGCAGGCTGCTCAGCTGCTTTCCTTACCTGGAGCTGGGGTCCTGGAGCTCAGACCTTCCTTGCAAGTCTGGACACTGGGGTGCCAGGGCTTTCCTCCATGTTCCACCTGGGTGCTCAGGGCCTCCTGACTGGGAACCTGAGACTCTGACCACAATGAAAGAAAAGGATTTCTATGTCACCACTTTCCTCAACCAGACAAGAGAAACAAAGACAGTCTTGCTCCCTGCCTTCAGTGGATGGATACGGAAGGTGCAGTAAGTCTGACAGCAATTACTTGGAACATAAAACTATTCCCACTGTTACCTCCAGAGAAAGAAATTAGATGAGGGAGACTATGGCTTTTTTCTTCTTACACTTGTGTGGTAGTTGGGACTTTTTGCAATGACAATGTAAAACTTTTGTAATTAAAACAACACTCAAATGCACATGGTCAGAGTGGTCAGTTCCTTGAGGAATCAAAGTTTAATACTGTGAAAGAGCCTTGACCTTATGAAACTAAGTTGGGACAATTCCAGAAGGAAAAAATGTAATATGATGGACAATCAGAAAAGGACCTGGGACTCTGAGATTAAAACCCTAAAGAGCCATCCTGTGTTATGCTCACTCCAACTCCATCAAACATGGACTTTTTTAAAAAAGGTTAGTCCCAAGAACTCGTGATCTGAACTCTTCTTATTTAGCACTCACTGAAAGAACTGTGCTCAACTTAGGGTGCCAAGCCACAGCACAATGACAGAGACCCTGGAGAAGGCCCCCGCGAAGGCAACCAAACTTCTTTTCTACCAGGTATGCATCAAGATAGCTACAATGGTAACATACACAGTCCTGTTTTTTGTTTTTAAGATTTCTTCAAGTTTTTATTATGAGAATTTCTATACATGCAGAAAAGATGAAGGAATTATACAATACCCACACACTCTCCACTTAATCCAACAATCAGTTTTTGGCCCTGTTTTATAGACCTCATTTTTAATCTCTGCATAATAGTTCAACATAAATGAAGATGCACCTTAATTTATGTTTAAATTACTTATACCCGTTTTGAATATATATCATTTCCAAATTTCTACAAAGCTTTCCCCCTTCCTCAGTTTTCAAGGACTGGGACAGTCACTAAGCTAGAATGTTGATGCCAGTGCCCTGAAACCTGTGTTTTGGGGGAAGAGCCCAGAAATACTAATGGAGCACAGAAAACATAAGTGAGGTAGGAAGAATAAGCATTTTTAAATTTCAAGGTATCAGGAACTTGGAGCCCCACAGTATTCTATGGGTGATGCGTGGGAAGTGGGGATAGGGGGGGTGGTGAGCATCACTGGATTTGACTTGTTCTGCCCTGGTAAGTTCATCATGGCTCGGACTCCCTGCCCTCATCTCTGGCAGCTGGGGCCCTTAAGTATGCCAACTATGGCACTTGACAAATATTTAACTGATCTTAGTCCAAGGGACTTTAGGCAAAAGCAGGTCTCCTGGCCAAACTCAGAACTTGACACACAGGAGGCAAGTGGCTAAGGGACAGGACCCTGGTCAGAAATGGCTCAGTCTTCATCCTTGGAAAAGAAGTCCTTACCCAGTGAGTCCACATTCTCATAACTCTCCTGCACCGTGTCCCGGGAGAGGGCCCTCTTACTAGGATGCTGACGCCCCCACTCCTCCTGGGAGATGTACATAGCCACGTCCTCTAAGCTCTCAGGCAACTGAAATAGCACAAGATCACCTTTAGGCCCTAAGGCACCAAGAACAATTCAAGCAGAGTCACAGGTTAAAGGGCAAAACCCAGGGGTGCCAAGGACTCGTTTCATGGGGAAGAAGGGTGTTAGGCCTACAAGTGAAGTGTGGAGGAGACAAACAAAGAAGGTGGGGAGGTGCATGTGGTGAGGTGGTAAGGATCCTAACTGGCAAAAGGACCCCACCCCCACAAGAACAACTAGGGGGAGACAATGAGAACTTCCACATCACCTGGGGCCCAGTCAGCTCCTTGTCTTCCATGTTTCCTTCGGGAGGAAAGAGAGAAAGCCAGGGAGCAGATAATGCTGAAGGTGACAGAAATGATGGTGAGAATGGCATTCTTAAATCTTGGCAACCCAAGGATTATCACAACACAGTGTCCACTGTGCCCTGACACCCAGACTCTGCTAGGAGGACCCAACACTGAACAGAAGGCAACGGAGGGATAATAAGGCGACACCCAAAACAACGGAGTACCAGCAGTCTCTCCTGCTGGCCCAAGCACTCAAGCCCTCATTCACTGAGCTCTAAAAGTCTCTCTTCTGCATACAAAAAGACTTCCTAAGAGATCCCCCTCCCTTCACCCACCCCAAGAGGAATCCAAACCACTTCTAGATCTTTTACTCATATCTGGGGACCCTCAGGTCAGAAATGCTCCCTCCTTGGCAGTGAGGCTGCATCCTGCCAGTGTCAGGGGCAACCCCAAAGCCCCTCCTCCCTCCCGCTTGCCCAGATAACTGTTCCTCACCCCTCTCCTTTACAGTCTGAGGGTCCCTTTTGGGGTCGGGGCCTAGCAGCTCCTGCAGCCTGCGGCCAGGGCTTCGCTCAGTCTCCATGGGCTCCAGCTTGAAGCTCGGTGACTCTTGTGCTGTTTCCAGAGGCAAAGGCTCCTCCAAAAGCATTTCTGTTCCCCGCCCACGGTTTGTGACCTGGGAACCAACCCACATCACTCATCATCACAACAGGGCCCAAAAGGAAGGGACATTAATACAGAATTCTGAGGGCAAGCCTTCAACAGAGAACGACTGGCGTACCCTTTAGATCCAGCAAGAGAAGGAGTTACACTAAAACCAAACTTTTCTGATCCTGTGTACACCTGAGAAAATGTGTGTGAGGGGTGGGGTTCGGGGGGATTTCACTCCCAGGGCACACCTTCCCCACTCAGGTCCTGACCCACCTCACTCCCTCTCACTTTCTCACCCACCTCTTCTAGATGCATCCACTCCTCACTACTGGATAAGGTAAATCTGGGTGGCCCTGGGGCATATGGCCTCAGAGCTTCAGTTGCAAACTTTTTAAATTCCACTATTAACTGCCACCCAGCTTTGTAGAGATTAGACTGCAGACTGTAATGTAACAATAGCTAACAGCTATTAAGCACCAACTCTAAGCCAAACGCGTGATCAAACTACATGCTGCTCTCTCTCTAATTCTCAAAACAACCTTAGAGAGGTATTTTAACATTCTTATTTTGCCAGCGGCAAATCTGAGGCCGGAAGAAATTAAGTAACTTGCCCAAAGTCCCAAAGCTAGTGTGAAGCAGAGGGAGGATCTGAACCTGGCAAGCTAACTCCTGGGCTCACTCTAACGCAGAGACACTGCTCCAGGGGAAAACAGGGCACTCTTCACTGTCTGTCAACTTGGAGCAAATCTGGAGAATGAAAGTTCCTCACTAATCTACAAAAAGTCTTCTTGCCCATATAAGATCTACTCAGAGCAACCAAGTAAACTGGTATGGGCAACTGGGGCCAAACAAACCGCATATAAAACAGCTCTTTATCTTACCTTCTGTCTCAGTCTCCCAAGTTCTTTCTGCATATCCTCAACGAGAGTCACCGCTTCCTCGCCGCTCTCCGGGTGCAGCTCCTGCACCCTGCTCTGGATCTCCTGGGGCAGGATGGTCAGGAACTGCTCCAGCACCAACAGCTCCAAGATCTGCTCCTTGGTGCGCATCTCCGGCTGGAGCCACCCGTGGCAAAGCTCCTGGAGCCGGCTGAGGGCTTCCCGGGGCCCAGCGGCCTCTTGAAAGCGGAACCGTCTGAAGCGCAGGTGAGAGGCCTCCGGGCTGGGACCTGGGTCTGGCTGGGGCAGCTCCTGGCTCCAGGCGCTGTCCTCCTCCAGTTTTACTATCAGGAGCCCTTCCCGGTCCTGGAAGCCGGGACCCGACGCCATCTTCAGGCCCCCAGACCGCCTTGGCCGCGAAACCAGCTGCGCACGCCAAAGACGCCCCTGGCCCAGCGCAAGGATGGCTGGAGTCCGCAACAGCCAGGTGGCCCGGGGCTCCAAACCCTGGCCGAGAAAGCTGGCTCCAACCCTGGCGCAAACGGCTCCTGCGCCTCAGCCTCAGTTGCTCGCGGGCGCCGCCGCACCGCCCCTTGGCCCGCCCCCGCCAAGACCGCCCTAGAACAGGACCTGAGCTCCACGCCTTTCACCTCACAGGACTCCGCGCTCCGCACCCACGCCGGAAGTCTCAACGCGGGTTAGGCGTCAACAACCAATCGGAACTGCTCAGGACCAACTTCCGGATTACGTTCTGAGAACTCTAGCGCCCATTGGTTCAGGTTTCGCCACACACTTACCGCTGACCAGTCAGAAGAAAATATTTGCCTGTGGGGGCGGGACGAAGGAGGGGCCAATTGGGGTAGGGAGACTGGACCGTCGCGCGAGCCCGAGATCCCAGAAACCTTAGGGGCGAGATCACTAGGTCGGTTAGTGGAAATTAAGCTTATATCGGGTGCGACGGGTAGACCGGCGGGGTACGGGGGTCAGAATTCCTCGGAAAGCTTGAGTGCAGACCTCCGAGTCACGCGAGACCCCTTGCTTTTGAGTGTCGGGGTGGGCCCGAAAATCTAACTGTGGAGAAATTCTTCCCCCACAGACAAGTTTTGAGAATCACTGCCCTGGTCAAAACGGATTTCAAGGCGGCCCTCACCCGCTAACTTAAGGGAGCTGCAGGAGAGGGCTCACCTGCCCAGGAAGCCTCGGGGGCCAATTGAGCCACGGTTCACTCGACCACCCGCTCGGTGCTTGGGAGATGCGGGGAAGAGTGGCCCCGACCAGGTCAGCGCTGCCGCAGAGCTCTCAGGGAGACGCCGTCGACGGGGCGGCGGGGCCCGCGCCTGCGCCCTGAAGGTGCTGGCGCTATGGAGCCCGGCGCGGGCGCAGTCGAGGGGAGTGTTCTTGTGTCCCGTGGCGCTCTCCTGTCAGTCCAGGGTCCCACCGCTGGCGGCTGGACGTTCCTCAGGGCCAGTCGGGACCCATCCTGCACTGGCTTCTCATTTTTAACTTGTCGGGGGCGTGCCTTTTTCATTGTCCAGCCCTGCGGGGCCAGGTCGTTGTTCACCTCCCTTGTAGGTCCACCGTAAATTTTCACAGTGAGAGGTGAAAGGAAGGTTGATTTCTTGGCCGGTGCAGTCCAGGCTTTATGCTGCTGAGGGGAGGGCTGCCCAGCAGTGAGGCAGGTGTCCACGGCCCAGACCGGCTCAGCTAGTCCATTGCCTCCAGCGAGGGTTGTTAGTCTTGTGGTCTCAGCCGATTAAAGGGTCGTGGGGTTGAATCGTGAAAAACAGTAATCGTTTGCCCCTGCTGACATGCATCTGGATGCTCATGGCACACAAAATTGTAGGAACTAGACACTGTTATTATCATCCCCATGTACAGTGTCAGTTAAGTCACTTGCCCAGAATCACAGTTTAGTCTGTCGTTAAAGTTCAGGCTGCCGTGACCGGAAAGGGGGTGTGGGGACGGAGAGGGGCAACTTTCAACGACAGGATGGAAAAAGCCAGAGAATTTGGCTTTTTGTTGTTCCACTCCAGAGAAGAGGTCCACAAGCCGCTGTGGCAGATGCAGACCCAGAGGCCTCCTGGCACACAGGCTGGTATATGTCCCTTTCAGAATCAGAGTCCTCTAAGACTTCTTCCTCTCATGTTTTAACATTCACATTTCAGGAGACAGTAGATTCTAACCTAAAAACCACTTCTCTGGCATTTACTCTGTCATCTCAGACAAGTTATTCAATCTCGTTGGGGGTGTGTGCTCAGTCCCTAAGTGGTGTCTGACTCTGCAGCCTCATGGACTGTAGTCCGCCAGGCTCCTCTGTCCATGGGATTCTCCAAAACAAGAATACTGGAGTGGGCTGCCAAGTCTTATTTAATCTCATTAAGCCTCAAATCTCAGTTCCTTCATCTGTTTTGAGGGAATACTATACCCACCTTATAATATTGGGTGAAGATTAAATGGGCTAAAATATGTGGGATGCTTAGAATCATACCTGGCATTTACTATGAACTCAATATTAGCTGTGACTAATGTATAGCTTCCCAGGTGGCACAGTGGTAAAGAATCTACCTGCCAATATAGAAGAGAAAAGACACGCGGGTTCGATCCCTTGGCCAGAACGATCCCCTGGAGTAGGAAATGGCAACCCTACAGTATTTTTTGCCTGGAAAATTCCATGGACAGAGGAACCTAGAGGGCTACAGTTCATGGAGTTGCAAAGACTTGCACATGACTGAACACACACACGCAATGCACAGCAAATTCCTGAAGGCTTACCCTATGTTATAGAAAAGCTACTAGGATTATTATTACAGATGTGGGGCATAGTAATGTTTGCAAACTACACATACCTTGAGATGGTAAGAATGAAGGATGAGGGGCTTCTCTGGTGACCCGCTGTTAAGACTCCGACAGGTTCGATCCCTGATCAGGGAAATAAGATCCTGCAACCCTCATGGTGCAGCCAAAAAAAAACCCAAATCAAAACAAAAATGATGAACCATTTGCTATCCAAGTTCCCTTTGATTTTAGGTTAACAGGTACTTAAAGCTAGAGAGATTTTCAGTTATTCACAATTACCAATAGTATTCCTCCATTTCTTTGAGTTCTAGCTATAGTCCAATAGAAAAATAGCTTTTATAGTGGGGTTACAGGCCAACAGAATTATACAGGTTCATTTGGGGCAGGAGTTCTCAACCTAGGGTCCATGAAATTCTAGAGCAGCAGTTCTAACTACAATAGAACTTCCTATAATGGTGGCTACTGAGCACTTAAAATGCAGCTCGTGTTGCTAAGACCCACTAGGTAGTGGCTCCCATCAACAATTCTAGAGGGTCACGTGGATGGATTTGGAGATTTTATAAAACTTTTGATATTGTACAGAAAACTACATGTGTGTGTGTATTTTCTAGGAAGTGAATCCATGGCTTTCATCAAGTTCTTTAAATGATGAAAAAGATTAGAAAACACTACTTTAAGGCTTGGTGAAAAGTAAGAGAAGTAAGTATGCCCTTGAGTAACCACTGTTGATTTTACTTTCTTAAACAATTGGTAATTGAACAACGCAGTGAGGGTTTGGGGCTCTAACTCTCTGCGCAGTGGAAAATTCATGTATAACTTTACAGTTGGCCTTCCATATCTGCATCCATGGATTCAGCCAACCAAGACACATGGATTGTATAGTACTGTAACACGCATTTAGTGAAAAATTCCCATGTGAAAGTGGATTCATGCAGTTCAAACCCATGTTGGACAAGTTAACTATATTTTCTTGTCCTTAGCTATCAGTGGCTCCCTATTTTGTAGAAGAAAAAATAATTTTGAATTTCAGATTTAAAGAAGCCCTACCACTCCGGGTCTTAGTTCTCATGGGTACTGAATTCTGTCTCTGGAGCTGCTTTCAGTCCTTGCCTGGGTCCCATAGATTCCTTTGTACTCAAGGGGGTGGGGATGGTAGTTGTCTGTGCCTGGTTTTCAAACTGACAGCTGATGAAATCTACAATGTTAAGAGACCCTGATATTGGGAAAGACTGAAGGCAGGAGGAGAGGGGATGACAAAGGATGAGATGGTTGGATGGCATCACAGACTCAATGGACATAAGTTTGAGCAAACTCCAGGAGATGGTGAAGGACAGGGAAGCCTGGTGTCCTGCAGTCCATGGGGTCACCAAGAGTTGGTCACAACTGAGCGACTGAACAACAACAACGTTAAGATGTTCAAGTCTGTGCTGTTTGGTGCAGGAGCACATAAGCAGCTCCTGTCATTCTGAAATGCTTTTCCTGACTCTCACCTTAGGATATCCTGGCCTGCAGGTTTCTGCCACCTAAGCCTTTGCTATTTGCCACTCTCCCCAGTTTTGATTTTTCCCCATTTAACTACAGCTTTCCTATGATCTATGACTTCAGGCTTGTCTTGACCTGTAATACATTATTCTTTGATCCCATGCTTAGCTTTGAAATCCAAACAGAAAAATAGTGATTTTAAATGGCATTTCATTTGAAACACATTTTATTTTTATTAATCTTAATCATATTTACCTTCTCCATGAAAATATAAAATAAAGCATTTTGATAAAATGTTCTGAAATTTAAATTTTCTTTCGAGTTAACATTAACCAAACAAGCTTGCTAATATTTTTTGGTAATGTTAATATTTAATATTTCCCTCTATTTGGATCTTAAATCACTATTTATCAACCTACATTTTATTCCAGAACAGTAAACACTGTAAGATGTGAGGAGGGAGAGGAAGGGACACAGAAAGAGGGAGCAAACCGTAACTGCTCCAGTGACAAAGGAATGGTAGACGTGGCAGGAAACTGAGCTGGAGAAAATTTTACTAGTTGTCCTCAGATTGCCAGAAACAATGTTAAGATAGTTGTTTTCGTTAATTTCAAAATAATCCACTTCTAGACTTGATGAGCTAAAACATGTAAAGGTTATTTTTTGCTGGTCACCAACCAGCCCAGTTCAGATACCAATTTTTATTTGAAAATCATTTAACTGAAATTAGTCCAGGACACAGTTCCAAAACTCCCACTTTCACCTCTCTCTCTTTTCTTGGGATTCAATAAGACAATGCTTCTCAGCCTTAAAAGACTCAGAATTTTAGCAAAATTTACATTTTAGTCCTAACTTAGATAATTCTAATATCAAAATATTCAGAAGATAATATATAAAGCTAACTTAGTTTATTGATTTTAACACAGAATTAACTGCTCTTCCATAGACTGGAGGACAACAGCCTTAAGCCCAAAAGGAGCCTTCCACTTGTTTTAGTTTTGTCCTAATGTTGAAAAACTGCCTGACAGAAGTTCCAGGTGAAATAATCCAAACTGAAAACAGAAATCAATATAGAGGTCATCCCCAGAATTCAGTCTGAATTCAGAAACACCAGTGGGGACCTAAACTAACCTGCTTCCTGTCTTTATCATGGCCAGGATGTCCAGTACCAAAACTGGCCTGAGCTTCCCCAGGGAGCAGAGAAGAGTTACGGGTGAAGAAATTGCAGGATTCCAAAGAAATGCAACAGTGATTTGACTTCAAGACAATTGGGTGTTCAAGGAAAGAAAAGAAATTTCAGTCTTAATTGGAAGAAAAAGTTTTGTGATCTACTTAGAAGTTTTTATCATCCCATGACTGGTTTAACACAACTCTTTCTCCTTGGATCAGGGTGATATGTTCAATTTCTATTTCTTCTCTCAGATTCAGAGAGAAAATGAAGACGCTTCTTCAAACTAGAAAAAGAAAAAAAAACCCTGTGAACTCTGCATCCATTCATTGTTAAAGGGGGATGTGTCCCATGGTTCTACTTTACACAGAGAAAAAGACTAAAAACATCTAGAAAGTTAGCATGGAAATCCCCAAAGCTTATAGATCATCATAACCACTCTACAGAGAGAGAAAACCCTAAGAGCTCTAACCTGGAAGAACCTCTTGACATTGTAAGACCTACTGAGCACCAGAGGATTCATTCAGGAAGGGAGCCTCACAAGTGCCCTGGCTGTTAGAAGCTTCCTTCATTCAGACATTGGTAGACACAGACATCTCCACATAGGAGAGACCCCATGAATGCACTATAGTTATGAAAAACGATTTGACAGTGTGTTTTAAGAATATTTAAAATATTTCCTTTTTTCGAATATTCTTTTTAAGAAAAAAAAGTTTTTCTCCGAAAATATTTCTCCCACACAGCATGTGGGATCTTAGTTCCCCAACCAGGGATCAAACCCAAGTGCCCTGTAATCAGTGGACCACCAGGGAAGTCCCTGTTTTACCTCTTTTATCAAGCAGTTCCATATCTGAGAAACAATTCTGAGGGGAGAAAACAAAAACAGAATTGCAACAATAAAAATATAGTCGTTACACAAACCTTCACCCCCACACACAGACCCCCCAGTGGTTCCCCATTGCCCTGATAATAAAGCACAGATTCCTCAACAAAGCTGTAAAGACCTTCAAGGTGCAGGCACTGAACTGCGGCAGCAAGCCACTGCAGCTGACCCTGCCCCTACCCCAAGTCAGAATTAATTTCTTTGGGGCTCCCTGTTTCCTTTGGCTTCCCAGGTGGCGCCAGTGGTTAAGAATCCACCTGCCAATGCAGGAGATGAGGGTTCCATCCCTGGGTCGGGAAGATCCCCTGGAGAAGGAAATGGTAACCCACTCCAGTATTCTTGCCTGGAAAATTACAAGGACAGAGGAGCCTAATGGGCTATATAGTCCATGGGATCGCAAAGAGTCGGATGTGATTGAGGCCACACCTGAAGCCTCCCTGATCCTCCGCCCGCTCAGCCTGGTAGTTAGACCGACTGATGCCCCTCCTTGCCTGAATAAAGGTAACCTCTCTCGGTTGAGGTCGTCTTCCTTTCTTCATTGCCTTGTCTCAAACTATACATTTTTGGTGCCGAAACCCGGGAGAGGGCAAGGCACTTGCCTCTCTCTCTCTGACGTTTTCCCCCATCCCAGAGCCTGGAATCATGAACGGTGCAAGCCTTGTCCTAAGGTTTTATCCGTAACTTATGTACCCCCAGGCCTTTGGCTCTATCCCCCTCCGCTCTCTCTCTGACGACCTCCGGAGCGGGGAATTCTTGCCATTCGACCACTCCACATCCAACATTCCACTCACTCCAGCCCCTAGATTAAGGTAAGATCTCGATAGTGTTCTAGAGGTACCTAGAATGCTGTCCTCTCCGGGTCCCGGGGACCCCCAGCCTAAGGCCACTTTGTAAGTGATGGTGGGGGACGCTCCATCTCGATACAGAGCTCTCTTATAACTCCTATTGTGACTATGGGTGATGACCCAAACTCACAACAGGAGCCTCTGCTTGCCTCCCAATCATGGGGTCTGGTCAATCTATCCCAAAAGATTCCCCTCTGGCCTGGGTCCTCAAAAATCTCAAACCACTCTTACTCACTGAACTCAAAGCTAGCCATTTAGAACAGCTCTGTATACAGATCTAGCCTCAGTACCAACTGGACAATCAAAATTGCTGGCCTGAATTCGGCACATTTGACTTTTACATTCTTCAAGATCTCACTGACTTCCTTAAACGGAATGGCAAGTGGTCGGATGTCCCATATGCCCAAGCCTTTTGGGCCCTTCGGAGCAGGCCCTCCCTATGCAAGGGTGCATCCTTATATGCACCTTGCCTCCCAAATAAAAGGACCCCTCTTCTTCAACTAAACACCGATGGTGACCTTCCACACCCCTGGAGTTCGACCCCGAAGACAAGCCCCCTCCCTACCAGCCACACCATCAAACCCCCACCTCCCTCTCACCAAACTCACCTACTGACTCTGAAACCTCTCCTGAGTCTCTATCAACCCTGTTACCCCATTCCTCCAATTCCCCTTCCCCTCTTCCCTCCCCCGCTGCCACATGATCACATACCAAACACGTTTCCCCTAAGAGAGGTGGCGGGACCAGAGGGCCCCACCCGAGTCCATGTGCCATTTTCATTCAGACATGAGCCAGATAGAAGAAAAGTTAGGATCGTTTTCTGAAAACCCTACCAGATACAGAAAAATAATTCCTGAGGCTCATCCAGGCTTATAACCTCACACAGAGTGATGTATATTATATCCTAAATGTCACTCTCACTCCAGATGAAAAAGATCGTATCTGGCAAGCGGCGAAAGCCCACACTGATCACTTAAATAACCAAGACCAGGCTAACCCAGTTGCTGATGAGGCAGTGCCTCAATTAGAACCCCACTGGACATACCAGCCCGGTGACCCAGGCATTAGGAGACTCAATCACATGATCACCTGCCTCCTAGAGGGCATGCAGAAAAATGCTCATATCCATGTCAATTATGATAAAGTCAGAGAAGTCACCCAAGGGGCGGCCGAAAATCCAGCCTTGTTCTTGGCACGCTTCACTGAGGCGGTCCAGAAATATACCAACCTAGATATCACCACCTCTGCTGGGTTACTCTACCTTCATGTTCAGTTCATCAGCCAGTCTGCCCCTGACATTAGACGCAAGCTTCTACAACTAGAGGAGGGCCCCAAGAGACCCGAAGAGACCTTCTAGAAGTAGCCTTCAAGGTGTTCAATAATAGAGAGGAGGAGGCTAGGAGAGAAAAAGACCGTGAGAGAAAAGCTAAATATGCCTTTTCGGCGGCAGCAATTAAGGGAAGAGATCAACCCAGCCCAAGTCATCCCAGACCAGGGCTTAAGATCTCCCCCGGACCCTGCTTCCAATGCAGCCAATCAGGACACTGGGCAAAGGTATGCCCAAACCCACAATCCCCCCGCAAAGGCGTGCCTGACCTGTGGCCAATGGGGACACTGGAAGATGGACTGTCCCCAGAGACGGCCTGGCGCCAGGTCCCTACCCCCCAGACTTGGAGGATGGAACGTCCACAGGGACCCTCTAGTACCCCTGGGGAGGTCCCCACTTCTCCCCAAAACCCCAGCCCAACCCTACGAGAGTTGTTCCAATGACGGGACCCAGGTTCCAGCCCCCCAGCCCATGCCCCGAACACGGGCTCAGAACTTAGGGTAGATGGGATAGTGGCCAGGAAAAAGATCTCCTTCATAGTAGACACTGGAACCGCCTTCTCTCTCTTAACCTCCTACTCTGGCCCAACCCAAAACTCAGAGCTCACAATCAAGGGGGTCCCTGGAGTCCCCTTAAGCCCCAAAATCAGCCCTCCATTACTCTGTCAATTTGGAAAATCGACCCTCATACACTCATTCCTCATAATGCCTCAGCGCCCAGTGGCACTCCTAGGGAGAGATTTGTTATCCAAATTAGGGGTCTCTATTACCATACCCCCTCTAGAGGCAGTCTCTATGTTCTACATGCAGATGGCACCCAGACCATCCCCATCCCCTACTCCTGATCTTCCCTTGGATCTACCCACCGTAGACCCCTGAGTCTGGGATACTGATCACCCATCCATAGCCAAACATCATCCCCCAGTCCACATGACCCTAAAGGACCCCTCAGCTATAATCGTCCAACAACAGTACTCTCACCCCGGAGGCCCACAAGGGACTTAAACCTATCACTGACCATCTTCTTCAAGCCTCCATCTTAATTACTACCCATTTGCCACACAACACGCCCATTCTGGCAGTAAAGAAGGGACCAAACTCTTGGAGATTGGTCCAACATCTAAGAAAAATCAATGAGGCCATCATACCAACATTTCCAGTAGTCCCCAATCCTTACACCTTTCTGTCCGCCATTCCCCCGACTACAACCTTCTTCACAGTATTAGATCTTAAAGACTCCTTCTTCAACATCCCCCGCCACCCCCTCTCCCACCCCCTCTTTGCCTTCACCTGGCAGGACCCCGAGACTCATGTCTCCCAACAACTAACATGGACAGTTCTTCCCCAAGAGTTCAGAGACAGCCCCCACTTTTTTGGACAGGCTTTACAAAAGGACCTATAGACACTCGACCTGACCCCTAGTTACCTCCTCCAATATGTAGATGACCTCCTCCTTTATAGCCCAACCCAAAAACTTTGCCTCCAACATACTGCCAAACTCCTTGAGGCCCTGGGGTCCTGGGGTTATCGGGTATCCCGATCCAAGGCCCAAATAGCCCAGACAGAAGTCACCTACCTGGGACTCTCAGCCCACCAACAAAGAACCATTCCTCCAGGCAGAATCCAGGCCTTAACTGACTGTCCGCCTCCAAAAATAAAACAGGAACTCCTGTCTCTTCTCAGCCTCCTAAACTTTTTCCATATCTGGATCCCCAATTTCTCCCACATTGCAAAGCCACTTTATGAGGCAACCAAAGGGTCCTTAGAGGAACCCCTCCTCACTAGCCTATCCTATTCGCCAGCTCACCCAGAGCCTCCTCTGAGTGCCAACTCTCCACCTGCCAGGTTACACCAGACCATTTTTCCTCTGTGCACATTCCAACCAAGGACAGGCCCTGGGGCTTCTATGCCAGAGGGCCAGAGACAACTGGGCTCCCATAGCCTATTTATCAAAACAACTTGACACGGTGACCAAGGGGTGGCCTCCCGTATACCAGCCATGGCTGCCATCGCAGCCCTGGTGCCTGAAGCAAACAAGCTCTCTAGGCACACCCCCTTAACAGTCTGTTGCCACACACCCTCTGAGACCAACTATCACACCGGGCTTTTCTCTCCCTTCCCTCTTCCAGGGTACAAATTCTACACGTCTTTTTCCTTGACCCCCAATTCTCATTCTCCCCCTGCCAGTTTGTTACCCATGCCTTCTATAACAGGCCCTCCCCTACATAGCTGCAGTCTAACAGTGGATCTTACCCAAAATCCCTTCCAACACTTAACAGATCAGCCCATCTTAGACCCTGACACCCCACACTGGTTCACTGATAGCAGCTCTCAAAAATCCCCACCCTTTGCAGCAGGATATGCCATCATTCAAGCAGATCTTCATCATGACCACGGGACACAGATAATTGAAGCCTGACCTCTGCCACCTCACACCACCTCCTAACAGGCAGGACTAATAGCTCTCACCCGAACTTCGACCCTGGCTAAAAATCGAAGAGTTAACATCTACACGGACTCCAAATATGCCTATAATATACTCCACTCAAACATCCTGATATGGAGAGAAAGAGGGTTCCTCACCCAAAGGGGATCCCCCATTATTAATTCAGATCTTAACCACAAGCTTCTAGAAGCCACACTCTCACCAAATAAAGCCACCATCCTCCACTGTAGGGGACATCAAAAAGGAAGTCTCATATCAACCTACAACAAAGCCGCAGATCAGAAGGCAAAAGAGATAGTAGGTCTGTCCCATCTCACTCTCCAGTCCCCCACCATCTTAGCCCTGACCCCATCCGATCCTTCCACCACTAGAGAAATCCTCTCCTGTCTACACTCATTCTTTCATCCTTCGACCAAGGTACTCCAGCAGTTCATCTGTAACCACTTCCCCATATCGACTGCTGACCAACATTATTTATCTAACCTTACCCGCTCCTGTCAGGCATGTCAACGTACTAATCCCAATTCCAACCTCAAACCTACATCCTTCCCAACCCATCAAATGCGAGGCAGCCTCTCAGCACAAGACTGGCAGATAGACTTTACTCATTTGCCCCGGGTTTGGAGAGTTCGATACCTCCTGGTCCTTGTGGACATCTTTTCGGGATGGGTAAAAGCATTTCCCACAACAAACAAAAAGAGCCCACACTGTGGCCCAGGTCCTCCTCACAGAAATTATCCCCAGGTTTGGCCTACTTTCATCCCTACAGACTGATAATGGCCCAGAATTCACGTCCAGGGTCACCCAACAAATTGTCCAATTCTTACAGATCCCCTGGAAATTTCACATTCCATACCATCCCCAGTCCTCAGGGAAGGTAGAAAGGATGAACAGGATAATCAAAGAAACTCTCACCAAATTATACCTCGAGGTACATCTGCTGCTACTGCTGCTAAGTCTCTTCAGTCGTGTCCCATTCTGTACGACCCCATAGATGGCAGCCCACTAGGCTCGTCTGTCCCTGGGACTCTCCAGGCAAGAATACTGAAGTGGGTTGCCATTTCCTTCTCCAATGCATGAAAGTGAAAAGCGAAAGTGAAGTCGCTCAGTCATTCCCGACTCTTAGCAACCCCATGGACTGCAGCCTACCAGGCTCCTCTGCCCATGAGATTTTCCAGGCAAGAGTACTGGAGTGAGGTGCCATTGACTTCTCCAAGGTACATCTAGACTGAACCAAACTGTTGCCGATTGCTCTCCTCAAAAGACGGGCTTTGCCCAGAAAATCCCTTGGGTTGAGCCCCCTTGAAGTGATGTACGGAAGGCCCATGCCCGCCCTGGACTTCCCCCTGAACCTCCTCCCCTATCAAGCTCCCTACACTCCTCTCTGATGGCAGAACTCTGTGACGCCCTCTGGAAATACATCAACCACAACTTGCCCGCCCCTGACCCCCAAGCCCCCTCGCCCCCTCTACAGATTGGGGATATTGTCTATCTGTCTGACAATCCCCAGGGTGACCTCACCCCAAAGTGGCAGGGACCATTCAAAATCATCCTTCTTACCCCAACAGCAGCTAAACTCGAAAAGGTCACCTCTTGGGTACACATCTCTCACCTAAAAAGGGTTATTTCCGATCACACTAACGCCTATCAGGTCTCCCTCACAGGGCCCACCTCCATAAAAATCACCTGACGACAACCTCTGTCGACCATCCAAGAAGACACTGAATGACCTGGACACTCCTCAACCTGCAACTGTTTCTGACCCAACTACTGCAAGACCTCTAGACCAGCACCCCAACAGGAACCTCCTTTGAAGACCTGACCACACTGGTTCTCAAGTGTGGCTTCAGGGAACCTTCTACAACCTAAGTCCAGACGAGATTGATTTCTTTACTCTCATTCTCTACATCATTCTATATATATCCTTATGAACATTCTTCCTTTTCAGATTCAAGCTACCACAAACTCGAGGCCTTCTGCCTCTTGCCTCTCCCCGTCTTTCTGGCCATAACCGCACTCTTAACCTTTGCTATAGGCCTACCAACCTTCTCCCCTGGGGACTGGTCACCCACCCTATGTCTCCTCGTCGGCATCGCCTACTGTGTTCTACTCCAAGGGTGCTATGTCCTCCGCGCTGCCTAACGAACAGACCCGTTACTCCCCTGTTCCTTACCCTTGTCACACTCCCCTGCCTTTTGGCTAGTCCCCGCCCCTGCTTAGACATTTATTCCTATGTTCATTCCTCATGTTATAATGAGGCCCGTAAACCATGCACCATGAACATCGAGGGGGGAGGGCGGGGGGAAGTTCAGATCCCTGCTCACTGTTAAAATACAAAAGACAGGGAACTCCGTGAGCAACTGCTATATGCCAAATGGAAAAGACATATGCTTCTATCCCACTACCCACTGGGGGTACTTAGACAGGGGAGGGACACAAGATCAACAACATAAGAGGAACCAAAAGCAGGTCATAAAAGACCTAATTTCCCAGGTACAAGTGACCCCCAAGCCCTGTAGACACCTGGACCTCCTTTCCCAACTACAGCCTCTCCTAAATCCTCTGACAACCAACACCTGACCCGCCGTCTTAACTCCTCCTTCCAATTCTTCCAGGACACAAAACACACATATGCCTGTCACTGTCTCCATCACCACACACAGCAATCCCTTTACCCTCCACATGGTTGCCACAGGGCAGCTATACCTCCCCTTCCCAACAGAACACCACACAGCTCATTGGGCCAGTTTCTGACAATATCCTTCTTTCAGCCCCTTCAAACCTAACCTGTATCAATTACTCTAGCTCCACCTACACTGGTCTCACAAACCACTCCCTCCTTCTGTTCCAGTTGGGTTCTCTGGAACAGCACAAATAATTGCACCAACCCGGGAATCTTCATTCTCTGTGGGACCTACGCATATTCATGTCTCCCCCCGACCCCCCTGGACCTTGCATCTTGGTCTTCCTGACCCCGAGTCTAACAATCCTCAAAGAAGAAGAGATACAACAGATAGTCAACCCCCAAGTGGAACATTCCCACAGGAAAAAACGAGCTATCGTGGCCCCCCTCCTGATTGGGACTGGCATAGAGGCAGCCCTGGGCACAGGGTTTGGGGGCATCTCCACCTCAGTCCATTTCTACTACAAGCTGTCCCAAGAACTTAATGAGGATATGCAGCAGGTGTGGAATCTTTTGTTTCAGTCCAAAGACAAATTAACTCATTAGCTTCTGTGGCCCTACAAGACAGACGAGGCCTGGGCCTTTTCACTGTGGAAAAGGGAAGAACCTGCCTTTTCCTAGGAGATGACTGCTGCTATTTTGTTAATGAAACAGGCGTAGTCCAGGGAAGGGTCAGAGAACTTAGAGACAGAATCAAATGCAGCAAAAAAGAGTTACAAAATCGTTCCACTCCCCAAAGCCTATTCCAAACTGGCCCTCCCTTGGTTGCTCCCTTTCTCGGGACCATTGGTACTTATCATTTAATTCCTGTTATTTGGACCCTGTTTCTTCAGTATCTTTCAAAGGTTTCTCCAAGACCAGATTTGGGCCCTCTCTCAAGTCCAAGTCAAGACCATTCTCCTTCTCAAGAGCCTCACCTCAACCTCAGGAAAAGGAGACCCTGGGCCCTAGGACAGGCCTCCATTACAGACCCAGAGCTGTCGCCCCTACCCAGCAGGAAGTAGCCAGAGAGATACGGTGCCCTTTTCCCCCATCTTTTTATGATTTCAGGGTCTGGAATGAAGGAGTCCTCCAGCCTGGAAAAAGGAGATAACCACTTCAAAGGCCCATGATGGACCACCTGACTTCAGGGAAAATAAAACTGAACTTAAAGTCCCACCCTGATACTCTGGCAGATTTCACTAGCCCAAGACTTTCAACCCCCTGCCCAGGGACCCCCCACCCACCCCCGTTCAACCGTAAACTGCCATCTCAGCTAAACATTACTCAGAATGCCCCACCTGACCAAATCTTCCGTAGCGCTTTCTCAAACCTCCCCTTAAATATGAAGCCTCCCTGATCCTGCGCGCTCAGCCTGGTCATTAGAGCGACTGTCGCCCCTCCTTGCCTGAATAAAGGTAATCTGTCTCCGTTGAGGTTGTCTTCCTTTCTTCATTGCCTCATCTCGAACTATTAGTGCTTTGTTTGTTGTTGTTGTTGTTCAGTCACCCAGTCATGTCCAGCTCTTTGCGACCACATGGACTGAAGCATGACAGGCCTCTCCATCCCTCACCATCTCCCAAAGTTTGCCCAGCCTCATGTCTGTTGCATTGGTGATTCCATCCAGTCAACTCGTCCTCTGATACTTCTTCTCCTTCTGCCATCAATCTTTCCCAGCATCAGTGACTTTTCCAATGAGTCAACTGTTCGCATCAGATGACCAAAATACTGGAATTTCAGCTTCAGCATCAGTCCTTCCAACGAGTATTCAGGGTTGATTTCCCTTAAGATTGACTGGTTTGAACGCCTTGCGATCCAAGGGACTCTCAGGAGTCTTCTCCAGCATCACAGTTTGAAGGCATCAATTCTTTGGTGCTCCACCTTCTTTATTGTCTAGCTCTCACAACTGTACATGACCACTGGGAAGACCATAGACTTGACTAAAGCTATGACCAAGACCAAGGCCCTTGACCATATGGGCCTTTGTCAGCAATGTCTCTGCTTTTCAACACTCTGTCTAGGTTTCTCATAGCTTTCCTGCCAAGAAGCAAATGTCTTCATATTTCATTGCTGCAGTCACTGTCGGCAGTGATTTTAGAACCCAAGAAGAATTCTGTCACTACTTCTACCTTTTCCCTCTCTTTTTGCCAGTGCTTTGTTTCAGTTCAGTTCATTTCAGTTCAGTCGCTCAGTCGTGTCTGACTCTCTGCGGACCCATGAATCACAGCACGCCAGGCCTCCCTGTCCATCACCAACTCCCAGAGTTCACTCAAACTCATGTCCATCGAGTCAGTGATGCCATCCAGCTATCTCATCCTCTGTCGTCCCCTTCTCCTCCTGCACCAATCCCTCCCAGCATCAGAGTCTTTTCCAATGAGTCAACTCTTCACATGAGGTGGCCAAAGTATTGGAGTTTCAGCTTCAGCATCAGTCCTTCCAATGAACACCCAGGACTGATCTCCTTTAGGATGGACTTGTTGGATCTCCTTGCAGTCCAAGGGACTCAAGAGTCTTCTCCAACACCACAGTTCAAAAGCATCAATTCTTCGGCACTCAGCTTTCTTCACAGTCCAACTCTCACATCCATACATGACCACTGGAAAAACCATAGCCTTGACTAGACGGACTTTGTTGGCAAGGTAATATCTCTGCTTTTCAATATGTTATCTAGATTGGTCATAACTTTCCTTCCAAGGAGTAAGCGTCTTTTAATTTCATGGCTGCAGTCAACATCTGCAGTGATTTTGGAGCCCCAAAAAATAAAGTCTGACACTATTTCCACTGTTTCCCCATCATTTCCCATGAAGTGATGGGACCAGATGCCATGATCTTCGTTTTCTGAATGTTGAGCTTTAAGCCAACTTTTTCACTCTCCTCTTTCACTTTCATCAAGAGGCTTTTTAGTTCTTCTTCACTTTCTGCCATAAGGGTGGTGTCATCTGCATATCTGAGGTTATTGATATTTCTCCCAGAAATCTTGATTCCAGCTTGTGCTTCTTCCAACCCAGCGTTTGTCATGATGTACTCTGAATATTAGTTAAATAAGCAAGGTGACAATATACAGCCTTGATGTACTCCTTTTCCTGTTTGGAATCAGCCTGTTGTTCCATGTCCAGTTCTAACTGTTGCTTCCTGACCTGCATATAGGTTTCTCAAGAGGCAGGTCAGGTGATCTGGTATTCCCATCTCTTTCAGAATTTTCCACAGTTTATTGTGATCCACACAGTCAAAGGCTTTGGTGTGGTCAATAAAGCAGAAATAGATGTTTTTCTGGAACTCTCTTGCTTTTTTGATGATCCAGCAGATGTTGGCAATCTGATCTCTGGTTCCTCTGCCTTTTCTAAAACCAGCTTGAGCATCTGGAAGTTCATGGCTCATGTACTGCTGAAGCCTGGCTTGGAGAATTTTGAGCATTACTTTACTAGCATGTGAGATGAGTACAATTGTGCGGTAGTTTGAGCATTCTTTGGCATTGCCTTTGGGATTGGGATGAAAACTGACCTTTTCCAGTCCTGTGGCCACTGCTGAGTTTTCCAAATTTGCTGGCATATTGAGTGCAGCACTTTCACAGCATCATCTTTCAGGATTTGAAATAGCTCAACTGGAATTCCATCACCTCCACTAGCTGTGTTCATAGTGATGCTTTCTAAGGCCCACTTGACTTCACATTCCAGGATGTCTGGCTCTAGATGAGTGATCACACCATCGTGATTATCTGGGTCATGAAGCTCTTTTTTTGTACAGTTCTTCTGTGTATTCTTGCCACCTCTTCTTAATATCTTCTGCTTCTGTTAGGTCCATACCATTTCTGTCCTTTATCGAGCCCATCTTTGCATGAAATGTTCCCTTGGTATCTCTAATTTTCTTGAAGAGATCTCTAGTCTTTCCCATTCTGCTGTTTTCCTCTATTTCTTTGCACTGATTGCTGAGGAAGGCTTTCTTATCTCTTCTTGCTATTCTTTGGAACTCTGCATTCAGATGCTTATATCTTTCCTTTTCTCCTTTGCTTTTCACAGCTATTTGTAAGGCCTCCTCAGACAGTCATTTTGCTTTTTTGCATTTCTTTTCCATGGGGATGGTCTTGATCCTTGTCTCCTGTACGATGTCACAAACCTCCATCCATAGTTCATCAGGTACTCTGTCTATCAGATCTAGACCCTTAAATCTATTTCTCACTTCCACTGTATAATCATAAGGGATTTGATTTAGGTCATACCTGAATGGTCTAGTGGTTTTCCCTACTTTCTTCAATTTAAGTCTGAATTTGGCAATAAGGAGTTCATGATCTGAGCCACAGTCAGCTCCCGGTCTTGTTTTTGCTGACTGTATAGAGCTTCTCCATCTTTGGCTGCAAAGAATATAATCAATCTGATTTCGGTGTTGACCATCTGGTGATGTCCATGTGTAGAGTCGTCTCTTGTGTTGTTGGAAGAGGGTGTTTGCTATGACCACTGCGTTCTCTTGGCACAACTCTATTAGCCTTTGCCCTGCTTCATTCTGTGCTCCAAGGTGAAATTTGCCTGTTACTCCAGGTGTTTCTTGACTTCCTACTTTTGCATTCCAGACCCCTGTAATGAAAAGGACATCTTTTTTGGGTGTTAGTGCTTTGTTTAGAGATCATTTTCAGCACTTAACACAGTTCTCCTTAACTAGAAGGATTAACTGCAATCTTCCCCTGCCCTTCCAATATACATATATCAACATCACACACATGACTAGAGTTTTACAAGACAGAGAACAGCAATAACTCATTTCTTTATCCTGTAATGTACCCTATACATACTAAACATTAAATGTTTGTAGCTTTGAACCAAGAGAGATGTCGAATAATACCTCTTGGAAACTAAGAACATAGAACACTGCATGGATATATCTTATTGCTTCTAAGAGTTCTGAAAAGGGCAAAAAACAGTGCCTACCTCATAAGTACCATAAAGGTTAATGAAATATATTTAAGCTCAGGCTCTATACAAAATAAACTTTCAATAAACATCAATGTATTTTATTGCTTTTGTTATGATAAAAGCATTTGAGGCTGTAAATATTTTTCTAAGAGAATGGGGCCAGCAGAGGATGAGACGGTTTGATGGCATCACCGACATGAATTTGAGCAAACTCTGGAAGACAGTGAAGGACAGGGGTGCCTGGACAGGGAAGCCTGGCATGCTACAGTCCATGGGGTCACAAAGAGTTGGACACGACTTACGACCCAACAACAACAATTTCCTCCATGTGCAGCTCTGGTTGTATTTCAGAATTTCTATATAAAGTAATGTCTTTATTGATGATTTCAAAATAGTCATTGAAGTTTTCATATTCTATTTTTGGCTGTGTGGTGCGTGGAATCTCAGTTCCCCAACCATTGGACCACCAGGGAATTCCCATCACTGTCATTTTTATTATTTCCTCTTTGAGCCAAGAGTTGGCCAACTGCTCAAACTGTTCCAGAAAATTTCTCTATATAAAAAAAATTTTTTTTACTTCATTCATTAGAAAATGAGATTCATTCTATTTCTGCTTTGAAAAGTTCATTTCAGTTTTCTTCAGACTTATATTTAATAAAACTTGTTAATTATACTCAAAGCCCTAGAAAACAAGGGATCCACCTCTAGGACCAAATCTAGAACAGTCTTGGACTGCTCAAGTGTTCTTGTGTCTTTAGAAGCATCCTTGGTGGTGAGTGAAGGGGAAGTGAGATAGAGGAGTTTAAGTGCTTCCCAATTCTGCCTCCTGGGTGTTTGCTTTTGTTTTTTACCTCCTCTTCCCTTACTAAGAGGTTTTAAAAACAAAACAAACAAAAAAAACCCAAAGAGGTTTAAAAGCAAAAAAACAAAACAAAAAACTATCATATGGATTTTTTTTTCTTTCCTGCTCTTTTTTTTAATTTTTTTTTGTTTTTTAACTTTACAATATTGTATTGGTTTTACCATATATCAACATGAATCTGCCACAGGTATACACATGTTCCCCATCCTGAACCCTCCTCCCTCCTCCCTATCATATGGATTTTATTTTAGGCCAGGCCAGGAGGCTTGTGGAATCTTAGTTGCCCAGCCAAGCCCTCGTCAGTCAAAGTGCAGAGTCCTAACCACTGGACTGCCAGGGAATTCCCTGTGTGGATTTTGTATAACAACTGTTAATAGCAGCCTACCTAATTAACGCTGGTAATAAAGATAGGAGACAAAAGGACCTAGAAGAGGCTCATCCCTTTCTCTAGCTGAGAGTCCTCCTTAAGATGTCATGTTGTTTGTTTTCTGAAAGCAGAGAAATCCTGCAGAAGCCATTTTAAAGTTTTTTCAATTGTGACTTTCCAGAATCTGCAGCAATTCTTTCACAGTGTGTTGAGAATGTTATCTAGGCTAAAATCAAGGAACTCAAGGAACAGACTGCTGAATGCACTCTCAAGGGGCTCACAGTATGGTAAGGAGTGAGGCATGGTACACTCTGCCTACAGGCACTTTCACAGTTTCCCAAAAATACATCCCAAGGGCCCTCCAGGAAACGTCATGATCTTGAATTCTGAAATGAGTACCCATCCTGAAATCCTCTCTCAGCAGCATTAGGAACTTCTTCCAGTGACCTCCCTGGTGGTCCAGAGGTTAAGAATCCTCCTACCAACACAGGGGACATGGGCTCAATCTCTAGTTCAGGAACTAAGATCCCACATGCCGTGGAGCAACTAAGTCACAACTACTGAGGCCTGCATGTTGCAATAACTGAAGCAGACAGAAAGAGCCCCTGAGCTGCAAAGAAAGAAGGCTGCTGGCGGACTGTTCTTGGGGGTGGGGATGGGAGTGGGGTGGTGTCCACTGTGCTTCCAGCTGCAGCCGCAGAGTTCACATGTGAGGGTGCCCTCTACAGGATAGGTGAAATGCCACCTGAGTTTTGATATTGATCTGTGGGTGAAGAAACTTGTCCTAAGGCTTTCCTGAGCAAACAGCCTTTCAGTCATTTTTCTTATTTCAACTATATTTTTAAAATTTTAGCTTCAGTTCTATATCTTCAGGGAGTGATGGTATGAGACTTTATGGATTCTCGTTAAAAAGTCTGTGTTAATTTGATACCTGCCCTGTGTGTATGTTTCTGAGTGTGTGCCTACTTTGCAGGTAGGCCTGTGCAGTGCTTCCTTCCCTGATGGCTCAGCAGTAAAGAATCCGCCTGCCAATGCAGGAGACTTGAGTTCGACCCCTGAGTTGGGAAGATCCCCCGGAGAAGGAAATGGCAACCCACTCCAGTATTCCTGCTTGGAGAATCCATGGACAGAGGAGCCTGGCGGGCTACAGTCCATAGGATCACAGAGAGTTAAACACGACTTAGCCACTAAGCAACAACAACAATGTGTTCATACTGGCAAACTTCACATACTACTTGAAAACTTCACACATTAGTTTCTCTATGGGCACAATCTGCTTTTTAAAAACCACTTTCCTAATCCTCTTCATTCCAGTTAAAAAATATTTCAGTTAATGAGATTTTTTTACAGTTTTTACTATAAAAATAATGAGCAAAGTATGAAAGTCTGCCTCTAAGATTGAGCATGCTATATTTTCTGTTTTGCCTTTTAAGTTTTACACTGGAAATATATTCACGGAGTATGTTCCATGTGTCATAAACTGTTTACATCCTTACTGAAAACCACAAACGTGCATAGAGAACATTTTAAAAATGTAAAAAGCACAACCTCCTAATCCCAATTCTACTCTCGAGAGGTTGCCATATTATTTCTTGAATCTATCTTCAGATTTTCAAATTTTAAAAATTATTCTTCCTAGAACTTCCCTGGCGATCCAGTGGTTAATACTCCACACTTCCCCTGCAGGGGGCAAGGGTTGATCCCTGGTCAGGGAACTAAGATCCTGCATGCCACGCGGGCAAGAAAAAAAAATTTTTCCCCCTGTTATTTAAAAACATGGGATTATACTATCACATCTCATGGTAAATGTGCTCTTCTCATTTAATAATATATTAATATATTGACCATCCTTGCACATTAGCACATGGAAACCCATCACACTTCAAGGGAGGCATGCTTGGTGGCTAAGTCATATTCACCTCTTTGCAACCCCATGGACTGTAGCCCTCCAGGCTCCTCTCTCCAGGCAACAATACTGGAGTTGGTTGCCATTTCCTCCTCGAGGGTATCTTCCCAACTCAGGGACTGAAACTGCATCTCCTGCATTGGCAGGTGAGTTCTTTGCCACTGCACCACCTGGGAAGTTCTCATTGTAACACATCAGCAAACTAAATGACACACCCACAGGCACCATGACAGCTCCAAGGCTCACCAGAAATGTCAAAAAGTGGGCGGTGGCCCAATTTCTGCAAATCTCCACTCCCTTTCAAGAGATGCAGTACAGCGCATAGAACAGATTTTTCCAAAATTACTACTCAGCCAGCCCCCAAGTGTTCGTCATCTAAATTGTTTACAGTTTCTAACTAACTGGCAAGTGTAGCAGGCAGGGGAATGTTCCAGAAGAATGAGAATGATCTGAATAAGAAGATGCCCCCCACACCGTCATGCTAGTCTAGTTAACCAGAATTCAGTCTAGTTATGTTTATCTGAGACTAGAAAGTAGACTTGATGGCAAGGACTTCAAAAAAGAATGTTGGATCTAGAATTACAGCTAGACCATCAACCTGAGTGCTCCCTTTTTTACTTTTCTCCTGCAGTAGATTTGGATCAAAGGAAATCTTTCTTGAAGGTAAAACAGTTAAAACATAGGGGCTGCTCTAGCTGACATTGGGGAGGGGGTGTCTATATCTAGAATCCCCTGCAGATTTCTGCAGGTGGACTTCAGAAAGTCCATGAAGCCCCTGAAGTGATATACGTGACTGTAGATGCATGTGCCTTTTTTTTTTTTTTTCTTTCTTTCCTGAAAAACACAAACAAGAAAAACGAAAGGGAATTCCCGGGCAGTCCACTGGTTGGGACTCAGCGCTTTCACTACCAGACTGTGACTATGAAGTTGCTCAGTCGTATCCGACTCTTTGCGATCCCATGGACTGTAGCCTACCAGGCTCCTCTGTCCATGGAATTTTCCAGGCAAGAATACTGGAGTGGGTTGCCATTTCCTTCTCCGTTTTCCTTCACTACCAGACCGGGGTTCAATTCCCAGTCGGGGAACTAAGACGCTGCAAGCCGCGCGGCGCGGCCAAAAAGCCACTGCCCTAACGGTCCATAGCCATATCACTAGATTTTTCAAAAGGAATCACGATACAGACAAGTTTAAGAATCGCTACTAATCAGGATTAGTAGGAGCAGCATTTGAAAACCGAGAAGTCGGCAGTGCTGGTGCTGGGCTGAACAATCTATTTCACACCTGTTCCTAGGATTGGAAATTACCGTTTACACACCTCTCTCCTCCCCAGGTGATAAGCTCCTCGAGGCAGGGACGCTGCCTGCCCGTGACTACCTCGCCCCTGCCACTGGAAGAGGTACACAGCAGGCACTCAGTAAATACTTGCCGTAAACATGAGTGATCTACAGCACCATCAGGGGCGGAAAGACTGAGGACCTACAGATCCAGCGCAGCCCCGTGGCGCCGAAGCCCGCGAGTCCCCGGCCGCAGCGGGCCGAGCGAATTCCACTTGCCCGCGTAGCTCCCGGGATACCAGTCACTACGACCGCGCCTCCTCTGCGTACGGCGAGCGGCCGCTCAGGCGGGAAACAGCTACAGGCCACTGCGGCCGCCAATCTTCACCACGGCGGCCCAGCACCCGCTAAGAGACACGGCGCTGGAGGGCCCGCCCACCCGCCTTCCAATTGACTCCTCATACTCCCGGGGCCTCCTGGGGGATGTAGTTCCGAGCGTCTTGAGCACAAATGCGGGCGTTGCGAGGGCAGACCCAGCGGTGAGTCGAGCCTGTCGGGCCTTTCTCTGCCTCCAGTAGGCCCTGCGGGCTCCTGGCAGAGATGGTGTGCCCAGCGGATTTCAACCTCAGCGCCTGCCCGCCTGCTGTTGCCCTGCAGTGACACTTCCCCTTTATCCTTGGGCCATTCTTCCTCCAGACGAACCGCTCCTGCCGCAAACGCGGAGTTTGGACCGAAGGGGTCCTGAAGGTGATGACAGTCCTGGAGCAGGAATCTCCTGTCCACATCCGTGGACACCGCCCACGGCGTGTTTGGCGTTGGAACACCAAAGAATGAACAAGGATTTCTTCCACGATGCCGGCGGCGCTTGCAAACATTATCTGGTTGACTTCCATTATCAACCTATTTGACAGATAGGAAAACAATTTCAGAGAAGTGGAATAATTTGCCCAGGTCACACAGCTCCTAGATCTTGGAGTCCCATATTGCCTCACGACTCCGTGCAGCTTCCAAACTCATCAACATTTCAATGCAAGGTGAGGAGCAGGAATGAAATGACCAGAGCACCAGGAAGGTCAGCTCTGCCAGTGATGAGAAGTGGGAGGTGGAAGCAGAGACAGAATTAGGTAAACCTAACCTCAAAGGATGCATGGAAGGGAAAGCAGTTGCCTTTGGCGGTTAGGGACTGTGTGCTCAAGGCCACCCTCCTAATAGGGGCCATATAAATACCGGTAGAACAAACAACAAAATTTTTTCCAATTTTTTAAATTGTAAAATGTTTGGACCTCCCTGGTGGTCCAGTGGTTAAGACTCCATGCTTCCACTGCTGGGTTCACGAGTTCCATTCCTAGTAGGGGAACTAAGATCCTCCATTCCACATGCCCCCCACGGTGCGGGGAGGGGGGGGGGGCATGTAAAATGTTTAAATACTTAAATACTTAAAGAGTAAAATGAATACGCACTTACTCTCCATCTAGATTTAACAATCAAAATAAATAATGTGTATAGCACTTTAGGAGAAGGCAATGGCACCCCACTCCAGTACTCTTGCCTGGAAAATCCCATGGATGGAGGAGTCTGGTGGGCTGCAGTCCATGGGGTCGCTCAGAGTCGGACACGACTGAGCAACTTCACTTTCACTTTTCACTTTTCATGCACTGGAGAAGGAAATGGCAACCCACTCCAGTGTTCTTGCCTGGAGAATCCCAGGGACGGAGGAGCCTGGTGGGCTGCCGTCTATGGGGTCACACAGAGTCAGACACGACTGAAGTGACTTAGCATAGCATAGCATAGCACTTTATGGGGCTTCCCTGTGGCTCAGATGGTAAAGCTTCTACCTGCAGTGTAGGAGACCCGGGTTTGATCCTGGAGTCTGGAAGATCCCCTGGAGAAGGGAATGGCTACCCACTCCAGTATTCTTGCCTGGAGAATCCCATGGACAGAGGAGCCTGCAAGGCTACAGTCCATGGGGTCACAAAAGAGTCAGACACAACTTAGCAACTAAAGAACAAACACAGTACTTTATAACGTATAAAGCCTCTGGTTTAAGGTTACCATAATGCAAATGAAGCTCTCATTTGGTGACCTATTCTGACACTCTTAATACATTACCTGGGACAGGTCAAAACCACCCATCACACCCCACTTTGGAGAGTTGGCATCCTCTCCCACTTTTTCCACCCACTGAGGGAGTCAGAGGTTGTCCCAGAAGTTGGTTCACCCTCAGAGGCAACACCCACTCCAGTGTTCTTGCCTGGAGAATCCCAGGGATGGGGGACCCTGGTGGGCTGCCGTCTATGGGGTTGCACAGAGTCGGACACAACTGAAGTGACTTAGCAGCAGCAGCAGAGACAACAGCTACACTATGTTTCTCAGAGGCAAGTTCATTACCTGGAAACTCACTTTGAACTTGAATGGTTAGCCTCTCAAAGCCTCAGATTTCTCCCTTAAAATTCAATATACTGGTGGATGAGGGAGAGTTTGGGTCACAGTGGGATCCATTATTTTCAATTTCAGATTAACACAGGAACTCTTCCACGATCTTCCCAACAGGGCTTTCTATTCTCTTAATAATAGATATGTATTATGTTCAGATCCCCTGGAAAATGGAATGGCTACCCACTCTAGTATTCTCTAATGGAGAATTCCATGGACAGAAGAGCCTGGAGGGCCACAGTCCATGGTGTTACAAAGAGTCAGACATGACTGAGTGACTAACACTTTCACTTAATTATATTCAACATCATAAACCTCTTTTATCATGAGTGTTGGGGAGACAGGATTGATATGTGCTTTGAAGCTAAACTAATTATGAAATGATTTTTTAACTTATCTTTTTTCTTATTATAAAGGTAATACATATTGATTTTAAAGGCCCCAAATGATGCAAACTTGAATATTGTCGAATGTGATACCCCTGATGACCAGGAATGGAGAAAAAGTCAGAGTGTCAGGGCTGACAGCACAGGTTGGACCCTTGGCAGCAGTTCCACTGGATCTAGATTTGTCATGTCCCCAAATAAGCACACACACACGTATAGTCACAGATGTACAGAAAGAAGAGCTCATCAACACTCCATTTGTTAATCAAACATCTAAAATGCATCCTGAAGACTATAATGCTATTTTCAAATTTCTTCATTAAAAAAAAAAAATCACTGGGGACTTCCCTGGTGGCTCAGTGGTAAAGAATCTGCCTGACGATGATGGAGACACGAGTTCAATTCCTGATCCAGGAAGATTCCCACATACTGCAGAGCAACCAAGCTCGTGTGCCACAACTATTGAGCCTGTGCTCTAGAGCCCGGGAGCCACAAATACTGAGTTCATGTGCTGCAGCTACTGATGCCTGGGCGCCCTTGAGCCCGTGCTCCCTGACAAGAGAAGCCACCGTGTTGAAAAGTCAGTGCATCACAACTAGTGAGCAAGCCCCCGCTCTTTGCAACTAGAGAAAAGCCTGAGCAGCACCAAAGACTGAGCACAGGCAAAAATAAATAAATAAATAAATAAATTTTAAAAAATATATCATTGGATGGGACTTCCCTGGTGGTCCAGTGGCTGGGACTCTGAGCTCCCAATGCAGGGTGCCTGAGTTCGATCCCTGGTCAGGGAACTAGACCCTACATGCCGCAACTGGGGATCCCGCACTTGGCAACGAAGATCCTGCGTGCCTCAACTAGGACCTGGGGTGGTCAAATAAATAAATATTAAAAAGGAAAAAAATAACTGGAACTGCAAAAAATGAAAGCATTGTGAGCCTCTCTTGACCTAGGAAAGCCTCAGCAGCAACAAAGCACTATCTTTCAATACCTCTCTGCCTCAGAATTGCTCCTGTTGCAAAAAGCGTCACTGAAATTGCAAAACATCCTGCTGTAGAGTGGAAAGTCCCACTTCCTATGCAGTTTAGTCATAGGTACCTTAGTCTTAGCTTAGAGGAGTTTCCTGGCCAGTCAGATCAGCGTCAGAGCTCCCAGGAACCGGAAGGATGCCTTGTGGCATTGCACAATTTTATCACTTCTGTGGAAGCAGTGGGAGACTGCCTTCCAGAATCTTGTGCAGGTCCTGGTCCCAGAAAAATCCCAGTTAAAACCCTTCTGGCCCAACCTGAGAATTTCACACATCTGATATTTGCACCATAAAGGTGCATTTGAGTTCATCCATTTTTTTAAGGGAAGATGTTGGGTTTGGGTCTTATTTTCTCACCAGGATCCAGAAAACTGGATGTTATCAGTTGTTAAATCCAAAACACTGAATAGTCTGTAAAATACAAAGCACATGGACCATCAAAATAAATTCAACCAATCGAAACTCAAGGAAGCCTTGATCCCATGTTGGTCATACTCAGGGCTGTTTGTTCAGCCAGACATCAGAATGCTGTCACTGACCTGCTGGAATGATCAGCATGGCCCATTTTGAGCCTCATTGGTCAGCCGTAAAGGTGACATCCAGGGTTAATGATGAATAGTAAAATAAAGTATCATTATTGGAGGGAGACAGTATTACAAAGTGGTTAATAGAGTGAGTTTGAACCCTGACTCTGGGGCAGGTCTCTAACCCACTAATCCCAGCTGTAGTGAATCCTGAATGAATCCTGCTCTGAAGGGATGCTGCACAGATTTTAGAGAACAATGGGTATAAAGCACAGCATTAAAAAAAAAAAAAGCACAGAGTAAGCATCATTCAGGGGTAACTGTATCACCAACAAAACATTTGAAAAAATATCTGTAAGCCAAACATTTCATGACGAAGACAGCAAGTTCAATCAGGATATGGCATCATTTGCTAACTCAGTGATAGAAATGCCACCATTCTGCAACCACCACTCTAGCAACTGATTTAGGAAGGGATCATCAATGAAGGCTAACACCATGGGGTGAAAGACTGAGAGCACAAGACCCTTCCACACGCCAGTTTACGTGTTAATAACAAAGAAAGAAAATGACCTTTTACAATGGAGAGATCTCAAGGATAAATAGGATATATCCTCAGTCTAATAATGAGGAAACAATCACACAAATCTATACTGAGGGACATTGTGCTTGGAACAGACTTTTTTTAAAAACATTAATGTCTTGAAAGGAAGAATTTCAAAAGGTGAGGGTTGGGTTTCCCCAGTGGCTCAGTGGATGAGAATCCACCTGCCAACGCAGGAGTCACAGATTCAATCCCTGGCCTGGGAAGATCACACATACTTCGGAGCAACTGAGCCCATGTGCTGCAACTACCGAAGCCTGAGCACCCTAGAGCCCATGCTCTGCAACAAGAGAAGCTGCTGCGATGAGAAACGTGTGCCATAACCAGAGAGTAGCCCCTGCTCTCCGCAGCTAGATAAAAGCCCACACTCAGCAATAAGGACCCAGCACAGCCAAAAATAAACAAGTTAATTAATTAAAAAGGTGAGGAGAGAAAATTCCCTGGTGGTTCATGATTAAGACTCTGTTCCCAGTGCAGGGGGCACAGGTCTGATCCCTGGTTGGTGAGCTCAGATCCCGCATGCTGCACAGCAAGGCCAAAAAAAAATATATTAATAATAAAAATTTTAAAAATAAAAGGTGGGGGGGATGTGAAAGTGTTCTAGATGAAAGGAGACTACAATGATATGACAACTAAAAGCAATGCATGATCTCCGACTGGATCCTAGTTTGGGAAAAAAAAAATTTTTAATGAGCTATCAAAGACATTATCAGGATAACCGGGGCATTTGATTACAGATGGATTGTAGTATTGTTAACAATATTAGATTCCCTGAGTGTGATAACAGTATTGTGATTATTTAAAATAATATCCTTGGAAAAAAAACAATATCCTTGGGAATTCCCTGGTGGTCCAGTGGTTGGGACTTGGTGCTTTCACTGCTGTGGCCCAAGTTCAGTCTCCAGTCGGGGAATTAAGATTCCATTCCGCAAGCCTGGAGGCGTGGCCATAAATAAATACATAAGTAATTATCCTCATATTCTTGTTCTTAGTATTTAGGATGGTTAGGGTATTTGGAATGAATGATACCTGATATGTTTTCAACTTATTACTAAATGCTTCAAAAAAGAAAAAACAGAAGTGTGCACATGTGTATGAGAGGGAGAGAATCACCAAACATAATACATAAACAACTGAGGAACAGGGGTTGAGAGCATATACGTGTTCATTGTACTATGCTCTTAACTTTTCTGTGGATTTGAAATTTTTCAAAAACAAAATTGAGGATAAAAATCATTGTAGCAGAAAGAGAGCAGTTAAGAGAGGAAGAAGTCACTACGCCCATACCACCTCCATTAGCTTCGGAGCCATGGCTGGGGCCCCACACTGGGCTGTGAGCCCTAAGGACACCTTTTTCACCCTTGTTTCTCCAGCATCCTGGCTCAGAACATGTGTTCAGTAACCATACGTGTATGACGCCCTCCCTCCGGGGTCTGCTCCTAGGAAGTCATGGCAGAGTCAACTCTGGGACAAACAAGTCACGATGGTGGTCCCAGGCGTGACATTCCTAGGCCTTTATGTTGCTGGAAGAACCAGACAACTGGAACTACTTCCACGGGAGTGATCCCAGGGCTTTTCTCTTGGCGTGCCTCCAGACCTTGCCTGTCTCCTCCGGCAGGGAAGGGCAGAGTTTGCAGGGCTGTATCTGCTGCCATTGGCTCCAGAGGGTCAATAAAACCCCAAGAGTCTGGAGGAGAGAAGCTGACCAGAAGGACTGACCCTCATCGTGATTCTCTGCAGCATTGGACCAGGGACTCTGTTCCCCCCACTCCCACTCCCACTTTCCTGGGAGGAAGGAGGGAAGCATCTGAGAGGCTTCCAAAGATCAAGAATCTGGAATCCAATCCCAGACCCTCCCTCAAAGACTAACCCACCACTCCGAAGTCCAGCCTGGGTCAGCGACAGCTGGCGTGCAGGACCACCATGTGTCTGACAAGGCTTTGAGCCCTCCCACCTGGAAAAACCTCTGATTCTTTGAAGAAGAGGACACAAGCCAGCAATGACACACTAACAGCCTTAGTCTTGGTTCCCCACCAAAACACAGAGCACTTCCTGTGCCTTTTCCGTTATTTCACAAGCTGCATCTTTTCACTGTCTGGGCACCAGGACAAACAGTAGTTTCTTCCCTCAGAGGCAGGACGACTGCCTCCAGTCTCTTCTGGCCAACACCATGGTCAGGACCCAGAGTGACCATCTACTCTACTCCCTGGAAGAGCTTTTGCCCTATGACTTCGAGAAGTTCAAGTTCAAGCTGCAGAACACCAGCCTGGAGAAGGAGCACCTCCGGATCCCCCGGGGCCAACTGCAGACAGCCGAGCCGGTGAAGCTGGCCTCTCTGATGGTCAACCACTATGGGGAGGAGTACGCCGTGCAGCTGACCCTGCAGGTCCTGAGGGCCATCAACCAGCACCTCCTGGCAGAGGAGCTTCACCGGGTGATCAGCCCAGGTAAGCGGCCCCAAGTGCCCTCCTCTTTCAGTGCAACCGCTGGCTGTTCGTGGAGTTGGGTGGAAGGTACAAGAGGGAACTTGTGTTCAGGCCAGTGCATACTGACTTGGGGGTCAGGAGTCCCAGGTCTGCGACAACTCCTGTGACTTCTTCAGCTGATCAAGTTCTGTCCCCTTCTCTGGTCTTTGCAGCTGGAGCAAAGCAAAGGCTCCCAGTGGCTTTAAAAAAACAAACCCAGGAGGTTGAGGTTCTGATTATGGGGCCAGATCAGGAGAGGCAGGGGCTGGATGCCTGCTGGTAGAGTCCTTCACTTCATTTGTCATTAACACCTACAGATGAGTATCTTCGGTCGAGCAAGAAACTAACCACTCCTATCAACTGGGTTGATGTGTAATATTGTTATCTCTTTTCAGTTTTGAGTTCTCCTCTAACACATGTCACAAAAGTATTCTAAAATTCTCAAAAGGGCTTTCTCCTTCCTTTTCTTTCTTTCCCTCCTTATTTCTCTTTCATCTTTTCTTTCTTTCCTCTTTTCCTTCCTTCTTCTTCTACCCCTTTGCTGTCACTTTCTGATTTTATTACACTGTGATCAAAGAATGTGGTCTATTGGATTTCTGCTTTTTGAGAGTCTTTTTTTTTTTTTTTTTTGAGATTTGGTCAGGGTAGGGGCGCTACTCTGGGACCAGTTTTAAAAAACTATTCTTCGATGTCTGAAATTTTCTTCTATATCTAGATTTTAAGACTATATCAGGAATGCTTTTCCTGTCCTTCTATGAGGTAGAACAGTTTACATAACAAAACTTCTCTGCTCTTTGAAAGAGTGATAAAGCTAGACTGTAATCTGAACCTGGTATAATTTAATGAGGATAATTTTTAATTTTTTTTTATTTTAAAACTTGGTTATGAGCCTCTTCAGGGTTTTCCACCAGTTCCTGAGGCAGTTTTTGTAAAATATGTTTTCCTGGAAAGCCAACAACAAAGTGTTTCAAGCAATCTTAATTTTACTATGGACTTTTTCAAACCAAAAATTAAGGTGCTAATTATAGGTTATTTTCTTTAGTAGTGGTTTTCAAATTGTATCCCAGGAAGACATTTCAGGGATTCTTTAGAAAGTTGGCAAATACTTGATTCAAAATTTATGAATTGTTTAACTTACAAAACTAACAAATTCATATTAAAATGTGCCATTAACCAAATTTTAAAATATTGGAGGCCATCAGTGTGATAGTTCATACTATACTTGAACTCCTTTTTATGGAGACTTTGAAATTCAGCCCTTTCTGTCATTTCTGTTTAATTAAATATTGCCCTGACATTTCCAGGCAAACTTGTTTTTTAAACTGTTTACACTGAACTGAATAAGTTAGGATTTTATTCATTTCATGAAACCATATTTACAGCAAAATATTAGCTTCTAAAGTTTTTTTTAATATAAATTTATTTAATTGGAGGCTAATTACTTTATAATATTGTATTGGTTTTGCCATACATCAACATGAATCCGCCACGGGTGTACACGTGTTCTCCATCCTGTTCCTCATGACCCTTGATTTCAAATTTTGCACCTATCTTTATTGACTGATAACTGAGTTTTGTAGATCTGTAAATCACACACAAATGTATACCAATTACTGTATACCAATAAACTATTCTATGTAAGACCTTATGTTGGAAACAACTTCTCCTGCCTAAAAAAGTTTGAAAAGTACTACTTCAGAAATAAGACAGCAGATAATGAATATGACCTTATTAAATGCTAATTGACTGCCATTGTCTAGAACGTCCCGAACTTCCCTAATTTCTGAGGGGGTTCTCTCTTCTCTCCCTTTCCCCAAATCTTGACTGTGAGCACCGGGCATTCCCATGCCTTTTCATCTCATTGTCTTTTCAGAGTGTCGGATACAAGAAAGTGACGCAGACAGCTCAGCAATGTCGGGTTCCTCTGGGGAGATGAAGCCCAAGAGCCTAAAGACCCCAGATGGTCTGGAAGGTGACAAGCAGCGACAAAGTGCTGATGGGGCTGGCTGCCCACCCTCCAGCCAGCCTGAGGCTGGCAGGGGGCCCCAGAAGAAGCCTCTGGGCAAACAGCGAGATCAGAAAGGCTCTGAGGGCCTGGAGGTGCAGAGCAAGCTGGGGTCCAGGAACACAACTCTGTCTTCCAAAAGAAGCCCTCTCCTCACCAAGGTGCTGCGAGAGAAGGAGAAAGGGAGTTATCCAAGCGTCAGGCTGCGGAGGAACGCCAGCTCTGCAGGAAGGCTCCAGGGACTCACCAGCGGGTCATTCGCTGGGTCCCCAGGAAGGAGAGAAACAAAGATATCAGAAGTATATTTACCTTCAGGAAAGAAGCGACCCAAAAGTCTTGAACTTAACATTTCTCCAGAAGAGACAGGACCCCTCAATCCAGAAATTCTTCTGCTTCAGGAGAAAATGAACACTGAGAATCCAAGCTCAGCAACCACTGCCAGCGAAGTGGCCACTCTGAAAACAGGGCTGACCGTGACTATGGAGAAAGGCTCCAGGAATCCAGAGCATGCCACGACCCTGGAGGGGACAGCACTCAGGAATACACCTTTCAGTGTACCACTGGCTGGAAAGATGATGATTGGGGAGCATCTAGAACCCACAGCTCCTTCAGAGAGAAGTGGAACTGGGGCTCCGAAGGCCTCCGGTGTGCCCCATGAGCCTTCAGATCCAGAAGTCTCTCCATCTTCAGGTAAGAAAGGACCTCAGAGTCCAGAAGACCTGGTATCCTTAGGAATGATGACTGGTGCAGGTTTTCCCGTGTGTGTGCACAGTTGACTCTTTGTGACCCTGTGGACTGTAGCTCACCAGGCTCCTCTGTCCATGGAATTTCCTATACAAGAATACTGGAGTAGGTTGCCATTTCCTACTCCAGGTCTTCTTCCCAACCCAGGGATCAAACTTGTGTCTGTGTTTCCTGCACTGGCAGACAGATTCCTTGCCACTGCACCACCTGGGAAGATGCACAAGCCTGCTTTTATCTCTACTCTATCCATTTCACTGGACCCTTGGGTCCACCTTGAAGGCCTCAATCCTTTGAAAATCTGGTTGTAGGTTCTGAATCCTGAAAAAAGGTATATCTGCACATCTTCACAAAATGTTGCAATGTTGCATACATTTCAGCTAGTTAGCTCTTAGACACTTCTTTAGAATCCCCAAGGGCTTCTGAACCTCAGGTTGATCATCTGGGAAAGACTAGGTAAATATCACCTTACAATACTCCATGGCAGTATGTCAAGGGGCTGAGATTCTGCCAGTCTGTCTCTCTGAGCAGAGAGGAAGCTGGTGGCCAAAATCGTAGGTCTCTTTTACTAGAGGCAGAACTTAGGATTATGATGGGTTGTGAATGACAGAAACACCAAAGTAACAGAACTGAAACAAGATAGACATTTGTTCCCCTTTCACAAAAATGACACATAGTCTGGGATGAATGTGGTACCCTCTGGCTAGGAACCCCAGCTCCTGCTGCTTTTCTGCTCCACAGAGTTTGAAGCTCATGGTCTCAGATGGTAGCATCCTCATTCCAGGCAACAGGATGGAGGGACAAAGGAGAACAGTATCACTTAGGGAATGTTTTTGGAAGTTTCTAGATGCTGCCCATGATGCCTCTGTTTTCAGCCTCTTGGCCAGAATGTACAGACATACCTCAGCAATAAAGTGGGTTTTGTTCCAGACCACTGCAATAATGCAAATATTGCAGTAAGCCAGTCACAGCAAAGTTTTGGTTTTCCAGTACATATGTTTACACTATATTGTAGTCTGTATTAAGTGTACAATTATGTCTAAAAAAACAATGTATATACCTTTTATTTTTGTCCTCACTGCATGGCTTGTGTGATCTCCATTCCTCCACCAGGGACTGAACCTGGGCCATGGCACTGAAAGGGTTGAATCTAACCACCAGACCACCAGGAAACATCCACACCTTAATTTAAAAATACTTTATTGATAAAGAATGTTCACCATCATCTGGTAGTACAGGGATGTCGCAAACCTTTATTTTGTAAAAAATGAAGTGTCCCAATAAAGGGAAGTGCAATGAAATGAGGTGTGTCTAGAGTCACATGACCACACCTAACTGCTAGGGAGGCTGGAAAATGTAGTTTTGGGGAGCAGGGGTGAGGAAGCAGTAATATGGACCACAAACAATGTCATCATAAGGGAAGGGGGAAACTGTCACTGGGGAGCTCGCAGTCTCACTTACAGATATGATATGAGTTCCTGGGACCCTGAGAGAGGAGGTGGTGGGAGGGGACTCGCGCATTGAGTGTTTCTATTTCCTCTTGTGTCTCCTATTATTTCTGTTTTATGAAGCTGTGCTGGTCTTGGAGCAGAGCTGGTCACAGCTGTAGGTCATCACAGTGGGTTACACCTTTCAGCCTTGTAAAGTTAACTTCTCTATTTTCACATCATGTTTTCTGAATCACGATGTGAGCACTGGCTCATTCATTCCTTCATTCAACACACACTTCCCAAATGTTTACCAGGTGCCAGGGGTTCTGCTAGGGTCTGTGGGTTCAACCACAAGCGAGTAACCATCCCCCGGGAACTCAAGTTATGCACCCTCTCAGTGGAGGTATGTGGTAAAGCCAACACCAGTAGAATGTCTTCCCATCTTTATACCACCTGTGTCAGTGCATGTGCAGGAGGAAGGCATAGAATTTATAGCAAAATGCCTTTCTTTAGGATAAATGCCCAAGAATTCCAAGTTTCAGGACTGGCATGAGATCCAGGCCTTAGCCCTCAGTCCGAGTGTTCTCGCTGGAGGGAAGTTGGGGGAGGACAAGCCAGGAAAATTCCTCAGTCTAACAGAGAATATTCACATCCCAGGCACAGATTCTCGCCACGCTGATTTGCAGCGTCCCCTGGTAGCATCTTGGGTTTGTCACTCAGGAGCTTTTTCCATTGCTGTGTCCTCAGGGAGGCTGCAGGACAAGGCTGTGTGTCCTCTCTGCCGTGCCCAGCAAGGAGACCCGGTTGGTGGCAGCTGTGTGCACATCTCCTGCAGCTGCTCTGCGGCTTCCAGGGACCCTGAGGCCTCACTCAGTCGCTCATCCAGCTGCCCCCGGTGCCAGGACTTGCTCCCGGGGAAGAGCCATGGAAGCCGTGAGTGGCAGGAGGGCCTGCAGATGGCCAGCCTGAACCCCAAGAGTCTGCCACAGTGTAAGCGTCACATGAAGCAAGCGCAGCTGCTCTTCTGCGAGGACCATGGGGAGCTCATCTGCCTTATCTGCCGGCTGAGCCAGGAGCACCGGGGTCACCGGGTGCGCCCCATTGAGGAGGCTGCCCTGGAATACAAGGTAGGGCTTCCTGCATTGGGACCCTTCTCTGCTGGGCACCTGAACACACCAGGGGGGTTCCCTGAAATGCTAGGAGCTGGTGCATTAGCCAGCATTCTTGGGCTGTAAATGGCAAACACATACAAATAGAGCCAGCAAAGAGGGATGCTGCATGTAGCTCAGAGGTCTATGGGAATCTAACTTCAGATTTGGCTGAATCCAGGTGCTCACAAGAAATCTTCCTCACCACCTCTTGGCTCTGCTTCTTTTGGTGTGATGGGGTCATTCTTCCTCTGGTTACCTCTCCCCATGCTCCTGGCTGCAGCACCCCCAGCTTTATTCCCTGAAGCAAATTTTCCCATCTAGGGTTGGCACCAACTAAAGATGGCAGGGGCCAAAGTTTAAGCTTCAACAAGTGTTGTGTGTGTGTGTGTTTTCCAGGAGCAAATTCAGAAGCAGTTGGACCATCTGAAGGAGTTGAGAAAATCTGGAGAGGAGCAGAGATCTCAGGGGGATAAGAAAACAGTGAACTCCCTGGTAAGGTTGGGGGTGGTCTGTGGCCTGTCATTGACTGGGTTCACCCCTGTAGAAGGAAGCAGGGAACCCAGAGTGAGGAGGGGTCCCTCAAGTCCTGTACTGGCTCACAGGGAAACATAGCTGATCACATATTTAGAGTCATCTGCTCCTGGGGGGCAGGGAATAACAGGTGTCCAGAGATGAGCTTGTCCCTGGGGATGGAGTCCACCTCCAGCAAGGGGCATCTCCCAGGACCCGGTCACACTTTCTTAGACTCACCACAAAACGGTTTAGAGAAACGGATGCTGTAAGTGAGGAATGAGATTGAGGAAAGGGGAGGAGAGACTTTCTACTTTAAATACTGCTCCATGTTGTTTTCATAATTCTTGTTATCTTTTTTTTTTTTTTTTTACAAAAGCCCTATTTATTTTTAAAATATATGGTTAAAGTGGACATTGTCTTTTAAAACTGTGGTTCTGTAACACCCCAGATTCCAATAAGTACCACTTAGTAGCCTTCCTGTTAAGGTGTTGTCCAGACTCTTGGATGCTTTAGTTGCTTCTGTTTTCCCTTTGTGCGGAGGTGCCTAACTAACCCACAGAGCCTTGATTTGTCTGATGCATTTCTGTTGGTTGGATTTCATCTCCCTGAGTTCCAAACTTGTCAGGACCCACCACACGGCAGTGAGAAACAAGCAAAGAAAACAAAGGGCAGGATGAGAAGGAGGGGGATGGGGGGGCAGATGTCCAGGTGTCTGACTTTTGGGAAACTGCTGAAAGAAAGAAAGAAAGTGAAATCGCTCAGTCGTGTCCGACTCTTTGCAACCCCATGGACTGTAACCTACCAGGCTTCTCTGTCCATGGGATTCTCCAGGCAAGAATACTGGAGTGGGTTACCATTTCCTTCTCCAGGGGATCTTCCTGACCCAGGGATTGAACCCAGGTCTCCCGCATTGGAGGCAGACGCTTTAACCTCTGAGCCAGCTGAATGGTAGTCAAATGAAAACCCTTTCCTATAACCCCAGGTGGCTTGAACTTGTGGGTGGAGCAGAGGTCAGGGGTGCTCCCGGTGGGGTGGAAGATGGTGAGGCAGGAGCCTGGGCTGCTCAGGGAAAGAAAAGTGTCCAGCCTTCCCTTCAGACACAGTGACATGGGCCCTTATGAAAAGGAAATGCTGTTTTCAGGCCTTCACCTCCTCCTCCTTTTTCAAATAATGAAAAAAAAATTTTAATCATAGAAAAGAGGGTAGGAAACCTCCTTTTTACAGCAGAAAGCCAGCTAAAACAAGTACAGAAGAATAATAATTGAATTAAAAGATTTCCACTATACAGTTGATACGGACAGGGATCAGCAACAGAAGCTAAATTTTTTAGGAAAAAACCAGCAGAGAACAGCATACTTATACACTCTCAAACTACCACTCCCCAAATTACTTAGTAATTATAAAGGAAATAATATATATTTACAGTAGAGACCGGTAGGCCCCTCCTTAACCAATTACCAACCATAGAATCCCTATACTGATGATGGCAAACTGGAGAGTCTGCCTCCTGCTGGGATGGGCTAGAAAGAGCATGGCATTAGGTCTGTGGCACCCTCACCCCCACCCCATGTTTCTCCTGAATTTAATCATGAGCAAAACTGTCAGAGAACTTTAGAATATAGGCCATTGAACAGGACGGTTGACCTGTCCTCTTAAAAAAAAAAAAGTCCACATTACTGCCATCAACAACAAAAGGTGTCCCAGAGTCCATGTTTAGGAACATCACATTGGAAGCTTGAGACTGGCCACATGTCTCAAGTTAGACACATGTGGGAGTATCTATGCCCACATGTTTAGTGCTTAGTTGCTCAGTCGTGTCTGACTCTTTGCAACCCCATGGACTGTAACCCACCAGGCTCCTCTATCCATGGGGATTCTCCAGGCAAGAATACTGGAGTGGGTTGCCATGCCCTCCTCCAGGGGATCTTCCTAATCCAGGGAACAAACCCAGGTCTCCCGCACTGCAGATTCTTTACCGTCTGAGCCACCAGAGAAGCCCATCTACGCCAAAGAAACAGCAAATGCCACAACCCAGTCTTGGTTTTGTTGTTGATAGTCTAGACTCAGACAGTGAGTGATGGGGAAAGTGACTTGTGCAGACCAGAGGCACAGGTGTGTGTCTGTGGTGCTGTGCTGTAAAGACTGGGAGAACACTCTTCCGCATTCGAAACCCAGCATGTGATTCAGCAAAGGCTGCTGACGTTACAGGGGAAGGTGTGTGGTTCCGCATGCATCGAGTTCATAGTCTTACTCCTTAATTACAGAAAAATACCAGGCAGTGTCGAAACCACTATCATATGTCAACTAGGGGACCACAGGTGGCAGGGGAACAGGGGCCAGGCAAACATCCACAAAGCGTCCTGGGAGGCCCTGGGCTGTCTGGAATTTACACCAGAGTTCTACCCACTAGCAGTCTTTGCTGTGTCTAGCAGTTTAGCTAATAAATGAATGTGCCCATATTAAAAATTAACAACAAAAGGTGCAGAGACATTTTTGGTTCAAAAGAACTTAAGAGATTTAGTCCTGTCCTTTTGAGCCAAAAATGAGATTTCTTCTATACAGTCTATGTGAAGGGTCCTCTTCCTCCTTGGAAGAAGGAAAGTTACCCTAGAGCAACTTCACCTGTCCACTGCAACTTTCTAGTGATGAGAAAGTCATGGGTGGCCAGTGTGCAAGAGTACTGGAAGTCAAGTTCACTTGCATCCAAATAGATGGACTGACTTGCCCCCATTCAGGGGGAGGACAGAGGACTCTCCCTTTGGAAGGTGGGCTTATGGGTATTCCCTGAGCATACAGGCCCTTACACCTCCCTGACTTCTGTTCCCCAGAAACAAGCTGAAACCCAAAAGCAGAGAATCCAGTACCAGTTGGAGCAGCTGTGCCAGTTTTTAGAGCAGCAGGAGCAGCTCTTTGTGGCCTGGCTAGAGGAGTTGGGCCAGACCATCAGCCAGGTTAGGGAGACATATGGCACCCAAAGGACGAGGGACATCACCCTTCTCAACAAACTGATTGGGGAGCTGGAGGCCAAGCAGTGCCAGCCAGAGTGGGAGTTTATGAAGGTGAGTGCAGCTGAGCCTGGCCTTCCTCTGTCCACTGTGCCCAGTAGGATGACAGGGGCTCCCAATACTGCCATCAGCTCTCCCCAACCCAGTGGTGAGGCCCTTGGGGCTGGGGTGGGACTTGTCCTTGCTGACCCATAATGCCTCTTGTGCCCGGGCCCCTGCAATGCATTCTCAGGAACCCATGGTGGCCTAGAATCTAGGGGATCCCCTGGCATCTCCCAGATGTCAGCAGACTTTGGGTACGGTTGTGGGCAGGCCCCAGCTGAGTTGCCACCTTGGTGATTAGAACTGGGGAGAGGGGCCCTGTTTTTGTTGATACTCTGGGGCAGGGAGAAGAGGAGTGAGCACAGCCCTTACAACACTGGTGATGGAGAACTTCCCTCTTTTCTCTCCTAGGACATTGGAGTCACCTTGCACAGGTACCAAGAGGTCCCCTGATGATCCCTTGGTGGTGGTGGTGGTGGTGGGGGTCCTGCAGGCAGCATCTGGAGAGGCAGCCCTAGAAGGGAGATGCTCCCAACCCTGGGGATGTGCCTCCTCCCATCTCCTGCAGCTTCCAAAGGCCTTTCTGGATTTGTGTAGGGAGAATGGGAGCATGATCAGGAGGGGAGTGTGGGATTGAAGACGGAACCCAATGAACACGCCTGTCGCATGGTGGTGGCTTCCTAGGAAACCTCCCCTAACCGCCCGCGTCCTGTGCAATTCACCTTGTGAAAACTGTTCCTGCAGGACTGCCTGCTTGCAGGCACAGGGAGAGAGGCACTTTCCAGAAGTGGATCTTCTAAGCCCAGCAGGCAGCGGTGGAGGGGGTGGGCAAGAGAAGGGGAAGAGATGGGGAAGGGAGGGGAGGAAGGGAAGGGGAAGGAGGCTGGAACCTACAATCACTCAGGGGAACATTACAAGATCTTGACATTCAGGCCCTGGCTGACAAATTAAATCTGAATCCTCAGGAGTATGACCCAAGCATCAGTTTTTTGAAGAATTTTTTTTGGTGGTGAAATACATGTAACACAAAATTTTCCATTTTAAGCATTTAAAAATGTACAGTTCAGTGAGTACCTTCATATCATCATACATCACAGTATTGAACATCACCATGATCCAACCCTAGAACTCTCTCATCTTCCCAAACGGAAACTCCGTACTATTATACAACTTCCCAATCTCCCCTCCCCCGACCCCTGGCAACCACCATTTTACTGTCTTTATGTATTCCACTACTCTAGCTACATCATATAAGTGGAATTATGCAATATTTATGTTTTTGTGTTTATCTCACTTAGCATATCTTCAAGGTTCATTCATGTTGTAGAGTGCCAGAATTCCATTCCTTTTATTTTTTTACATTTATTTTATGGCTGGGCTGCATCTTGGATCTTAGTTTCCCAATCAGGAATCAAACTTGTGGCCCCTGCAGTGGAGTCTTAACAAGTCAATCACCAGGGAAATCCCCTATTCCTTTTTAAATTTTGGCTGCGCTGGGTATTCCTTGTGTGAGTTTAATTGCTCTGTGGCATGCAGGGCCTTAGTTCCCCAACCAGGGATCAAGCCTCACCCTCTCCACTGGAAGCTTGGAGTGTTAACCACTGGACTGCCAGGCAAGTCCCCTGGTGTCTGTGGTTTTTAAAACTCCCCCGGAGAGCCCACCCCCTGGCCAGTGTTGAGGACCAGTGTTTAGAACTTGAAGCCCAGGAAGGAAGCTTTCTTTTTGAAGTGGGTCTGGGCTGTGTGTGCCTGGTGGAAGCTGCACCTCCCTTCCAGTTCATGAGACCTTGGGCCACCCCCATGCTCCAGCCCTCTTTTGCCAATGGTCTTTTTGCCTCTAGGGCCAAGATGGTGACTGTCCCTGAGCTGTGGGCCACACCACCAGAGGTGAAAGAGAAGATCCACCTGCTCTATCAGAAATCAGAGTTTGTGGAGAAGCGCGTGAAGCACTTCTTGGGTAGGTGGGCTTGCAGAATGGGAGGCGCCCCCTCACCTGCCTTCAAGACCCATGTAGCCTGGACCCCCTGGTGTCCCTTTTCTATCTTCCTTGTCCTTTCTGACTCTGCCTTCAGCCTGTCCCAGATCTGTCCCCATATGGGGAACCTAACTCAAACTCCTTCTTTCCTTTTAGAGACCCTGCGCTCAGAAGTGGAAACGTTCAATGGTGAGTATGGTGGTGGTAGTTTGTGTTGGCCAGGGGTCCCTTGTGCTGTTGATTTCTAGGCATTATTTAGAAGAGAAAAAAAAAAAAAAAACCTATAACAAAGGTGGGAGAAAAGTCATGACAAGTTCTCATAGTCTCTGAGCCAGGGTCACTGCCAGACCACAGAATACCCAGGGCCGGCTTGGGTGCCAGGGAGGAATGGCAGCCTATGAAGTCAGAGGAAGCCAGGCAGGTCCTGAGCGGGGAGGAGGGGTCCTTGTCTTTCCTTGTTGTGGGGATTGGGGCGGATGTAGTCCCTCTGACTGGGGATGCTCAGCATTGCCCCTATCTCCTTTTTCTCTGTAGTTGCAGAACTGATTGGTGGTCAGGCACCCTGAGGCGAGTAGCCTTGGCTTGCTGGGGTCCCTGCTCGGTCCCCCAGTACGTTCCCGAAGAAGGACCCTGTCCACGTTTCCTGGATGTGGGGAAAACCCTGTGGGGATGTTGTCCATGGACCTGAAGTCAGGAATTCTATTCTCTCTGCAGTTAATGTGATTCTGGAAGCAGAAACTGTCCACTCCAACCTCATCTTTCATCTTCTCTGATGATGTGAAGAGTGAGAGCCTTGGGGAAAAAAAGTGCGACCATCTACCTGCTAGTCCAGGAAAATTCTATAGCTGATTCGTGGTGCTGGGCTCTCTGAGCCTGCTCTCTAGCCACCATGACTGAGAAGTGAAGGTGGGCGACAAGCCAGGGTGGGTCCTGGGTGTCTGCAACGCAGCCATGAGCAGCAAGGAGAACATGACTCTGTCACCAGAGAATGGGCATTTGGTAGAAACAATGAGGCAGTAAACAATGCCAGGCGTGCACCTTTCTCCAGATCCAGATGGGGGAGCCCTGCTGGCATGGGGGCATCTCCGTGGACTACAAGATGGGGACATCTCCTTTTACAATGTGACAGCCAAATCCCACATCCCTCACAGCCACTGGCTACTTTCCCCCTGGGCCCCTTCAACCTATCCTCAGCCCCAGGACACATGATGGAGAGAAGAACATGGATCCTCTGACCATCTGTCCAGTGGGGGTGGCCACGGCCTCCCTGAATACCAGACACTTTGCATCTCCCTTCAGGCTCCTGGCTTTGAATCTTGAATCCATACACTCGACAGTCATTACTGGGTTCCAGTGCTGTGGGGAATATAATCAATAAAAAAACAGTCCCCGTGCCCAAGGAATTTATGGAACAGAAGCAGAAGTAGGCTGGGTCACAAATACTGGTAAGGGTAAAGAGAACACACATACAGATGATACAAGGATTTCAGAGTACACAGCTGCTGCTTAATAAATCCTTTTTAAGAATTAGCACCTAAGATGCTCCTAAGACAGAGCCTATCCTCATTTTCCCTCAGGACCCTTGGCAAGGATGTGTTCCTTCATTCTACCTTCCCCTGTCTTGAGGACTTAGGAAGCCTGAAGAAAAACAAGCAGACTAGATCACTACAAATCACTTTTGTACCTGGATTAATGAACTGTGGCTGGACCTCATAAATAAATCACTTAGAAATGTAGTTGTAATTGCATTTGTTGTCACACAGTTGATTACTGTGAAATGCTGTTTGCATACAGAAGACCATGAAAGAGATGGGGCTGCTGTTACTATTCTTCCTGAGCTCTATCGGCCAATCTGTGGGTCTGTGGAATGTTAGGTTCTAGTTCATTCTCCATTTAAAGAGACATAAAGAGAGAGGGGGAAGGAGAGGGACAGACTTGGAGTTTGGGGACAGTAGATGCAAACTATTACGTTGAGAATGGATAAACAACAAGGTCCTACTGTATAGCACAGGGAACTATAGCCAGTCTCCTGGGATAGACCAAATGAAAAGGAATATTAAAAAAGGATGTCTGTATGTGTATAACCGAGTCACACTGCTGTATGGCAGAGATTAGCACAACATTGTAAATCAACTATACTTCAAAAGAAAAAAATTAACACACCCAAAGAATAAAATGACATATAGAGAGGGATGTAAGAAAAAAGGAGGATCAAATGAAGATTGAACCACAAACTCCTGCTACTCCAACTCCTCTTCCCATCTTCACAGTGGAGTCTAGATTCTCCATGGTTGTGACCAGAGCACAAAATACATGCTTTCCTTTCTTCATGGAGCTTTGTTCTACATGCATAATCGACATGCTGACACAGCTCATGTGCCCTGTTTGCTCAGCCGTTCCCTGGGTTTGGCATGAACAGCTTGGTGTACATTTTCTGCCACCCTCCCATACACATGATTTTCCCTCCAATTGTTCCTAAAACTGTTTCAGAACGTGAATTAATTGACAATACTTGCAGTGGTTAGCCATACAATCCTTCAGAAAGATTTTAAATGTTTCATGCCTGAAGCAGTGTTGATCATTTACAAAATTTTTGCTGATATGATAGAAATGTAATGAGATTTTACCTGCTTTATTTCATTACCTGAAATTGAGGCTATGAATTTTTCCATGTGAATTTCTACTTTTTTGCTTCATTCTGTCAACACACATATTTGATAAACAATCCATAATAGTAATAGTTTTATTCAAGCCAAACTGAGGACGACAGCCTGGGAGACAGAGATTTAAGAAGTACTTGAACTGTGTTCCATAGAACTTCAAAATGGGGGGAGGCTCATATAGGCAAAACCCCAAAACTACATAAGTTGTTTGTCAAGAATTATAATTGAAGCTGGAAAGAATAAGAGTGCTTATTAAGTAAGGACTGGTTGGGGTCCAAAATGGTTGCAAAGTTACAAGGGGAGACCTTGGCCCATTAGGTTTCAGCTGGCAGCTACTAGCAGATACGTTTCTGAGAATGGTTTGTGCTATCCTTGAGTCTGATACAGTTCAGAAAATTGAGGTTCTCAATGATGCAAGCACAAGTCTGAAATTAAATCACAATCACTATCCTGCTCTATTTTGGATGCCTGAATCACAGTCTTATATCTTGGCAGAACAAGGAACATTGGGCTTCCCTGGTGGTCCAGTGGTTAAGAATTTGCCTTGCAACGCAGGGGACACGGGTTCGATCCCTGGCCAGGAAGATTCCACATGCTGTGGGGCAACTAAGCCTATGCTCCACAACTATTGAGCCTGTGCTCTAAAGCCAGAGAGCTGTAACTACTGAGCCAATGGGCTGCAACTATTCAAGCTCAAGACACAGCAAGAAAAGCCACAATGAAGCTCACACACTGCAATGAGAGTAATCCTCACTCCCAGCAACTGCAGAAAAGCCCACGCACAGCAACAAAGGCCCAGCATGGCCAAAAAGTAATATTAATAAAAAAGAACAAAAAACATCAAACATGACAGGTTTCAAATGAGGCAGATTAGCATGCACACAACTAGTTAGCATGACCCTGGTGTCTGGGAAGAGAACCTCATCTTTAATGGAGTACTAGCATTGGCGTTATGGGGGTGGGAGGGGAACATTTATCCCTATCTTCAAAGAGGACATTTTCAACAATCTGGTAGCTGTATTCTTTTTTTTTAATGGTTAAAGCATATGTACAATGTACGTTAGACAACCCATAAAACAGGCTATTCTAATTAGCATAAAGTTCAAGCCAAATCATTTATAAGCAAGAATGACTTCCCCATACCTCAACATGTAAAAAACTGCTTCCATCAAGTCTATAAAAATGGTACAGTTCCTTTAACTACTTGCTATGTGGGATCCAGATATTGAACGAGTTTTTTGTAGTACTTTTACATAAATATTTTAAGTATTAAATATTTGTATTTGTAGGATGTAATTTTCCCTGTCAGATGGTTTTTTTAAATTGAGATATAATTCACATATCATAAAATGCACCCTTTTAAATACACAACTAAATAGGTTTTAGTATATCCACAATGTGTGGATCAACACTAATTCCACAACATTTTCATCACCCCCAAAACAAGCCTTGCACCCATTGGCAGTCACTGGTCTTTCCCCTCAGTGAAAGGGGCCTGGCTACCACTAACTATTTTTTATCTCTACGGATTTGCCTGTTCTGGACATTTCACCTAAGAATTACAATATATGGTCTTGTGTGACTGGTTTCTTTGGCTCAGCGGTGTGTCAAAAGTTCATTCATGTTGCAGCATGTATCACTGCTTTGTTCCTTTTTTACTGTTAAACAACTCATTATATGGATGTACATCTTCTTAATCTGTTCCGCAGACAAGTGGGTTGTTTCTACTTTTCAGCCAGTATGAACAATGCTATTTGTGTATAGGTTTTCATTTCTCTTGGGTTTATACCTAGGAATGGAATTATTTGATCCTATCGGAGAAGGCAATGGCAACCCACTCCAGTACTCTTGCCTGGAAAATCCCATGGATGGAGGAGCCTGGTAGGCTGCAGTCCATGGGGTTGCTAGGAGTAGGACACGACTGAGCGACTTCACTTTCACTTTTCACTTTCATGCATTGGAGAAGGAAATGGCAACCCACTCGTGTTCTTGCCTGGAGAATCTCAGGGACAGCAGAGCCTGGTGGGCTGCCATCTATGGGGTCGCACTGAGTCGGACACGACTGAAGCGACTTAGCAGCAGCAGCATAGTAATTCTTGATGCTTTTGAACTATTGTGTTGGAGAAGACTCTTGAGAGTCCCTTGGACTGCAAGGAGATCAAACCAGTCAATCCTAAAGTAAATCAGCCCTGAATATTCATTGGAAGGACTGATGCTGAAGATGAATCTCCAATAATTTGGTCACCTGATGAAAAAAACTGACTCATGAAAGAGACCGTGATGCTGGGAAAGATTGAGAGCAGGAGGAGAAGGGGATAACAGAGGATAAGATGGTTGGATGACATTACTGACTGGATGGACATGAGTTTGAGCAAGCTCTGGGAGTGCATGATGGACAGGGAGGCCTGGCCGCGCTGCAGTCCATGGGGTTGCACACTCAGAAATGACTGACCAACTGAACTGAACTTATAATAATTCTATGCTGATATTTTGAAAGACTGCCAAACTGTGGCTAAGCATCTTTTCTTTCTTTCTTTTTTTCACTACACTGTCATGCATCCAATGTCCTAGTTCCTCGACCAGGAATCAAACCAACGGACTGCCAGGGAATTCCCACTAAACATCTTTTCAAATGTCAATATCATTTAGCTTTCCTCCTCTATGGAATGGTTCCATGGCCTTTGCCTCAGTCTTCGGTCAGTTGGCAGGAGCTCTGCGTGCTGGGAATGCCTTATTCTTTATTTGTCTTATCTTGCACAATTACATTCCAGTCTACCGCTTGTTTGACTTTATCAATATTATTTTCTAAAGTTTCTTTTTTTAATACATTCTCAAAAGTTTATATTCTACTTTAAGGCACCTCAGTTTCCTACTCTGTCTCAACATTAAACTTAGCCTTCTCGTAAATATTCTTTCATTGGCTATTAAATCCCAATTTTGGGGTATGTAAAGACAGGAGTCTTCCTTTTTTCCAGGAAGAACAGAGAACTTTTGCTAGTACCAAAAAGCCACCCCTTCATACAAGTCGACATATATTCAGACCAATTTTAGCATTTATTGTTCTATTTATTCACTCGTAGTTCAAACTATACAGCTTTGATTAAAGAAGGTTTTTGTTTTTGTTTCGTAATTTTGATGTCTGGAAAGACAGGTATTCTTTAACTTGTTGCTATACAGTTTTTGTTTGTGTTTTTTTTTGCCACACAGTTTTGACAATAGTCTCTTCAAAACACATTTTAGACCATGGCTGAATCACCCAGTTTCCGTTAAGAAACGAGACTCGTCTATATTTTCACTTTAGTCATCCTGACTGACAATGACTTTACACAGAGAAATAAGGCAATCTCTGCTCCTGTGTGGCCCAAAATCTTGACCAATACCTCCCTGGCGTATGAACCGAGTATGTTAACAAGGCAGAAAGAAAAGATAAACGGAGAACGGAAGCGGAATGGACAATTACGATTCCTCAGAAAGTAAGATGGCCGGTCCAGACCGCAGTGTAGGAGTTGGCATACAGGGGAGGGGAGCGTCGCCCGGCTCTGACCAACGGGCGGCCGCTACCGAAAGAGACGGCTGTAACAGAACCCTAGACCTGATAGAGGCCAGAACCCACTACCAACTCACCGCCACCTCAGTTTTTTGATAGACCCCAGGTGCTGCGGCGGAAACTGCGGCTGCCTCGCACAGACCTTCCGGTCCTCCCGACAGCCCGCTTCCGGTCGAGCCCCGATCCTGCTCGGCCCCAACCGCTGAGCCTGACGATCTCCCATTGGCTGTGTGGCGCTGAACTACATTTCCCAGCAGCCCCTGTAGTTAGCGCTTCCGTACTTGGAGCGGTGCCAACCAGGTTTGGCGGGCTGGAGCTAGCCTTTAGTTTTCCGTCTCCCAGGTACAGCCGCAGAGAAAGCGGATGCTGCCAACGTGGCCTCCCTGCGGTCCTGAAAGTCCTGCTGGTCGGCCTCGAGCCTCGCCTTCTGAAGCACAGACTGCCCGCTCCAAGCGAGGAGACCAGGCTTCCGCACCGGAAACAAGGCACCGGGCGTGACGTCACGGCCGCCTAGGCACCCGGTCTCCCAGAAGACACCGCGTCCCGGTCGTCCTCACCAACTAACCGCAGCTCACACAAATAATAGCTGGCTGACAGTGAGGACACCCCGAAGGGCGAGGGTTGGGCTGGGCCTCTCGCGCCTAGTTTCCCAGTCTCCCCCTGAGTCTGGGTCCGGGGTTGTCCCCAGCGTGCGCCCAGGCACAGCAGAACCCCAAAAGGTGAGGGGCTCCGGGAGGGCGGGAACTAGACTGAGGCGGCCTCTAGGGAGCGAAACAGGGGCCATTGCTGGAGCGCACCCCAGGCAATGCCGCCAGCTGGGCTTTGCGGTGAAGATGCTCCTTGGCCAGTGGGAGAGGCTGCAGAGTGGGCCTGGCCCGGTGGGCCCTACTGGGATGCCTCCTGTTCTCTTACAAGACTTTGAGGGCGGAAAACAGTCGGCTGGCCACATGTAGACCCCCTCATGCAGCCTTGCGGTTGCTCCTTGGGCCAACTGCCCCCTGAAGGACATCCTAGGGACATGCGGTCCAAGGGCTACGATGAGGCCAGGTTCAGTGGCCAAGCTGACCTCTAACCAGATGCCCTCGTTATTGAACCTCGGATTTCCTGTCTTTTGCCCCCCCGCTCCCCCCCCCCCCCCCGCTTTTTTTTTTTTTCCAGCGTGAGTGAAACCATTTTTCCTAATGGAGTTTGCCCTTCACATTATCGTGAGGAAGACCCTTGGTCTTCTGCCGGTTGTCTTTGCTCCGTTGAGGTTTGGACATCAGCTTCCATTCGCAGGATATTCCTTTCAGGTCTTGCTGAGAGTATCAGGTTCAGGGGTCTTCCTTTCAGTTGTGAGTTCCCTACCCCAGCTTATCTTTCCTTACTGATTTAGATTTCACGTGGCCTCACTGCCCAAGAAACATTGGAGTAGAGGCATGCTCAACCTGACCCATGGTTTCTCTCATCTACAGCTGACTGACAGGTTTTCTCCAGTAAGAGGTGGCTCTTGAAGCTCTGCAGAAACAAGTGTGGTGTGTGATTTCAAGGCACGATGGCTGCAAAAGTGGTCCCTATGCCCCCCAAGCCAAAGCGGTCCTTTATACTGAAAGTCCCTCCCAACTCCAAGCTGGGCCAAGACCTACTTCGAGATGCTACTAGTGGACCCAAGACCATCCACCAACTGGTTCTGGAGCACTTCCTCACCTTCTTGCCCAAGCCAAGCTTCGTCCAACCCAGTCAGAAAATCAAGGAGACCTTGGTTATTGTCAAGGATGTGAGCTCAAACCTTCAGAATAGAGGTAAGAAGCATATACTGTTTCACTAGAAGAAAGAGGGTGGTACTGGAGATTGAGCTAGGCTTCCATAGTAATAGGGAATTCAGGTTAGGAAGGTGGGTGTTGAAACAAGGAGTTGATTCCAATAAGTCAACATGCCAGGAAGAGGGAGTTTGTTTGTTTGTTTTTCTCAAGCTGGGTTTGAGTGATTTGCTAAGTGTGTGTAAAGCCATAGAATGGACTAACTTTTTTTGTAGTGTCACTTTTACTCACACATTCGGGAGGGGGAATCTTTTTGTTTTGCCATGACATGCAGCATGTGGGATCTTAGTTCCCCAACAAGGGATAAAATCTGCGCCCCCTGCATTACAAAGGTGGAGTCTTATACACTGAACTGCCAGGGAAGCCTGGGGAGTATGTTTTTACGATAAAGAAATGTTGATGAATTATTGAATTGACTTCAGCTTATGTGGAATCTGGTAAACTTTTGTGCTTGCTATGGACATCTTCAGACTTTACCCCAACCTTCCCTTTAGTGGTAATGGAAACTTTAAAAGGTGCTTAGGGGAATCAACTTTTTTTTTTTTTAATGAAAAGATGCCATGTAGGTTCAAGACCCTGTGGTTTGAGGCTTGACCTCTGACTGGGCTCGTAGGAGCAGAAAAAACTATGAGTTACCTACCGAAGGAATGATCTGGCTTCAAAATGTGGGTAGAATCTTTGTATTAGAGTCACTGACTTTCCTTTAACTGCAGCTTCCTCTTTCCCCAGGGCAACCTCGCCCCTTAGTGAAGCTTCTACCTAGAGAAGAAATCCAGCAGAAACAGGAGACAGTATCTCTGTGTCTGAAATCTGAATCTGAGGTGGGTTCAGCTTTCCCGTTCACTGTTTGGGTGCATCGCCCTCTCTGCTCTCGAAGCCCTCCCACATATAAAAACACACTAGGGAGTCAGCAGGGAGACTGGGCTCATTCTTCACTGCCTTCTTAGACAGTTGTGTTCTGTTTTTTCCTCTGTCTTCTCTCTGAGCCTGGCTTTCCAGTCTGCGTGAGACTTGTAGATCCCTTTCACCATCCCTTCCCCAATCTTTGTGTCTCAGTCTTTCTTAACAGCAAGGCTGTCAAGGAACCTCTGTTACTAAGAAGAAGGGGGCCTGTTGTTCTTTCAGAAACTGGTGGTCTTTGAGGATTTGAATGTATTTCACTCCCAAGAAGAATGTGTAAGCCTGGATCCTGCTCAGCAGCCCACCTCAGAGATGGAAGAAGACAGCATTGGGGAGATGATGTTACTGGGTAAGAAATCAAGTCCCTTGTAAGTTTAGATTGAAGGCTATGGGAAAAGCATGATTCTGTTTCATCTTAATTTTTTTTTTGAGACACTGGTCACACCAGCTAAGTACATGTTCACATGCATATTTTTGTTTTATTATATGTGGCAGAGCCTTCTCCAGCTGTGAGTGGCCATTTTTCCTGTATCTTTGGGGCAGCAAGGGTGGAGGGCATCTCTCTTGGTAATCAAGACCTTCGGCTGATGTGCTAACATCAAACATTTAAACAGAAAACGCACGCATACTGTTTCCACTTTATGCATCCAGTGGTATTCTCAACAGATACATTTTACATCACTGTTTTCATTGGACACTTGATAATTCTTTTTTAAGTCTTATTTTGTCATTGGTGTTCAATAGCTGTGAAGCCTGCTAGTGTAAGAGAAAATATATCCCATTTTTGATGGAAGTATTATCTAGCATTTGTTAAGCATATGTATGCCAGTATAGGCTAGACACTATTCTAAGTACTTTACGTGCATTTATTATCTCATGTAATTCTCATGATAGCACTGTGGGGTATAGGAATCATTATTATGTTATAGATGATGGAACTGAAGTAGAGAAAAGTTAAATTTGCTGAAGGTCACACAGCAGTAAGTAGTAGAGCAGGGTTGTTTTTTTTTTAATAATGATTTATTTGGCTGCATCAAGTCTTACTTGCAACATGTGAACTCTTAGTTGCCGCATGCAGTATCTAGTTCCCTGACAAGGATTGAATCTGGGCCCCCTGTATTGGGAGGACAAAGTCTTAACCACTAAACCACCAGGGAAGTCCCACCATTATCATCTTTAATGGGAAACACTGAGAGGCATTCCCACTAGAATTAGGATACGACAGCAAAGCCCACTATCACTACTACTATTTAACATTGTGTTTTGGGTGGCCTCCCTGGTGTCTCAGATGGTAAAGAGTCTGCCTGCAATGCAAGAGTCCTGGGTTCAATCCCTGGGTTGGGAAGATCCCCTGGAGAAGGGAATGGCTACCCACTCTAGTATTCTTGCCTGGAGAATCCCATGGACAGAGGAATCTAGCAGGCTATAGTCTATGGGGTTGCAAAGAGTCGGACACGACTGAGCAACTGACACTTTCACTTTCTTTTCAGGTGTTAGCTAGTACAGTTAAATGAGAAAGAAACTAAACATACAAGAATTTAAGAGAAAGATAAAACTACATCTATTTACATATGATATAAATGTGTAGCTGGAAAATTCTAGAGAATGTCTGAAAACTTATTACACATAATAGGTGTATTCAGTAAGGCTGCTGCTGCTGCTGCTAAGTCGCTTCAGTCATGTCCGACTCTGTGACCCCAGAGACAGCAGCCCACCAGGCTCCCCCGTCCCTGGGATTCTCCAGGCAAGAACACTGGAGTGGCTTGCCATTCTATTCATGCATGAAAGTGAAAAGTGAAAGTGAAGTCGCTCAGGTTGCCTACTTGAAAGTTACACAGTCGTGTCCGACTCCTAGCAACCCCATGGACTGCAGTCTACCGGGCTCCTCCATCCATGGGATTTTCCAGGCAAGAGTACTGGAGTGGGGTGCCATTGCCTTCTCCGATTCAGTAAGGCAATGAGATGTAAAATTTTTATACAGAAATCATTTATGGAAATACAGTCATTTAGAACAGGGGTCCCCAACCTCCAGGATCTGCCTGATGATCTGAGATGGGGCTGATGTAAAGTGCACAATAAGTATAATGTGGTTGAATCATCCTGAAACCCACCCTCCTACCCAAAGGGTCCATGGAAAAATTATCTTCCCATGAAGCCAGTTCCTGGTTCCAGAAAGGTTGGAGACCAGTGATGTAGAAGATATGCATTAGGAACAAAAAAAGATTAAGCATCTAGAAATACACTTAAGAAATGTACAAAAATGATGAGGAAAATAAAACACTTCTAAAGGACACAAAAGTAAATTTGAATGAATGGAAAGAAATATCATGTTCTTGGTTAGAAAGATTTAATATTGAAAAGGTCAGTTCTCCCAAAATTAATTTATGAATTCAATGTCGTACCTTTACTAAAACCAATAGGATTCCCCCCCCTGGAACTGGACAGTGTGATTTCAAATTCAAGTGGAAAAATAACTGCAAGTAACCAGGAAAATTGGAAAGAAGAGCAGTGGGGCAGGAGAGTTATAGCCTACCAGGTGTTTAAGCAGCCTCTAAAACCTTTCATGAAAACAATATATAGTTTTGGCATGTGAGTTGCTAGACCAATGGGATGGAATAAGAAGTGCAGCTGCTGCTGCTGCTAAGCCGCTTCAGTCGTGTCCAACTCTGTGCGACCCCAGAGACGGCAGCCCACCAGGCTCCCCCATCCCTGGGATTCTCCAGGCAAGAACACTGGAGTGGTTTGCCATTTCCTTCTCCAGTGCATGAAAGTGAAAAGTGAAAGTGAAGTCACTCAGTCGTGTCCAACTCTTCGTGACCCCATGGACTGCAGCCCACCAGGCTCCTCCGTCCATGGGATTTTCCAGGCAAGAGTACTGGAGTGGGGGTGCCATTGCCTTCTCTGAAGAAGTGCAGAAATAGCTTCAAATACACATGGGGATTTAGTTTGTGATAAAGTTGGAATCCCCAGTCAGCAAGGTAAAGAGGGACTTTTTGATAAAAGGGCCTATGAAAACTTAGCCTCTTGGTGAGTCATATCTTACTTTGCACACCAAGAACTCCAGGTGGGTCAAAGATTTTAAATGTTTTTTAAAAAACAATTAGAGCATGTGGGTGAATTCCTTTATAACCATGGGATAGGATGACTTTTCTGATAAAGACTCAAAAATCCAGAAGTCTTAAAAGATCAGTAAGGTAAATACATAAAATTTTTTAAACTTTTTATGACAAAATAAATATTTAAACAGATAAAGTGTAGTAAATTCTAGGTACATACATAACTACTGGAAAAACTATAGCTTTGACTAGATGGACCTTTGTCGACAAAGTAACGTCTCTCTGCTTTTTAATAAGCTGTCTAGGTTGGTCATAGCTTTTCTTCCAAGGAGCAAGCATCTTTTAATTTCATGGCCACAGTCACCATCTGCAGTGATTTTGGAGCCCAAGAAAATGAAGTCTCATTGTTTCCATTGTTTCCCCATCTATTTGCCATGAAGTGATGGGACCAGATGCCATAATCTTAAATTTTTTGAATGTTGAGTTTTAAGCCAACTTTTTCACTCTCCTCTTTCACTTTCATCAAGAGGCTCTTTAGTTCTTCTTCATTTTCTGCCATAAGGGTGGTGTCATCTGCATATCTGAGGTTATTGATATTTCTCCCGGCAATCTTGATTTCAACTTGTGCTTCATCCAGACCAGCATTTCACATGATGTACTCTGTATATAAGTTAAATAAGCAGGGTGACAATATACAGCCTCGACATACTCCTTTCCCAATTTGGAACCAGTCTGTTGTTCCATGTCTGGTTCTAACTGTTGCTTCTTGACGTGCATACAGATTTCTCAGGAGGCAGGTAAGGTGGTCTGGTATTCCCATCTCTTTTAGGAATTTTCCACAGTTTGTTGTGAGCCACACAGTCAAAGGCTTCAGCGTAGTCAATGAAACAGAAGTAGATGTTTTTCTGGAATTCTTTTGGTTTTTCTACGATCCACCAGATGTTGGCAATTTGATCTCTGGTTCCTCTGTTTTTTCTAAATCCAGCTTGAACATCTGGAAATACTCGGTTCACATACTGTTGAAGCCTAGCTTAGAGAATTTTGAGCATTACTTTGGTAGCATGTGAGATGAATGCAACTGTGGTGTTGAACATTCTTTGGCATTGCCTTTCTTTCTTTGGAATTGGAATGAAACAGGGATTAGAGTAAGGCTTTTCAGTGTAATTTTCGTATTTTGATTTAGAGCCATATAAATATATCAGCTACTAAAATTCTTATCTATTTTTAAAGTTAGTACAATAAAGGAATGTAAAATGCAGTTGAGTTTCAGTTAATTGTTCTCAAACAGATAATTAGTTCTTTAATTTAACCTAATGTTTATAAGAAAAAGGGATTAGGGAGAATAACTATTGGAAAAGAGGGGGAATCAAAATATGATTTATATTTAGAAAATTTTAAAGGATCAATTAAAACATGATATTTAATAGTTTTACAGTAGGTCAGTACAAATAAATAAATATCAGTAGCATTCTTAAACACAAAATAATGAGAGCTCTCCTTCAGAATGACTATAACATAGGAGTAATATAGAGAGATGTTTTATATGGTAAATAGAAGAGATTTTTTGAATATTGGAGAGAAACAGGTCTAAATGGGAAAACTAAAATCAGGTAAAGATATCAGTGCCCTCCAGACTTATACTGTAAATGTACTCTGTCAAATTGGTGAAAGAAGGGAATGTTCTGACTAACTCTACCAATATTAGACACGTTATGAACAACAAACAGTGTGATACTAAACTTCAAAAGTATCAGAGTTAAATAAAAATAAGTCATAAAAGAATGGCCAGAAAACAATAGAAATTTATTGGATTTTAAAAGACTGATTTTCTGGTTTTAAGTTGTGGGGTTATTATAGAAAAAGAATTTAATTTTAAAAATATCAATGATAAAGAGATTAAGATTTATAATATATACAATTTATGTATTTTTATTTATTTTTGGCTCCATTGGGTCTTTGTTGCTGCAGGCGAGCTTTCTCTGGTTGCGGTGCTCGGGCTTCCCAATGCAGTGTCTTCTCTTGTTGCAGAGCATGGGCTATAGGGTGCTTGGGCTCAGTAGTTGTGGTGCACAGGCTTAGTTGCTCCTCGGCATGTGAGATCTTCCTGGACTAGGGATCGAACCCATGTCCCATGCACTGGCAGGTAGATTCTCAATCCCTGGGTCACCAAGGAAGTGCTATAAAATTTATTTAAATTTATAAATGTGTCAGCCAATAGATAAATTATTAGTTTGCAATAATCAAAGTGCAAAATAAAGCTACAATGAGAAACCATTTTATACCTATTAAATATTTGAAAATTATATCTACTACCAGCAAGATTAGTTAAAATTGATACCTAGCCACATGTTGATGGTTATATTGAAATCTGTACAGTTCCTTTGGAAAGCAGTATGTCAGTTCATCTTAAGAGCTGCAGTTAAAAAAAAAATTGTCCTGTGCTTTGGCCCAACATTTTCATTATCCTAAGGGGATCATTAAATGAAATAATTTTAAAAAAAAGAAATCTATTGGTGTGAAAGTGCTAAATCCAGCAGAGATTCAGATTCTGGCTTTAGGATCAGTCACATTATCTAAAGTGGTTGATTTCATCCTTTAATTTCACTAAGTTGCCCAGAGTCAGGCAAAGTCCCTTGTCATTCCACCTGTTCATAGCATACTTTTTTTTTTGCTTTGTTACCTAGTCTTTGTAATCTGGTGGGTTTTTTTTTTTTATGAAACTCTTCACAAATTTGCGTGTCATCCTTGCGCAGGGGCCATGCTAGTCTTCTCTGTATCTTTCCCATTTTAGTATATGTGCTGCCAGAGCAAGTGCTGTAATCTGTCATTTTACACAGGCTTTTTTTGGAACTACAAGTCCTAAGTATACAGCTCAGATTTCCACAAAATGAACACATTTGTCTAAAATCAACTAATACCCCAGATATCCCTCTTGTGATCCTGTTCAGTCACTAGTTTCCATTCTCCCCTGAAAAATGACAACCATTGACTTCTACCATAGTTTTCATTTTATCAATTGTAGTAGTCTTTTTTTTAATGTAGATCATTTTTTCTCTTTGGCTACACTGTGCAGCATGCAGGATCTTTAGTCCCCTGACCAGGGATCAAATTCAGTGGAAGCACAGATTCTTAACCACTGGATTGCCAGGAAAGTTTGCTGTAGTAATCCTTTCATGTCCTAAAAAATAATACACTGTGTGAAAATACTTTGCCTCCTTTAGTTGTGGTCATTTGAATTGTTTGCAGTTTTTCACTATATTGGATGTTATAATATTAGCTAATTGTATTATAATATAGTGAAAACCTGGAAGTAACTCATCTTACCATTTACTTACTAGCCTCCTAAAGATTACAAGTAGTACCTTTTAATATTTATGTCCTAAAAAAAAAATATTTATGTCCTTCACCCCCTGGTCCTTATTAGCTCAGTGATTTACACATAATATAAGATCAGTATGAACTTGTTGAGTAATTGGTGCCTATTCAGAAAACAAACATGGAAATCTTTCAGTCTAGTTCCACACATTTCATTAAAAAAAAAAAAAAGAGAGGACTATGTGCTTTCATTATGGGTAAGGGAAGATTTATCAGTCATGTATCCCATCCTCAATAAGGATGAGGAAGTGTTGATGGCAACTTTCTGCCCGTCAGATTTCTGATTTTCAAGGTTATGGTCTCATGAGAAATCTAACTTGGGTTTTCCTGCATGGTATCATATCCCTCAAAAATTATTATATTTTCTCTCTGTTTCAACAGTCAGTGGCAGTAATCCTGAGGGTGAAGAGCTTCAGACGGAACCTGTAGAGGATGAAGATCATAGAGAAGAGTCTTCAGATTGTGATGAAATGGATTGTTCCATGGTCCCTGAGCAGTCTCCAGATGGCCAAAAAGAAGAAAGATTAAATGCATCTATTCCAAAGGAAAGGAAAATGAGAAATCTTTTAGTTACCATTGAAAATGATACTCCTCTAGAGGAACTCTCAAAATACGTGGATATTAATGTTATCGCACTTACCCGAAATCGTAGAACAAGAAGATGGTATACTTGTCCACTGTGTGGGAAACAATTTAATGAGAGTTCTTACCTTATTTCCCACCAGAGGACTCACACTGGAGAAAAGCCCTATGACTGCAGTCACTGTGGGAAAAGCTTTAATCATAAAACAAACCTTAATAAGCATGAGAGAATCCATACAGGAGAGAAGCCTTATTCGTGTTCTCAGTGTGGGAAAAACTTCCGTCAGAATTCTCATCGAAGTCGCCATGAAGGAATCCATATAAGGGAAAAGATACTTAAGTGTCCAGAATGTGGGAAAACCTTCCCAGAAAACAAAGAGTTTGTGATTCACTTGCAGAGTCATAAGGCCAAGAGGCCATATGGTTGTAAAAAGTGTGGGAGAAGATTTGGTCGGCTGTCGAACTGTACCCGGCATGAAAAAACCCACTCAGCATGTAAGACTCGAAAACAGAAGTGACATGAGGGAAAGGTCTGATGATACCACCTCAAACTGAAATATTCCATAAATAATTCTGAATTGCCAGGCTGTCTGAAAAGTTACAGATAAGAAAACCTCATTATAGCCAAAATCGGATAAATATTCAAGTTTGCTGAAACCTCAAGTTTTTAGAAAATTCACAGGGAAAACAAAACATCCTCAAGGGCTATACCTCAGTTAGCAACCAGGCTTTTTGGACTAAAGAGCTTTCTTTTGTGAACTTACACAACAATGTACAGCTCACAGATCCCTTTCCCAAAAAAGGCTTTGAAATACAAGTCTGGGGGCTGCTTACTTTAAGGTGAAGACTGATAAGTGTACTGAAAGTATCAGAATATTCCATTCCCCCCCACACACACACACATAGGAATTCACACCTGAGAAATAATGTAAAGATCCTTATCTGAAACTGTTCCCCTAAAAGAACCAAACTGCTGACTTGGTAATAAGTCAACAGCTTTTATCAGCCATTCATAGCACCATCTAAAGATACCCTGAAAGCTTGAGAGATGAAAGGGATTTTTACTTTGGAATATAGGAAAACACAGCAACTGAATGTCAAAGACTTACTCCATCATTTGTGTGTGATCTAAAAACTAATGATCAATTTCAATAACTTGCAGTTTGTGGTGAAAAGTGATGTTTACAGAAGTCCTCTTCACAGTGTAATTTAAAAGTGTCTGCTGTTCTTACTGTATTTTGTGCAGTTGTTAATTGCTCAAACAGCTCTCATGCCTTTGCCTTGCTGGAAGAAGTTTGGGTCACTCAGGCCTGGCCACCCAGCCCCGCTCTTGGAAAAACTTCTGAATTTTGTCCCTCTGTTGAGTCAGGAAAACCTGCCAGGAAGGAAACCCCAGGAACCTGCAGAGCGGGAGGAAGACATTGGCTTGGATCCGTGGCTAGTCAAGAACCTTGCCATTTGTTAGTTCCCATCAGACCTTTGGCAATGGGTGGTCACTACCTCACAAGCATAGTGTTTTACTTTTAGACATTATCTTTCCAGTGGCTCGCTCACATTACCCCTCAGGAGATAGGGTTCCGGTGTCTTCATTGTAGTGGACATTTGTTCTCTGTGGCTTCCTGGTACCCACACTTTCCTGACTTGTCTGCCAGAGGCAAGGCCAGCGGTGCCTTCACAGGACCCATCCTGTGGTGTGTCATTTCCAGATTCTCCATCAGTCTTGCTTCTCTTAGACTTCCTTAGGTTTTAATTTGGTATCTGGATTGGAATAGGCCAAATCCTGTACACTAGTGGTGGAAACTGACCTTTACACGTTTTGTTCCCATCCAGAAACCTACCTTCCATTGATTCGAGTATTCTGAGTATGTTTTTTTCTAATTTTCTTCAGGTAAATTCTACACAAAATTTTGTTTTTGTAAATAGTTTTTTTTCCCCCCCATTGTATTTTTCTAGTTGGTTATTGCTCTTGCATAGGAAAGTTATTCTTAATTATATATTTGCAAAACTAGCTACTTCTGTGAATGTAATTTTCAGTAATTTCTCGGTTCTTAAAATTTGTGATTGAGAAGTATACCATCTATAAATAATAGTTTTGTTTCTTCCTTTCTGCCTGTTGCTCTTTTTTGTTGTTGTTACATTTAAAATACGTGGTTCTAAACTTTGTTGTGGTACAAAGCATACTAAGAGAAGGATGTTTTATGATGCAGTTGTCTTGAGTCGTAGTCAAAGATAGAAAAAGAAACCCCAACACTTAAAACCCACATTAAAACAGGCCTTTATCCATGTTGTGTATTTCAAGCCTACTATACCCTTTAAAATAAGGGATAAAACTGGCTGTCAGCATTATTCTCTTACTTATTTGCAATTCTGGCCAGGGTTTACCCAGTTATCATGCAGAGGGACCCACCTGCACGCCCAGAAAACCAAAGGCTAAATGACTGTTGGACAGAAAAGGGCGAAGGTGAGGTCCCAGAGGTGAGAGGGTCCTGTCCCCTGCCCAAGGGTTGAGCCACAGAGTCCCCAAGATGTAGGTGACTTTGGGTAGGTGACTCTTAGGAACCCTACCCCTTCCCCACACCCAGCAAATGTCCCCAAGATGTAGGTGACTTTGGGTAGGTGACTCTCAGGAACCCTACCCCTTCCCCAGTCCTAGCAAATGCCTTCTGTGCCCCACATGTAGAGCATGCAAAGTCAAATTCCCAGGGACAGCACCCCGAGAAGCTGTTAACAATTTTAAAAGCAATTGGATAAAATAATATGTAGGTAATTTATTGACTATGCCAAAGCCTTTGTGTGGATCACAATAAACGAAAATTCTGAAAGAGACGGGAATACCAGACCACCTGACCTGCCTCTTGAGAAACCTATATGCAGCTCAGGAAGCAACAGTTAGAACTGGACATGGAACAACAGACTGGTTCCAAATAGGAAAAGGAGTACGTCAAGGCTGTATATTGTCACCCTGCTTATTTAACTTATATGCAGAGTACATCATGAGAAACACTGGGCTGGAAGAAGCACAAGCTGGAATCAGGATTGCTGGGAGAAATACCAATAACCTCAGATATGCAGATGACACCACCCTTATGGCAGAAAGTGAAGAGGAACTAAAAAGCCTCTTGATGAAGGTGAAAGAGGAGAGTGAAAAAGTTGACTTAAAACTCAACATTCAGAAAACTAAGATTATGGCATCTGGTCCCATCACTTCATGGCAAATAGATGAGGAAACAGTGTCAGACTTTATTTTTTCGAACTCCAAAATCAATGCAGATGGTGATTGCAGCCATGAAATTAAAAGACGCTTACTCCTTGGAAGGAAAGTTATGACCAACCTAGATAGCATATTCAAAAGCAGAGACATTACTTTGCCAACAAAGGTCTGTCTAGTCAAGGCTATGGTTTTTCCTGTGGTCATGTATGGATGTGAGAGTTGGACTGTGAAGAAAGCTGAGTGCCGAAGAATTGATGCTTTTGAGCTGTGGTGTTGGAGAAGACTCTTGAGAGTCCATTGGACTGCAAGGAGATCCAACCAGTCCATCCTAAAGGAGATCAGTCCTGGGTGTTCATTGGAAGGACTGATGCTGAGGCTGAAACTCCAATACTTTGGCCACCTCATGCAAAGAGTTGACTCATTGGAAAAGACTGATGCTGTGAGGGGTTGGGGGCAGGAGGAGAAGGGGACGACAGGATGAGATGGCAAGATGGCATCACTGACTCGATGGACATGAGTTTGAGTGAACTCTGGGAGTTGGTGATGGACAGGGAGGCCTGGCGTGCTGTGATTCATGGGGTCGCAATGATTCAGACACAACTGAGTGACTGAACTGAACTGAATGTATTGTTGGGCCTTAGCACATAGAAATGTAACATCTGTATAGCAATATAGTTCCTAATAACAGCAAAGAAGCTGGGTGGGAGTAAAGCTTTACAGGACTAAGGAAATGACGGCAGACAGTAAGGTAATAATTATAAGAATGTGTTGTTTAGTTTGTAACATTGATACAATATGTAAACCGATAATACATCAGTTCAGTCGCTCAGTTGTATCCGACTCTTTGTGACCCCATGAATTGCAGCACGCCAGGCCTCCCTGTCCATCACCAACTCCCGGAGTTCACTCAGACTCACATCCATTGAGTCAGTGATGCCATATGAGGTGGCCAAAGTACTGGAGTTTCAGCCTCAGCATCAGTCCTTCCAAAGAAATCCCAGGGCTGATCTCCTTCAGAATGGACTGGTTGGATCTCCTTGCAGTCCAACGGACTCTCAAGAGTCTTCTCCAACACCACAGTTCAAAGGCATCAATTCTTCAGCATTCAGCTTTCTTCAAAGTCCAACTCTCACATCCATACATGATCACAGGAAAAACCATAGCCTTGACTAGACAGACCTTTGTTGGCAAAGTAATGTCTCTGCTTTTGAATATGCTATCTAGGTTGGTCATAACTTTCCTTCCAAGGAGTAAGCGTCTTTTAATTTCATGGCTGCAATCACCATCTGCACTGATTTTGGAGCCCCAAAAAATAAAGTCTGACACTGTTTCCACTGTTTCTCCATCTATTTGCCATGAAGTGATGGGACCAGATGCCATGATCTTCATTTTCTAATGCTTAAAATGGGGAGGGAATAAAACCATATAGAAGAAGCATTTCTGTATATAACAGGAATTAAGCTAGTATAAATCTGATGCTGATGATCAGTTAATCCTAGAGCAACCACTAAAAAACCCAAAAAATATAGTAAAAATTACTGGTGTTAAAATGCTACATTAGAAAGTACAGAATAAATGCAAAAGGGCAGGAAAGACAAAAAAGACACAAGACACAGAAAACAGAAAGTTAAATGGTAGATATTAGTATTACAAGTGAGTGGGGGGACTTTGCTGGCAGTCAAGTGGTCAAAACTCTGTGCTTCCAACACAGGTGGCATGGGTTCAATCCCTAGTCAGGAAACTAAGATCCCGCATGCTTCCCAGTACAGCCATAAAAAAAAGTGAGTGGGTTAAAAATTCAACCAAAAGTCAGAGATCATTAAACTGGATTAAAAAACATGATCAAAGTATATGTTGTCTACAGGGTACACACTTTGGACTCAAAGACACATTGAATTGAAAGATGGATGCAAAGAGATGTCATGCAAACAGAAACCACAGAAGACCTGAATGGTTACAATAATATTAGACAAAATGTTACTCTAGATAAAAGGGATACTTTATAACAATAAATGATAAAACAAGATTATATAAAACAGAAAAATATGCCTGTATCTAATAGAACACAAAAATACATGAAGCAAAGGTTGGGGATTTCTTTCAGACTTTGGAAGAACAGGTATTGTCCCTCTTATTACAAATAATACTTGGATATATAGACTAAAAATGGAAAACGCTACCATTTATCCCTTTAGACAAAAATACCAACACACAATTACAAAGAATATAAAACAAATCATTGTTATAAACAGAAATCGCCTTGGATTCAAATTCTGTCCATTTTCATAAAAGATATCATCTTAGCTCTCTCTGAAGTTAAGGAGAACTGCCCTATTTTTTGTATTTGTCCCTCCTTCTCAGTGATGTTTTAACCAGTTCCATCCATTTATCAATGTTTTATTTTCTGCAGTCATTTTCAAAATATAAAGTTGTACTTTTAAATAGTAAAACTTCCTTTATGTTTTAATTCAGTAACAGGGTGACTAGTGAGTTTACTTTGCTAGAGCGACTTGATGGAAATACAAAAGGGAAGGAAAATATTGTGGAGACTATTCAGAAATTTAGAAAGACTATTATAATATGTAAGTGGAAGATCAGGATATAGGTTTCTAGTATCAAGATTAAAAGACAAATTTTAAGTTTTACATGATGGAAAAAATAAAAATATAATTTTCTTAGAAATTAGTTCCCTCTGTGATTTTCTTAGCCCATTTCATTACTGAGCAGAAAAAAATTTCATGGCAATCACTTTTCCAAGAGCCCCTTTTATGTCCTGGTTTCTCAGGCTGTAGATGAAGGGGTTCAGCATGGGGGTCACCACAGAGAACATCACAGCAGCTGCTACATCCGTCTCAGCTGCGTGGGAGGACAAAGGGTTGAAATACAGAAATATGATGGTGCCATAGAAGAGGAACACCACAGCCAGGTGGGAGCCACAGGTGGAGAAGGCTTTCAATCTCCCCTTTGTGGATGGGATCCTCAGGACAGCACAGGTGATAAGGACATATGAAGCCAGGATGCAAACGAACGGGGTGATCATGATCAGGGCACCCTCAGACAGTATCATCACCTCATTGACGTGTGTGTCAGAGCAGGCGAGTTTGAGGAGGGGGGTCACATCACAGAAGAAATGGGGGATGGCATTGTCTGCACAGAAGGAGAGTCGAGCCATCAGCAGGGTGTGCAAGAGCATATCCAGACTGGCAGTGACCCATGACCCAGTGACCAGCAGGGCGCAGAGCTGGGGGGTCATCTTCACTGAATAGTGTAAGGGGTGGCATACAGCCACAAAGCGGTCATAGGCCATCACAGCCAGGAGGAAATTGTCCATGTCCATGAACATAAAAACAAAATACATCTGTGTGAGACACCCAGAGAAGGAAATGGTCTGGCTCCCGAGTACATGGTTGGCCAGCACCTTGGGGACAGTGGTGGAGGAGAAGCAGGTGTCCACAAAGGACAGGTTGCAGAGGAAGAAGTACATGGGGATGTGCAGGCGGGAGTCCACGCTGATGGCTAGGAGGATGAGCAGGTTTCCCAGGACTGTGGCCAGGTACATGGTGAGGAAGAGCAGGAAGAGGAGCTGCTGCTGCTGGGGCTGCCTGGAGAGCCCCAGGAGGAGGAACTCAGAGACTCTCGACTGGTTCGCCTCTCCCATGGGGCCGGACTAAGATGCAGAGATGAGAAGCAGAGGTCACAAACCTAGAAGCCAATGGTTTGGGTGCAATAATCAAAGCTCCAGCGGTGAAGGCAATGGCACCCCACTCCAATACTCTTGCCTGGAAAATCCCATGGATGGAGGAGCCCGGTAGGCTGCAGTCCACGGGGTCGTGAAGAGCTGGACACGACTGAGCAGCTTCACTTTCACTTTTCCCTTTCATGCATTGGGAGAAGGAAATGGCAACCCACTCCAATGCTCTTGCCTGGAGAATCCCAGGGATGGGGGAGCCTGGTGGGCTGCCGTCTATGGGGTCACACAGAGTTGGACACGACTGAAGTGACTTAGCAGCAGCAGCAGCAGCAACCATAGTTATGCTAATAAACACTCCCTCAGAGTTGCTCAAGGGCTTCCCAGGTGGCACTAGTGGTAAAGAACCCACCTGCCAATGCAGGAGACATAAGAGAAGCAGGTTCAATCCCTGGGTTGGGAAGATCCCCTGAAGGAGGGCATGGCAACCCACTCCAGTATTCTTGCCTGGAGAACCCTATGGACAGAGGAGCCTGGTGGGCTACAGTCCGTGGGGTCACAAAGAGTCGGACATGACTGAAGTGACTCCATGCACGCAGAGTTGCTCAGTCAGAATCTGCCCCTACTCCCCACACCCTCAACTTCCAACTCCCAGTCCTACATGATGCTGGTCCCATTGGATTAATTTTTAAAATTATATCAAATATAACATAAAATAATGCACAGCCCTCCCGTGCCACTATGTGTGTCTCTATTAAGGTTCCCAGTCTTTCTCCTACTTAGTAGTTCATAGAGAGAAGAGAAACAGTTGGTATTGGGTTTATCTCAAGCTCCAGCTGAGGACAGCTACTACTTCCTGGATCTGGAAGATTTAATGAAGGAGGTCCTTCCAATGGGTCCTTCACCCATTAATAAAGAAATATTTAGACTTCCCTGATGGTCCATTGGTTAAGATTCTGAGCTCCCACTGCAGGGGGTGTGGGTTCAACCCCTGGTCAGGGGACTAAGATCCCACATGCTATACAGCACAACCCAAAAAAGAAAGAAATATTGACTGCTACCATCTCACCTGGAGAAGCTTGTGCTGTTGCCATCAAGTGTGCTTCACCTTTGAGGAACTGGCCAGGGCTCCTCTTTATTATAAGGTTTGGAAAGGCTTGGAAGGATAGGTAGGTCCTGAACAGGTGAGGAGCAGAGTGTTCATGACCTCAGCTTTCTTTGCAGGAAGGATGTTTTTTGGAAGGGGGGCAGGGTTGGCCAGAAATGGTTACTTACAGTAGCCTCCATGGCCATTGGGATCAGATTCCCTGAGAGCCTTATTAGAGACAAGCAGAAAATAATTGTCCCACCTGTTTCCTGGTCCCTATGAGCCCAACAATGAAAACAAAGTATATGATCTAACTTCAGGATCAGAACTTGGAGATAAATCAGTCTGGGTGGAGAGGAGTCCCAGAGAAAATCCTTTGAAATCTCCAATTTCATCACCTTGCTGATCTGGGCTTATGCTTATGTATTTGACAATTCAGCTATTAAGTCTTCTTCTTAGCTCAGAAAGTGGGGTTACTGCAGTGTTATCTGAGTGAGCCTCTTCTTTATCTAATATCTGGTCATTTACTGTGTAGAGCTAGTGATGTATTTGCGGATAGGGAAGCTGGGGTGGGGGAGAGTTGTGCTTCTTCCTGTAGAGCATCTGATGTAAAGGATCAGCCTGGAGGGAGAGATGTAGCAGACAGCACAGCATCTCACGATTGAGAAACTCCAGGCTCCCAGAGCAGACTTCTGTGGGGATGTCTTCCCAGCACACAGTGGATCACCCTTTTCTGGGGATGGTCATCAATCCATACTCACAGGAGCGTGGGCTCCAGCAGCCCAACTTAGAATCCACCATCTCCTCCCAGTGAGGATTTGTAATGGATTTGGAACTTTGCACTGATGCTGAGGACCTGTGGGTTATTCCCAGTATGACTTGGTCTGGATGGGGAAATCCAGAAGCTTGCAACTCTCTCTTGTCTGCCTCATAGATAGAGAAGGAACAATCTATGCAGAAAAGCAAAAAAAAAAAAAAAAAAAAAAAAAAAGCACAGAAACAGCAATGAGCTGGAGAGAATATTAGCGGCCACCCTGTTCAGAGTTCAAGTCCTTTCCTTTTTAAAAAATATTTCTTTGTTTAAGTGTTTCTTTCTCTGTGTGTGCTCAGTCATGTCCAACTCTTTGTGACCCCATGGACTGTAGCTCGCCAGGCTCCTCTGTCCACGGGATTCTCCAGGCAATAATACTTCAGCAGGTTGCCATTCCCTATTCAGGGAATTCCCTGGTGGCTCAGATGGTAAAGAATCTGCCTCCAATGAGGGAGACCTGCGTTTGATCCCTGGGTTGGGAAGATCCCCTGGAGAAGGGCATGGCAACCCACTGCAGTATTCTTTTCTGGAGAATCCCCATGGCAGAGGAGCCTGGCAGCCTACAGTCAATAGGGTCACAAAGAGTCAGACAAGACTGAGCGACTAAGCACAGCACATTCCAGGGGATCTTCCTGACCCAGGGGTCAAACCCACATCCCCTGCATTGACAGGCAGGTTCTTTACCAGTAGTGCTACCCGGGAAGCCCCTAATATTTGTTCATGTGGCTGTGCCCAGTCTTAGTTGCAGCATGGGGATTCTTAGTTGCATGTGGGATCTAGTTCCCTGAGCCGAGCCCCCTGCATTTGAAGTCTTAGCCACTGGACCACCAGGGAATCCCTCAGGTCCTTTTCTGATGGTTGAGCCCTGTGGCCTCACTCACAGTTCTTAGGTGAAAGTAATAGAGTCTTGCCAATTAAGCAGAAAAAGATTTCTTGAAACTGATAATTCTTACTTTAAAAACACGGAGCAACTGGAGAAGTAGGCCCAGGAGGTCACATGGCAGCTAGAGTGGCCCAGATCATCCACAGCACAGGCTGGATTGGCAGGTTTATCCCAGCATGAACCTCACAGCTCATGACTCCGACACAGCTAGCACTGGGCACAAATTGCCACCAGAAGCGCTGTTGCCCAGCAATCCCTTTTTGCTGCAATAGCTGCCACTGCTAGGAAAATCTCCCTGCTCCCTTTCTTTGTGTCAAGGCTGACTCAGTATATCTAATGGGTCCACACATGCCCACAGCTTAGCTCCTAGAGGGGCTGGGATAGAAGTGATTCCGTTTCCTGTGACACAGGAAGAAGTAGGCTTTTCTTCCCCACCAAAATGACAAGGTAGGTATTTTTACCTAAGCTTTGGAAGGAGTCACAGAAGTTGGGAAGCCAAAGAAGATAAACTCCCATTGGAATCCATCCTCCCAGCTATAATATTAATACACACTCCTCTCACCTACTTACCCTTCAATAGAGAAATTCTCTGGTCTAACATAATACAAGTATCCTCACCACAGAAGAACATGAGTTACTGTATCCAGGAGCCAAACTAAGATCTTCCCTTCTCCAATCATGATCCCATTATGACTTTCTATAACTTCTGAATCAAACTTGAAAGCTAAGCAATAACTACATACCATACGTACATGTAAAACAGGAGGGAGAGAAAAGAAGAAAGCTAACTAGCTCAAGAGATAAATATAAACATAACAGAAAGAGGGAAATAGGACTGAATAATGTAATATTCATTTCCATAGGTAGTCACGAATGATTAATTGATATCAATAATTTCCTTTATCCACAATCTTTACTTTTTTATTTATTTTAATTTTTTTGGTTGGGCTGGGTCTTCGCGGCTGCAAGTGGGGACTACTCTCTAGTTGCAGTGCATGGGCTTCCTGTTGCAGTGTCTTCTCTTGTTACGGAGCACAGGTTCTAAAGTGTGGGCTTCAGTAGTCGTGGCAAACCAGCTTAGTTGTCCCGTGGCAAGTGGAGTCTTCCCAGACCAGGGATTGAACTCATGCCTCTTGCATTGGCAGGGGGATTCTTAACCAGTGACCCACCTGGGAAGTCTCCCTTATCCACAATCGAATTCATGTTCCATTTACCTTTAGCCAGCATCTCAGCTACTGAAGGTTTTAAGAAAATCTGAATAGTAACCTAAATTCTCATGTCTGAGAGATCTGACCTTCTTATGATCTTGCCCATATAAGACTCTCCTAGAGAAGGCAATGGCACCCGACTCCAGTTCTCTTGCCTGGAAAATCCCATGGATGGAGGAGCCTGGTAGGCTGCAGTCCATGGGGTCGCTAAGAGTCAGACACGACTGAGCGACTTCACTTTCACTTTCCACTTTTATGCATTGGAGAAGAAAACACTCCAGTGTTCTTGCCTGGAGAATCCCAGAGACAGGGGAGGCTGGTGGGCTGCTGTCTATGGGGTTGCACAGAGCTGGACACGACTGAAGTGACTTAGCAGCAGCAGCAGCAGTCTTTTATTAACTCCCATCACAGGACATGGCAATTCCAGAATCTCTCAGGAAGATCTTTCCACCCATAATCGTCTCTGCTACCATTGTGCAGCAGAAAAACTACTCTCTATAGACAGTCAAACTCATAACAATATTAGAATCTCCTTTTGTTCAGTTTATCCAGTAGCAAAAGGATCCCAAATTGGCCAGCAGGAAGTCTCTTCAGAGCCCAGTACTGCTGGGGTAAAAAGCAAAATGTTGCAAGTACATCATGAGGTATTACAAAAAGAGGTGCCTACTTCTACCTCTTGTTTCCTTGCCCCATAAACTGCTACTTGGGAAAAAGTTTAGCATATATTATCCACTGGTATGAAACTTATACTGTATTCTATAAAACAGCACCCTAATCTTACAGGGTAGCCTTGCTCTGTACATGTGTGCTCAGTCGTGTCCAACTCTTTACATCCCCATGGGCTGCAGCCTGCCCAGCTCCTCTGTCCATAGAATTTTCCAGGCAAGAATACTGGGGTGGGTTGCCATTTCCTCTTCCAAGGGATCTTCCCAACCCAGAAACTGAACCCACGTCTCCTGCATTGGCAGGCAGATTCTTTACCACTTAGCCACCTGGTAACCTCAACTGGGGTCAAAACTGAGTCTTTAAAAGACTATTTCTTTATTCCTAAGTTTTCTCAATTCCTAAGGTCAACTATTCCTGGTAATGGTGTGGAAGTAAACACCAAAGAATCCCATGGACACCAGCCTTATCCTTTGTGTAAGTTATCTGTTGTCAAGTAACAAGTTATATCAAAACTTTGCAACTTAAAACAATAAACATTTATATCACACAGTTCCTATAGGTCATGAATCCAGTCATGAATGGTTTAGTGGAATGGTTCAGGATCAGGGCCTCTCATGAGACTGCAGTTATCTGCAGGTGCTCAGTCATCTGAAAGCTCAACTATGGTGGAGGATATGTCCAAGATGGCTTGCTCACGCATTGCTATTGGCAGGAAGCCTCAGTTCCTCGTGTGGAGTTCTCCAGGGAGCTAACTTGATATGTCCTTGCAACAGAGGAGCTCATTTCCCCCCAAGCAAGTGATTCAAGACAGCAGCATAGAAACCACAGTATCTTTAATACTGAGCTCTAGAAGTCACACAGCATCATTTCCGTAATACCCTATAACTCACACAGTTCTGCAGACCGAATGTCCCAGCAAAATTTGTATGTTGAAATCCTAATCCTCAGGTGATGAAGCCTATGGAAGGTGATTAGCTCATGAGGGCAGAGCCTTCCCCAACAGGATCAGCACCCTTCTAAGAGCCCTGAGACAGCTCCCTTGTCCCTTCCACCATATGCAGTAGAACTGCCATCTATGATCCAGGAAGTGTGCTCTCACCACACAACAAATGTGCCAGGATCTTGATTTTACACTTTCTAGCCTCCAGAACTGTGAAAAATAAATTTCTTTTAAAAGAAATGTATTGGTTGCACCAGATCTTAACTGAATTATGTGGGGTCGGTTGAGGCATTTGAACTCTTAGTTGCAGCATGTGGGATCGAACCCAGGCACCCTGCATTGAGAGCTTGTGGAGTCTTAGCTACTGGACCACCAGGGAAGTCCCCCAAATAAATTTCTGTTATGTACAAGCTATCCAGTCCATGATATTTTGTTACAGAAGCCCCAATACATTAAGACATAAATCAGCCCAATTCACTGTGTGAAGAGATTACACAAGACTAGGATTGCCCACGGAGAAGGCAATGGCATCCCACTCCAGTACTTTTGCCTGGAAAATCCCATGGATGGAGGGGCCTGGTAGGCTGCAGTCCATGGGGTTGCTAACAGTCGGACATGACTGAGCAACTTCACTTTCACTTTTCACTTCGATGCATTGGAGAAGGAAATGGCAACCCACTCCAGTGTTCTTGCCTGGAGAATCCCAGGGATGGGGGAGCCTGGTGGGCTGCCGTCTATGGGGTCGCACAGAGTTGGACATGACTGAAGCGACTTAGCAGCAGGATTGCCCAGGACTATCCTGACAACTGGCTACCACATTACTTTTACTATAAAGTGAGTTCCTTGGTTAGAAATGATGTTGGTGGGATGCCAAGTTGATGAATAGATTCATTCATCCCTAACACATATGCTATCAGTCTTTTGACCTCAGGTTGATTATGAGGGTGTCATAACAAACACCCTCTTCCAACAACACAAGAGAAGACTCTACACATGGATATCACCAGATGGTCAACACCAAAATCAGATTGATTATATTCTTCGCAGGCAAAGATGGAGAAGCTCTATACAGTCAACAAAAACAAGACCAGGAGCTGACTGTGGCTCAGATCATGAGCTCCTTATTGCCAAATTCAGACTTAAATTGAAGAAAGTAGGGAAAATCACTAGACCATCCAGGTATGACCTAGATCAAATCCCTTATGATTATACAGTGGAAGTGAGAAATAGATTTAAGGGCCTAGATCTGATAGATAGACTGCCTGATGAACTATGGAATGAGGTTCGTGACATCATACAGGAGACAGGGATCAAGACCATCCCCATGGAAAAGAAATGCAAAAAAGCAAAATGGCTGTCTGGGGAAGCCTTACAAATAGCTGTGAAAAGAAGAGAAGTGAAAAGCAAAGGAGAAAAGGAAAGATATACGCATCTGAATGCAGAGTTCTAAAGAATAGCAAGAAGAGATAAGAAAGCCTTCCTCAGAAATCAGTGCAAAGAAATAGAGGAAAACAGCAGAATGGGAAAGACTAGAGATCTCTTCAAGAAAATTAGAGATACCAAGGGAACATTTCATGCAAAGATGGGCTCGATAAAGGACAGAAATGGTATGGACCTAACAGAAGCTGAAGATATTAAGAGCAGCAAGAATACACAGAAGAACTGTACAAAAAAGATCTTCATGACCCAGATAATCACAATGGTGTGATCACTGACCTAGAGCCAGACATCCTGGAATGTGAAGTCAAGTGGGCCTTAGAAAGCATCACTATGAACAAAGCTAGTGGAGGTGATGGAATTCCAGTTGAGCTATTTCAAATCCTGAAAGATGATGCTGTGAAAGTGCTGCACTCAATATGCCAGCAAATTTGGAAAACTCAGCAGTGGCCACAGGACTCGAAAAGGTCCGTTTTCATTCCAATCCCAAAGAAAGGCAATGCCAAAGAATGCTCAAACTACTGCACAATTGCGCTCATCACACATGCTAGTAAAGTAATGCTCAAAATTCTCCAAGCCAGACTTCAGCAATATGTGAACCGTGAACTTCCTGATGTTCAAGCTGGTTTTAGAAAAGGCAGAGGAACCAGAGATCAAATTGCCAACATCCGCTGGATCATGGAAAAAGCAAGAGAGTTCCAGAAAAACATCTATTTCTGCTTTATTGACTATGCCAAAGACTTTGACTGTGTGAATCACAATAAACTGTGGAAAATTCTGAAAGAGATGGGAATACCAGGCCACCTGACCTGCCTCTTGAGAAATTTTTATGCAGGTCAGGAAGCAACAGTTAGAACTGGACATGGAACAACAGACTGGTTCCAAATAGGAAAAGGAGTACGTCAAGGCTGTATATTGTCACCCTGCTTATTTAACTTATATGCAGAGTACATCATGAGAAATGCTGGACTGGAAGAAACACAAGCTGGAATCAAGATTGCCAGAAGACATATCAATAACCTCAGATATGCAGATGACACCACCCTTATGGCAGAAAGTGAAGAGGAACTAAAAAGCCTCTTGATGAAGGTGAAAGTGGAGAGTGAAAAAGTTGGCTTAAAGCTCAACATTCAGAAAACGAAGATCATGGCATCCGGTCCCATCACTTCATGGGAAACAGATGGGGAAACAGTGAAAATAGTGTCAGACTTTATTTTTTTGGGCTCCAAAATCACTGCAGATGGTGACTGCAGCCATGAAATTAAAAGACGCTTACTCCTTGGAAGGAAAGTTATGACCAACCTGGATAGCATATTCAAAAGCAGAGACATTACTTTGCCAACAAAGGTTCGTCTAGTCAAGGCTATGGTTTTTCCTGTGGTCATGTATGGATGTGAGAGTCGGACTGTGAAGAAAGCTGAGCGCTGAAGAACTGATGCTTTTGAACTGTGGTGTTGGAGAAAACTCTTGAGAGTCCCTTGGACTGCAAGGAGATCCAACCAGTCCATTCTGAAGGAGATCAGCCCTGGGATTTCTTTGGAAGGAACGATGCTAAAGCTGAAACTCCAGTACTTTGGCCACCTCATGCAAAAAGTTGACTCATTGGAAAACTCTGATGCTGGGAGGGATTCGGGGCAGAAGGAGAAGAGGACGACAGAGGATGAGGTGGCTGGATGGCATCACTGACTCGATGGACGTGAGTCTGGGTGAACTCCAGGAGTTGGTGAGGGACAGGGAGGCCTGGTGTGCTGTGATTCATGGGGTCGCAAAGAGTCGGACACGACTGAGCGACTGAACTGAACTGAACTGATTAAGCACGTCCTCGTGTACATCAGTTTCCCTTTCCTGAGTGCTTCTGCACATTCCCAAATAACCATGCTCACCATAAACTGTCTATTTATATCACCCCTCACCATCACTTTCCTTATGTCATCTTGATTAAGTAGTAGGTGATGCCTGGGATGTCATAAAGATCTTGAGGCTGACTTACCAGTCTCAAACCTTAACATCTCCTTTAGCTCTGCAGTAGAGGCCACCGACTGCAGAAGCAATTATATACATCAACACTGCCTCCTAGACTAGAAATCTTGGAAAGCCGAAGGCAGAGGTTCTCAAAAATTAACCTGCACAGAAATCATCTAGAATGTTTTTAAAGTGAAGGTTCTGACTCAGGAAGTCTGGGATGGAGCCTGAGCTTAGGCATTCCTAACAATCGCCCAGGCAGTGACGCCAGGTCCTCGGATCACACTGGGCGGTAGCAAGCCCTCAGCAATGGAGTAAAAGGAGCCCTTATCCTGAATAAGGTACACCGGCTTTTGCGGTGCTGGCTTCCCAGTCCACCTTGCCTTTTGAAAGGACATCCAGATTGGAATTCAGACGTTGACTTCCTAGAGTTTCGGGCTCTGGAAGTAGGAGACAGGAATCCTGAACTCCTCGGGACCCATCCTAACCGGGAACGCCAAAGAGATGGAACAGAGACCTAAAGGACCGGGACTAGGTGACGTGTGGAAGGCTCATGGGATCCGCCAGTTGCCCAGATTTAGCAGGCACCAACCCCAGAGGGCCTCTTTACAGCATTTTGGGGTCAAGGCAGAACCACTTACTACATCGCTGAACATCCGCTCCACACCGGAGGTCCCAGCCTGGGGTACTTCCGGTGAAAGAATCGCTCGCTCTTTCCCAAGAAGACCGCACAGAGCTGAGACTCCGCCTCCCGCCTTTCTAATTGGGCAGGAGCACGTGGTTGCGGAGCGGCAAGGGGCGGAGCAAGGCAAGCCGGTCCACGCCGCCTCTGACTGGCCCAGTCGAGGGCCTGTTCAGTGCTTCCGGTAAGAAGTCCCGCCGTGTCCGCGCCTCCTGCGCTGCGCATGCGCGTGAGGGGCGAGCATAGGGACATCCTGTAAAGGGCGGCAGACTCCTTACTTCGAGGTGGGGTTGGGGGGACTGGAGATGCAGAACTCCCGGGACCCCCGAAAGCTTAACGTCCAAAGTAAAGCGTATTTCAGTGCAGTGGGGTTTTTGTTGTTTTGTTTTCTTTTAGCCTTGCAAGTGCAGGGCCTCAAAAAGTTGGGTAAAAATTGTTTTCAGAATTGTTCCTTTCCACAGAAATCTTTAATAAAAGGCGAAAGAGTTATATGTTCTGAAAAGAAACCAGAGTATCGATGCGGTGTTTTTTCAAAGCAAAATCAATGCAAAAAAATCTTGGAACAAAATATCAAAGTTTAAAGATAAGATCAGTAAATAATTTAGAGCTTCCGTTGATCAAGAGAAAATATCTAAGACGGCAATTCTTTCTTGAAGCCAAAATAGGAAAAGAACTAGATTTTGAAAATATTACTGATGTTTGATTCCACTGAACTTAGTGTCAAATATACACATCAACCAGACATTAGTTAAAGTGGTGAAGCCGACTCTGTTCAGTAGTTACAGTGATTTCCCCCTTATCCTTGGGGGGTATGATCCAAGACCCCCAGTGAATACCTGAAACTATGGATCTACTGAACCGTATATATAGTATTTTTCTTGTACTAACATAATTGTGATACAGTTTAATTTATAAAATAGGCACAATAAGATATTAACAATAAAATTAATAAGATAGAACACTTACAATGATATACTGTGATAAATGGAGAAGGAAATGGCAACCCACTCGAGTATTCTTGCCTGAAAAATTCCATTGACAGAGGAACCTGGCAGTCTATAGTCCACCAGGTCCCAAAGAGTCCAACATGACTGAGCAACTTAGCACACACATTGTAATGAAATTATGTGAATATTGTCTCTCTCAAAATATCATGTACAAATGAAATGCCATTCCGTCTTTACTAAGCACTCATTGCACACAATGGCTGTAATTTTTGCACTTTGGAGTGCAACACAAAACTTGCACAAATTTCTTCCGTTCAGTTCAGTCACTCAATCATGCCTGACTCTTTGCGACCCCATGAATCGCAGCAAGCCAGCCCTCCCTGTCCATCACCAACTCCCGGAGTTCACTCAGACTCATGTCCACCAAGTCAGTGATGCCATCCAGCCATCTCATCCTCTGTCATCCCCTTCTCCTCCTGACCCCAATCCCTCCCAGCATCAGAGTCTTTTCCAATGAGTCAACTCTTCGCATGAGGTGGCCAAAGTACTGGAGTTTCAGCTTTAGCATCAGTCCTTCCAAATTTCTTACTTTTTCACAATTTCAAAAAAGATTGTTATGGTAGATCTTAGCAATCTCAGCATATTTTTTTCATCCTTTCCTTATCAGGTTGAAAACGTCAATCTTTTTACTTAAAAGAAGCACTTTATGGCTTCTCTTTAGTGAATCTGAATTTCCAGAATCTCTACTCTCGTACTTTGAGGCTGTTAATAAGTAAAATAAGGAGTGACTTGAACACAAGCACTGCAATACCAGGACAGTTTACCTGAAAACCCAGAGAACTGCTAAGTGACTAATGGTCAGGATGTGCTGGATGAACAGATAATTCACGTCCTGGGCTGGACAAAGTAGAGGTGGCATTAAATTCCATCAGGCTACTCGTAATTGTGTGAAACTGAGAACTTACGAAGTGTTTATTTCTGGAATTTTTCATTTAATATTTTTCAAACCACAGTTGACCATGAGTAGCTAAAACTGCAGAAAGTGAAACTGTGAATAACAGGGCGGGGGGTTGGGGACTAGTGTACTGGCAGCAAGGGAAGAAGCTTGAGCACAGTTTCTGCAGAGGTCATTGGGCCTGTCTGGGTCATTGGGCCTTTTGAAGGGAGATGAGGGAGTCAAGAGAGGGGATGGTGGGGGCTCAAGGAGAGAAGTGAAAAATTACAGAAAGCAGGACAAGAGGGTTAATTTTTGTGAAAATGTTTTGGAAAAAATTAACCATTAAAAACTACATTAAAACATGTATATAGGCTTCCATAACACTTGAAAGGTGGTGGAGATCTGAACCATCAACTCCTTCAGGAAACTTTCTCATCTACCTCTCCAGTGACTTCCCCATACTGATTCAGTCATATAATCATTTATTCAGGCAAATAATAATTCTAGAGCAACCACTACAGGCCAATTGAAAAAAAAAATTAAAAACTCAGTGCTTGCACTAGTGGAGATACAGTCTAACTGAGGTAGGGAGCATGAGAATGAAAAACCAAAATAATTACTTCAAGGAAATTGATTTAAGCTACTTACTCATTCTTCATGAAACATGCTACACTTTACATGAACCAGACCCAGTGCCCAACGCTGAGTGTACAAATGAAATGCCATCCATCTTAACTAAGCACTCATTACACACAATGGCTGCAATTTTTGCACTTTGGAGTGCAACAGCAAAACTTGCATAAATTTCTTACTTCTTCACAATTTCAAAAAAGATGACCCAATCCTTATTGCCAGAATGGAAGACCCAAGAAGAATGCAAAAAAACTGCAGAAGACAGTTATACAGGAAAAGGCAAGCAATTCTGTGGGGATACCATATTAGATTCCAAGGGCTGCTGTAACAAAGTGCCACAAACTAGATGGCTTTAAACAACAGAAATTTATCTCACAGCTCTGGAGGCTAGAAGTCCAAAATCCAGGTGTTGGCAAGGTTGCTTCCTTCTGAACGTTCTGAGGGAGAATTCATTCCACTGTCTGGCTGCAGCAACCCTGGGGATCCTTAGGTTGCTTATTGCCAGCAATCCAGATGGTGCTTGTAAATGCATCGCTCCAGTCACTCAGCTGATTGCCAGCTGAGAAAGTACACTGGGGCTCCCCGGTGGTCTAGTGGTTAAGAATACACCTTCAAGCAAGGGACAATGGTTCGATTGCTGATCCAGAAAGATCCCACATGCCGCGGAACAACAAAGTTCATGTGCCATAACTACTGAGCCAGGGCACCTAGAGCCTCTGCTCTGCAGCAAGAGAAGCCACTGCAATGAGAAGTCCACATGCCACAATAAAGAACAGCCCCTGCTCGCCACAACTAGAGCAAGCCCAACTGCAGCAAGGAAGACCCACCACAGCCAAAAACTAAATAAATAAAACTTTTTTTTTAAGTGCCTTAAAGCCCCTAGGGAAACTTTAGGGGGGGGGGATTACTAATGCCCAAGTCCCAGCACAAGGATACTAATTTAATTGGTCAAGGTTTAGTCCAGCATTAGTATATATACTTTCAAAGCTCCATGGCTGATAATATCAAACATCTGAGATTGAAAACCAATAGTGGTTTCTGAGAATATTTCCAGAAGGGAAATGCAAAAGTATTTGTTATGTGTAACTTTTAAAAGTGATCACTTAGAAATGAAAACAAACTTTTTGCAAAGTAACTAGAAATAAATGCAATTACCTGTTTAAAGGGTTGTACTTAAGTCCCAGGTCATTGATAAGTATCTGCTGAGAGTATTTCTTTATTCTGAGTTCTTTGTAGACACTGAGAGATTGCTACATTTCAGGCAATTGGCAAAGATTTACACAACTGCCAATGAAAGATCTATGGTACCATCATCAAGAAGAGCATGTTTTCCTGCCAATCACTTTTTGCAAGGCCCCTTTCAAGTCTCTGTTCCTCAGGCTGTAGATGAAAGGATTCAGCATGGGGGTCACCACCGTGTACATCACAGTAGCGACAGTGTCCTTCTCCGACGAGTGGGAGGACAAAGGGTTGAAATACACAGCAATGATGGTGCCATAGAAGAGGGAAACCACAGCCAGGTGGGAGCCACAGGTGGAGAAGGCTCTCCATCTCCCCTTTGTGGATGGGATCCTCAGGACCGCACAGGTGATGAGGACATACGAAGCCAGGATGCAAACGAACGGGGTGATCATGATCAGGGCACCCTCAGACAGAATCATCACCTCATTGAGGTGTGTGTCAGAGCAGGAGAGTTTGAGGAGGGGGGTCATATCACAGAAGAAGTGGGGGATGGCATTGTCTGCACAGAAGGAGAGTCGAGCCATCAGCAGGGTGTGCAAGAGCATATCCAGACTGGCAGTGACCCACGAGCCAGTGACCAGCAGGGCACAGAGCTGGGGGGTCATCTTTGCTGAATAGTGTAAGGGGTGGCATACAGCCACAAAGCGGTCATAGGCCATCACAGCCAGGAGGAAATTGTCCATGTCCACAAACATGAAAACAAAGTACATCTGCGTCAGACACCCAGAGAAAGAGATGGTCTGGCTCCTGAGTATGTGGTTAGCCAGGACCTTGGGGACAGTGGTGGAGGAGAAGCAGATGTCCACAAAAGACAGGTTGAAGAGGAAGAAGTACATGGGGATGTGCAGGCGGGAGTCCACGCTGATGGCTAGGAGGATGAGCAGGTTTCCCAGGATGGTGGCCAGGTACATTGCCAGGAAGAGCAGGAAGAGGAGCTGCTGCTGCTGGGGCTGCCTGGAGAGCCCCAGGAGGAGGAACTCAGAAACACTTGACTGGTTTGCCCCTCTCCTAGGCTGAATCTAGGTGAATAGACAACAGCAAAATCAGAAACCCAGACAAGGAAGGTCAATAGCTGCGAAATCGGGCTCCAGGCAGGATCCCATTTGCAAATCAGTTTACAGATTTGCTCCTCCCGTTGTGCTCACCCCACCTACGCTCCTGATCTCCAACACTCAGTTCTGATGTTCTCCCCATTGGACTCACTGATTCTTATGTTATTAGAATCCCATGGACAGAGGAGCCTGTAGGGCTACAGACTATGGGGTCGCAGAGTCGGACACGACTGAGCACCTAAAACTTTAGCCCTCGTGTGGCTGCTTTGGGGAATGACAGTCTTTGCTGACTGGTCTGGAAGAGCCGTGAATAGAACAACCAACTGCTTGTTTAGTCGCGAGGCCGTGTCCAACTCTTTGCGATTCCATGGACTATCGCTCGCCAGGCTCCTCCATCCATGGAATTCTCTAGGCAAGAATACTTAAGTGGGTTGCCATTTCTTCCTCCAGGGGATCTTTCCTGAACCAGGGATCCAACCTGCATTGGCAGGCATTGCCAGGCAGATTCTTTACCACTGAGGCACCAGGGAAGCTGATAAATAATCAGCTGATGTTATACTATTATCTTGAAAATACCATTGCTTTCTCCCCTATACTTTATTGAGGATTTATTGAGACATAACTGATGAAATTTTTATTTAAAAAATCTGAAAAACGGGCAAGCTTCTACACAGCATGACTCTTTGACTATATGCTGCTGCTGCTGCTAAGTCACTTCAGTCGTGTCTGACTCTGTGCAACCTCATAGACAGCAGCCCACCAGGCTCCCCCATCCCTGGGATTCTCCAGGCAAGAACACTGGAGTGGGTTGCCATTTCCTTCTCCAATGCATGAAAGTGAAAAGTGAAAGTGAAGTCACTCAGTCATGTCTGACTCTTCGCAACCCCAAGGATTTCAGTCTACCAGGCTCCTCTGTGCATGGGATTTTCCAGGCAAGAGTACTGGAGTGGGGTGCCATTGCATTCTCCCTTTGACTATATAGTCTCTGCTTTAAGACTTTAAATACTTTAAATACTCCAGTTCTTCCCCTACCCACCTAACTCATACATGGCTCTTAAAGAAACAAGAGGAACGGTTGATCATTACAGGGTTCATCTTGAGTGACACCTGATGGACTCACGACCTCCTGCTATTAACTTCCTGTATCTGGAAGACATAGCAGAGGAGGTTCCTTTAAAGATTTCCTGTCTTAATAGACATCAGTATCTTCCCTGCTGTATTCTTACCTGGGGGAGGTTGGTGCTTATTGCCATCAAGCGTTCTTCATGTCTGGATAAGTGGTCATCAGTGCTTCTATCCATTTTGAGGACCAGAATGTCTTAGAAACACAGACAGGTACTGTGAGTGGGGAGCAGGGGTTCATGGTCCTAGTCCCCTGTGCAGGAATAATATTTGGGGCAATCACAGAGCAGGTGTTTGCAAGAACTTCACAGCCATTGGGACCAAATTCCCTAAGAGCCTCATTAGAGAGAAGAACAAGGATTTAATAACTGAATCTCTCCATCTATGGGCACAGGCCCAGATCAGCCAGGTCCCAGATTTGAGGTCCCAGGGAATTTTGTCTGGGATTTATCACCATAGTACTGTCTTCATTTCTTTTTTTTTTTTTTTCTTCCCAGAAAAAATATGGAACGCTTCACAAATTTGCGTGTCATCCTTGCGCAGGGGCCATGCTAATCTGTCTTCATTTCTAATATTTTCAAGTTTTGACCCAAGAGTGACATCTAAACCTTAGACAATATTTTTTACCATCATCATGTGGTACAAAGAGGCCAAAAAGTAGGCAAGACAATTATTTATGCAGTGGCATTGTGTCTTTAAAAAAATGAACATACCTTACTTTATTTTAACAATAATGTTACATATATATTAATTTTTGGCTCTGCTTGGTCTTCGTTGCTGTGTGGGCTTTTTTCTAGTCGCAGCAAGTGGGGGCCACTTTCTAGTTGTGGTGTGCAGCTCCTCATTGCGGCGGCTTCTCTCATTGCAGAGCATGGGCTCTAGAGCGGAGGCTCAGTAGTCACGGTGCACGGGCTTAGTTGCTCCACAGCATGTGGGATCTTCCCAGACCAGGGATCAAACTGTGTCTCCTTCATTGGCAGGCAGATTCTTTACCACTGAACCACCAGGGAAGCCCCATACCTTACTTTAAAAATACTTTTTTTGCCAAAAAAGTGCTAACCATTATGAGTCTTCAGAGAGCCAGAATCTTTGGCAGTAGTAACATCAAAGATTACTGATTATATGTCACTATAAAACTATCAGAATAATGAAAAAGTTTCACATATTGCAAGAATTACCAAAATAGGACAGAGACACAAAGTGAGCAAATGTTTCTGGGGAGAAGGCACCAAGAGACTTGTTTGACACAGAGTTGCCACCAACTTTCAATTTGCTAAAAAAAAAAAAAAAATGCAGTAACTATGTAGCAAAATAGAATGAGGCATGCCTGTGTTACTCCCAGCAGGAGCAGGAGCCAGAGTACCTGCATTTACACCAGTTCCTAAGCCCTGATTCTCACAGAATGATGTGAATAAGGACAAGTACCACCTGCATACACAATGGATGTGTTACAGGAGAGGATTCCTCAAGCTTAAGAGATCAGATCTTGTCATTGGAAATAAGCCTGGCTGAAACTTTGCCCGAAAAGAATACATTTATTACACTGCTGCTGCTAAGTCACATCAGTCGTGTCCGACTCTGTGCGACCCCATAGACGGCAGCCCACCAGGCTCCCCTGTCCCTGGAACTCTCCAGGCAAGAACACTGGAGTGGGTTGCCATTTCCTTCTCCAATGCAGGAAAGTGAATGAAAGTAAAGTCGCTCAGTCGTGTCCGACCCTCAGCAACCCCATGGACTGCAGCCCACCAGGCTCCTCCATCCATGGGATTCTCCAGGCAGGAGTACTGGAGTGGGGTGCCATTGCCTACACTGGATGGTGAAAAGTCTGCCCTTTGCTCTGGAAAGACACACTGTTTCTATCTTCCAGTGCTGTTCATTATAGAAACATCCTTGAAGAAATGGTCTAGAACAAAAGAAGTGAATGTCTCTGGTCACAAAATGTGCAGAAAAGCAATAAACCTATGGAGAACTGTGTCTTACAAAGCATGTATTAATTTTATACTCGTGTTTTTTTAAATAAATGTATTTATTTATTTTTGACTGAACTGGGTATTTGTTGCTGCATGGGGACTTTCTCTAGCTGTGGAGAGCAGGAGCTACTCCCTATTTGCGAGGGCTTCTCATTGCCATGGCTTCTCTTGTTTCAGAGTCTGGGCTCCAGAGTGCAGGCATCAGTGGTTGTGGCAACAGGCTTAGTTGCCCCACGGAAGGTGTGGAATCTTCCTGGACCAGGGATGGAACCCATGTCCCCTGCGTTGGCAGGTGGATTTTTAACCACTGGACTACCAGGGAAGTCTGTTTCCTTTATTTGTAGCAGTGAATGGGAGATGGAAACATTCATCAGTGACTATTCTTTCTAAGTATAGAATTATATTCTAATTTTATCTAGTGTACTAGAAGCTTAAAAACAAAAAGAAAAAAGACACTGACACAGGGAAAGAACCCTTCATCAAGTCAACTATTTTAGAAAGTCTGAGAGAATGAATTAACACAAGCTGAAAGGAAGTAGAGATGTGATTTTAATATTAACTAAAGCCTCCTTTAAGATGAAAAAAGGATTAAAGAGGATAAAGATCTTTCAGTTCCTAACAGATACAATCTACGATGAATGTATAACATTCATGAAGCTCCATGCCCTCCATAACCCAGCTTCAAATCAAAAGGTAAAATCTATTTAATATACAGAGAGAAAATAGTTGAAATGTTTATTACTTTACAGATCAATCAACATCCAAATATTATAGAGAAAATAGTTAAAATGTTCATTACTTTACAAATCAATCAATATCCAAATATTATCATCTTCATATACACTTATGTAAATCCTGTTTCACAGATACAGCTATGATGTAGAAGAAACCTGATTGAAGTCCATTCCATATAAAAAAAAGACCCCAAGGATCCAGCAGGAATCTCAAAGGTGGAAGGGTAAATCTGAGCTGGGTGTTCATGGCCAGAGCTGGTTTGACACAGTGGAGTTGGGAGCCCCCATGCATGGAGCCACCATGGAGCAGAGTCAGAATTTTATGGAGGATAAAATAAACTTGACCTCCAATAGCTGTGACCCCAGGCCAGAGGTGGACCCCCAACGGGATGTGAGCCACGAGCATCAATGCTGCAGCAAAACAGGCCTCCAGGAGATCAAACAAGATCAAGCTTCAGTAGCTACACTGGGTTCTAGCAACTCACACAATCATGGCCTTGGGCGGGTCCAACTTCGCCTTCTCTCTCCACCTGGCAGCAGAAAGCAAGAGTGACTGACTCCTTTGAGTGAATTTCTGAGATGCTCTGACACCAAGAGAAAGGTACTTGACTTCCTGACAGTTTTATCAGGTGGGGTGGGACAGAAATAATGAAGAAATAAAGGAATGATGACCTTAATTTTTACTCCAAGTTCGGGCAATAGGTATGTAGGCTAACTGTGACACTAAGGAACACAAAGATCTCTACCCCAGGAGGTACAGCTGCGTTATTTATAGCACAGAGACACTTTAAGTTGTCCAGAGTCGAGGAATAAATAAATTGCATCCATGAGTGGATAAAATATTATATGGCCATTAAAATCAAATTTCTAAGACTTTTACTGAGATGGGAAGAAGGAGGTAGAAAATGAGAACACAAATGGGAAAAGTGCGGCCAACTTTTCTAAAGCTATGCTAAGTCGCTTCAGTCGTGTCCGATTCTGTGTGACCCCATGGACTGCAGCCTACCAGGCTTCTCCGTCCATGGGATTCTCCAGGCAAGAACACTGGAGTGGGTTGCCATTTCCTTCTCCAATACATGAAAGTGGAAAGTGAAAGTGAAGTTGCTCAGTCCTGTCTGACTCTTAGCGACCCCACGGACTGCAGCCTACCAGGCTCCTCCATCCATGGGATTTTCCACGCAACAGTACTGGAGTGGGGTGCCATTGCCTTCTCCCATGTGTAATACTGAAGTTATCTTGGAGTAGCAAATTTACAAGTTATTTTGATCTTCTTCTTAGTGATTTTTTTTAATGTTCCATAGTATGTAGGTATTACCTGTCAAGTAACAAGTGATTCTTAAATGAGGCAAATTTTAAACTCCTTCTCAAGCAAGAATGTTCAAATTAAAAGTTAAGGCAAGAATTTCCCTGGTGATCTAGGGGTAAAGAACTTGCCTTCCAATGTGGGAGATGCGGGTCCCATCCCTGGTTGGGGAACTAAGATGGTATATGCCTCTGGGTAACACAGCCCCTTCACTGCAACGAAGACCCAGCACAGCCAAAATAGATAAAAGTTTAGGCGACATTCATTCATCCTTTTTTTTTTTCTTTCAGCTAGATCTGAGCATTGCCTTGGGTCTAAGAGCAGTGCCAGACACTGGGGAATAAAGTGAATAGCATGTAAATTTGGGTATGGACTGTCTCATAATATGTGGGAAGTCCTTGTGGAGGGGAAGCATAAACCAAAGAAAAAAACAGAGCTCGAGAATCAGAAGGGCTCGTGGAGGTGGAGGTGGCATTTGACTTGGTTTGAAGGTTGTGGCAGAGGGTTGCTAGCCAGGGAGGAAAGCAAGGGGCGTGGTCCCAGCAGAAGGAAGAGCAAATGTTGATATGGATTCCTAGTATCAAAAATTGCCCGGATGACCCCGCCCCCTAAGATCAGACAGCCAATCAGGATGCTCTAGGGGGTTTCCGCATTCGGCGCCGCTTCGCCTCTCCAAGCTCTGAACCAAAAGTCCACCTGAGCCTCTGAGTCTTACCTGAAATATTACTATCGACTTTAGTCCTCATATTTCTTTCACTCGGTTGTTTCTTTATCTGCGTCTCATAACTACTCTTGTGAGCGTTTTTGTGACCCAATCTTTATGACTCACCATGACAGAGAGCACATAAGATGATGGAGACCAGTGATTCTTCATCCTGACTGCACAGTAGAATCGCGAGATTTCTAAAATCTCAGTGTTGGAGCCCCACGTCCAGAGATTCTGATCTATTTGGTCTGTGCTGGGACCTGGACATCAGTGGGTGGGCCGTAACTTCCAGGTGACTTAAATATTCAAAAATATGTGGAACATGTATCTTTCTAAACATACCATTTAAAAAGAAAAAATTGGATGTGGTTGTAAAATAATTCAAAAGTTAGTCATTAAAAAAAACAACACGTCTCTTTACTTGGTAGATGCAGCAAGGTTATAGGTGAATTAGGTCCACAAATAAATAGTGATTGTCTTCTACATGCCCCTCAGTTCAGTTCAGTAGCTCAGTTGTGTCCGACTCTTTGGGACCCCATGAATTGCAGCCACCAGGCCTCCCTGTCCATCAACGTTTCCTTCCAGACTGCCCTTGGCAAAACGGCTCAACAGCTACTTAGTTACTAAGAAAATAAATCTGCATGGGGAGGAGGCTCAGTTTTGATTCTCTGCTGAGACAGAAAACATTTTCCTGCCAACCACTTTTCCAAGAGCCCTTTTCAAGTCTCTGTTCCTCAGGCTGTAGATGAAAGGATTCAGCATGGGGGTCACCACCGTGTACATCACAGTAGCGACAGTGTCCTTCTCCGACGAGTGGGAGGACAAAGGGTTGAAATACACAGCAATGATGGTGCCATAGAAGAGGGAAACCACAGCCAGGTGGGAGCCACAGGTGGAGAAGGCTCTCCATCTCCCCTTTGTGGATGGGATCCTCAGGACAGCACAGGTGATGAGGACATACGAAGCCAGGATGCAAACGAACGGGGTGATCATGATCAGGGCACCCTCAGTCAGAATCACCACCTCATTGAGGTGTGTGTCAGAGCAGGAGAGTTTGAGGAGGGGGGTCACATCACAGAAGAAGTGGGGGATGGCATTGTCTGCACAGAAGGAGAGTCGAGCCATCAGCAGGGTGTGCAACAGGACATTCAAGTTGGCGATGATCCACGACCCAGTGACCAGCAGGACACAGAGCTGGGGGGTCATCTTCGCTGAATAGTGTAAGGGGTGGCATACAGCCACAAAGCGGTCATAGGCCATCACAGCCAGGAGGAAATTGTCCATGTCCACAAACATGAAAACAAAGTACATCTGCGTCAGACACCCAGAGAAAGAGATGGTCTGGCTCCCGAGTATGTGGTTGGCCAGCACTTTGGGGACAGTGGTGGAGGAGAAGCAGATGTCCACGAAAGACAGGTTGCAAAGGAAGAAGTACATGGGGATGTGCAGGCAGGAGTCCATGCTGATGGCTAGGAGGATAAGCAGGTTTCCCAGGACCGTGGCCAGGTACATGGTGAGGAAGAGCAGGAAGAGGAGCTGCTGCTGCTGGGGCTGCCTGGAGAGCCCCAGGAGGAGGAACTCAGAGACTCTCGACTGGTTCACCTCTCCCATATGGCTGGGAGCCTAGACCCAAAAGCAGACAGCAGCAGGAAAAATTCAAAAGCCTGGAAATGATGGTCAAAATGGGACAATTAAGAAGAATGCAAGGAAAAAGGCAGTGGTATTAAAACCTTGCTGAGGCATTAGCACTTTTCTCCAGCTATGTTTTGTGCCTCTTCTATCAGCAAAATGAGGGATGTTTCCCTATGCTCGTGCTGTACCTCTAGAAGGACACCGAGAAAATATGACAGTGGTTTTGTGCATAATTTTTGTGTATGTTTAAACTTTGTACCATAATCATGTATTTTTTAATGTAAGTATCAGAAACACTATAGATACAGGAATATTAATAGAGACTTTATTATTTATGATGAGTACTGGATAACACAAGTGTAAGAGGTTGACATAGAGACTGATATGTAGTAAGCATATACCCTGAAACAGAGTACTGATGTCATTGATATTAATATCATTAGTGATGTTGCCTTAGAAAATATTTTTTAGTTCCCTTACCTCTAATCTGTAGCTGTTACACATTCCTAGCACACCTGCTCTGAGGATGATATAATGAACAATCAAAAACTGCTACTAATGATAGTATCACTGCTACTTCTTCCTGGGCTCAAATTTCTGGAGCAATTTACAGAGCTCTGAGCCAGCCTTGTTGGCTATGTGTGCTGAGCTCCCTAACTCAAATTCCTAAAATTAAAATGGAAACAACCCAGAGGATTGGCAGAAACTCAGTCCATTTGTTTTCCTCACAGTTCAGGGTCTCGTAAACAGATAAAACATACTGGCTATGCCCGAGCAAGAACTGCAGATGAGCTCAGAACTGTTTCTACAAAGTCACTAAAGGAAGATGTAATGAGGAGTGCCCCCTTAAGACTTTACACCTTGCTGCTGCTGCTGCTAAGTTGCTGCAGTTGTGTCTGACTCTGTGCGACCCCATAGACAGCAGCCCACCAATAAATAAATTTACATAAATAAATGATTGATGAAGTCCCACCCATCTGACTCTTACCCCGGAAGAATGTAGTCTTCACGGTCCCCAGAATTCCCATGTTTGCTTCTCTTTTCTAGACCTGGCAAGAGATTTTTTTTCTGAAGGAGAGGGACTCATCTTTGGGTTTTTAGGCTGAGTCTGCATGAACAAGGGGATGGGGTGCACAGACACAGCCCTTTGTGCAACAAGGATGTTTGGGTATCACATGGCCAGCTCTTTACAGGAGACTAGATGGCCATTAGGGCCATATGCCCTGAGGGCCTCATTAGAGACAAGCAGATAGTCACTGTCTCCTCTCCTCTGTGGGCTTTTTTTGGATCCAACACTGATAATAAAGACCTATCATCAGTTATACAATTGCTGCTTCAGGACTTGGCAACACTGGAAATCATGTAATCTTGGGGATCGTCAGTAGCTGCAACCCTTCTGCTAGAGAAAACTCCCAATTCTATATTTTATCCCCCAACTAGCCTTGCTGGGAAATACACATGAAGCTGGATAAGGGTTAAACTTTGAATCACCTAGATCGGTACTGAATTCCAGACCCACATCATCGGTTGTATGACTTTGAGAAAGCTACCAATCTTCAGAGAATTACAAATTTTCACTCTCTGTAGGAAGGAGAAATAATAATCACCTTGTAGAATTGTGAGATTAAATGAGGTAATTTATGTTAAACACCCATGACCTCTAACTTCATCAATGCACTAGGCTAGGACCATGACCACTAGGTGAAGGTTAAAGGTATTTGTGATATTTATACCCTTTGTTTTCTGCTTAATCACCTGTGTTTTGGATAAACAACATTCGGAAATAGTGTCATATTTATCTTCATATGTCAATAGTTATTTTTACAATGGGTCGGTGGAAAAATCTTTCATTCTATATTTTAATTTGGGGGTAAATGAGGTAGAAATAGGAAACATTGCTGAGTTCATTTATAAATTGGTAGAACATGGATGTTAATGAGGAACAGAGAATTCCTGAGTCCAATACATAGTGTTGTATTTGTGCTGAGGGCAAGATCTGGCTTTAAGATGCCCAATAAAGCCTATAATCATATGCATTGCAATTTACTTTCCTGGGTTGATAGTATTAAAGGGTTACTCATAAAAACCATACACCTGGGTCATAAGTGACTGTTGAATGCCTTTAAAAAAAGAAAAAAAAAAAAGGTCCTTTAGACATCAGAGTGTTTCTGCTTCCCTGGTGGCTCAAAGGTAAAGCATCTGCCCGCAATGCGGGAGACCTGGGTTTGATCCCTGGGTCAGGAAAATCCCCTGGAGAAGGAGATGGCAAGCCACTCCGGTACTCTTGCCTGGAAAATCCCATGGACAGAGAAGCCTGGTAGGCTACAGTCCATGGGGTCACAAAGAGTCGGACACGACTGAGTGACTTCACTTTCACTTTCTAGCTAGTCATCCACTACTTGGGTTATTGATCATCAATATATTTCCCATGCTAACTAGGGCATTTTAATAAACATCTTTAACCTGCTCCCAGTAACTCAACGGAGAAGGCAATGGCACCCCACTCCAGTACTCTTGCCTGGAAAATCCCATGGACGGAGGAGCCTGGTAGGCTGCAGTCCGTGGGGTCACTAGGAGTCGGACACTTTCACTTTTCACTTGCATGCACTGGAGAAGGAAATAGCAACCCACCCCAGTGTTCTTGCCTGGAGAATCCCAGGGACGGGGGAGCCTGGTGGGCTGCCGTCTATGGGGTCACACAGAGTCGGACACGACTGAAGTGACTTAGCATTAACAGTAACTCCAAGGGTTTCCCAGGTGGCACTAGTGGTAAAGAACGCACCTGCCAATGCAGCAGACAAACGTGGGTTCAATCCATGGGTTGGGAGGATGCCCTGGAGGAGGCATGGCAACCCACTCCAGTATTCTTGCCTGGGGACTCCCATGGACAGAGGAGCCTGGCGGGCTACTAACCATGTGGTTGCAAAGAGTCGGACATGGCTGAAGTGACCCAGCACGCATGCAGTAACTCAAAATAAGAATCTCAGGACTGTAATGAGCCTTCACATCTCCATCAGATACATGCTATGACATCAAGTTCTCTACATTCCACCTCCAAAAATAGGCCAATGTCCCCACATACAAAATTAATTATCAAAGATCTGGGGAGGGGGAGGAGAATGGTGACTGGATTATCAGCTTAAGGATAAATAGAGTCTATTGGTTGATGTAACTGCAAAGTTCAAAGTTCTTTTTGCAAAGCCTGTGTGTTTCAGACAGGGCTAGATTCAGGTGCCCAAATAATGACATCAGGACCTATATTTCTCTATCCTCTACTCTGTTTGCTTCTGTTTGTCTTCACTCTGCAGACTCTCTCCATGTGGCAAGAAGGTAGCCACCAGTACGTCCAAACTCACATCTTCCCAGACTAACCATCGAAGGGCGCTTCTATCAGTTTATTGGCACTGTTGTAAGGCAAAATTATGATAAATCCTTCTTGAATCATATGCGCAGATCAGAATTAACCATGCCTGATGGGAAAGTAGGGCATTCTGGTCAACGTGTGTCATAAACCCAGCCCATTCCATATGGGAATTCAGTGATGGAAATTTATTACTGGGACTAAATGGAGGAGAGGAGTAGTTTCGCAAATATATCCAAAAGGAAAGAGAAAGGAAAGAAATGGGAAGGAATGAGATGGAACATATATATATGTTCCATATATATGTACACAGAACACAAACACATGTTTTATATATATGAACAAAATAAAATATATAAATATCAGTTACTATGATCCACTAGAGTCACTCCATCAACTGACCTGAGTTAAACAAAGGATTGGAGAAGGAATACTCAAAACACAAGAATAAATTAGTAAGCTATTTTAAAAGTTAGAGAGAACTAAAAAAACCAAAAACCATAATTAATGACAATCCAGTAGCATTCAGCATACATAGCACCCAGATCTTGGTTTCTAAATACCATTCTCTACTAAAAGGAAACAGGATTCCTTACAGAAAGGGCTGCTACCAGGTGTGGGCAGAAAAAAAGTAAGGTGAGTGAGTCTAGGACATTATGTGTGTGCCAAAAAATAAGGAAAGGCTCAAAGTCCAATGTGGACATATATGAACTGCAAATGACTTTCAAATGGATCACCATACCCATATATGATGCTTAATGTACTATTTTATTTTGTCCTGCCTTGAGGCTTGCGGGGTCTTAATTCCCAGGCCCGAGATTCAACCCACGCTCTGGGCAGTGAGAGCATGCAATCCTAAACCACTGGATTGCTGGGGAATTCCCTGTACTATTCTTTCAACTTTAATTTTTCTCCAGGATTGAAAATTTTCAAATTGAAGATTTGTGATAAACAGAGATTTTTGAAAATAAACAAAGATGCTAGCTTGAAAGGGCTCTCCCACTGGTTGAATCTGGAATAATTTAAGCATCAAAGAGAATAATAGGGAATTCCCTGGATGGCCAGTGGTTAGGACTCTGGGCTTTCACTGTGGAGGGGGCAGTTTTCCACCCCTGGTGTGAGAACTAAGATCCCACAAGCTGCATAGCACAGCCAAACAAAACAAAACAAAAACCTATAAGTGATTACTAACTACTTCTTTTATTTATTTATATATCTCTGGCTGTGCTGGGTCTTTATTGCTGTGCAGGCTTTTCTCCAGAGTTGCCTGTGCAAGGGCCTCTCATTGTGATGGGTCTAGAGCTCAGTAGCTGTGGTTCCCAGGCTTAGTTGCTCTTCTGCGTTTTGGATCCTCCCAGCCCAGTGATCAAACCCTTGTCTCTTGCATTGGCAGGCGTATTCTTTACCACAGAGTCCTACCAAGTGTTGGGACCAGTGCAACATCGAACCGACCTGAGGGAGTATTGCCGCAGAAGAATAAGGAAAAATAAGACTCAGAAATAAGGTGGGGATCAGAGGGCTGATGCCGCTCGCAGGCAAAAGCCCAGATCCTAATCCTTGCATGCCTTTTATTGCTAACATCTATTTCCTTGTATGTGCTCTAGAGATATCTGTTTTTTACAATCTCAGATTAGGGATAAAGAATTACAATGCACAGTCCTCAATGTCAAACCTTCAGGCCTTTCATGACTCTGTTTAGCTCCTCAGCTAGTGACAACCTTTCTCAGCAACTCCCTCAAGACTCTGGTTACGAGAACCTTCACTAATGGCTTTCCATCAGTCACATCTGTACTGCAACATCTTGTTTTCAATATGTTTTTCCATGATGTACTTTTTACTGCTCCCAGCCCTTTGCCTGGGGGTGATGAGAAAGTCATTCTTATTTTTCAAAGAAGCCCTGTTAATTATAGTACAGGCCTGTGCATAGCATATCCCCTACACCAAGGAAGCCCTATAAGTGATTATAAAATATTCAGTTCAGTTCAGTCCTCAGTCGTGTCAGACTCTTTGCGACCCCATGAATCGCAGCACGCCAGGCCTCCCTGTCCATCACCGACTCCCGGAATTCACTCAGACTCACATCCATTGAGTCAGTGATACCATCCAGCCATTTCATCCTCTGTCGTCCCCTTCTCCTCCTGCCCCCAATCCCTCCCAGCATCAGAGTCTTTTCCAATGAGTCAACTCTTCGCATGAGGTGGCCAAAGTACTGGAGTTTCAGCTTCAGCATCTTTCCCTCCAAAGAAATCCCAGGGCTGATCTCCTTCAGAATGGACTGATTGGCTCTCCTTGCAGTCCAAGGGACTCTCAAGAGTCTTCTCCAACACCACAGGTTCAAAAGCATCAATTCTTCGGCACTCAGCTTTCTTCACAATCCAATTCTCACATCCATACATGCAAAATATTAAATATGTCAAAATTTGTGAATCAATATTAACGCTATTTTTAAAAGAGAAAATTTTAAGGTAATTTGCCATAAATAAGTTTAAGTGTTAGTTGCTCAGGTCTGTCCGATTCTGTGTGACCCCATGGACTGTAGCCCCCAAGACTCCTCTGTCCATGGGGTTTTCCAGGCAAGAACACCGGAGTGGGTTGCCATGCCCTCCTTCAGGGGATCTTCCCCACCCAGGGAGCAAACCGGATCTCCTGAATAACTGAAGGTGAAAATGAACAATTAAAGGAATGAATTTAGCATTTACTTTTTTTCTTCTTCCTTCTCCCTCTCTCTCTCCCCTCCCTCTTTCTCTGCTTCTTTAGGAGAGTCGGCGATAACGTCATTGCTTCGGGGAAGGGAGTCGTCCAAGGGCTGTGGGTGGGGCAGGTCCGCTGCTGCGGGCTCCGCAGGAGGGGGCGCGCTCTGCGGATGGCGGCAGCGCCCAACTCCGGCGGTACTTATTCTTTCGGATCAAGTGCGGGGGGCTGCGGTGGATGGCCAGGGCCGTCGTGGGGCTGGTGGTCCGCACGTAGAAAGGGGCCTGCTTTCGCTGGCCGGAACTCCGCTCCATCACCATCCGACCCTTTGCAGTCAGCGGCGGCTCCGCGCTCGCAGTCTTGGGGTGAATGAGCCCGTCTTAACTGAAGGCGTTGCGGGCCTTCGGCCTACTGGGTTCGGTGCTGAGTATGCTTCTTCCTCCTGACCTAGAGGCTGGAGCGGTTCCACACGTCCATCCCTTGCTTATGAGCCTACAGGGCGGCAGCTCCTCTCCTTGC